>NC_066581.1:235637964-236242228 GCF_024323335.1 Lathyrus oleraceus
TAAAAGCCTTCTGCTACTGGATTCATGGTTTCCCTAACCAAGCCACGCATGTCAGGCCTAAGCATAAACCATATAAGCGCTATGTTCCCATCAAGAAGCAACAATGGTATGCTAGGATAGCACACACTGCTCTAAGGGCTTCTACCAGAGAAGACTGGTACTTTGACAGTGGATGCTCAAGACATATGACTGGTATGGAAAATCTACTGGTGGATATTCAACCTCACACTACCAGCTATGTGACCTTTGGTGATGGTGCCAAAGGTAAAATAAAAGGTGTGGGTATGCTGGACTGCTCTGGAGTTCCAAAACTGAATAATGTGCTGTTAGTAAGAGGACTAACTGCAAACCTCATCAGCATAAGTCAGCTGTGTGATCAAGGGTTTCATGTTCAGTTTACTAAGGAGCTTTGCATTGTGGCTAATGGTGACAATCAGGAAGTTATGAGAGGAACCAGGTCCAAAGATAACTGTTATCTGTGGGAACCTAAAGTCTCTAACTTTTCTACAATATGCTCCTCAACCAAGGAAGAACAGGAGGTGAAGATGTGGCATAGACGTCTTGGACATCTCCACTTAAGGGGAATGAAGAAGATTATATCCAAGGAAGCAGTCAGAGGGATCCCAAAGCTGCTTATTGATGAAGGAAGAGTCTGTGGTGAATGCCAGGTGGGCAAGCAAACCAAGATGTCACATCCGAAGCTGGGACATCCTACAACTTCCAGAGTTCTGGAACTGTTGCATATGGACTTAATGGGACCTATGCAGGTTGAAAGTCTTGGTGGGAAGAGATATGCCTACGTGGTGGTTGATGACCATTCCAGATACACGTGGATAAGCTTCATCAGAGAGAAGTCAGATACATTTGATGTCTTCAAAGACCTGTGCATCAGACTTCAAAGGGAAAAGGACAGTTGTGTGGTCCGAATTAGGAGTGATCATGGTACGGAGTTCAAGAATTCCAAGTTTGATGAGTTTTGCTCGTATGAAGGAATAAGTCATGAGTTCTCCTCCCCTATAACTCCCCAGCAGAATGGGATAGTTGAAAGAAAAAATAGAACTATTCAAGAATCTGCCAGAGCAATGATTCATGCAAAGAAGCTCCCCATGCACTTTTGGGCTGAAGCAATGAATACCGCGTGCTATGTTCACAACAGAGTCACCTTGAGAAAAGGAACCTCCTCCACTCTGTATGAAATATGGAAAGGCAGGAAACCTACTGTAAAGCAAAAGTGGGTGATTACTTGATCAAAGTTGTGAAGTAAGATCAAGTGGATGCTAACTTGGTTGAAACTGTGGAGTAAAACCAAGTCTGTAACTCTGTCACTATTCTCTGGTTTTGTTGTTGGCTTTGGCAACATTTTTGACAAAAAGGGGGAGTAATAACCACCACCCCTGACAAACAGAGTGGGTCTCTACAATAGACTCTCGTGACAGATTCCCTCCCCTGCAGCTGCTGTGTGTTGAAGTTTAGATTTTAGATTTAACTTCTGTATGTGTGCTGCTTCCATGTGTGTGAGTGTGCTGCCACTCTGAGTGTATTAGCTAGTATTATTTCCTGCTAGGTGTGTGATTCCGCTGCTATGAACTCTGTTATGGGGATCAAAGTGTTTTAGCCAAAAATTTGCCAAAGGGGGAGTTTGTAGGTGTTTAATTGGCTGCATTATATGGTAAAACACTAGCTGGTTACAAATGTCTTGATTGATGTCATGACATGGTATGTATGTGTGACTACATTGTAGGTTAGAATATCTAACTGTACTCTGATGTCTTGACTGATGTCATGACACACTTGAGTAGTTACTGCAGGATTAGCTAACACATGATTTATTGAATGTCAAACTGGATGCTGTGACATTCATACCTGTCAACAGATACTAAGGAATAGAACAGCTGGTGTTCTGTTAGAACTTAGTATTTATTTCCAGTCTGGTTATCAAGGAAAGACCAGACCTGGCATAAGGCCTACTGACTGAATGTCAAATTGGATGTTATGACATTCATCACTGACAGCAGCTACTGAACATTAGACAGAGTGGTGTTTCTGCTATACTTCAGCATGTAACTTAGTTTGTTCTTCAAGAGAATAACAGAACTAACTTAAGGCCAAATGTGTAAATGTTAAGTTGGACACTTTAACATTTATTAATGTAAGCTGTTACTGTAGTATGGTCATTTTGATCATGTACAGGTCAGCAAAATTGTACAGTCTATTTTCTGGAAAAACAGACTCAGCATATGGACCTTGATGTCAAGCTGAATGTCGTGACATTCATTCCTGACAGCATATGCTATATTGTAGGTTGTTCAGTTTTCTGTTTCAGCTTTTCTTGGGCTATTCTTCAGGAAGTCAACAGCTTAGAGAAAAACCAGGAAACCAACAACCAAGTTACATTTAATGAACCTAACAAATAGCCTATTTGTTAGTAACCTAAATGTTGAATTTATGGGAACTCGTGTGACCTTAAATTCAGGAGAATACAGGTGCAAAAGCCCAGGTACTGCAATATAAAAAGGAAGGCGTTCCTTCATTCAGTTTCGGGGATTTTAAGGCGTGAAGATTAAGTGTGTCCATCATACTTCACTGCTGTATTTTTGTGAGTCTTGTATTAGACATATCTTGTAAGCCAAGCCATTGTCACGTTGATGATTGTTTTGGTATAGGGTGTTCATTGAGTTGTAAGTGTTGTGTCGCTCAAAGCTTTTAAGTGTGAGTGCTGTGTATCTTGATTAAAGCTGTGAAGCACAATCAAGAGTTGTTTGAAGTGTGACTTCAAAGTGTCTTTAATATTGATTAAAGGTAGTAATCACTGAGGTGATTGAGGGGGAGTGAGTAGGAACTCTGATCTTAGTGTAAGATTGAAATTGCATTGGGTAGGGATTAAGTGATAAGTTGTAAACGGGTGAGTTTAGCTTTGAATTGATACTACTAATAGTGGATTTCCTCCCTGGCTTGGTAGCCCCCAGATGTAGGTCGTGTTGGACTGAACTGGGTAAACAATCACTTGTGTTATTTACTGCACTTACGTTTAAGTTCTGCATAATTCCTGTCTGTGCAGAATTGGATGTCATAACAACCCGTGTGACATCTAAAGTCTGATAACTAGAATTTCAAAAGTCATTGGATTTAGGGGATTGATGAAATGTACATTTCATCTCCCAAAATGAATGAATGATTTTAATTTGATAAAATTCCTCCCATGACCAATTTATGTTTGTCTCATCTCCCCTCCCTCTTCATCTTCAATCCCTTTTTATCCCATTCCTCTCACTGGCCAATGACATCTCGATATACTAAGGCTAATTGGTTCATGAACCAATACAAGTATGGATGAGATTAGGTCCACCCTTTGTTCATCTTCTTTTTGTGTGTGGTATGTTTTAGGAGTATGGTTCATTATATCATATCTCTAACATGCATTAACACTAAAAAAATTATTGTCCGACCTCAGATAGTTGTGACTTCTACATAAGTCCAATTACGATTGCTTAACATAGCGCTAAATTTTGACACAAAAGGCATAGCATTCTAGTAAGTGAGATTGTAAGTCTCCCCCCTTTCATGGTATTGTGTGGAAACTTGGCCTTTTTTCCTTCCTTTGGAAGATATCTTGGTTCAAGGATCCATGCTTGTGAATAGAGGGTTGAGTGTTCTCCAAAGTATGACTTAAACAATTGAGAAGCAAAACTCCACTAACTTCTAATCAACTAAAATTTGACTAACTTTTTAATTTCAAGTCATTTACTTTATGCACTTTAAATTTAAGCCATTTATCATTTGTCATTATTGTAGCACCTCAAATTTGCACCCCCCATTCATGCATTCATTTTATTTTTAGGTCATTGACATTACACTAACATTACATTAACATTGCATAGTACATTGCATCTCATCAGTCAAGACTGCCATCAGGAGAATTCCTCAGTGCAAAAGAGCCAAGCATTTCCATGAGATAAAAGCCCTATGATGATTCTAGAGAGCTTATGTGAACCAAGGTTCCTTTTGAAGCAATTTGACCAAGTGTTGAAGGCTCAAAGTCCACAGTGCAGTTTCAGGTCATCTGGGGCCCATAAAAGTCAACTGCAAGTCAACTGAGGGCTAGGAGGTGGAGAAATGGTTTGAGACACTTCATTCATGTCCAAAAGAGGTTTATTCAACATGTCAAACTCCTACCTTGAAGGATTTGAAGCCAGATCAAAAGTTTCCAAAAATGGAAAGTGACATGTAATTTCAAGTTTCCAAAAATGGCAAGTTTTTGGACCAATTTCAACTCAACTTTCCAACATCAAAGAAGCTTCAAATGAAATTTTGTCCAACATGAAAGTTGAAGATCTTTCTCTCCCATTTCCAAAAAGTCCAATATCATGAGCATCTAATGAATGGTTGAGAAGATATGATCAAATCATTGCCAAGTGTGCATGGAACTTCAAAAGGACATAACTTTTGACTCATAACTCCAAATTGAGTGCTCCTTTTTGCATAATTCTTCTCATGACATGAACTTTCCAAATCCATCAAGGCATTGCATAAAATTTCATCATATGATCATTGGTGCATACATGTGATTTTTGGAGGGAAAATGCTAAATTCAAAATTGGTGCATCACATGAGCCTTTTAACCATTCCAACATGTTCATAATGTGGTTTTAAGTGAAAATGCATGGCCATTTGCTACTGTTGACGTGGGATTGCATGCATGGGGTGAAAAAACCAATTTTTGCATAACACCTCTTTTCTTCCTAAACTTGCATTAACCAATTGCTAATTACATTTTCAGTAGGATTAACACATCATATAAAGCCCTAATCACAACAGAGTTTTCATATTTCACAATTCTAGATCTAGATCCAAAATTTCCCTCCAAAATTTCTCTTCTTCCAAATTCAAAATTCTTCCACATTGCATTGAGTTTTTCTTGCATATTCTTGTTCTGTGATCTTCAATTAGTGTAGATCAAGCATTGGTTTGGAAGATTCGAGCAGAAATCAAGCATACCAAGCTCAAGAATATAGCAATGGCAATTGATATTTGAGCAAGATCTAAGCCTCTCCAAGCTCCAATTTCTTCACAAAGCTTCATAACAGTGATAGAGGAGTGGATTTGAATCGTGCCAGGCCTTGAAACTGCTGATTCTAGAAATTGATCTTCAAGAGGTCAGATTTTCGTGTAGGATAATTCTTCTTTTTAAGTGCATAGTCTTGTAGATTCTTGCTTGCTGATCAATCTGATGAAAATTTCATGTGAAATGGTTGAGTATTGGCTAAGTTATGCTTGATAGAAGTTTTGTAGATCCAAATGTTTTGGTTCGATTTGCGCTTGTTGTGATGAATTAGCATGAATTGAAGCTGGATTTGTATTGTACGTGGCATAAGCTTTCGTTTGGTGTAATTGTTTGAGAATTCAGGAAAATTTTGCATGAAGGTCACTGTTCACCACCGTCTTCATGAAGAAGACGGTGGTTTCCGCCGTTCCAACCGCCATGCATGAATAGTGAACCCTAGCTCTGGTTCAGCGCATGATGAATACTGTAGAAGCGCCTATCATCCAAGAGACGCGAGTTCGATTCCTCTGTTTGCTTGTTATTTTGTTTTAATTCACGCTGACAAAGCGCTTGCATGGCGTACGTTGGCAAAACCATTGGTCCTTGTTGTATTGACTGTATCCACGTAGGGTTGACTGGCTGACTGTGTTGCCATGTCATTTAATAAAACGGAGCATTTTGAGGCGCACGGTTCGAATCCGGCTGAAGCAATTGCCATTTTATTCATTTCTTTTTATTATTTTCATGATATCTCAATGTTTATTTCATTTTTTCCATGATCTTCAAAAAATCACCAAAAATAGTATGATAATCCAATTAATTCCCAACTTTTTTCTACTTGTTCATGTAGATGTCTAGAATTTTATGGTGTTGATTTTAGGATTTTATCATTTATGGAAATTAAATTGTGTTGAATTATTTGAACATGTGTACATTTGGACCATGCATCATTCAAACTAATGTGAAATGCTCAATAATGATCCAATTGCCATGAAATTTTACATGATGATTCTCAACATGTTGTGTGATATTTGAGGCTTGGTTGTGCATTTTTATCATTTTTCATTTCTGTTTTAGGCATGTGTTAATATGGTGTGACAATGTGTGTCACACAATTTGATGTTGATCTTCTCCATTTTTATTGCCTTATCAAATGAGCTCCTCTGTTTCCAATTTTTGGCATGATGATTGCATTGGCCATGTTGTATGCTCATAAAAATTTCCAGAATTGTTTGAGCCATTCCTGATTTAATGTGCATTTTCTCACTTTGTATGTCCAATTGATGATCATGTTGTGTGCCTTGCCTTCTCTTGGTTGAATGATGACTTTGCTTAATGCTTTTGACTTGGTCCTTTTTAGGACATGTTCATGATAGATTAAATGTGATACATGTTGAGAATTGGTTGCTGTTTTGACTTTTTGCCTTACCTTTGACCCTAGCCTTGGTGCTAGTGGTTTGTACTCATCTTTTGAGTTATGCATTTCAGGTTCAAGCTTCTAGTCTTGATGGATGATGTTGATCTCATAAATTGAGATGCAAAATGATGTGTTCCACTAACATTTGTTGTGTTGTAGGTTCCTTGGAGATGAACTCATTTGAGTTGTTTACTTGTTGGCTTGACTTGTTGTGTCTATTGGAACCACTGTCTGTTTGTCTGTTGACTGTTTGTCTGAATACGATACTGATTGTTTGGTTGTTTACACAGGTACTTTAGTAGCTTTAACTCATTGCTTGAGTTGCTTTTCTTTGCTTGGGGTTGGCACACCACCTAGGTAACTTCCTATTCTCCATGTAGTATGGAAGACCTGTCATGTTCTTTTGGCAGGCACCTGTCTGAAGCCCTCCTTAAGAGGCAATGTTTGTGCTTGTTTATCTTTGTGCCTTGTACTTCAAAGACCTCCTAAGTGAAGAGGCATTGGCAGATAGAAGGGATGTGCAATCCATCCCCTGCTATTCAGTTGAGTCTTTCATCTTGCTCGCACTACGTGCTGATGCATTTTGAATAAACACCCAAGATCATTGTATATAGAGTCAGTCAAGTGGAGTAGAGTCCCACATTCTGGACTCCCACGTTTTCATTGATTGAAGCTCACCCAGGCCGGGTTAAGAGCTTTGAGGTCTTACCCTCATCTCCCATTTCATCTGCTCACCCTGACGGTCAATGTCAGTGGTTAAGAGCCCCAGACACCCCCTTCCAGTTGGCTTGTTTGTCGAGGTTGATATGACCCCTCGACTAAAGCCTAGCCTTGTATGAGCCGCTTGTTTGCATATAGCGTGTGTTGTTGATTGATCGTTTACTTAGCATGTTTGTTTGCTTGTGGAGTCAGATGTAAGATCAGCGATTGGCTTTCTGTTTCCCATCTGCTTGAGGAGTTGGATGTAAGCCCAGCGATTGGCATTCCATTTCCAGTTTTGTTCTCTCTTGAGACTTGTTTGTTGTATCCCCATAGGATTGCTAGACTTCGCATAGTCTCTCGTTTGCATGTCAATTAAGGTAGCACGGTTCCTTCGTCTAGGACTTCCTTTCTTGCGTGAGCATCCTAAAACACAAACAAACTTTATCCCCTCTTAAGGACACGTTGACTCCTTCTACTACAGGTGAGTAAGTCTCCCAAGGTCGAGCATCCGGTAGATTGCGTAGTAACGTTGTTCACTTAAAAAACACAAACCAAGTAGAAATAGTTTAGCCGAACTACGGAAACTCTGATTCTCATGCCCAGATGAGATACGTAGGCACGAGATGCGATGTCTTGTCGAGTTTGACTAACAACTAACTGTGATTCTTTTCTCTCGCCCCCGTTGCGGTTGAGACCTTCCCTTTCTCTTGCCCTGGTTGCAATCGAGACCCTTCTGTTTTGTGTGTGTGTTTGGAGTTTGACGTAAGCCCAGCGATTGGCAGTCGGTTTCCTGTTTGCGTTTCTTTGTTTGGAGTCTGATGTAAGTCCAGCGATTGGCAGTCGGTTTCCTGTTTGCGTTTCTTTGTTTGGAGTCTGATGTAAGTCCAGCGATTGGCATTCGGTTTCCTGTTTGCATTTCTTTTATGGAGTTGGATGTAAGCCCAACGATTGGCATTCCGTTTCCAGTTTGTGTTTGTGTGTTTGCTCTGACGTCTGAGCGTCTTCTTTCAGCATTTTGTTTGGCGTGCGTTAGCCGAGCTACGAGTGCTCTGATTCTTCCTCTGGTTAGAGAAGATACGTATGCATAGGATGCGATGTCCTAGCGAGCACGTTTCCCATATCCCCCGAACTACGTCGACTCTGATGTTTGTGTCTGACAAACTACGTAGGCTCAGGATGCGACATCCTGCCGAGTCACCTTATGTCGTCTTTCATCTGTGTTTTATTCCAGTGCGTGTGTAGTTCTTGAGCAGTTATTTAGCAACCTTTCTTCTATTCTTTTTGAGCGTGGATCCCGTCGAGTACGACGGATGCGTAGGGGTGCTAATACCTTCCCTTTGTATAACCGACTCCCGATCCTTGCATCTCTGGTCGTAAGACCATTTCCTTTCCAGGTTTACTTCGAGCGTTTCCTTTCCCTCCTTTGGGATAAATAACGCATGGTGGCGGCTCTGTGTCTTTTCCCGCCGGTTTTTCGCGTAATGCGACAATTATACATATCATTTAACTTGTTTATGTTTATGTCATTTTCACTTTGCTCATTTGAGCCATATATTGTGATTGTATATACTTGTTTGTGCATCTTGTTTGTGTTTGTGGTCTTAGGACCTTAAAATACTTAATAAACAACAAAACCCCCTAAAAAATGTTTGTGTGGACTGTTGGATTTGATATGAGCTTTGGACTTAGAATTAGGCAACATTCCCTATGAAAAAGGACTTGGCCAATTCCAACATTTCTGAAACCAAGTCATTATGATGTGAGCTTTCATCTGATGCAAGTATTGGGATCCAATTGAGTTCATCTACAACATGGTCTTGATGCGAATGTTACTTTGAACTTGCGTCTAATGCCTTATTCTGAGCCATTCAAGGAGTATGTCATCTGATACATGGGGAAGATATGAAGAAGACTATGAAGTTGCTAGCTTGGATGTGGCTATCTTTATTTGATGTCTTGCACTTCATCTTGCTTGCTTATTGATATTGCTTGATTTTAAAGTCCAAAGAAAAAGTGGGTTTCTATATGACATTTTTGTCTAATGGATTGCATCTCATTGGTCAGATCTTTTCAACTCTTAACTTTTAAATTTTTGCTTAGGATTAGTCTCCTAATCTCCTCCCACTTCTTAAATTTCAAATCTTTCCCTCTTTTCAAAATCTTCTTTGCTTGTGATTTTTAAACTTAGACTTCATTGTAAATTAGAAACTTTGACCTTATGCCATTGCATTTCAAACTCTTTTCTTAAATAAAACTTGTAAATGAATCTAATCATATTGACTTAAAATTTCAAAAGACAAAAAGAACTAACACACATTCAAACTCTTTTAGGCCCTTTCGTGCCTCTTTTAAATTTAAACTTTTATTAAAAGCAATCCACTCATTTTGAAATTGTTACCATGAACTACGAAGTTTTGATCCCTCATTTTTATGTTGGTACGTAGGCACAAGTCCGAAGGTCTTGTCAAACACAAAAATATAATTAATGAATTCCTTTCTCATCCTCTCGCTTTATTCATTACAAACATCATTTCATACTAAAATACATGCACACATAAAAAAGGGCTCCCTAGGAGTACCTATGACACTTTGGATGCTAACACCTTCCCTTTGTGTAACCAACCCCCTTACCTGTAATCTCTGGCATTTTATTAGTTTTGATTTGAAAACTTCTTATCCTTGGGTTTTGTTCGTACTTTTTCCATTTTCCTTTGGAAACAATAAAAGTGCGGTGGCGAATCTGGTTTTATTGATGTTAAATTTATCCATAGCTTAATGGTCATGAATTTACCGCTACAGAAGTTAAGTGGCGACTCTGCTGGGGAGTAGTCCTTAGTGGGTTTAGCCTAATTTCTTATGTGTATATAATTGTATATGTGATATTTGTATATTTGTTTGTATGATATAATCTGTTTGTTGTGCTTGGTGATCTCTGAGTGGTGAGATAAGTTCTAACCCTAACTTGAGTGCAATTAAGATAGGAGGATGGTATAGTCATGTTCGACTTGTGTGGAGTAAGTCCTTAACAAGTTGGCTTGAAACCCATTTACTCAGTGGAGATCCTTTTGGAGTGATGAATATCACATAAGTTATTTGTGGTTAGGCATTACTTTCTCTGATTTGGGGTCCGAGAAGCTGAGAACCATAGAACATTTAACCCAACTTGACCTATTTAGGACGTAGTGCTGAGACTGTTCAGGTGTAGACTTGATAACAGTTGTTACGCGATACTACACTCAGACGAGTTTCTCTTGAGAATATTATGGGTTGATGAGTCAGTCATCCTAACCTATAATATTCGATATATGGAACTAAGACTCTGGGAACTTTCTAGAACATGATCTACAGGTTTTATCCTTAGTACACTCCTTTGGGATGGTTCTTAACCTGACTCCATGCTCGTGACTCACAACAAACCCTTGATTCTTGGTTGATCCAATCAAGTCTTGTCAATACCAATGGAACTTGGGTGTTGATAAGGTGAAGACCATAATCCACCAAAATGGATGATTGATCTTGACAGTGACTTGATTCATCCCTTGACATTTGTTTGTTTGCCTTGTATGTGATCCCTTATTTGTGATTGTTGCATTCATGCACATCATAACATTCATCACACAAAAATAGCTTTAAGGAACTGAGGTTTTATTTGCAAATATTTTCAGACCATGGACTATGGACGAAGGAACACTAAGAAGTACATTTCCAGATGTCCTGACTTGAAAGAGTTAAGGAAGCTATAACCTTTTGTATTAGATCCCTTGGACTTCAAACAATGTCATAGGAATCTTTTGTCCATGTTGTCTACTAATATGGTTGAAGGACTTCTGAGTGTTTTGGTGCAGTTCTATGACCCTCTTTATCGGTGCTTCACTTTTAACGATTATCAACTTGTGCCTACGTTAGAGGAGTACGCCCATCTCTTGGGTATACCCATATCTGATAAGGTACCTTTTAGTGGATTGGAAGAGATTCCCAGATCTCACCTTATAGCTGAAGCTTTTCATCTGAAGAAGTCTGAGATTGAGGCTCATTGGGTGAAGAAATGAGGAATGTTTGGGTTGACTTCTGAGTTCCTTATTGGGAAAGTTATTGCCTTTGCTCAAGCCGGTAGTGTGGATGCTTTTGAATCCATCTTTGTGTTGCTCATCTATGGTTTAGCTTTGTTCCCTAACATTAATGATTTTGTTGATGTTAACGCCATTAGAATCTTCTTGATTGGGAATCCCGTGCCCTCTCTGTTAGGTGATATGTACTTCTCTTTGCATCTAAGGAATTCTAAAGGTGGTGGAACTATTGTGTGTTGTGTTCCCCTTCTGTACAAGTGGTTTATTTCGCACTTGCCTCAGACGCCTGCTTTTGTGGATAACAAACAATGTCTACGGTGGTCTCAGAGACTTATGTCCCTCACTAATGATGATATTGTTTGGTATGACTCTGCATTGAGTAACTTGGATATTATTGATAGTTGTGGTGAATTCTCTAATGTGCCTCTCATTGATACACAAGGAGGAATCAACTACGACCCTTCTTTGGCTCGTCGTCAACTTGGGTTCCCCTTGAGAGACAAACCTAATAACACTCAGTTAGAGGGTATTTTCTATCAAGAGGGTAAAGATCCCCAACATTTGAAGCAGAAAATGGTACATGCTTGGCATAATGTGCATAGGAAAGGAAGATCTGAGCTTGGTCCGTGCAACTGTGTAGCTTTGGAAGCTTACACTTCTTGGGTGAAGAAGAGAGCTTTGGAGTTGAAGATGTCGTATGCTTGTGAGAGACCTATGTCTATGGTTGTGGCTAGGCCACTAACTCTCCCTAACCAAGATGTAGAAGAGTTAGAAGACGCACTCGCCAAGATGATGCAAGAGAAAGATATGTGGGAAGAGCGGTTCCATGCTTTGAGCAGAAAGCATGAGGAGTTACAACTTGAGTCTAAAGACAAGGATGCACTCATTGAACTTCTTGAAGACCGAGCTGTGAAGAGACAGAGAGATCCAGAGGGTCCATCTTCCTCTAGTATGCCTCAGTCTTCCGGTGCTTGAAAGAATATTGTTGATCAGCTTGTCCTCGAGAAGGCTCAGATGAAGACTTCTTTTGAGTTCGAGATTCGACGCATCCGAAGGAAGTACGCGCCTACAGCCAAATCATCTGACACTGTTGTTAGGGGATCCTTAGGATGACTAGTTTCCTTTTCCCTTGTATTTGTATTTTGGTTTCTGAAATTGTACTTAGTGTAATCCTTCCAAATTGTATGAATAAAAGAGATTTTATGGTTAATACAATTGCCACAATTGTTATTATTATGTATTTGTAAATAAAATAATATGTTCCTTGAAAATAAAAACAATTCAAACATTGCATTTCCTGCATCATTTGCATAACAGGTTTCTTCTGCCAGATGTCTTATTGGTTATTCTTTTGTACTTCAGCCAATCTGACTCACCGATACAACACTCGCGCCAATCAACCGAGAATCATGGAACATTTGGAACAAGAGAACCGAGAGTTGAAGGATGAAATTGCCCGCTTGACTGCCATGATGGAGTCTGTTTTAGTTGCTCAGAGTCAGTCTTCTCCAACGCTTGTAACTCCTCCTCCTCAGAGGACTGTCATTTCAGAGGTTTCTACTTCAACCGTGCATGCTACTTAGTTTGCTCCAGCCATGCCTGCCGGATTCTCGTGGGGAATGCCACTGAACTTTGTACCTGAAGGGTTTGCACCTACTTTTGCTTACATGCCGGCATCTAGCCCAGTCATGTATGTTCTGCCTCCAGTGGTTCACACTCTGCCTCGGGTTGAGGACACCATCTACCATTCCAAGCCGTCTGAGGGCCCTGATGTTTATGAAAAGATGGACGAAATGAAAGACCAGTTCCTTGAGCTGCGAAAGGAATTGAAGACCTTAAGGGGAAAAGATTTGTTCGGTGAGAGTGTCGCTGAACTTTGCCTAGTGCCATATGTCAAAATCCCGATGAAGTTAAAAGTCCCTGACTTTGAAAAGTATAAGGGAAATACCTGTCCACTTAGCCATCTCATCATGTATGCCAGGAAAATGTCAACGTAAATTGATAATGATCAGTTATTGATTCATTATTTCCAAGACAGACTGACTGGTGCCGCCCTGAGGTGGTACATGGGATTGGATAGTGCAAGTGTTCGCACATTCAATGATTTGGGTGAGGCTTTTGTGAAGCAGTACAAGTACAACGTGGACATGGCGCCCGATAGAGACCAGCTGAGGTCGATGTCTCAGAAGGACAAAGAGACATTCAAAGAGTATGTCCAGAGATGGAGAGAGCTTGCTGCTCAAATCAATCCCCCGTTGGAAGAGAAAGAGATTACCAAGATTTTCCTTAAGACCCTGAGTTCGTTTTATTACAAACAAATGGTTGCTAGTGCCCCCAATGATTTTACCAAAATGGTAAAAATGAGGATGAGGTTAGAAGAGGGTGTCCGAGAAGGACGTTTGTCTAAGGAAGAGGTATCATCGAGCGAGAAGTATGGTAGCAGTTTCGCTAGGAATAATGAAGGAGATACTAATGCAGTATCAGTGGGGAGGCAGAGGAGGCCTCATGTTAAAAGAAGTCCGCAACCACGTCAGCATCATCATCAAGTTTCATCCGTTATTCCGCTATTTTCCAACAATCAATCAGTGCCAGTTCAACAACAACATCAACAACAACCACAAC
Organism: Lathyrus oleraceus; assembly: GCF_024323335.1. Lineage (NCBI taxonomy): Eukaryota > Viridiplantae > Streptophyta > Magnoliopsida > Fabales > Fabaceae > Lathyrus > Lathyrus oleraceus. Next base: position 235,651,814 of record NC_066581.1, read on the forward strand.
AAAGAACAAACAACTACAACAACACAATAATCAACAACAACAGAGCTTTGAGAGGAAAATGTCTCTTTTGACCCTATTCCTATGACCTATGCTGAATTATACCCCTCTTTGGTTCTCAAGAACCTGCTTCAGCCAAGGAATCCGCCACAAATTCCAGAACCACTTCCATGGTGGTATAAGCCCGAACTCCGCTGTGCCTTTCATCAAGGAGCTCCCGGCCATGATATCGAAAATTGCTACCCTTTGAAGTATGAGGTCCATAAGCTAGTAAAAAGTGGGATGGTGTCCTTTGAGGACCACGCTCCGAATGTGAAAGCAAACACATTGCCTGCTCATGGTAATTCCTCTATTAACATGGTAGATGGTTGTCCAGGAAATTAGGTATTGTCCAGAAAATTAGTGATTGTCCAGGAAATTAGATGTTTGTCCAGAAAATTAGTGATTGTCCAGCAAACACATTGAGTGTTCGATGTACGACGTATTCTTCGGTCCTTGTGTACTATTAGTGATTGTGAACACGACCATGACAGTTGTATGATTTGCAGTGTAAATCCCCGTGGATGTTCAAATGTCAAGAGAGATATCCAAAAGTTGATGGATGAGAATGTAATCCAGATTCAACATTCGAGGGATATAGATGATGTCAATGTGATAATACTAGTGTTTAAGACCCTTTAGTGGGTAGTGATTCAATTTGATAGTAGAAGCAACAATATCATCAATAGATCGGTATCACCGTTGGTAATACGGTTAGCGGGCCCAATCCCATATGCATCCGATAGAGCTATTCCATATCAGTATAATGCTACTATATTGGAGAATGGTCAAGAGGTTCCATTGCCTACGACTAATTCCATTGTAAACATTGCTGATGTTACGAAGGTGACCCGTAGTGGTCGTGTTTTTGGTCTCGTTTTCCCAAAAGATGTAGAAGATGTTGGTAAGAAGGTTGAGGTACCTGTAGCAAATCCAGTTAGTGCTCCAAAGTGTCAGTCTAGTGAATCCAGCAATTTGAAGCCTAGTGATGATGATGAGGTACTATGATTAATCAAGAATAGTGAATTCAATGTGGTGGAGCAGCTGCTCCAAACTCCTTCCAAAATTTCAGTGTTGTCTCTGCTTATGAATTCTGAAGCGCACAGAGAAGCATTGCAAAAAGTATTGGAGCAAGCTTATGTTGAACATGATGTAACAGTGGATTAGTTTCACCACATTGTGGCTAACATTACTTCCTGCAACAACTTGAGCTTTTATGATGAAGCACTTCCCGAGGAAGGCAGAAATCACAACCTAGCGCTGCACATATCAATGAATTGTAAGGAAGATGCATTGTCAAATGTGTTGGTTGATCGGTTCTTTGTTGAATGTGCTCCCCAAATCAACTCTGTCGAAATTAACGTATCAAGGCGCCTCGATGAGATACAATGGCGTGATCGTCAAAGCATTTGATGGTTCTTGCAAGATTGTTATTGGTGAGGTGGACCTTCCAATGAAGATGGGTCCGAGTGATTTCCAAATTACTTTTCAAGTAATGGACATCCACCCGACCTATAGCTGCTTGTTAGGAATGCCATGGATACATGAAGTTGGGGCTGTAACATCCACTCTGCATCAGAAGTTGAAGTTTGTGAAGAATGGCAAGCTCGTCATTGTGGGTGGAGAGAAAGCATTGTTGGTGAGTCACCTATCATCTTTCTCATATATGGAAGTTGAGGATGAGATTGGAACTCTGTTCCAAGCTCTATCTATTGCTGAAGAGAAGAAAGTTACGGCACATATGTCCTCTTTTAAAGATGCTCAGAAGATTATCGAAGATGGCAGTTCTGATCAGTGGGGCCGGATGGTAGAGGTCACCGAGAATAAAAAACGAGCCGGTTTGGGTTTCCAGCAAGGGATGTCTGTTGTCAAGGCTGAAGATATGCAACCTAGTTTCTGTAGTAGAGGGTTCATCCATGGTAATGAATAACACTCAGCTGCAGTGATCGAGGGTGACAAAGATGAAGACTGCACCAATTTTGTGACTCATGGAAAGGCTTGCAATAATTGGATCGCTGTTGACGTTCATGTTATTATCCATCGCTCTAAGTAATTGTTTTTATTATTTTTGAGAAAAATCTTTCTCCTATGCCTAAGGGAGAAGCGAACATTGTTGGGCATATTTCAAATTAATCATCAACAAAATGCAATTCTATTCATCCACATCTATGATGTTTTATTTTTACTTTTTGCTTTTCTGAAAATGGTAATCACATAAAACATGATTAAATAAATAATAATTGTCCATCTGCATAATATTTGGTCACAAATCACTTCTCTAAAATCAAAATATCAAATCATTATGCAGGTTGGTTTCTAAACCCATTGAATACAATGGTCCTACTCCTTCTCCAAACTTTGAATTCCCTGTGTTTGAGGCTGAGGAAGAAAGTGATGAAGAAGTGTCTGATGAATTATCTCGTCTACTTGAGCACGAGGAAAAAGCCATTCAGCCATTCGAAGAGTAGATTGAGCTAGTCAACTTGGGTTCCGAAGATGATGTGAATGAAGTCAAGATTGGGTCTCGACTGTGTCCAGAGGTTAAGAAGGGGTTGATTGATCTTCTCCGAGAGTATTCAGATGTATTTGCCTAGTCCTATCAAGACATGCCTGGTTTGGATTCTGAGATTGTGGAGCATAGATTGTCGTTGAAGGCAGAATGCCCTCCAATCAAGCAGAAGTTGAGGAGGACACATCTTGATATGGCAGTGAAGATCAAAGAAGAAGTGCAAAAGCATATCGATATCAGTTTCCTTATTACTACTGAGTATCCACAGTGGGTGGACAATATTGTGCCTGTTCCTAAGAAGGATGGAAAAGTTTGTATGTGTGTTGATTATAGAGATTTGAACAAAGCTAGTCCGAAAGATGATTTCCCCTGCCACACATTGATATGTTGGTAGACAATACAACTAAGTTCAAAGTCTTTTCATTTATTGACGGATTTTCCGGTTATAATCAGATTAAAATGGCACCCAGAGATATGGAGAAGACCACATTCATTACACCATAGGGAACATTCTGTTATAGAGTGATGTCTTTCGGTTTAAAGAATGTTGGTGCAACGTACCAGAGAGAAATGACCACTCTTTTTCATGATATGATGCACAAAGAAATCGAAGTCTATGTTGATGATACGATTGCTAAATCCAGTGATGAAGAAGAACATGTTGAGCATTTGTTGAAGTTATTCCAGCGTTTGAGTAAGTACAAACTCCACTTGAATCCCAATAAGTGTACATTTGGTGTTCGTTCTGGTAAGTTGTTGGGCTTTATTGTCAACGAGAAGGGTATTGAAGTTGATCCTGCCAAGGTCAAAGCAATACAAGAGATGCCTGCGCCCAAAACTGAGAAGCAAGTCAGAGGTTTTCTCGGCCGCTTGAATTATATCTCAAGATTCATTTCGCATATGACTGCCACGTTTGCACCTATATTCAAGCTTCTTCAGAAAGATCAGTCTTGTAATTGGATCGAGGATTGCCAGAAAGCTTTTGATAGTATCAAAGAGTATCTGTTTATGCCTCTGATTCTGTCTCTGCCTGTTGAAGGAAGACCATTGATCATGTATTTGACTGTGCTTGAAGAAAGTATGGGTTGTGTTCTTGGTCAACAAGATGAAACTGAAAAGAAAGAATATGTTATTTACTACCTCAGCGAGAAATTCACCAACTGTGAGACTCGGTATTCTATGCTTGAAAAGACTTGTTGCGCATTGGCTTGGGCTACACTAAGCGTCTGCGTCAATATATGTTGAATCATACTACTTGGTTGATATCCAAAATGGATCCAATCAAGTACATTTTTGAGAAGCCTGCTTTAACTGGGATAATTTCCCATTGGTAGATGTTGTTACCCGAGTATGATATTGAATACGGATCTCAAAAAGCAATTAAAGGTAGTGTCTTGGGTGACCATTTAGATCACCAACCAATCGAAGATTATCAGTCGGTACAGTATGATTTTCTCGATGAAGAGATCTTGTACCTAAAAATGAAAGACTATGATGAACCACTGCTTGAAGAAGGGCCAGAACCTGGTTCCCGTTGGGGCATGTTATTTGATGGAGCTATTAATCAATATGGTAATGGCATTGGGGCAATGATTATTACTCCTCAAGGCACTGATTTTCCGTTTACAACTAGATTAACTTTCAAGTGTACAAATAATATAGCTGAGTATGAAGTTTGCATTATGGGGCTTGAAGAGGTCGTTGATCTCAGAATCAAGTATTTAAACGTCTATGGAGATTCGACTTTGGTTGTGAATCGGATCAAAGGTGGATGGGAGACGAATCAACCTGGTTTGATACCATATAGAGATTATGCGAGGAGGATTTCAACTTTATTTATAAAGGTGGAATTTCATCATATCCCTTAAGATGAAAGCCGGATGGCAGATGCTCTTGCAACGTTGGCTTCAATGATTGTGGTGAAGTTCTGGAATGAAGTCCCTAATTTGACTGTGATGCGTCTTGATAGGCCAGCTCATGTGTTTGCTGTTGAAGAGATCAAGGATGAAAAGTTGTGGTATTTTGATATCAAGTGTTTTCTCCAAAGTCAGATTTACCCTCCTGGGGCATCTTTGAAAGATAAGAAGACTTTGAGGAGATTAGCTGGCAACTTCTACCTGAATGGTGATGTGCTTTACAAGAGAAACTTTAATATAGTTCTGCTCAGATGCATGGATAGGCACAAAGTAGACTTATTGATGACTGAAGTCCATGAAGGTTCCTTTGGTACTCACTCCAATGGACATGCTATGGCTAAGAAGATGTTGAGAGCAGTTTACTATTGGTTGACAATGGAATCTGACTGTTGCAAGTTTGTGAAGAAATGCCACATATATGCAGATAAGATTCATGTTCCTCCGACACTGTTGAATTTCATTTCCTCCCCATGGCCCTTATCCATGTGGGGAATTGATATGATTGGCATGATTGAGCCCAAAGCTCTGAACGGGCATCGTTTCATTTTGGTGGCTATTAACTACTTCACAAAATGGGTTGAAGCGGCATCGTATGTGAATGTAACCAAGCAAGTTGTTGTAAGGTTTATCTAGAATCAGATTATATGCCAGTATGGTGTGCCAAGTAAGATCATTATAGATAATGGATCTAACTTGAATAATAATATGATGGAAGCTCTTTGCAAAGACTTCAAGATTGCACATCACAATTCTTCTCCTTACAGACCCAAGATGAATGGGGTTGTTGAAGCTGCGAACAAGAACATCAAGAAGATCATTCAAAAGATGGTTGTGACCTACAAGGATTGGCATGGGATGCTCCCATTTGCTTTGCACGGGTACCATACATCCATCCGCACTTCAACAGGGGCAACCCCGTTCTCACTTGTTTATGGCATGGAAGATGTGCTCCCAATAGAGGTTGAGATCCCATCATTGTGTGTGTTGATGGAAGCCAAGTTAACAGAAGTTGAATGGTGTCAGACCATGTTTGACCAGCTGAATTTAATTGAAGAGAAAAGGTTAACTGCCATGTTCCATGGTCAGTTATATCAGCAGAGAATGAAGAAAGCATTTGATAAAAAGGTCAGGCCTCCTGTATTCAGAGAAGGTTACCTTATGCTCAAGAAGTTTCTATCTTTCAAACCAGATTCTAGGGGCAAATGGACTCATAATTATGAAGGGCCATATGTTGTCAAGAGAGCCTTTTCGGGTGGTGCTTTGATTCTTACAACTATGGATTGTGAAGAGTTCACTCGTCCTGTGAATGCCGATACAGTCAAGAAACACTTCGCCTAAAAAAAGAAAAGAACAACTCACTAAGTTGAAAACCCAAAAGGGCGACTTAGGCAAAAATGAGCGTCTCGATGGATTGAAAACCTGAAAGGGCGATCCAGGCAAAATTTAGAGACATAAAACAGAAAATTTATCCCGATAGATTGAGTACCCCACCTTGGAGCAATTTATGAAAAATTAGGGATCATGGCAAGTAACTGCATCCTGCTGATCTTTAGTCTTGAAAACTTTCTTGAGCACAACATTTGGTTCTGATTCATCTTCAACCAAAGCCAAGAGCACAGTGGATATTAATGTCGGTAGAAGGATTAGTGATAATTGTATTTAATGTAACCCTTTTCCATATAAATTACCATTTTTCAACTTTTGTAAAGATCTATGGAGTCTTGTCATTTACAGACTATCATTCTATTAAATAAAGTTGAGCTTTTTATCCAATTGTTTCTACTCTTATTTATCTTTCAGCCAAATAGATTTAAATTTTTATGATGATCATTTTGAAATTAATTTTTAAATCAAAATCATATTTTCTTAAATAATAAAATTTGATACTTTAAGAGCAATCAATTTCATTTGAGGAATATCAACAGCGGTCTGAAAACCGGTAAGCCCTAAAATGCGAAGCATTGTTTGGTTTTCCCCAAGCAGTTGGCGTGATCTCTGTTTCTCCCCTAGCGGCATTTCAGCATCTCCAGCCGGATTTTTGTTGGTTTCTCCAGCTGAGTCTGCATTTTTGCCTCTTGTGAGTTGTAGGCATGTTTTTTCAGTTTGCGTAGATTTAGCACCAGATTCTGGTTTCCCTTCAGGTCTCCAGTAGATTTCATGTAGCACTGATTCTAGAGCAGTATGATGGATCCTCTGCAAGGTTGTATCCTATTTGATATGGTGTTGACCTAAAATTCCCCGCAGAGTTGGTAGTGCAGCTTCTCAGCAGATCTTCCCTCTTCCCCAGCCAGGGTTGAGCCTTTGAGAATGTTGATTTGCGTTCTCCTTCTCCAGTTGGTTCCCTCCTATTGATATTAGTTGGACGTTGTAGTGATGATTCAAACCAGAGACAATTGTATCCTTTGTGATCGTTTTGTTAACATAATCATCATATATACTTATACATATACATTCATAGATTTCATTATTGTATTATTATTTGCATTTTATGATTCATTATTTCTCTGATCCTCTGCTATGGTGGTGTCCTTTTCCCCATGCAGATTTGGTATGTATGTCTTCTTTCAATTATAAAGTGTCAGCCCCCTAAGCAAAAAGATTTTTAACCTTTCTCATTCCCCACTGAGGTATTTCCTCGTGGATAATTATTATTTCAGTTTCCTCCCCAGTTGATTATCTGGTTGGAGCCACTCCCCTGAGTTATGTCCTCATTAGGTTGAGTCTTTGATTGACCGTTTCTTTCTAGATCTTACCTAGATATATGCTTTTGGTCCCCTTAAGAATCTATTACCCAGTAACTGGTAATATTCTTCTCGATTTGCGAGTATTTTACTTTTGCCCAATACCCGGCAAGAGTAACCCTTTTCCCCAGCGGGTTCGTTTTCACGTTTCCCCAGGAAGTCTATCCTTGATATGTTCATCCTAACCGATGACGGATATTTGCTTCCCCTGCTTTGAGTTTATCCTTGATATGTTCATCCTAACCGATGACGGATATTTCTCTTTATGGTATTCAACACAGTAAAAAGGTAGTTGTAATCCCTATTTCATTCCTAGAGGGTTAATTCTTGATATGTTCATCCTAACCGATGACGGTTTTCCTCCTCTTTGCGGTATTCTACCTAGTAATCGGTAGTTGTAAATCCTGCTTCCCCTTGCGAAGTCTATCCTTGATATGTTCACTTTAACCGGTGACGGATATTCTCTCTTTCGGTTTTCTATCCAGTAACGAATAGATATAATTCCTATTTCTTCCCTCTGAGTCTATCCTTGATATGTTCATCCTAACAGGTGACGAATATTCTCTTTTTGGTATTCTATCCAGTAACTGATAGATGTAATTCCTACTTTTCCCCGACAGTCTATCCTTGATATGTTCATCTTAACTGATGACAGATATTCTTCCCTTTGAGTTTATCCTTGATATGTTCACTTTAACTAGTGACATATATTCTCTCTCTTTGGTCTTCTGCCCAGTAACCGGTCGTTGTAAATCCTATTTGGCTCTTCCTCAATAGGTTGTTCTTACCCAGTAACCGGTAATGAATACACCTCATGTGTTCCTCAGTGAGTCATCCTTGATATGTTTACCCTAACCGGTAACGGATGTCCTCTCTATCAGATTTTATTATCTCCTTACCCAGTAACCGGTAATAGATGATATATTTCTCTCACTCCTGTGTTGAAGTTCATTTCTTCCCCCAATTGAGTTTGAGTGTGTATTTCCTTAGTGAGATCGTCGTCCCCTGTTGGATCGAGTATTTCAGTTTTGTCATGATTTACCCGTTTCCCCTACAGATTTTTCCCTTTATCCCTGGCTGAGTCTTTCCATTGATTTATTTTCATGGAATCCCTCGTGTCCCCCCAGAAGTTTTAAGCCGTAGCCTGGCCTACGCGTATCGTTTTTCCCCCAGAGTCTTTGTCTCCCTAGTGAGTTTTCCTTATGGAACACATTATGCTCCTGCGGACTTTTAGTCTCTCCGAATTTTTTTCCTTTGTGGCAACCTTTTCCCCACAGAGATTACTTTTAACATTTCATATCATATGCATCATGAGGTCTCTTAGGGACCAAAATTCATTTCTATTGTTGTTATTTAAGCCCATTCTACTGAGTCGATACGAAGATTTAAACCTTCATCTACTTAACTAGAACGTCCTTAAATAGGGGCAGCTGTAAGACCCTAATTTTGACCCTAAGATTCCTCATGATATTCTCATCATATGCATTAGCATTGGGATCACACCTTGACATTCTCCTTACCCCTTATTCATTGGGTTTGAATTGGGAGAGATCACCAAGCATATTTTATTGTATCATACTTCATTTTTCTTTATTTACTAACCAAAATACCAAAAATATGTCAATGTATAGTTTGTTGCTTTTGAAGGTAGTGTGTATGCTCACCTAGGCTCTAGCAAGCTCATATCTAGGGTTTAAGACCCTCATTGAAAGGAGCTCAATCAATAATTGGTTTACATTGGATCTAAGTATCATATATGGATCCCCATGATCTTCACATGTTATTTTGATCAAGAAATCATCAAAAGTTTGGAGTTGGTTTGCTTGGGAAACCCTAATTCATATGGGTATCTTGTGTGACTTCTTCAACAAGTTTCTTCAACAATTGATCAAATATTTCAAGGGATACTTCACATTATATCATCTTATGCATATGTGATCCTCCATGAGTCCCAAAATCTAAGAGAATGTTAAGCTAGCAAGTTGGTTCATGGTGGTTGACCAGAGAGAACCAACTAGTCAAAACTGAGGTTCCCTAGACCCTATCTCCTACAATTTTTGTCATATTAAAATTATTCCAATATCAAAGTTACTCTAAATGACATTCCAAACAACTTTCATGTTGAGATCAAGAGCTAATTTTTCTTGGAAAGTCATTTTTTGTGGTAAAAGATTATAGGTCATTTTGTCTAAAGCTTAGTTTGGAGGTCAACTTCCCACAACCATAACTCGCTCAATGTTTATGAGATAAAATCCATTCAAATTGCATGATCAAATTCAATATGTCTAATTCAACTTTGATGTTTGGAGGAAGTGCAAATTCAACTTGAAAATGCATATGCCAAGAGGAAACATTATAGGTCATTTTGGACCAATACCATTGAACAAGTGATTTTCCTCAACTTCTAAAATGAATAACTCCTTCATGCCAAATCTAAATGAGTTCAAATTTGTGACCAAATTGAATAAGTTTGAAATACATACAACTTTGATTAAGGAACATTTTTCATTTGAAGTCCATAGAAAAAGTTATTCAAGGTGGAAGAAGTGAACATTTGACATGGGACTTAGAAATTTTTCCAATATGTTTGATTTCCCAAACTTCCACCTCAAAATTTATAATGATCCAAGATTCAAATGAAAAATTGTTCAGTATGAAAGTTGTTCCCCTTGATCTCACCTTTCCAAAACATCCAAGATCATCTCATTTTGACTAGAATTGAAGGACTTGCGCATGGCTTCATTATGGGAAGTGTTTTGGCAAGATTGAACTTCACATGATCATTTCCATTTGCATGCTTGCACATGATGGTTTCAAAAGACTTTGTACACGATTTGGAATTGGATTGCATCACTCTTGAGGCCCAAATGATTGCCCATGCACCCATGCAAGGAAGTTGCTAATTTTATCCAATTTTCAAGTGGTGCAAATATCAAAACACATTGCCTATTTAAACAAGCTTAAGGCTTCAGATTCATCATTAACACCTTGCCCAAGCTTTTCTAGACCATTGCAAACCCTCACTGCCATAGAATTTTCTGAGATTTCTCTTGAAATCTAGCATGAACTTCACCATCAGTTTAGAAGTTCAAACTCCAGAAATTCACTTCCATTTTCATTCCACTTGGTTTTTGCAAGCAAGAGGAGGAGAAAGCAATCAAATCCAGATCAAGATCAAGTGAAATTGGATCAACTCGAAGGTGATTTTTCAGAAACTTCTCATATTCGATTCTCTCTCATTTCTCCACTATTCTTGTTGATTTTTTGTTATCTGAAGTCCTACCAATGTAGGCAACAAGATTGAGTTGTTTTGAGGTCAAATCGAAGCAACTCATTTCATGATCCTCAAAATTCAACTCCTTGTATGTTCTCATATACTTGGAGTTAGACAAAATTGAGGCTAGATTCGAGCTCCTGAGCATTTTTTTCTTTAAATCCATGTCTTGCTTTTTCATTTTGGTGATGGTTGAAGGTGGACCAGTCCGGTGAGGTCCACCGGAGAAGAAGACCGGAGTTGTGGCTCCGGCGATGTGTTGGAAGCATCTCAACCATATGATCCATTTAAATTGTTTTAATCATGTGCATTGGTTCTGATTACCACACATGCTTCTCAATTGACTTAGGTCCACGTGGAATGCACGCGCTGATCCTTCTGATCTGCCACCTCAATTAATGAGGGAGATCAGATGGTCCACGTTTTTTTGAATTTCTGTTAATTTCTTTTATTTGCATTATTTTTATTAATTCATATTAATTTCATTATTGATCCAAAAAATATGGGACTTTCACAAAAAAAAATCAAATTTTTTTCTCTTTCATTTTCTGAATTAAAATTATTTTTTGGATCAATATTAATATTTTTCATGATTTAATTGTTTTTGTGTATATTTTTATTTGTTTAAAAATACTTCTGACTTTTCAAAAATAGTGAAAAAAATTCTCCAAGGTCCTTTGACCTATGATAAATCTCTTGGCCATTTATTTGGTGTTTTGAAGAGGCTTTAGGTTTTTGATAAAACATAATTTAATTTAATGTATTTTTAATTGATTTTTAATTTGTTTAATTGAAAATAAATTGTGTTGAGCCATTTTTATTGACTTGTGAAGTTTGACTACTTGTTTGGGCCTTGGTCAAGGTTGATTTGACTTTTGTTGGATTAAAATCATTGGATTTAGGGGATTGATGAAATGTACATTTCATCTCCCAAAATGAATGAATGATTTTAATTTGATAAAACTCCTCCCATGACCAATTTGTGTTTGTCTCATCTCCCTTCCCTCTTCATCTTTAATTCCTTTCTATCCCATTCCTCTCATTGGCCAATGACATCTCAATATCCTAAGGCTAATTGGTTCATGAACCAATACAAGTATGGATGAGATTAGGTTCACCCTTTGTTCATCTTCTTTTTGTGTGTGGTATGTTTTAAGAGTATGGTCCATTATACCATATCTCTAACATGCATTAACACCAAAAAATTTATTGCGCGGCCTCAGATAGTTGTAACTTCTACATAAGTCCAATTATGATTGCTTAACATAGCGCTAAATTTTGACACAAAAGGCATATCATTCTAGTAAGTGAGATTGCAAGTCTCCCCCCTTTCATGGTATTGTCTGGAAACTTGGCCTTTTTTCCTTCCTTTGGAAGATGTCTTGGTTCAAGGATCCATGCTTGTGAATAAAAGGTTGAGTGTTCTCCAAATAATGACTTAAACAATTGAAAAACAAAACTCCACTAACTTCTAATCAACTAACATTTGACTAACTTTTTAATTTCAAGTTATTTACTTTATGCACTTTAAATTCAAGTCATTTATCATTTGTCATTCTACATATCATTTAACTTGTTTATGTTTATGTCATTTTCACTTTGCTCATTTGAGCCATATATTGTGATTATATATACTTGTTTGTGTTTGTGGTCTTAGGACCTTAAAATACTTAATAAACAACAAAAAACCCTAAAAAATGTTTGTGTGGATTGTTGGATTTGATCTGAGCTTTGGACTTAGAATTAGGCAACATTCCCTATGCAAAAGGACTTGCCAAATGCCAACATTTCTGAAACCAAGTCATTGTGATGTGAGCTTTCATCCGATGCAAGTATTGGGATCCACTTGAGTTCATCTGCAACATGGTCTTGATGCGAATGTTACTTTGAACCCACGTCTAATGCCTTATTCTGAGCCATTTAAGGAGTATGTCATCTAATACATGGGGAGGATTATGAAGAAGACTATGAAGTTGCTAGCTTGGATGTGACTATCTTTATTTGATGCCTTGCTCTTCATCTTGTTTGCTTATTGATATTGCTTGATTTTAAAGTCCAAAGGAAAAGTGGGTTTCTATATGACATTTTTGTCTAGTGGATTGCATCCCATTGGTTAGATCTTTTCAACTCTTAAATTTTAAATTTTTGCTTAGGAATAGTCTCCTCATCTCCTCCCACTTCTTAAATTTCAAATCTTTCCCTCTTTTCAAAATCTTCTTTGCTTGTGATTTTTAAACTTAGACTTCATTGCAAATTAGAAACTTGGCCTTATGCCATTGCATTTTAAACTCTTTTCTTAAATCAAACTTGTAAATGAATCTAATCATATTGACTTAAAATTTCAAAAGAAAAAAAGAACTAACACACATTCAAACTCTTTTAGGCTTTTTCGTGCCTCTTTTAAATTTAAACTTTTATTAAAAGCAATCCACTCATTTTGAAATTGTTACCACGAACTACGAGGTTTTGATCCCTCATTTTTATGTTGGTACGTAGGCACAAGTCCGAAGGTCTTGTCAAACACAAAAATATAATTAATGAATTCCTTTCTCATACCCTCACTCTATTTATTGCAAACATCATTTCATACTAAAACACATGCACACATAAAAAGGGCTCCCTGGGAGTACCTAGGACACTTTGGATGCTAACACCTTCCCTTTGTGTAACCAACCCCCTTACCTATAATCTCTGGAATTTTATTAGTTTTGATTTGAAAACTTCTTATCCTTGCGTTTTGTTCGTACTTTTTCCCTTTTCCTTTGGAAACAATAAAAGCGCGGTGGCGACTCTAGTTTTATTGATGTTAAGTTTATCCATAGCTTAATGGTCATGAATTTACCGCTACAACCAGGATCTCGACATTTTCAGAATAAAAACAATTACAGTGTTAAAGTAAATAGTAGGAAGTAAATAATACATGTCAATTGCTAACCCAGTTCGGTGCAATGTAACCTACATCTGGAGGCATATAAGCCAGGAAGGAAATCCACTATAATACTATTAGTTTGAAGTTTTAAACAACATTTGGTTTATAAACTTCTCACATAATCATTACCCTTGTAATTTCTATCTAAGACTCTCCTAGATATGAGATCCTTCTCACTTCCCTTCAATCACACAACAATGATAACAACTTCCAACAATAAATAGAAGATACACTTCCAATGAAACAAAATCCACTCTTGCTTAGAATCTCATGAGTGATTCATAATTACAACTCAAAAACTCAACCCAATTCAAGCATCTAAGTGATACGAGAATGACTCACAAATAACAATGAACAAATTAAACCCTAACAAAGGATATCACATGCACACCTTAGTTTTTTCTTAGGTTTAAAATCTTATTTTAAATAGCCCTAGAATAACATGGGCTTTGAGCTAAATAATCAACATATCCAAAACAGACCGGTGCACAATCTTCTACAGAATCAAATCAAAAATCAAATTTGATCAAATCAAATATGATGTCTCCTTAAATGTTTCAACATCCTTTCTTAGGAAACAAGGCAAAGCTTAAACATACTTTTGCTTCTAAGACAAATGCTTCTTGGACCATAAAATATGTGAATCAAATCTCTAGAGAATCGTCACTAATCTCATGCTAAAAAAACAAATCTTCCAAGAATGTAAAACCACAGCACGCCACGATGTTGTACAAGCATGTCAAGACATCTTGTCCAACATCTTGCTATTTCACTTGTTTTAACAAAATGCTTCTAATCACAATACAAACAACCTAACAATTTTACAATGTCTGTAGATTGATCCTTCTTCACACCAGAATTTTGTTCTTTGTCAGACATATCAATAGACATACTATCAGAATCATCTTTCTCTTCAGGTTTTTCAGGGGACTTAATTGGAACAGACTCACTATCAGACTTTCTATCAAATTTTTCAAGTGAGGTTTCAATAGGATGATCAGTTTGGGCCAAGGATGTAGTGACATCTGACACAACAACATAATTAGGTTCAATGCCCAAAATTTGAGAGATTAACACACAAATACTTTTATCAACAATGTCTTTATCAGCAACATTCATACTAGATTGATATATGGTCTTATCAGATCTAGGGTTATCTAGACTTACAATACAAGAGTTGGATTTTTCAGATGATTCAATACTACCCACTACTTTTGGAACAAAAGAACCTTTAGCAGATGCAACAACATTAGGTTCGACATTAGTAGTTTTAATAAGATCAAGATATAAACTAGTCAGAGAGTGAGGTTTCTTGACAGTAACAGAGGGCTCAATATTTCTAATATCACTAGAAGGAATTTGAACCGACCCATAGGGGTTAGAAGATTTACTTACAGTTGAAGGCTAGGCCTTTTTCACAACAGGTGTTCTGGCCCTCCTTTTAGTAGGAATATGTCATAGAACATTGGAGAGAGGAACGACATCAGTTACAACATTTGAATGATCCATACTAGCACAAGCAATCATATGGGTCGATTGGTCTTTGATGCTTTTGCTTAGTGTTGAGCTAGAAGGTTTAGACATCTTGATGATAGGTTTTGAGTTGAGATTGACTATAAAGAGATGCAAGTAAACGAGAACAATGATGAATAGTCTACTGAATGTAGAGAGAATTAAATCGATGGAGTAGGTAAGAGAGAGATGATTGCGTGTTGGAAGAAAAATAAGGAAAGTTTGTAATGATTTCCCTGGATTTTCATGCACCACTAAATTGAGGGAAAAGGAAATAATGTTTGCACGCCTCTACATCAGTAATTGATATAACTTTTCAAACATGCAAATTCCAAATTGTCCCCTTAACTTCTTAAACTGATTTGGATCCAAAGCTTTAGTATATATATCTCCCAGTTGCTTTTCATTTGCCACATGCTTAAGAGTAACAATTTTGTCCTTAATAAGATCCCTAATAAAATGATGACAAATATTAATATGCTTTGTACTCCTATGTTGAATGGGATTCTTTGATATATTTATTGCACTCAGATTGTCATAATATAATGTCATGACATCCTGCTTTATATTCCTTTAACATTTGTTTCATCCAAATCAATTGAGTGCAACTGCTTCCTGCTGCAATATACTCAGCCTCAACGGTAGATAATGATACACAGTTTTTCTTCTTGGTGAACCAAGATATAATATTATTTCCCAAGAAGAAGCGTCCTCTAGAAGTACTTTTTCTATCATCAACATTACATGCCCAGTCTGCATCACAATACCCTACAAGCATGGAATTAGAACTATGAGAATGCAACATTCCATACTCACTAGTACCATTGATGTATTTCAAGATCCTCTTCACTTGAGTAATGTGACTAATTTTAGGCTCAACATGATATCTAGCACATACTCCTACAGCAAAAGTGGTGTTTGGTCTGCTAGTTGTAAGATACAAAAGACTACCAATCATACTCATGTACAAACTTTGATCCACATCAACACCTTTTTCATTCTTAGTTAATTTCAAGTGAGTTGTTGCAGGTGTCCTTTTGTGACTAGCACTTTCTAGGCCAAACTTCTTCAATGTATTCTTAACATACTTGCTTTGAGAAATAAAGATAGTATCATCCATTTGTTTAACTTGAAGACCAAGAAAATAAGTTAATTCACCAACAAGACTCATCTCAAATTCATATTGCATTTGCTTGACAAAATGTTGAACCATCTGCTTCGACATCCCTCCAAACATAACGTCATCATCATATATTTGGGCTATCATGAGTTTACCATGCTCTTCTTTAACAAACAAGGTCTTGTATGTTCACCCTTATCCATATCCATTATTGACAAGAAGCTAAGTTAACCTTTCATATCAAGCTCTAGGTGTTTGCTTCAATCCATATAGAGCTTTCCTTAGTTTGTAAACATGATCTAGAAAACTAGGATCTATGAACCCCTTGGGTTGTTCAACATACACTTCTTCATTTAAGTACCCATTCAAGAAGGCACTTTCCACATCCATCTGAAATAGCTTGAATTTTAGAATACATGTCATTTCTAAGAGCAATCTTATGGAATCAAGACGAGCAACATGTGAAAAAATCTCATCAAAATTAACCCCTTCAATTTAAGTGTATCCTTGAGCAACAAGCCTAGCCTTGTTTCTAGTCACAATTCCATTTTCATCAGATTTGTTCTTGTAAATCCATTTTATGCCAAAAAAATTCATCCCTTCAGGCCTAGGAACTAGGTCCCACACTTCATTCCTTTTGAACTTCCCTAGTTCTTCTTGCATAGTATTGATCCAAAATTCATTAGTCAAGGCCTCCTCCACATTTTTAGGTTCAAACTTTGAGACAAAGCAAGCATTAGATATCATATCTCTGGATCTAGTGGTGATCCCTTCATTTAGATTTCCAATAATATGTTCCTTTGGATGATCTTTCTGAACTCTAATAGAGGGACCTTTGTTGTCTTGAGGGTTATCTGATTCAGTCCTTGTTCGCTCAATGTTGGACTCAATGTCTTCAACATTTTCTGAAGCATCAGTCTGCTGAGATGATGTTCCAACATATTCATTGGCACCAGTCCCTTTCACAATAATTGAATCATAAACCACAACATTAATGGATTTCATCATGACCTTGGTTATAGAGTTAAATACCTGTAAGACCCTAATTTTGACCCTGAGATCCCTCATGGCATCATAACATTGCATTTTCATTGCCTCAAGGATCATAAGCATCTTGGCTCCTTACCTTTTGGGTGGGATCTCTTGTGAGTTGGTTTGAGATCACCAAGCATGCTTGAATTGTATATTATTGCTTTTCTCATTTTTTATTTACTAAGCAAAAGTACAAAAATATGTCACTAACATCTCTTGTTTGTAGCTTGAGCAATCATAAGGTCCAAAGCCCCTAGGAGATCCTATGTGCATTGATATGGCCAACTGAAGATGAAAGCAAGCATGGCAATGGTTCCCAAAGATCTCATACATCAAATATGCCTCCCAAGTGTCTTAATTCATCATTTTGATCAAAGCAAATCAAAGGGGCTTGAGGCTTGTTTCCCAAGGAAACCCTAATTCATCTGTTCATCAATTGTGCCTTGCTCATGAAGCAGCATCATTTTGATCAAATACAATCAAGGGAAGTTCTTTCATTCATCATTTCATGCATATTTGAACTTATTTGAGTGTCCTCAATCATCAATTCATCAAGATATGAGGTTTGGACTTGAGAAGTTGATCAGTCAATTCATCTGATTATTTTGAAATGCACTGAGACCTAACTTTTTATGTGTTTGTCAAATGGAGATGACCCCAAGAGAAAAACTATTCTTAAGAACCATATGAACAACTTTCATGTTCATCAAAAATTGATTTTAAGCTTGGAAGGTCATTATCCATTCCAATATATTATAGGTCATTTTGACTGAAACCCTAATTTTGGGTCAACTTCCCAAGAACATAACTCCTTCATTTTTCATAATTTTGAGGTGGGATCAAATGCTGCATTGAAAATCTTATGATGTCTACTTCAAATGTTATGTTGAGCAAAATTTCATAATCTCAAAAGAAATACATGTGATAATACAAAACATTATAGGTCACTTTGGACCAAATGCATTGAAATGTGAAAAAGTCCAACTTTAAGTGCGCATAACTTCTTCATCAAAAATCCAAATGATGAAAAAATTAAGTCCAAATTGATTATCTTGAAAAGATATATAACTTTTATGTTGAAGATTTTGTCATTTGGAACTTGCATCATTGAGACAGAAGGGCTTGAACTTTGGCCAATTTTGAAAATCTCACACATGCATATTTTGCACCCTACACTTCATGTCCATTTTATATCAATTTCCAAGGCCCAAATGGAGTTTTGATCAACATAACAAATGATCCTTATGCAATAAGCTTTCCATCCATTACTCATAAGGTGGTGTTCCTATTTTTAACATGGCATTTTCGAAGGCTTGAACCTAATAGTGCATTTTTGGAAAATCATTTAAGTTGCCTTGCATGACCTACTACTACCCAATCTACACGTCCAATTTACTCTCATCATGCATCAGCTTTCAATTCCAGTTGGAATTGGGCCCTCCATGCGCCTGTACAGGCCCATGCATGGAGGCCCTTTCCATTCATGCAAATTTGAAATCATGCATTCAGCATTGCCTTGCCTATAAATACCATGCCATAGCTTCATAATTCTTCAACCTAAAGGCGCCCCAATTGCTGCTAAACTGAAACCACAACCATCACTAAAGGAACTAGCTCATTTTTCTTCAAAATTTTCAGATTTGAACTTTGGTTTCATTGATCAATTTTCAGATCTTAAAGTTCCTAAACCTTCTTCTCCTTGATCCATAGTGTCAACTGTAAGCAATAGCATCAAAGAATTGTAACTCAAAGCCTTGCAAATCAAAGGTTCATCCTAACTGTTATTTCCTTCGAATCTACTTGCATAGTGCTTAATTCTCATTGTTGTTGTGTGATCTGAAGTCCTCTGCATAGAGGCAACATTATTGTGCTTTCAATTTTCAAAAATCATGAAGTTCATATGAACACCACAGATCTTCCACTTCTGATTTCTCTCAATATAGAGATCTAGAATGGATTTGAGTGGTACAGGGGTGATGTACATCACCCCAGCTCTCGATTGATGCCTGGATCGTGCCTTTTGGTTACCATTTACATCTCTGTAATTTTGGACTTGGCCGGAGCTTGGCCGGAGAAGACGGTGGCGCTGGCCACCGTCTGGTCTCCAGATTAGATCTAAACCGTCCACGGCTTTTTCTAGATTTTATCTCATCCATTCTTTGTTATGACTTTATTAAAGGCCATGTGTTACTCAGCTGACTAGCGTGTATGGTGAGCGTGCGCTTCTTGGCCACGTGATGATCCACGTTAATTAATGAGAGATCATCAGACGGTCCACGCTTTTTCTCTTTTTTTCTAATTTCTGATTTTAATTCTTTTATTTCTTTTAATTCCATTTTGTAGCGGGGTATTCGTTACCATTAGAGATATTGACTAAATCCAAGGTAAATCATACAAGTCGAGTCGCCACCGCACTTCTATTTATCCAAAGGAATGGTTAGAAAGCGAACAAAAACCTAATAGTTTTAACAAAAACTAGTAAAAGAAACAGAGATCTGGGTAAGGGGGTTGGTTATGCAATGGGAAGGTGTTAGGCACCCAAAACATCCTAGGTACTCCTAGGGAGCCCTTTTCATACTTGTTGGAAGGTTGTTGTCTTTTGTGGAAATGGGTTTGTGCAAACATGAGTGAAGAGATGAGAAGAGAATATACAAGTTTATTTACATTTTGTGTTTGAATGGATAAACCCATTGCCTACGTACCATCTTATAAAAAGATTAGGATCAAAACCTCGTAGTTCGGGGTAAAAATCTCAAAAATGAGTTGGTGAATAGATTGGTCCAAAAGCCTTAAGGTCTTTTGTTATCAAAGGGAGAAAACTCAACCAAACCACAAATCCACCATGTGAGGATAACTTCAACATGCTAGTGAGGGGTTAACCCTATAATAAGCATGGAAGACTCATTGTCCATCACTAAGGATATAGGTGAGTATTACATCTACCACAAAGATAACTCAAACCTAATAGCTAAAGGTTATGGAAAATTTGATTAAGAAGGTGGCCATTGAAACCACAAAAAGACATTTGAATGGGTTGTATTTACCAATGAAAAGTATGTACAAAATGGTCAAAGTTGACTTAGGAGTTCAATTCAAAATAAGTATCAATAAAAGATAGTTTGAAAATCAAAAGCATAAAGCTTAGGTTTCTAATGTTGAAAACAAATGTTAGATGTTTGCACAAACAGTTTTGGCTTGGGTTAGAGTGGAGAGAAGAAGAAGAAGGGCTAAATCCTAAGTAAAACAAAAAAGAGAAGGGAAGAGAGAACAAAACCACACAAGGAGTTCCTCTCTTGAGATCATATTGATGATCCAAGTAGCTCCCATCCTTTGGAATAAGCAATCACAAAGCATAAGCAATCAAACAAGTCTCATAAAAGATCCTCAATGTGTCTTGTGTCTTTCACTTTGGATGAACATGGTAATGGTCCTCCAATTAAGCTCAAATGGCAACTCCTAGCACAAAAGCACACACATCAAAAGTTCCATGAAGTAAAACAAGAATGGACAAGAGTGAGTTTAGAGATTTGGTCCTTTTAATCCATCTTCATCATTAAGGCCCATTTACTCCAATTTTGCATAAGGAAGGTCCTAGAATCTAAGTCCAATTCTTCATTCTTTGCATAGGGAAAGTCCTAGAAACTAAGTCCATTTCTTTGCATTTGGTTCACAACAATCAAACAAAACACAGGCACAATAATAATATATACACAATTATGTGCTCAAGTGAGCAAAAGGCAAATGACATTAACATAAACATGTGCTCAAGTGAGCAAAGAGAAAAGCAAATGGATAATATGTGCAAGAATAGTAAATTGCATAAAAGTAAATTGCATAAAGTAAATGTTAATTGTCAATAGTTAGTGTTAGTAGTTAGTGTGCCATAAGGCAAATTTAGCGCTATGTTAAGCAATCGTAATTGGACTTATTTAGAAGTCACAACTATCTGAGGCCGGTCAATAATAATGTAGGCAACAACACAAGTTAGGAGTCTTGATTAGTGAACCAAGTCCCAACAACTTGCCATGCCAAAAAGAAGAAGAGAATTGATCTTGTATTGGTTTAAGCCTTTTGCATGATTTAAAAGACAACCTATCCTTAATGCAAAGCCATTCACTTGATCAAGATGAATTAGATTTGAATCAAGGAAGATTAAATCTCCCTAACCAATGCTAACTTATCAACCTTCAACTCATTGATCAAAAGGAAAATGAAGAAGAAGAAGAAGAAGGGAAATGGAAAAGGCAAAATTAAAGTGCATTAAATGAAATACAATGTACCAATCCTCATATGTTGGCCAATAACATTGAAAGTCAAGGTCAAACAATCAAAAACAGAAGTGAGATGAAGATTGGAAGTCAAGAAATGAATAAAATATTTTTGGCATTTTTTAATATTTGAAATAAACTTGAATTAAAATAATAGAAAAGGTCAAACTTCAAAATTACTTCAAATCAATCTTGGAAGGTCCAAGTAATTTATCCCAAGTTCAACAAGGTCAAACAAAGTTTGACAAAAAATTTCATTATTTTTAAAAGTCAGAAACTATTTTTAATCAATTAAAAATGAATAAAAATAACCTAATTAAACTAAAATCTCAAATAAATCTCAAATCAATTCAAAAATTGATGAGAATATTTTTCATAGATCTATCATCATTCAAATAGGTTAGGAAAATATTTTTGCATTTTTTGAGTATCAAAAACTATTTAAAATGAATTAAAAATAACCAGAAAAGAGAAAATTCACAAAAAATATCAAATGACAAAATAAAAAAAAATCAGAAATAGAAACTAGAATTTATTTGGGAAATAATGCAGTTGGTCCCATAATTTTTGGATTAAAAGTGAGAGAGATATGATTTTTTGAAATAAAAGGAATTAAAGAAAATGAAAATCAGAAAATAAAAATGCAAAAAAACAAGGAGCGTTAGATCTGAGCTCATTAATTGAGCTGGCAGATCACACGCTCCAGAGATGCGCTTCCACCATGCACCTTGGTCAACTGCGTCATATGCAGCAGTAAAACAAGTCATAAGAACCAATGGCCGAGATTAGATCTGGACACCTCCATCCAATGGCTCAGATTCAAACTGGAGAGAGGCGGCCACCGAAGCCACCTTCTCCGGTGAGCATGCGTTTTCCGGCCAAATTTGCAGAGATTCAAAAGGCAACCAAAGTACACGATCCTTATACCAAAATGAAGCTGGGGTGATGTACATCACCCCTGTAACCTTGAATCACACTCAAGATTCCTATAGGTTGAGAAATCTGAGGTGGAAGATTCAGGTATGGAAAATGCAGATCAAGGAAAAACGAAATTGAAGTTACCACTAGCTTGCCTCTCAAGTGAGGACTTCAGAAAACATTAGATCCAAGCAAAAAGGTCCATGGATGATGAGAATCGAAGAAAATACCAGTTGGAGTGTAAGCTTGAGTTCTGGTACTTTGAGCACGATGCCTTGCTTGCTTTGCTAAAACAGAAGTTCAATGAGATGAATGATGAAGGTTTAGAAGCTTAAGATCCAAGAATTCAACCAGATGAAGTTGAATTTTGGATCTGAATTTTTTTGAAGAAAATGCAATTGCTTCTTTAGTGATGGCTATGGAGAGAATTCAGCAGCATTTCAGGTTGAATCAGGCCTCTCAAATGAATGGAATGAAGTCTCTATTTATAGAGAAAGTGGCAAGGAGAATGTGAGCAATCCGTGTGCATGTCATGTGAAGCTTCATTGCATGGGCTTGCATGATCATGCACAAGGCCCAAAAACAATGCCAAATGAACTCTGAGCATCAGCCAAATGAATTTGGACGTGTGACTTGCAAGGCAATTGCTCGTGTACCAAGATTTCAAGTGAATTCCTCACTTGTACCTAAACATTCATCTCTTCGAAAGTACCATTTAGAAAATCCAAACATAGGCATGTGGGTAATGGTTAGGAAGGTCTTTGTATAAGGAACAAATATTATGTTGGACAAAAACTCATTTGAAGTGTGGAAATTTATGAAATTTGAGTTTAAAGTGCAAGGTGCAAGATATGTCAAGGCAAGGTTTCTAAAATTGGCCAACTTTCAAGCCCTTCTATTTTGATGATGCAAGCTTCAAATGGAAAAACCTTCAACATCAAAGTTGTATATCTTTTCAAGACAATCAAAATAGACTTAAATTTTGCATCATTTGGATTTTTTATGAAAGAGTTATGGGCACTTGAAGTTGGACTTTTTTGCCTTTTAATGCTTTTGGTCAAAAAGGACCTATAATGTCTTGCATTATCACATGTATTTCCTTTGAGATTTTGAAATTTTGTTCAACATAACATTTGAAGTAGACATCTTAAGATTTCCAATTCATTTGATCCCACCTCAAAATCATAAAAAATGAATGAGTTATGTTCTTTGGAAGTTGACCCATAATTAGGGTTTCAGTCAAAATGACCTATAATGTATTGGAATGGAAGATGGTCTTCCAAGCTTCAAATCAATTTTTGATGAACATAAACGTTGTTCATATTGTCCTTAAGAACATTTTTTATTTTGGAACCGTCTCCATTTGACCAACACATAAAAAGTTAGGTCTCAGTGCATTTCAAAATAGTCAGATGAATTGACTGATCAACTTCTCAAGTCCACAACCCATATCTTGATGAATTGATGATTGAGGACACTCAAATAAGTTCAAATATGCATGAAATGAAGAGTTAAAGAACTTCCCTTGATTATGTTTGACCATGGCTGAGGTTGCTTCAGTAGCAAGGCATTATGGTGCACAGATGAATTAGGGCTTCCTTGAAGAACAATACCTCAAACCCTTTGACTTGCTTTGATCAAAATGATGCATTGAGGTACTAGGGAGGCATATTTGATGGATGAGAGCTTTGGGGACCATTGCCATGCTTGCTTTCATCTCCTCTTGACCATGTCTTTGTACCAATGATCTCCTAGAAGCTTTGGACCTTGTGATTGCTCAGGCTACAAAACAAAAGATGTTAGTGACATATTTTGTGCTTTTGGTTAGTAAGCAAAATGAGAAAAGCAATGATATACAATTCAAGCATGCTTGGTGATCTCAAACCAACTCACAAGAGGTCCCTCCCAAAGGCAAAGGGAACCAAGATGCTAATGATCCTTGAGGCAATGCAAATGCAATGTTATGATGTCATGAGGGATCTTAGGGACAAAATTGGGGTCTTACAAATTTCATTTTAAAAATTCATATCTCTCTCATTATTGGTCCAAAAAATATGAGACCAATTTCATTTTTCTCCTTTTAATTTCTACTTTATAAAAGTGATTTTTAATATTTTTTATTTTAGCATTTGATATTTTTTAGTAATTTTCTATTTTCTGGTTATTTTTAATTCATTTAAAATAGTTTTTGATATTCAAAAAATACAAAAATATTTTTCCAACCTCTTTGAATGATGATAGATCTATGAAAAATATTCTCATCAATTTATTAATTGATTTGAGATTTATTTGAGATTTTAGTTCAATTAGGTTATTTTTATGCATTTTTAATTGATTTAAAATAGTTTCTGACTTCTAAAAATGCTGAAATTTTTTGTCAAACTTTGTTTGACCTTGTTGAACTTGGGATAATTCACTTGGACTTTTCAAATTTGATTTGAATTGAGTTTGAAGTTTGACCTTTCTTTATTATTTTAATTCAAGTTTTATTTTAATATTAAAAAATGCCAAAAATATTTTATTTGTTTATTGACTTCCAATCTTCATTTTGCTTCTGTTTTCTATTATTTGAACTTGATCTTCTTTATCTTTGGTCAATGCTTGTTGATTATCTTATTCCATTTCCATTAATGCACTTTAATTCTTCATCTTCTTCTTCTTCTTCCTTTTTCTTTTTGATCAATGAGTTAAAGATTAGTGGTTAGCATTGATACATGGAGGTTTAATCTTCCTTGATTCAAATCTAATTCATCTTGATCATGGATCAAGTGAATGGCTTTGCATTAAGGACGTGTTGCTTCCTAAATCATGTAAAGAACCTAAATCAATACAAGATCATTTCTCATCTTCTTTTTTGGCATGGCAAGTTGTTGGAGTTTTATTCACTAATCAAGACCTCTAACTTGTGTTGTTGCCTACATTATTATTGACCGGCCTCAGATAGTTGTGCCTTCTACATAAGTCCAATTACGATTGCTTAACATAGCGCTAAATTGCCTTATGGCACACTAACTCTAACACTAACCATTAACCATTAACATTTAATTCTTGCTCTTTACATTTACGCAATTTACCATTCTTGTACATATTATTCATTTGCTTTTGCCCTTTGCTCATTTGAGCACATGTTTATGTTAATGCAATTTGCCTTTTGCTCACTTGAGTACATAATTGTGTATATATTATTGTGCTTGTGTTTTGTTTTGATTGTTATGGACCAAATGCAAAAAAATGGACAAATGGACTTAGTTTCTAGGACATTCCCTATGCAAAATTGGAGTAAAGGACCTTAATATGGAAGATGGATTAGAAGGACCAACTCTCTAAAACTCACTCTTGTCCATTCTTGATTTGCTTCATAGAACTCTTTGATGTGTGTGCTGTTGTGCTAGGGAATCCTATGTGAGCCAAATTGAAGAACCATTGCCATGTTCATCCAAAGTGAAAGATACAAGAGACATTGGAGATCTTCTAAGAGCTTGTTTGATTATGTTGATTTGCTTGAGCTTACACTTATTTTTCTTGCATATTCCAAAGGATGGGAGCTACTTGGATCATCAATATGATCTCAAGAGAGGAACTCCATTTGTGGTCTTGTTTCTTATCCTTCATCTCTTGTATGATTAGGACTTTAGCCATTCTTCTTCTTCCCTCCACTCTAACCCAAGACAAAACTTTTGTGCAAACATTTAACACTTCTTTTTAAACATTAGAAACCTAAGCCTTATGCTTTTGATTTTCAAACTTGTTTCATAACACTTATTTTTAATTGAACCTTTTAAATCAACTTTTGACCATATTTTGTAAATATTTTTCATTGGTAAATATAACTCATTCAAATACTTTTGTGGTTTCAATGGCCACTTTCTTAATCAAAACTTTTTCATAACCTTTATCTATTAGGTTTGAGTTATCCTTGAGGTAGATGTAATACTCACCTATATCCTTAGTGATGGACTATAAGACTTCCATGCTTATTATAGGGTTAACCCCTCACTAGCATGTTGAAGCCCTCCTCACATGGTGGATTTGTGGTTTTAGGTTGAGTTTTCTCCCTTGGATAACAAAAGACCTTAAGGCTTTTGGACAAATCAATTCACCAACACATTTTGAGATTTTTACCCCAAACTACGAGGTTTTGATCCTAATCTTTTTAAGATGGTACGTAGGCAATGGGTTTATCCATCCAAACACAAATTGTAAATAACTTGTATATTCTTCTCTCATCTCTTCAATCATGTTTGCACAAACAAATTTTTCACAAAATACCAACCTTACAACAAGTGTGAAAAAGGCTCCCTAGGAGTACCTAGGATGTTTTGGGTGCTTAAAACCTTCCCATTGCATAACCAACCCCCTTACCCCGATCTCTGACATTTTTACTGGTTTTTGATTCAATAAAACTTTTAGGTTTTTTTTTGCTTTCTAACAATTCCTTTGGATAAATAGAAGTGCGGTGTCGACTCGATTTGTATGGTTTACCTTGGATTTAGTCAATATCTCCAATGTTAACGAATACCCCGCTACAATACCCTATAAACTCTGTTGTTTGTAGAGTAACCAAAAAATATCCCTTCATCACTTTTGGGATTCATTTTTCTCCTTTGTTCACGATCAACCATAATTTAGCATTTACTCCCAAACGCATGAAAATATTTAATAGTAGGTTTCCTTTATTTCCATAATTCATAGAGATTAGATGATGTATCGGCTCTTAGAGTAACACGGTTGTGGATATAGCAAGCAATGTTCACTGCTTCAGCCCAAAAATGATAAGGAAGAATTTTTGCATGAATCGTGACTCTAGCTGATTCTTGTAATGTTCTGTTCTTGCATTCTAAAACTCTATTTTGATGAGGAGTGATGGGAGATGAGAACTCATGACCAATACCTTCAGAAGAACAAAATTCAGAAAATTTTGCATTTTCAAACTCCTTGCCACTGTCACTTCTGATTCTGACAATCATACTTTCCTTCTCTCTTTGAAGGCATTGACAAAGGTCTTTGAATACCTCAAAAGTGTATGATTTTTCTTTGATAAAATTCACCCAAGTAAACCTTTAGAAATCATCAACAACCATATAGACATACCTCTTTCCACCTAGACTTTCAACTTGCATATGCCCCATTAAGTCCATATGAAGAAGTTTTAAAACTTTGGAAGTAGTCTGATGTTGCAACTTCGGGTGTGTCATCTTGGTTTGCTTCCCAATTTGACACTCATCACATACTTTACCCTCCTCAATTTTGAGTTTTGGTAGACCTTTAATAGCTTCTTCGTACATAATGTTCTTCATACCTTTTATATTCATATGTCCAAGCTTCTGGTGCCACAACTTGACTTCATCTTCCATAGACATTAAACATGTGGAAGAATAAGTAGTTTCTTGTAGTACCCATAAATAGTAGTTGTCTTTAGACCTAACTCCCCTCATTAGAACTTCATTCTTCTCATTGGTAACAAAATATTTTGACTTGGTAAAATTGACTTTTAGACCTTGATCATCAAGTCTAGGAAGTGTAGTACACACTAACTTTCTTATCCCTTTAATTTCACCTTTACCCCATCACCAAAAGTGACAAAACTGGTGGAATAAGACTTAATGTCCATTAAATACTTCTTGACCCCTGTCATATGTCTAAAACATCCAATGTCAATGTACCAGTCTTCTCTAGATGAAGCTCTATAAGAAGTATGAGTTATAAGACAAGTATCAACAATCATAGGTTACCACTCCTTTCTAGTTTTAATCATCATATGATTAGCCCTAAGATATGTTGGATAACCATATAATCTATAACATAAAGGCTTTATATGTCCATAGAAGTCAACATGTTACTTTATTTTGAAGGTCAGAGATAGTAGATAAAAGTTTATCTTTTTCAGCCTGCAGTTTAACTATGATTCTCTTATGCTTTTCTCCTATCTTGCAAACCTCTTCTCTTCTGGCACACATTTCTCTGTAGGAGACAACCAATTCTTCATAAGACACATCCCCATCACAGGAATCCTCATCATATTCATATCTACCAGTGAAAGTTGTAACATGCTTAGCAGTTTCATCATCAGGTTCACCTCCAGAATCATCATCGTCAGACCAAGAAACATACAAGCCCTTCTTTTGTTTCTTGAGGTATGTGGTACATTTTGATCTAATATGACCAAAACCCTCACATCCATGACATTGAATACTTTTTCCTGGATTTGTCTTCTCCTTTGTTCTTGCTTTTCTCTGAAAGTCATTATTCTTACTGATGTCGTATGACATGTTCTTGACATTTGGTATTGGCTTCTTATCCATTTTTTCAGCACCTTATTGAATTGCCTCCCAAGAAGCACAATAACATTAGAAATCTCTTCATCAATCTCCATGTCACATTGAGCTTCTTCATCATCAGTGTTGGAGATAAACGTTATGCTTTTGTTCTTCTTTTCAGATCTATCACTGATAGCCAATTCCAAAGGTTGAAGTGACCCAATAAACTCCTCCATTTTCATGTTGCAGATATCTTGTGCTTCTTCAATAGTTGTGACCTTCATGTCAAACTTCTTAGGCAAAGACATGAGGATTTTTCTAACAAGCTTCTCCTCTAACATCTTCTCTCCCAAGGCACTAGATGAATTGGCAATATCATGAATATTCATGTGAAAATCATGAATACACTCATCATCTTTCATCTTTATATTCTCAAATTTGGTGGTGAGAAGTTGAAGTCTTGACATTTTTACTTTTGATATGCATTCATGAGTGGTACTGAGGATTTCCTATGCATCTTTGGCCACAATACAAGTATTTATTAACCTGAATATGTTTTTGTCAACTCCATTGAATAAGGCATTCAAGGCTTTGGAGTTTCTAAGAGAAGTTCATCTTCTTCCTTAGACCAATCCTCTCCAGGCTTCAAATTAGTTTTGTATTTCCCATTTTTGTCTTGCACCACAGGATGTTCCCAACCTTTGATAACTGTTTTACAGGTTTTACTATCCATATATTTTATAAAAGCTACCATGCACGCCTTCCAATAATCATAGTTGGTGCCATCTAGAATAGGTGGTCTGTTGACAAATCTTCCTTCCTTGTCCATAGTACCAGAAAATATCTCCCTGGAGCTCACCCAAAATAAAGAAGGGTGCTTGCTCTGATGCCAATTGAAATTTTGGTACGCAGATAACAGATGTCGTATACGATGTCACGACACCAAGATCAGGACATTATCACAACACAAACAATTGCAATGTTAAAGTAAATAGTAACAAGTAAATAACACATGTCAATTGTTAACCCAGTTATGTGCAACGTCACCTACATCTGGGGACATCCAATCTAGGAAGGAAATACACTATTATAATATTAGTTTGAAGTTCTAAACAACCTTTGATTTTAAAAACTTCTCACCTAATCACTACCCTTGGAATTTATATCTCAGACTCTCCGAGATATGAGACCTTTCTCACTTCCCTTCAATCATACAACAATGATAACAACTTCCAACGATAAATAGAAGACACACTTCCAATGAAACATAATCCACTATTGCTTAAAAGCTCATGATTGATTCACAATTACAACTCAAAAACTCATTTGAAT
Organism: Lathyrus oleraceus; assembly: GCF_024323335.1. Taxonomy (NCBI): domain Eukaryota; kingdom Viridiplantae; phylum Streptophyta; class Magnoliopsida; order Fabales; family Fabaceae; genus Lathyrus; species Lathyrus oleraceus. The sequence continues at coordinate 235,681,658 of NC_066581.1, forward strand.
TCAAGCATCTAAGTGATCCGAGAATGGCCACTACGCCAAAAACTGGAATAGACAGCGCACCTTAGAGGGCGCTTTATTACAAAAGCGCCCTCTAAAGTGAAGCGAAAAATAAGGAGCAATAGACAGCGCACTTTAGAGGGCGCTTTTGTAACAAAGCGCCCTCTAAGGTGAAGCGAAAAAATAAGGAGGAGATAGAGGGACAACAATACATGGCGCTTTTTAGAAAGCGCCCTCTAATGTTACCCTTAGAGGGCGCTTTTAATAAAGCGCTGTTATAAGTCCATGTGCATTTCCATCTTATAAAGCGCTTCTGGAAAGCCTTAGAGAGCGCTTTCATAAGCGCCCTCTTAGGCCCCCTTTAGAGGGCGCTTTGTTTCCACAAGCGCCCTCTAAGGTGAAACGAAAAAAATAAGGAGGAGATAGAGGGACAACAATACATGGCGCTTTTTAGAAAGCGCCCTCTAAGGTTACCCTTAGAGGGCGCTTTTAATAAAGCGCTGTTATAAGTCCACGTGCATTTCCAGCTTATAAAGCGCTTCTAGAAAGCCTTAGAGAGCGCTTTCATAAGCGCCCTCTTAGGCCCCCTTTAGAGGGCGCTTTTTTTCCACAAGCGCCCTCTAATGTCCCCTTTAGTAAACATTAAAATTAAAACATACTGCGCGTTTTGTTATTTCACTATCTGTTATTAGCATTCTTTTTCACGTTAGGGTTCTGAGGCGTTTTCCTTCCACCTCTGTTAGATCTACATGCGCGTTTCCTCCTTCTACCAATCAAAGGTACACGCTTTTCCCAATTTCTGTTTTATGTTATTGCTTTGTTTTAGCTTTGCCCAATTTCTGTTTTACCTTATTACTGTGCGTTTCCTCCTTCTACGTTTGTTTCGACCATGATAGCGGATGCAATAGGAAATTGACGGTTGGTTTTTAGTGACCATGATAGCGGATGCAATGGGTTATACGACCTATGAACATATGATTTTGTGTCAACACCAGTATCATTAGAAACCTAGGTCCGAATGTGTTTGAACTCTTCTGAAATTGTTTTTTGTTTATTCTAATTAGTAATGGATAATACATGGATGTCTTCCAATCGATTGTCGAGAGAGTACGAGAATGGGGTATCAGAATTCGTTAAGTTTACCGTTGCGCACGCCGAAGACCCCAGTAGAATGATATGTCCTTGCTTGGGTTGTTGTTATGGGAAACGGGTTGACGCAGTTCAGTTGACATCGCATCTAATGAGGCATGGAATTGATCGAAGTTATACATGTTGGAATTTGCATGGTGAGAAAAGTAACGATAATGTTGAACCGGGGGATAGTACGACCTATGCCTCAAACTATAGTGGCGCAGATACATACGATTGTGATCGAGTTGAAGAGATTGCAGAAGCACTTGAAGGAGATCTTAAGGATTGTCCCGAAATGTTTGAGAGGTTGGTAAGTGATGCAGAGAAACCTTTGTATGATGGTTGCACTAAATTCACAAGATTGTCTGCGGTATTAAAGTTGTACAACTTAAAGGCGGGCAATGGGTGGTCGGATAAAAGTTTCACAGAGTTATTAGCCCTTTTGAAAGATATGCTTCCTGAGGATAATGTTCTTCCCAATCGAACATATGAGACCAAAAAGATGTTGTGCTATATTGGCATGAGCTATGATAAGATACATGCATGTCCAAACGATTGCGTTTTGTTTCGAAATGAGTATGCATCGTTAAATGAGTGTCCTAAATGTGGTGTCTCGCGATATAAGAACAAGTTGTCTCCAGCAAAAGTCTTGTGGTATTTTCCTGTTATTCCGAGATTTAGACGCATGTTTCGTAGTGAAACCGATTCAAGACACTTGACCTGGCATGCAGATGAAAGAATTATAGATGGAAAGTATCGACATCCGGCAGATTCACCACAGTGGTTGAAAATTGATAATGATTATCCTGAATTTGGAGAAGAATCAAGAAACCTTCGCTTGGCATTATCTACTGATGGAATGAACCCACACGGTATCCAGAGTATCTCACACAGTACATGGCCTGTGATTATTATGATTTATAACCTACCTCCATGGCTATGTATGAAGCGTAAGTACATGATGTTGTCTATGTTGATTTCTGGACCTAAACAACCAGGGAATGACATAGACGTGTACTTGAAGCCCTTAATCGAAGATTTAAAGATTTTGTGGGAGACCGGTGTGGAGGTTTATGATGGATATAGGAAAGAAAGTTTCAACTTGAGGGCGATGTTGTTTGGCACAATTAATGATTTTCCAGCATACGGAAATCTATCAGGGTATAGCATAAAAGGTCAATGTGCGTGTCCTATTTGTGAAGATAAAACAGATTGGAAGCGCTTGGAGTTTGGTCAGAAGAATGTCTTTCTCGGTCATCGGAGATTCTTAAATTCAAATCATCACTACCGTGGATGGAGAAAGGCGTTCAATGGAGAGACAGAACAAGGCAGAGCTCCACCTATATTGACGGGTGATCAAATTTTTGAAAAGGTGAAAGATTTGGATACTCAGTTTAGCAAGCCTTTTGCCCACACACTTGTCAAAAGTGGGTGGAAGAAGAGGTCAGTTTTTTTTGAATTGTCGTATTGGAAGTCCTTGTATGTGAGACATTTTCTTGATGTTATGCATATTGAAAAAAATGTATTTGAAAGTGTTATTGGCACGTTACTCAATATACAAGGAAAGTCTAAGGATGGCCTTAAGGCAAGAAAGGACTTGATAGCGATGGGAATAAGAACTGAATTAGGACCCTTGAAGAAAGGAAAACGAACATATCTACCTCCTGCTGCTTATACTCTATCTAGAAAGGAGAAAAAAACATTGTGTAAGTTTCTAAGTGAAGTTAAAGTTCTAGAAGGGTACTCTTCAGATATTAGAAGACTTGTGTCTATGAAAGACCTCAAGTTAAAGAGTTTAAAGACCCATGATTGCCATGTTATAATGGAACATTTTCTCCCAATAGGTATACGTTCTATTCTTCCAGAAAAGTAAGAAGCTCTATAACTAAGTTGTGTTCTTTCTTCAAGTCAATTTGCAGTAAGGTGATCAATCCTGCGATCTTACCAATGTTGCAAAAAGAAATCGTTATTACTTTGTGTGAGCTTGAAATGTTTTTTCCTCCATCATTTTTTGACATAATGGTACATCTAGTTGTTCATCTTGTGAAAGAGACACAATTGTGTGGACCAGCTTATATGAGATGGATGTACCCTGTTGAACGTTATATGAAAATATTAAAAGGGTACGTGAAGAACCGAAGTCGACCAGAAGGTTGTATGGTTGAAAGATACATTGTTGAAGAAGCGATTGAGTTTTGTACTGAATATTTGTCTAATGTTCAGTCAATCGGACTCCCCAAGTCTCAGCTTGTCGAAAAGAAAGAAGGAAAAAATCTAATTGGAAATAAAATCGTGGCAGTATCAAGGGTCGAACGGGATCAAGTGCATTTGTATGTTCTGCACAATGAGAATGAGGTTGAGCCGTATGTTGAAATTCACAAGGATGTTCTCCGAGGTTTAAATCCCAATAGAAATGAAAATTGGATAGTACGAGAGCACAATCGATGTTTTATACCTTGGTTTAAGGATCATATTTATTCAAAGTATTATTCAGATCCCGCTTCAATAACAGAAAGGTTGAGATGCTTAGCATATGGTCCAAGTTTCCATGTTTTTTCTTATAGCGCATACGCGATTAATGGATACACATTTTATACCAAAGAACAAGATGATAAAAGTACTATGCAGAATAGTGGTGTCACCGTGGTAGCTGAAGCAATGCACATATCAAGTGTGAAGGACTTAAACCCCAAATTTGCAAATCTGTCGTATTTTGGTGTTATCGAGCGCATTTGGGTGTTTGATTATGAGAAGTTTCAGATTCCTATATTTGGTTGCAAGTGGGTTGAAAATAATAACGGCATTCGAATGGATAAGTCAGGATTTTTGCAAGTGGATCTTAATAGGGTGGGATACAAAGATGAGTCTTTTATTCTAGCCTCTCAAGCTAGACAAGTGTTCTATGTCAATGATCCGAAAAGTACGAAATGGTCTATAGTTCTTTTTTCCAACAAAGTAATTGATGAAAACACTGGAGATCAAGGTGATATTGATGTTGAGATTGAATCGTTTACCATAAATGATCAAGATGAGAATATTATATCAAATGATTCATATATTAGAAATGATCATAATGAGGGTATTTGGATCAATCCAACCGTCCGTGTTGTTAAGAGACATGTAGAACATATTCCAACCAAGAAAAGAAAGAGGACTTAGTGAAAAAGGTACAGGTCAAATGATTTTAATTGTTTTCTTTATTACAGGTAAAATGACTTTTATGATTTTAATTGTTTTTACATTTGTCATCTGATTTTAATTGTTTTCTTTATTACAGGTAAAATGGCTATTATGAAGTCAATCATTCGTGCAAGAGACAAGGGTGTAAAATTTGAAGTACATTGGAGTGCTGAAGACCAACTAATTTTTTTTCATCAGGCTTGTGTCTCAATAGAGGATGGGTATCTACCTAAAGTTACTTTTGTAGTGGTCCAAAAGAGACATCACACCAGTCTCTTTCCTGTCAACCCCAAAGAGACCGATAGAAGTGGAAATATTATGCTAGGTTTTTTCAATATATTTCTCAACGCAGCTGGTATATATTATCATTTGAATTTATCACTTTTTGTTGATTTTGTTGTTCTAAATTGTCAAAGGAACCGTGGTAGACACCATCATTTGTCACCCTAGGGAATTTGATTTTTACCTTAACAGCCATGCAGGAATTCAGGTAATATTAGCTATGTCATTTAACTTTATGCCATTGTTTACTATTTGTTGCACGATCGCCTTTTGACAGTTCTGTGTTATTTGCATTTGGACGTGTTCTTTTTGCAGGGGACTAGTCGACCAACACATTATCATGTGCTGTATGATGAAAATAAATTCACTGCAGACCAGCTACAGAGTTTGACCAATAACTTGTGCTACACGTAATGATATGATTTGCTTTATTTTGTTTAGTATTGGTTAGAACTACTAGACAGCATGGGTGGATGGGCGTTATTTTGTTTAGTATTGGTTAGAACTACTAGACAGCTTTTGGATACAGTGGTCACTGGGTGTTGGTTGTTATGGATCTTTCGAGACTAATAGTGTATATTGTTGTTGTACTTTTACTAAATCATGAATATGTTGTTGTATATTGTTGATCAAAGAATCATATATTAATGTTGTATATATGGAGGATTAATGTTGTATATAAATGGATTCATGTTGTATATATCAATGGATTAATGGTGTATAACATTGGATTAAAGGATGAAATCAATATGAATTTTACACTTTTGCAGCATGCGAACAGGTTACCAATTAAATATCCACTGTTTTTCAAACAAATTTTTTTAAAATAACTAACACTTTAGAGGGCGCTTTGTCCAGAAAGCGCCCTCTAAACACTTTACATTGACAACTTTAGAGGGCGCTTTTTCCTGAAAGCGCCCTCTAAACACTTTACATTGACAACTTTAGAGGGCGCTTTTTCCTGAAAGCGCCCTCTAAACACTTTACATTGACAACTTTAGAGGGCGCTTTTTCCAGAAAGCGCCCTCTAAGGTGTCCCTTTATGGACCACTCCAGAGGGCGCTTTTTTCTGAAAGCGCACTATAATGTGGCCACTTTAGACAGCTTTTTCTCCAGGAAAACAAAGCGCTGTCTTTACCTATGCCAGCGCCACTTTAGAGGGCGCTTAAAAGCGCTGTTATAGGCCAAAATAAGCGCCCTCTTTTCCCTTATTTGGCGTAGTGGGCTCACAAATAAAAATAAACAAACTAAAACCTAACATAATATATCACATACGCGACTTAGTTGTTTTCTTAGGTTTAGAATCGTCCTTTAAATAACCCCAGAATAGCATTGGCTTCGGGCTAAATAATCAGCAGATCCAAATCAGACTCTTGCACAATCTTTTGCATAATCCAATCAAATCAGATTAAATCAAATTGGATGTCTCCTTAAATGTTTTGATATCCTTTCTTAGGAAACAAGGCAAATCTTAAACCGACTTTTTCTTCTAAAATAGATGTTTCTTGGACCATATAATATGTGAATCAAATCTTCAAAGAATCTTCACTAATCTCATGCTAAAAATAAAAATCTTCCAAGAATGTAAAACCACAACACGCCACAATGTCATAGAAGCATGCCAAGACATCTTGTCCAACATCTTGCTATTTCACTTGTTTTAATAAAATGTTGTCAATCACAATACATACAACCTAACATATTTGATTCATGACATGGTATTTCATTCAAGTTGTCAAGAGAAATTCAAATTCAAGGCAAATTCAAGTTCATTCAAGTTCTACATTTAAATTTCATAATTGGAGGGAAAATAATTTATTCTCAAAAATTAAGTCATACAATTCAATTCAAGGGTCAATTTCCATCACAAAACCTTCAACCATTTCATTACGAAAGAGCCAAATCAAAATTACATGAAAAACCCTCATTTGACATAGAGTTTACTTCTGGTCAATTGTTGACTTTTTGGTCAAACACTTGACCAAAGTCAAACTGCCTAATCCTAAACCCTATTCTACTTTTTCTGCATCATTTCACTTTGTGCCTCCAAGGTCTTTTTCATATGCCATGACTTGTTTCATGATCCACACCTTCATATTTTGTCCATTTTGAACGTGTCATGCCCAAACCTATAGTAAACATACAAAGAAAACACAAGATTATGACATCATAAGCTCAATGTATCTTGGCACTACACATACACCTACACAATCAATGTTCAACAATTCACTCCATTGAGACACATTACAAACCAAGTCTGCCATCAAAATTCAACAAATTCAAGACACATTAACTGTTAACACCTCAGTCATTCTTCCAATCACTACCAGTTCAGTCCATATTAAAATTTAACACCAAGTAACATACTAGTTATCAATAATCAGACACTGACATGGCAATGAACTCGAGCTATCTAGCAGTTAGCAGTTTAATTAATGTGACAAACACTTCTAGGTGCTAACGATATAGTTAACATGTTAACTACCAATTCAAGCATAACAACCCACTTTTATAACTTCTAACTAGATCCTTAAAATTCAAACATTAACTAGCCAAACTTTTCCAATTTCTGACTGAACCACACTCCACCAATTCCATGACAATTCTAACATAGGCCACTAACCTCCTAACATAACTAACAATTCCAATTAAAGCTGAAATTTTTAATCAAACTTCCAATTGTTTAGCACAACTACATTTCAGACTAGCATCTCATTAACAAATCAAATAAACTTCAAACTTCGAAATCACTCACTAAATTAACAGTATTATCGCTCATCCTAACTAGAAAATAATAAATGCTTAAGGTAAAGATTGAGATAGAAGGGTACCCGGTTATGAGAGATTAATGAAGCAGGAGGAATGAAAAAAAGTGAAAGCTTTAAGGAAAACACATAATCACTTCTAGCGATACTCTCAGGGAAGAAGGGACGAATACATTTCTCCAGAAAATAACAGTAAATTTTGAATTCCAAAGGTTGCAAATATTTCTAATTACTTAACTCACTCTATTTATAATTAATGGCAACTAAAATATATAAGACTACTATGTAAAGAAATCATAAGATTAATGACTAGATTTCCACTCATAGATACACATCAACTCGAGTGCACTTAAGTACTCTCTAAATTGCACCATACCTTAGGTAGTCACGTCACTGCACGTGTCATAAAATGGTGACAAAGTGTTTCAATGATGAAACCACATTAAATGTGCATGTTCCCCATTACTTTTTTGAAAATTGATCCCAAGGATTTCAGTTTCATTTCACATTGTATCACAACATAGAGGCCAATTAATGATACTTAAGGCTTCCCTAGGCTCCTTCAGTGCCCGACAAAGTCTTAAGGGCAACTATTATGGACCGGCCAAATTCCCAATTGACCAAGGCCTAATTCATCTCAAATCCACTATACTCGACCCAAAGTATAAAAATAGTTCATATGCTAAGAGCAATGTACAATATCTGATCTCCACTTTCAATATACTCATCATGAATCTTGAACTAACTTGGGTATTGGATTTCTAACCATGCAGGTTCACACCGCGCCACTATAAAGGATATCTGAGCCACCACTCAAGATCACCAGTTATCCAACTATCTTCATTTCTAGTCCTAAGATGAACTAAAGCATTCATTTCTAGTTCTCGAATGGAACACCAATAACATTGACATTTGACACCATTTTATAAGGAGCTTGTATAAGAAAATACAGTTTCTCTTAATCATGTTACCACTGAAAAACAACTAGAAGTCATGTTAACAAAATTGCTATATGCCATTCAGTTTGAAAACCTTAGAACTACCTTAGGGTTGTCTATAATGGAATTATATCAACTAATGATCAAGTGGCTAAAAGTATATTGGGTTGAGTTCTTGCCCAACTAGTTCATGCATTCCAAGACTTTTGTCGCGTATTTTTTTAAGTACAATACAAAGACATAAACTCTCCAAAATGTTCATCTTCCTCTAAAATGTTCATCTTCCTCAGAGTCCCTCTCCCACTTTCGCCTCATCTTTCTTGCAATCATGGTTGGTACCAGTCAAGGAACTAATACATCTGAAAGGATAAGAAATTGGTTAAAAATACTAAGAAAATATCAAATGGGGATGATGTTGCCACCAATGCTCATGTAGTATGAATGAAAGGCGTTGTGATTGGAGAAAAGGTTAATGGTCCGATCGGAGGTTCTTTTCCTCTTGAATGACCTAAGTTAGGAGATTGTGTTTCACTTACGATGTATGACCTAATAGGTACATGACCAGCAACCATCATAACAACAAAAGAGATTAAAGATAATTAAGAGTCCAATATCCCTCTAGATAAAGCCAAAAGTTACCCAACTGATGTTACATTGGAAGTTGTTCCTCTCTGAGTTGTTCATCCCAACAAGGATCAATGTAAAACTTCTAAACCATATAAATCGTCTACTTACCTACTCATAAACATGTCCATGTATTTGTGAACCCTAATGTTGAAATGAGCAAAACTAGAAATGAATAACATGATAACATAAACCAAAAAATAGAAACCCTTAATGCTTGTGACAACCCACCAAGTGATAACGTCATTTAAAAAATCCTCATTGATGAAATAGGCTTAGGAAAGCCTCTGCATGAAACCCTTATTGAGGCTGACCCTAAAATAATTTGTTAAAAGGTTGTTCATGATGTCAACATGAATATGTTTGATGATGAAAATCCATGTAAGGAGGACTTAGAAGCCAATAAAGAAGATGGTAAATATGTCATTAAAGATGTTAGTAATGTTGAACATGAGACTCCAAACACAAAATGGGGTGCCTTGTGTGGGATTGAAAATATATTTTTAAAACAAAATCTTTTACAAAAACAAAGTTTAAAAATATTTTGTAAATCCAACAATGTAAAAGTAGTGGAAATAACAAAATGGAAAAGTAAATAGTTAAGGAATGAGATAAATTTACCAAATAATTATCGAGGTTTAGTTAAATGAAGTGACTTACTCCTCTTCCCAACAATTTCTTCTTGAGAGTTCCCAATATGATGAGAGCTTTTCACATGCTTTATCCACAAGCATCCTTTTACAAGAATTGGATTTTTGCAATGGCTAACTTCCCAACCAACATTGGTTTTTTAACTATAGAGACCTCCCCAAACAACTAAGATATTTTTAATAGCATGCTAATCTCACAAACCTAATAAGAGTTTTAACTATAAAGACCTCCCCGACAAAGTAGAGATTTTAATTGGTTTCCCTCAACAACCAAAAGAGATATTTTCATTTGGTTTAGCTCACAACCAAAAAATGTTTACCAATGAGATATTACAATTTTACTGCTCTAACACCCGACTAGTGTACCTCATAGATATAAAGATTTACCACTCAAAAGCACTAAGGCAAATGTGAGAAAATAAAGAGAGATAAGAAAATGAGAGAAATGTATCTCAAATAAGTTTTGTGGTGTTTCAGAAATGATAAAAGATCCCTTTATTTATAGAACTAAAGGTGGCTTAAATATGAAAATAATTCACGTAGTTTCCAATGCTCATAATCAATTATCCCAAGAGCATAATCGATCATTTCACCCCAAAATGGAAAGTTTTGATTTCTAACCATTTCCAATCATTAAAATATTGCTCCAATAGATTTTAGGCATTACAAAGTGAAATAATCAAATGTCCTTTAAGTATAATCAATTGTCCTTTTATAAAACATACTTCTAATTAGTAAGAAAGTTCCCTAATCAATTGGATAGGTTATTAAAACATTTTTAGGTGATTTTAATAAAGTAAGATAATATTTTCAAAGGTTTGAAAGTGTGTGTGATTTGCCTTAATACAATCGAGAGTTAGTCTTATACCTTTACAAACACTGGCCACTCAACCTAGACTCTGCGAGCATTCACACTTCCTCTCTTTCAGAACTCTAAAGCTTCTAGTTCCTTGCCACATTAACTTTGACTATAGCACATAGCTATAAATAATATTCTAATGAGGCTTGAAATAACTCTTCATGATAAACTTTATCATCAAATAAACTTCTTGATCAGAGATCTTCACTGACTCCACCAAATGTAGCTTGACATGAGATGTTATCCTCCAAGGATATCCATTGATAACTTGATCTCCAAGCACACTTGATAATAACTTGAAACTAGAAAAAATATTGATATCTTGAGCATATCAACTAGATCACTACATCAGATATCCTTTCAAGCACTTCAACTGACTCTGGTCAACATAACTTTATCATGTTGATCTTTAAGTTTCATATTGATCAACATAACAAGACCATATCAATAGATAATGTTAATATCTTCGAGCACCATCACATGATCACATTATACCTTGATCTTTAAGCACCATTACTTGACCAAACTTTGATCTTCAAACATCATCACTTTATTAACATATCAAGCATCATCACTTGATTAACATACTAAGCACCACCACTTGAAACGACAGGCCTTGAAAAACAAGACAAAAAGACTGATGACGACTTATTTTAAGAGTGTTGCCAACATCAAAACAAAATAATTAAGTTTTTGTAAACTTCATACCTACAAGCACATTGATCCCTATTTTTTAAAATGACAATGCATCACTCAGAGAGGTGAACAAAATAAAGAACACATGGATGATAAATTGGAGTGGTTAAACCCCCTTGACAAATATAAATAATATACCATACTCCTTTTAAGAGTATACTTCTCCCCCTTTGGCATTATCAAAAAGGCAGAAAGAATAAATATACAGACAAATATGGCAGAAACATGCATATAGATCATCAAAGGCATGCATAAACATTTAAAGGGAAATCATACTTCATTAAATATTATAATTCAAGTACAAAAGTGAAATAACTGGGAAACAAACACTCCAAAATGCATGAAACACATAAGTGAGATAACTACTCATTATCCTCCTTGTAAGACCCTAATTTTGACCCTAAGATCCCTCATGGCATCATGTTATTGCACAAGTACATTGCCTCAAGGATCATAGCATGTTTGACTCCTTAACCATAGGGTTGGGACTTGTTTGAGTGTTTTGAGACCACCAAGAATGCTTGTATTGTATACTATTTCTTTTCTTATTTGATTACTAACCAAAAGCACAAAAATATGTCACTAACTTTTTTTGTTTTGAAGCTCAAGTGATCATGTGCTCCACAATGCTCCTAGGAGGCTCCTAAGCCCAATGAAATGGCTAGATGAAGATGAGAAAAAGCATGAAAATGGTACACAAAGTTCCTAATCATCATATATGTCTCCCAAGTATCTCAATTTGCAAATTTGATCAAGATAACCCAAAGGGCTTGAAGATTGTTTCCCAAGGAAACCCTAATTTCACTGTGCTTTGACTATGCCTTGCCCATGAAGCAATCTCAACCTTTGATCAAATTTAATCAAGGGAAGTTATTTCATTTATCATTTTATGCATATATGATCCTATTTGAGGCCCCTAAATTATTTATTCATCAAGATTGGAAGTTTGGCCTTGAAAAGTTGATCAGTCAAGTCATCTGACTAAGCTGAGACTCAATGAGATATAGGTTTTGATGTGTTTATCAAATGAAGATGACCCCAAGAAGAAAAATGTTCCTAAGAACCATATGAACAACTTTAATGTTCATAAAAAATCCATTTGATACATGTAAGGTCATCATTCATTTCAAAACATTATAGGTCATTTTGACTGAAACCCTAATTTTAGGTCAACTTACCAAGGGCATAACTTCCTTAATTTTTATGATTTTGAGGTGAGACTAAATTCATTGGAAATATTGAGATGTCTACTTAAAATGTTAGGTTGGAAAAAACTTCATAATCCTAAAATAAATACATGTGATAATGCAAAACGTTATAGGTCATCTTGGACCTAATTCATTGAATTTGAAAAAGTACCCAACTTCAAATGCCCATAACTTTGTGATATAAATTCCAAATGATGCAAACTTTGAGTATAGATTTACCATATTTAAAAGATCTACAACTTTTATGTTGGAGATTTTCTCATTTGAAGCTTGTATCATGCGGACAGAGGGGTTTGATTAAGCTTGTTTTTGGTGAACTTTTTCAAAATGACTTGAACATGTTTTGTACTTGAATTTTCCCAGCCAGTTTTCATCAATTTGCACATACCAAATGATTTTTTCCCACCATGAGTTTTTTTCCTTATTTCAAGGGCTTTCCAACCATTACTCACAATACTCATTTGGGTCTACCATTTGTGAGTTTCAAAATTATTTTCATTCATGTGCATTTTGGTATTTTTATGTTATAACTTGTTATGCAAGCAGTTCCCATCCAATGTGCACATCCAAATGCATTTCATCTGATCTCAGCATGTTGCTTCAGTCATCATTGGGCCTTCCACACGCCCACAAAGGCCCATGCACATCAAAATTCAAATCCCATGCACATGAGAGAAGTGTGTGATCAGCCATATTCACCTATAAATAACACCTTCATGAGCTTCATTTGTTAACCTTTTGGAGATCCCAAGTGCTGCAGAGGTGAAACCATAGCCCTCACCAAAGGAATCACTCAATTTTTTTCCAGATTTTTGAGCTTGAAATTCAGCATCATTAGCTGAGTTTTAAAGTCAGATTCCTTAGCCAATCACTTCCATTACACTCAAGGATCAAAGAGGAGCAAGGATCTTGGAGAATTCGTGGCCAGAAGTTCATAAATTTGAAGGTATCCATTCAAACTTTTTGGATCTGAAACTCCTAATTCAATGTAGTTTGCTTGTGTTTCTGTGGTTCTCTGAAGTCCTCATACTTGAGGCAAGATGTTGATGCATTTAATTTTCCATTTTATGAGTAATCCGTGTGGACACCATGATTTCCTCCTTCATATTTTTCTCAATATAGGAAGAGTGAAGGAAATCCAATGGTACAGTGATGATCTACATCACAAGAGCTTTATTTCCATGACCTTGCTTTTCATTTTCATTAAGTTTCATTTCTCTGCAATTTTTGGTCGGAATTTGTTGCTTCGTCGGAGAAGACGGTAGCTTCCACCACCACCACCACCACGTGTGCTTGCTCCTGGTCATTGGATCTTGCTTCCACGGTCTAATCTTGTTCATTCATTTTGATTACTTCATGTAATTCGTTTTGTGGCGCGTTTGACTTGTGTGCACCGTGTGTCCTCAGATCTGGACCATACACCACTGCCACGTCAATTAATGAAGCGCATCATGTGGCCCTGCTTTTTTCACTTATTTCATTTTCTTTTTATTTTCTGTTAATTCATTTCATTTTCAAAAATTCATTAAAAATTCATTTGAAGTCATAAAAATATGAGACCAACTCCAAAAAAAATCTTGAAAAATCTAGTTTCATATTTTGATTTTTAATTATTTTTGTGACTTCATTTGATATTTTTTATGAATTACTTGTTTTTTTATGATTTTAATTCATTTTAAAATACTTTCTGACTTTTAAAAAATACAAAAATATTTTCATAGCATCTATGGATCATGATAAGTCAATAAAAAATAGTCTCAATAATTTCTTGATTGTTTTGAGATTATTTGAGATTTTAATTCATATTATGCTATTTTTAATTGTTTTTAATTGTTTTTAATTACTTTCTGATTTCAAAAATTGGTGAGAAAATTAGTCAAAGCTTGTTTGACTATGTTGAATCTATGAGAATTTAATTGGACTTTTTGAAGTTGCTTTGAATTGAATTTGAGGTTCCTTTTGGTTTGTTTATTTTTTATTTGTATTTTCTTTTAATTCAAAAAAATACAAAAAAATATCATTAACTTCTTGACTTGTTATCTTCATTTCTCTTCTGTTTGATGTTGATAGAGTTTGATTTGATTCAACTTTGATCAATTGGGATTGGTTGTTGACTTCTCTCCCCCTCCCTTTCATCTTCATCCCTTTCTTTCCATCAATGGCCAATGAGTTAAAGTCTTGAGGTTGGTCTTGACAAATAAGAAGTTTAACCTTCTTTGATCCAAACCAAACTCAACTTGATCCATGATCAAGTGAGTTATTTTGTGTCAAAGATAGGTTACTTCTTGGTCAAGCAAATAACCAAAAGTCAATACAAGGTCCTTCCCCTTTTGTTTGGCATGGCAATTTTATGGAGTTTGGCTTACTAGTCATGACCTCTAACTTGTGTTCTTTGCTTATATTCTTATTGACCGGCCTCAGATAGGTGTGACTACTACATTAGTCCACTTACGATTGCTTAACATAGCACTACATTGTCTTATGACAAGCTAACATAACCTTACTAACTACTAACTTTAATTTGAGCTTTTAATTTCTTGCCATTTACTTTTAATGCCATTTATTTCTTGCTCATTATTCGTCTTGATTTTCATCTTTGCTTACTTGAGCACATATTTTATGTTTATGTCATTTTTCTTTTGCTCATTTGAGCTCATTATTGTATATAAATATATTGTTATTTTGTGTTGTTTGTGTTTGTTTTGATGTGAACAAAAATGCAAAAGGAGAAAGGACTTAGAATTAGGACTTACCCATGCTTATAGGAGTTCAAGAGCAACTAGGCCTCATGCCTTTAGAATGCAAAATTTGTTGAAGAGCAACTAGGCCTCATGCCTTTAGAATGCTAAAATTCAAAGTTGATCTCAAAGGACTTCTCCTCAAACTTATTCTTTGTCCATTCCCTTTATTGTGTTGTGAGCTTTTTGATGTTTGCTTTTGTGTGATAGGGATCCCATCTTAAGATTGTGGAAAGAGGACCATTGTCATGAGTAGCCAAGTTAAGAGCCAAGCCAAATGGAGATCCTAGGAGCTTGAATTCAAATTTATTGATTGCTTGTTTGTGTGCTAAATCCAAAGGAAATTAGCATCTTGAGTCATCTCTATGACTTCAAGAAAAGGAACTCCAAGGGTTGTCTTTCCCCTCTTATCTTTGTATGCTTTAGGAATAGCCCTTCTCTCTTCTCCCCACTCTAACCAAGCCAGAAATCATTTTTAAAACTTTGACTTTATTTCAAATTAGAAACCTAGGCCTTAGGCCTTTGACTTTTCAAAACCCTTTTCATAAATACTCATTGTAAATAAACTTTAATCCAACTTTGACTTCATTTTGTAAATAAATCTAACTTGTAAATATAACCCATTTCAAGTTGTTTTGTGGTTCCAATGGCCACTTTGTTAAAATCTTTTCAAAAACATTAGTCATAGGTTTGAGTTATCATAGTGGTTGATGTAAATCTCACCTCATCCTTAGTGTTGGATTATAAGTCTTCCATGCTTATTATAGGGTTAACCCCTCACTAGCATGTTGAAGCCTTCCTCACATGGTGGATTGTTGGTTTAGGTTGAGTTTTCTCCCTTTGATAACAAAAGACCTTAAGGCTTTTGATTAAAATCAATTCACCAATCTTTGAGATTTTTACCCCGAACTACGAGGTTTTGATCCTCCTTTGTGACGGTACGTAGGCAATGGGTTCATCCATTCAAACAATAAAACTTGTAAATATAATTTGTTCTCTTCTCATCCCTCCAATCTTTTGCATAAATCTTTTCACAAATACCAACCTACAACACATATTTGCAAAAAGGGTTCCCTTAGAGTACTAAGGATGTTTTGGGTGCGTAAAACCTTCCCATTTCATAACCAACCCCCTTACCTAGATCTCTGACATTTTTATTAGTTTTTGATTTGAAAAACTTCTTACTTGGCTTTTGTTCGCTTTTTAGCCTTTCCTTTGGACAAATAAAAGTGCGGTGGCGACTCAAATTGTATGTTGACTTTTGGTTTAGTCAATAAACCTAAAGGTAACGAAAACCCCGCTACAGAAAAGTGGCGACTCTGTTGGGGATATAACCAATTCCCGTGGGTTTAGCCTACTTTTTGCTTGTATATGTTGTATGTTTATATTTATTTGTGGCATATTTTTATGCAAATTTGGGATGAATGTATTGTTTGTAATGTATGAATTGTTTGATATATTAATTGCTTGTATGCTTGGTGGTCTCTTGTGAGGTGAGTTCTATACCCGAACTCGAGTGTACTTATGATAGGAGAATGGCATAGTCTTGTTGACTTGTGTGGAGTTATTCTTTAACAAGTTAACTTACGAGTCCATTCGCTTGGTGGAGGTTTTATTGGGATCACTAATGTCACACGAGTAGTCGTGGTTAGGCATTACTCTTTCCAATATGAACCCTAGAAACCAAGGACCTTAGATACCTAGCCCATCTTGGCCTATTTTAGGACGTAGTGCGAAGGTCGTTCAAGTGTAAGACTTGATACGATTGTTACGCGATACTACACTCATAAGAGTCCCTCTTGAGAATACTTTTGGAGGACGAGTAGTCGTTTTATCCGATAATATCCGAAAGATGGGATGATGACTATGGGAACCTTTTAGAACATGATTGTCAGGTTTAACCATAGTACACTCCCATTGGGTGGTTCTTAACCGAGACTCCATGCTCGTGACTTAGAACAAACCCGTGATTCGCAGTCGATCAGTTCTCATATATCCTCAAAATCAATGGAACTTAGGTGTTGATAAGGTGTAAACCATAATCCACCAAAATGGGTTATTGATATTGACGATGACTTGAGCCATCCCGTGACCTTTGTGTGGTGTGACTTGCTTGATCCTTGAGTGTGTTTGTTGCATCCATGCATTCATGCATTCATTCGCATTCATGTCATCAACAATAAAGATTTTACAAGGAACTTAAAAGGTCTATTTGCAAATTTTCAGACATGGATAAGCAAAGAAGGAATACGAAGAAGTACAGTTTCAAACAACCCGACTTGAGAGAGTTAAGGCGTCTGACATCTTATGTATTAGAGCCCTTGGAGTTCAAAGCTCGTCATGCGAAGCTTCTAGCTATTCTCTCTACCAAAGTGGATGAGGGTCTGATGAGTGTGTTGGTGCAGTTCTATGATCCTCTGTATCGGTGCTTCACTTTTCCGGATTTCCAGCTTTTGCCTACATTGGAGGAGTATGCTTATCATGTGGGTATACCTATTCTTGACCAGTTGCCATTCAGTGGTTTGGAGAAGATTCCGTCTTCCCAAGAGATTGTTGACATGCTTCACGTAGAGGTATCTGACATTGTTGCCAATATGACTACTAAGGGTGGAATTCAAGGTCTCCCATCTGATTTTCTAATTGCCAAAGCTACCTTGTTTGGGAAGGCCATGAGTAAGGAAGCTTTTGAAGCCATATTTGTACTCCTCATCTATGGGCTAGTGTTATTTCCCAACATCGACAATTTCGTGGATGTGAATGCTATTAGGATTTTCTCTTCTCTTAATCCCGTTCTGACTCTGTTGGGTGACACTTATTTCTCTTTGCATATGAGGAATGAAAAGGGTGGTGGTTCCATTGTATGTTGTCTGCCTCTGTTGTACAAGTGGTTTATTTCGCACTTGCCTCAGACGCTTGCCTTAAAGGAGAATAAGGGATGTCTACGGTGGTCCACGAGACTTATGTCTCTCACTAATGATGATATCTTTTGGTATAATCGTGTTTATGATGATATCTTTTGGTATAATCGTGTTTATGATGATATCTTTTGGTATAATCGTGTTTTCAAATATTTTTCTCCTTCATATTCTGAATTAAAATTATTTTTTGGATCATTATTAATATTTTTCATGAATTAATTGATTTTGCATTTGTTTTTAATTGTTTAAAAATATTTTTAAATGTCCAAAATTTATGAAATTTTTTCTCCAAAGTCCTTTGACCTTGTTTGACCTATGATAAATCTCATGGCCATTTCTTTGGTGTTTTGATGAGATTTTAGGAATTGGACAAAACATATTAGATTTAAATGCACTATTTTATTAATTTTAATTGAATAAATGCCAATTAAATTTTGTTGACCATTTGTATTGACTTGTTTGAGTTTGCTTATTGTTGTTGGGCCTTGGTCAAGGTTGATTTGACTTTGTCAAGTTAATAACATTGGATTTAGGGGATTGATGGAATGTACATTCCATCTCCCAAAATGAATGAATGATATTAATTTAATAAAAGTCCTCCTTTGACCAATTTGTGATCTCATTCATCCCCTTCCTACTTCATCTCATTCCTCTTCTTAATTCATTCATTCCATTTGGCCTATGACATCTCAAAGTCCTAATGCTAGTTGATTGAAAAATTGAAATGAGTATGGATGAGATTAGGCCACGCCTTTTGCATAATCTTTTTTTGTGTGTGGTATGTTTCATGAGCATAGTCCATTATACTATGTCTCTAACATGCATTAACACCAAAATTCTATTTTCCGACCTCAAATAGTTGTGACTTCTACATAAGTCCAATTACGATTGCTTAACATAGTGCTAAATTTGTAACATAAAAGGCATAAGCATTCTAGTTAATGAGATTGTAAGTCTCACCTCTTTCATGGTATTGTGTGGAAACTTGGCCTTCTTTCCTTCCTTTGGAAGATGTTTTGGTTCAAGGATCCATGCTTATGATAAGTGGGTTGAGTGTTCTCCAAAGAATGTCTTGAAAAGCAAAAGCAAAACAAAACTAACCTCTAACCTACTAACTATTGACTTTTAATTTCAAGCTTTTACTTTAATGCAATTTACTTTTAGTACTTTATTTCATTTGCCATTGTACATATCATTCTAATTGTTTATGTTAATGCAATTTTCACTTTGTCCATTTGGACCATATTGTGTGATATATTTTGTTTGTGTTGCTTTGTTTGGGTTGTGTGGTCTTTGACCATTAATATACATAATAGTCACAAAAACCCTAAAAAAAACTTTTGAGTGGACTGTTGGCTTGATCTTGAGCAAAAGGACTTAGAATCTAGGCAACTCCCCTAAGCTAAAGGACTTGGACAATGCCAACTTGTTGAAGAACCAAGTGCTTGCAATTTGAAATTCATCTGATACATCTTTGAAGATCTCTCTAAGATTCATCTGCAACATGATCATTGTGGAGTTGTTATTTTGAACATGTGACTTGTGGAATTCATCTGTTACATGGGCAATTTCTGAAGAAGATCATGGAATGGATAAGCTTGGATGAGGCCATATTTATTTGATGCCTTGCTCTTCAAGAGAATATAAAAGTGCATTTGTGTGTTGCTTGATTCTAAAAGGTCCAAGGGAATTCTGGGTTTCTATTGACATTTTTGTCTATTGGATTGCTACCCATTTGGTCGGATCTTTTCAACTCTAAACTTTTAAATTTTGTGCATAGGGTAGTCTCTTCATCTTCTCCCCACTTCTTAAATTTCAAAAATATCTCCCTCCATTTTCAAAATCTTCTTTGTGTGAACTACTTTTGTTCTAAACTTTGACCACTTTTGCAAAAAAGATAGAAACTTTGGCCTTATGCCATTGCCTTTTTCAAACTTATTTTCTTAAATCAAACTTGTAAATAAACTTAACTATACTTGACTTAAACTTTCAAAAGGCCAAAAAGAACTAACTCATTCAAATCATTTTAGGCCTTGGTGCCTTTCAAACTTAAATTTTGTTAAAATCAATGCATTCATTTTGAAATTTATATCACGAACTACGAGGTTTTGATCCCTCATTTTATGTTGGTACGTAGGCACAAGACCGAAGGTCTTGTCAAACACAAAAAATATAATTAATAAATTCTTTTCTCATCCCCCCATTCTATTTGTTTGTAAACATCACTTTGTACAAAATACATATGCACACAAAAAGGGCTCCCTAGGAGTACCTAGGACACTTTGGGTGCTAACACCTTCCCTCTGTGTAACCAACCCTCTTACCTGTGATCTCTGACTTTTATTAGTTTTTATTTGAAAACTTCTTACTTTTTGGGTTTTGTTCGTACTTTTTCCCTTTTCCCTTGGAAACAATAAAAGCGCGGTGGCGACTCTTGTTAATTGATCTCTAGCTTGTCAATAGCTTGACGATCATGAATTTCCCGTTACACCATGTGTGTCCATGTTATTGGTGGTTGACAAAATTTAAAAATTCTTGGGAATAAGCTTGCTTGGGGCGCCCTCCATTTTACAGCAATTGGTTATCATTTTGATATTTGTCTTTTATTTATTATATTATTTCCTTAAGGTTAATATTGGTTTGGGATTGGGCCCAACTTTAATTTGATTTTTAAGCCCATTAATCTTGACACCACTTATAATTAATAAATATAGTAAACAAAATTTATGTTGAGCCATTTGATTTTCATTGCGATAAATCATATTGTTTTTTATTTACAGATTCAGCAATTTTATGCCGATATGCCGCCAAGTTGCAATACATTGATAGAACATTTTCACCGTGTTATGATCTTGCGTATGACATTAATCATGTTGTCAATTCGTACAAATCGGTTTTTGAGCACATTGTGATTTGCTTATTTCAATCATTTGTAACTAAATTAATGAATTAATCGAGATTCGTTTAAAATAGTTAATTTTAATAATTAATTTTAATTTTCTTGAATAATTGATTTAAATCTAATAATTTTGATAATTATTTTTGATTATATTAAATAAGTGATTTAATCGAATTTCAATTAATTAAATTTGCTAATTAGAAATTGATCGCCTTATTTCACAACCATCTCAATCACTTTCAAACCAAAACCAAAACCATTTCATCATCGATTCAAAACCATGTTAAAACCATTAAAAGTCAAATAATTACTGATTCAACATCGAGCCCATTTTCAAATACCTTTGTAATTCGATCGCTTTTAAGCATCGCCGTCAACCTAACATTACTTACTATTGGGCTTTCTTATAATGAGACCTATTCGATTTTAATTAATCGATTAGATGATTGATTCACTAAATATAATATAATCTATCCATAAACACAAATTTAAAACCTCGATACAATATCGAGTATTTTTATTCAAATTAATTCAAAATACCATATTACAATTAAATACCACTTCATCTAGAAATGAAAAGGGGGTGGTTTTGAGCCTTCAACTCCTCTCCTCGATTGTTTGAATATGAGGTCTCTTACTCGGTTAGTCAAACAATTGTAATTTTTCTTAAAAAACTTCTAACCCAATTAAATCAAACCATTTTTATAATAAATTAAATGAAAAGGGAGATGGTCTAGAGCCTTCGATTCCTCTCCTCAAATGTTTAGATATGAGTTCCCTTACTCAGCATTCAAGTATTTGTCGTTTATCTAAAATATCAACCATACACAAATCTATTTTCATAATAACTTAGATGAAAAAGAAAGTGGTCTAGAGTCTTCTATTCCGTTTCCCAAATACTTGGCTACGAGTATTCGTCATCCATTTAAAATACCGTCAACTATTATCAAACCCTTTTATAATTAAGGATGAAAAGGGAGATGGTCTAGAGCCTTAGATTCTTCTCCTCGACTATTTGGATACGAGTTGCCTTACTCGACTATTCGAGTAATCGCCATCCAACAAAATATCTCAACATATCAAGTCTATCTTTTTCTCGCCCCCGTGCGATCGAAATCAATCAAACCAAACATCCAACATATTAATCCAACTTGTCACCCCCGTGTGATCAAAACACTTTTCAGAAAGAACAATGTTTAATCTCTTCTAACGTGCATAACAAACTAGTGCTTAAGCCTCCTCCGAGAGTAGACAAGCAATTGTTTAGCCTTTAGAACACAATCTAAACAGTTGTTCATTAAAAGACACCAACAAGTCGTAGTTTCCCTGAACTACGAATGCTCTGATTTCCTTATTGCACTATAAGGATGCGTAGGCACGAGATTATGAGATTTTGGTGAGCACACTAATAAAAAACCTCCTCCCCCCCCCCCTTTTGAGGTTTCCATTCATCTTTATTTTCAATCTTTTATTCACTCGAGGAAAACAAATAATGTTAACTAACATTCAAATCACAAATTAGACTAAAAGGTTCCTGTTGAGTACAACAGATGTGAGGGGTGCTAATAATTTCCCCTTACGTAATCGACTCCCGAACCCGAATATGGTTGCGACGACCATTATTCTATTTTTAAAGGTTTTATCGATATTTTTCTATTCCTTCATTGGGATAAATAGAGTTCGGTGGCAACTCTGTTCAGACTATTTTTCCGTGACCATCGTGAGGAATCGTATTTTTCGAGATATGATAGATGGCGACTCTACTGGGGAATTTGCTCCAAGCAAGAGAGAGTGAAACCTAACTTAGTTCAATTTGTATTTAAATGTTAACCTTGTTTATTTGTTTTCTTTATTATGTTATTATTATCTCTTTGTAATTGCTATTTTATGATTTATTGATTGATTCTTATTTTGCTATTGGGGTTCTCTAATTGTTGGCACTTTGTGAGATAGGCTCTCTACTTGAGTCTGAGAAAAGCCATAGAATTAAGATGGTGGTTGTGTAGTAGAGGCCCACAAGAAGCCTTCCTTGTTGGGACGATACGAAGACCCCGCCTAGAGTAGATCCCCTTGAGATATTATTTTCCGACGAGCCTTTGTCACAACAATGGTGTTTTTAAGTTGGATTAGTGACTTTAGGAACCTTTTAAACCCGTTCCATCCATGGTGGTTGTGTAATATTAACCTACGAGACTTCGGACTTGCGGGGTTAATACAAAATCCCCAATCAGATGAGATCTCTTTGACGTATTACTGCCTTATAATAATATTTCCAACCTCGATATATGACTCTGAGAACCTTGTTAGAACCTTTGACTCGAGAGTTGTGTAGTAGAGGCCCACAAGAAGCCTTCCTTGTTGGGATAATACGAATACCTCACCTAGACAAGATCGTATGAGGGTATTACTATCCGACGAGCCTTCGTCACAGCAATGACATTCTCAAGAAGGATCCATGACTCTAGGAACCTACCAACTGTAGAGCCTACCCATGAGGGTCCACTAATCAGAGATACCAGTTATTTACCCGTTGTTCTGACCAACTTGTGAACTTACTTATTCTTGTGATCCTTAACATTGCATTACATTTCATGCATTCGCCTTCCATCAACATGCATGCATATCATTTTCCAATACAAAAACTCATCCCATCATTTTACCCCATTACCAGCAGGTTGATTTCTCGACACTCGTACTGAACCCTTGAGAGCTACTAAAAGACAGGGGAGAGCTTGGAACATAATCAAGTTGAGCTGAGAAAAGATATGAACAATATAAAAGGCAAGCTAGACCAGACATTGGAAGCTAGGCTAGCTCATTAGAAGAATAATTTTCAGCGTGTCGTCACAGAGAATGTTGGTTCCTTATTAGGCTTTACTGTAATTACCAACCCAATGTATGACCCTCTGCCTGGCTATAATCCTCCACAAGTGAATATTCCTACTCAATCCCAATTGATGCCATTGACCACTCCTGATGATGAAAGACTTCTTGCCCTTGAGGAGAGAGTCTGAGCAATGGATATGAATGACAATTTTAGGCTCGATATGTGTTTAGTATCAGGCCTAGTAATCCCCCCAAAATTCACATTACCCAACTTCGAGAAGTACAAAGGGGATAGTTGTCCAAGGCACCATTTGGTGATGTTCTTCCCAAAAATGACGTCACATAATCACGATGGCAAACTGATGATTCATTGCTTTCAAGACAGTTTGATTGAAGCATCGTTGAGTTGGTATATAAAGTTGAAAATAAGCCATATTCAGTCATGGGGAGACTTAGCCAATGCCTTTTTGAAGCAGTACAACTAAAACTTGGACATGGCTCTAGACCGAAGGCAGCTAAAAAGCTTATCTTAAAAGAGAAAACGAATCTTTCAAAGGCTATGCGCAACGATGGAGAGAATTGGCAGCCCAAGTGCAACCACCACTCTTGGACAAGGAATTGGTTGACTTATTTATGGATACCTTGCAGAGTCCTTACTTTGAAAAGATGATAGGTAATGCATTATCAGACTTCTCCCACCTAGTGACAATTGGAGAACGCATCGAGAGTGCCCTCAAAAGTGGAAGAATCCAAGGTGCCTCAAGCAACCAAGCTAGCGAGACAGAATCCTTCACCAATTCCCAAAAGGAAAAAGAGGATGAAACCAATACAATCATGGAAGATGATGGGTATTCTCATGGTGCACCAGCCAGATCTTATGATCCTCCATCTTTTCAGCAATCACCATTCCCAGCACCACGCTAGCCTTATGGACAACTGATAATTCTTAGAGCTCCATACCAGCAACCATGGATTTCTCCTCATGCAAATTAACAAGCTCATGGATGGAGATATCAAAATCAACATTAGAACCAACCCAGGCCTTAAAACAATCTGGAAAGAAGGAATGCTCCTCTCAATCCAATTCCTATGTCATACATTCAACTTCTGCTATCTCTGATTCAAAGCTCGCTGGTGGAGCCCGAGTCTCTCAGGCCATTGCCGGAACCATACCCATGTGGACATGATCTCGGTGTGCAATGTGGATATCATGCTGGATCAATAGGACACTCAACTGAAGACTTCAATGCTTTCAAAGCCAAGGTTCAACAATTGATCAATAAAAAGTACATATCCTTTCCAGAAGGAAATCTGGTGGTGCATGTCAACCTCTCACACGAATGAGTTGGAAGACTTTAATAGAGCATCTCCTAATCCCAATGGTTCAGACATGAAGACTTCCTTAACTTTGGAAATCATTGGACTTATTTATTTTCATTGCATTTGTAATTTCTTTATTGTTAAATGCTACTTGTGTTTAAACATTGTTGTTTTTAATGGTAATATTAATGAAGTAATGATGCATGTTTTGAATCAATTATATCGCATTCGCTCATTTTTCTTCTCTTATATCAAAAACAAAAAATACATCCATGTTTCTCCCATTCACTTTTCTTTATCAAATTTTTGTTTTTAAGCAGAGATTGGAGGGAGGATGACAAAAATGAAATACCCATAATTGTTGATTGTATGCTTTTAGATAAAATCATGCTGATGATATACATGCATTGTTTCAAATCCACAAACACTGGAGAAATAAGGAGTTAATCCCTAGTCAACCACTTCGATCCTAGAAGTAGGTGTTTATTTCGGATCTATAAACCTTTCACGCTTAACCTGGGGGAAGGTAGTATTCAGTTAATCTGACTCCACATTCAAATTACAAGAGAATACATCCCACTTGGAGATCAACCATGTGATATTCTTCACACATATCCTGAAGTGTCGAAGGAACCATGCAAAATCCAAATGTTCTTCAATAATCAATGACTTAGCAGTCATAACCCTTTAGCAAACATCAAAAACAAAGAAAAAAATCCCGCTAAGTTGAACACCCAAAGAGGCGACTTGGGCAAAAATTAAGGTAATCTTGGTGGACTAAAAGCTTCAAAGACGGTCCATGCAAAAATTAAGGATCAAAACAAAATCAAAAGAGGCCACATAAATCCTCAGCAAAAATAAAAAACAAGATTCAGTGACCACCATACCAAAATCAAAAGGGGCACCGACATTCGGAAAACAAAATAAGGTAATTGCCATTTCTAGAGACCTTAAATCTTCATCTTTATCCTTACACCTTGAAACTCTCTTGGAAGTTGAATGCGTATGTTGAATTAATTGAGTGTAGGACTATGGTTTATCAAGAAGAAGGGGTGGGTTAAGAATTAAATTTTGAGCCTTAAATCCTTTTGTTTCGAAAACCATGAACCAAACCAAGATACAACCCTTAAAAGACCTAATTGAAGCAAGGTTTATTCGGAAAGTGTACTACAACAAGATTGCGTAAACTGACTCCTAAAGATTTACTAATCTTCTACATTGTTGTCATTAGTCTCGTTGTATCTTTCACACTTTGAATTACTAAATCAGCATTGCATTTGGACTAATGGTTCATTCGCCACACATTGTCACATCATTTCAATATTTATTCTTTTCAAAACTTGCATGAGTGTCGCATTAAAATTACCATTTATGAGTGAACACTTTTAACTGCAATTCAACATTTGACATCATGGAAATTCCAACAAAGAGCAATCAAAGAAACTTGATTATTCACCAGAATTAAGACCACCTTATAATCCTATGAATTAGGGGCATTCCACCTAAAAAGATAAGTTGATCATAGGAAGATTATTCCAGGAATTGGTCAGTCTAAAACATTCTCCAAACATCTATTAATCAGGCGGAAAATTATTTCAAGAATCGGTTAATCCAAAGCAGACCATCTCAGGACTCTATCAACCAGGGTCACATCACATAGAGGTTTTGTTGACCAGGGGAAAATCCCTTCAATGTTCAGTCAGTATGAGTTAATTTGCTTCAACGCTCATACCGGGGCAAGCTACCTCAAGAGCACAGAAATGTCAATTGCTCCAAGGGTCGGATAATTAAGGACAAATCATTTAATTCTGGAGCAAGCCATCTCCAAATTATGGTACCACTGCTTTCAAAATCCTTTTGAGGTAAACATTCTGCATAGACCCAATAAACCGGGGCAAGATGGGCCATATAGGAGCAAGTCCTATCCATGTTTTCAAGTTGTTCAAGCAAAATCTTTACCGCATATCAGCAACCGCCGAGTTCAAGATGAGTGTCGGGGAATCATGATATCACCCCATAAAATAACCATTTGATAGGAAAGAAGCCTTGTTGCAAAGAACCTTCTCTTCCAATACCCAAATAGGGGCATTTTTTTAAACCTTCAAATCATTGCATAAATCACCCTTATGCATTAGTCATGTCGCTTTGCTCTAACATAAAGACATGCATATCATATCATTCATCGGGCATAACCCCATAACATGAACCTGGCATCAAAAAGCCTTATAACACAAAATTTGATACCAAGGCCCAACATCGCTTGGCAATTCAAAGTCCAATTCCCATATGGAAAACCATTTACAAAGTCCAGTTCCCATATGGTAAATCATTTCAAAGTCGAGTTCTCGTCTGGCAATTTATTTCAAAGTCCAGTTCTGTTTGGAAAATCATTTTTAAAACCCAGTTCCCATATGGCAAACTATTTCTGAAGTCCAATTCTCGTCTGGCAAGTCATCTCAAAGTCCAGTCCTCGCCTGGCAAGCCATCTCAAAGTCATCTCGTATGAAAAAAAAACATTTACCAAATACCAGTTATCCTCTGGTAGATTACCTCTTAAACTAGTTCCCGTCTGGTAGGTCACCCATTTTGATACAAGTTCCCGTCTGGAAAACCATTACAAAAGCCCAGTTCCTGTCTAGCAAATTATTTCAAAGTCTAGTTCCCATATAGCAAGCTATTTCAAAAAAAGCAGGTCTTGTATGACAAATCATTTACCAAATACCAATTCTTGTATGGTAGATTATATCATATACTGATTCTCGTCTGGTAGGTCATTTCAAAGATCCAATTCTTATATGGAAAATCCTTTACCAAATATCAGTTATGTCTGGTAGGTCGCCTATTTTGATACCAGTTCACGTCTGTTAGTCTATTTTTCGTAACCAGTTCTTGTCGGGCAGCTTACTTTAAAAGATCAGCTCCCGCATGTGTAGCACCTCAAATTTGCACCTCCCATTGTGTACATTCATTTTTATATTAGGTCATTAACATAACATAGTCCACTGCATAACATTGCATTGTCCTTTGCCCAAGTGCAAGCCATCAGACAAGATTAGGTCAATTGGTCAGGAGATCCAGTCAAGCAAGCAAGCAAGTGCAAATCCTATTGAAGCAAAGCCCTATGGTTGGTTCATCAAGTTCATATGACCTAGAGATCCTTTTGAAGAGGTTTGGCCAAAGATTGGATGCTCAGAAGTCAACAGTCAAGCTGAATTTCGTATGAAACCCTAGAAAGTCAAATGTGGTCAACTGTGCCTGAATTCATGGGTTTGAAGGTGGGAGATGGGTTGAAAGGTTTCATTCATGTCCATACAAGTCTCATTTGACATTACAAAGATCAAGATTGAAGAATTTGAGGTCAGATGAAAAGTTTCCAAAAATAGTAAGTGACCTGTAATTTCAAACTGCCAAAAATGGAAAGGTCTTCTCCTCAAATTTACATCATCATACAAGCTTCAAATGAAATTTTGTCCAACATGAAAGTTGAAGATCTTTCTCTCACCTTTCCAAAAAGTCCAAGAACATCCATTTCTCATTTATGGTTGGTAAGTTATGATCAAATCATTGTCAAGAAAAGTTGAACTTCAAGGAGGCATAACTTTCACACCATTTGGCCAATTCATGTGATTCTTTTTTGAGAAAACTCCATTTGACATGCTTTATCATAATCCATCATCACATTTCATCAAAAATCATCACATAAAAGTCCATTTTTCAAGTGAATCAATTTGAATTTTGGTGGGAAAAAAGGTGAATTTGAAAAGTATGCACAATTTTCATGCCAAACCAATTAACATTGCCTTAAAACAGAAATTTGGATTTGCTGCAAGTGAAATTTTACTGTTCCATTGGTCATTTTTGCATAAGGGCACTTTGGCCAATTTCCATTAACATGCTTAATTCACTAATCCACTTCATTTTGCCTAATCATGTTTAACAAGCTGGATTAACAGAAGTATAAAGCCTTAATTGTAACAGAATTCTGCATTAATAATTCATTCTCTCAGATCCAAACTAAAATTCACCAAAATTCTCTCAAATTTGTTCAAACTTTTTCAACTTTCTTCCATCGGATTTCATCATTCTTTTGGCTTGTGCTTGTGTTGATCATCATCTGCAGGTATAATTGAACATCTGTTGAAGCAAACATTGGAAGATCATTGAAGAATCACATCTGTTGAAGCCTTGCACCTTCCATGGCATTTTGAGATTTCTTCGAACCTGAGCATTGTTGAGCTGCATACTTGACTTCATTCATCTTCTGCATCATCATAGAAGTTCTGTTTTCACAATCCAGGCCTTGAAGCTCAAGATTCCAGCTCTGCACTTCAAACAAGGTTGGAATTCGAATCCTCTAATTGTTGAAATTAGGTTAGGAATTTGATAGATCTGCTGTTGCTGAGCATGTTGAAACTTGAATCGTGCAATTTCATTGAGTTTTGAAGAAGATATACTGATTTGAATCTTTGATTGTGAAACTTCTTTGAATCGGTTCTTTTGCTATGAGTAAAATTAGGTTAAATAAATGGTAGATTAGTGATCTATGTTGAATGCTGGTTCGATTGGTATAAGGTTCATAAATTTCTGTGATGAAATGTTCATGTTGAGGATGAACAGCAAGAACACGATGAAGATGCTTCAATTTTCGTTTCCAAATCCTTTTTGATCTTGCCTGGCTTGAATTTGCATGTTTTTTCTTGTTTGAGCGCCATGTAACCAATCACCATATGCCACCTCATTTAGTGAAACGCGGCGTTTCATTAAATGGCGCCAGTTTTAAAATGTTACACGGTTCGAATCCGGATTCCACCAAAATGCAATTGCCTTGCCTCATTTTTTTCACTTATGCTTGCTTCATGTTCATGCATTCCATTTCACATTTTTTATTTTTTTTCCACAATCAAAAAATCATAACTCATTCATTAATAATCCAAATCACATGCAATTTTTTCTACCATGTTCATCATGATGTGCTTTATTTTTTGATGATTTTTATGAAATTTGTGCACATGTAGAAAAAATAAATGCCTAGGGTTTGTTTTCACATGCCATTTCTTGCACAATGCTTGCTATTTCTTTCATGAAATCTTGATGCTTAATTGGAAATTCTTGAAATTTTACATGTGTGTTCTAGACACCTTAAGGAGCATTTTTATATGTGGTTTGTGATTTTTGAGTTTCTGGATTGTGAGATATGCTATGATCTTTAGAGGTGTGACAATTTGTGTCACACCATTTCATGTCCAACTTCTTGATTTTATTTTCCATGCTTATTGAACATGAAATGAGCTGGATTTTTGCATGAGGATACTTATGAATGTTGAGAATGCTTGTGAATTTTCCTGGAATTTTTGAGTGCAATTTCCTATTTGTTTGATAATTTCTCCCCTGTTTGACCAATTGTGGATCTTTTGTGAGTCATGATTTCATTTGATTTATGAAATTCTTGTGGTTTATTGGATGGACTTGAAATTTGGCATGTGTGTTATAGACATCTTGAAGTTTGTCATGGCTTTGATTTGGCTCATTTATCATGTTTGGTTTCTGTTTTATGATTGCTTGAAGTTGATGCATGTTTTGATGCCTTGTATGAGCTTGTTTGAACTTATGTTGACTTGATGAATTTAAATGACTTGCTTCCCTTGGTCCAAATGACTTGAAATTTGGTATGATTGTCATGTTATGAAATCTATTTAACCATGAATTTTTTGAGGATTTATTGAAATGTTTGTGAGTTGATTTGAATTGGATCTTTCTGTTTGGTCCTATGAGGTTCTAAATTGCATGCTTTGTACTCTTTGCCTCATGAAATGATAATGGTTGATGATATGAATGTGAAACCACTTGGATTTGTTTCCTAATTGATTGATCTTGATTTTTGATAAGTTGCATGTTCTGTTTTGGTTTATTGCTCCCATTTTGACCCTAGTCTTGTACTAGTGGTTAGTGCTTAATGTTTGAGCTTTATTTCAGGTCAAAGAGCACAATTGCTTATACTTGATGATGTGCACTCAATTGGAGTTGACCCATAGCTTGTTTATGACTAACTTTGAGTTTGTTTTGTAGGCATTGAGACTTGTGCTTATGCCTTGTGGCTTGCACCTTTGTGCATTGATACTTGTTATATGTTTGTGCTGTGGACTTGTAATTTTCTGTTTAACTTGTGTTTGTCTGGTATACTGATTATGTTGGATTGATTTCAGGTACCTTAGTTGCTATAGTTCCCTTGTGAACTTGTGTTTGCTTTGCTTGCTAGCTTGAGCATTGAGGTATAATGATCTCTTCTCCATGTAGTTTGGAAGACCTGGCCTGTTACTTGGCCAGGCACCTGTCTGAATTCCTCCTTAAGAGGCAATGCTTGTGCTTGTTTATTTTTCGTCCCCAAGCAGGAAAAGACCTTTGATAAGGCAATTGGCAGATACAAGAGATGTGCAATCCATCTCCTGCTATTCTGTTGAGTCGTCCCTTTGCTCACACAACTGGTGTTGATGCATTGTGGACATTAACCCAAGATCCTTGTACAGTTGTACAGTTGAGTCAGTGTCATAAGTGTAGAAGGGTTCCCACTTTCTGAACCCACACTTCATTTGTCTGAAAGCTCTCCCAGGCCAGGGATAAGAGCTGTGAAGTCTCATCTTCACTCACCTTTCATCAGCTTCACCCTAACTCTCAATGTTAGGGTTAAGAGCTAACATCACCCTGATACAAATGTGTTGCTTTTGCAACTTAACCCTTGTTTGAGCCCCACTTGGTGTGTATATAGTGTGTGCTATCTGTGATTGTTTGCCTTGCTATTGCCTGTGCTTTAGGATAGCTTGCCCCTGTAGCACCTCAAATTTGCACCTATCATTGTACATACATTCTCATATTAGGTCATAACATAACATGGTCCACTGCATAGCATTACATTGTCCCTTTTGCCCAAGTGCAAGCCAATCAAGAGAATTAGGTCAAACTGATCAGGAGATCAGTCAACCAAGCAAGCAAGTATGTTTCTCAAGGAGCCAAGGCCCTAGGGTTGGCCCAACATGTTCACATGACTTGGGGATCCATTTGAAGCATTTAGGTCAAGGATTGGATGTTCAGAAGTCATCAGTCAATGCACAATCAGTCAGAAACCCTAAAAGTCAACTGTTGGTCAACTGTCCATTTAATCAGTGATTTGATGATGGGATTTGGTTTGAGAGAGCTTGTTCATGTCCAAATAGGCCTCATGTATCACGTCAAACACCATCATGGAAGAATTTGAGGCCAGATCAGAAATTTCCAAAAAGGGAAACTTGACCTATAACTGAAACCTGCCAAAAATGGAAAGTCTTGATCCTCAAACTTACATCATGATACAAGCTTCAAATGAATTTTTGCCCAACATGAAAGTTGAAGATCTTGTTCTCCCATTTCCAAAAAGTCCAAGAACACTCAATTCCCATGTATGGTTGGCAAGTTATGATCAAATCATTTTCAGAAATTCTTGAACTTCAAAAGGCCATATCTCTCAAACCATTTGGCCAATTTGGGTGGGGTTTTTTCCTACAAGTCACATTTGATCCCCTCTTTCCAAAAATGTAACCCTCATGCACCAAGACCTCATGGATCAAAATGGCATTTTTGAACCTACTTGAATTAATTTTAAGTGAGGTGAAAAAGTGAAGTTTTAAATTAACCATTCCCAACCAATTTTGCCATTCAAATATGTTCAGATACATTGTTTATGACTTGTTGCAAGCTCATTTTCGTGCAGTACATACACCCATGCCAACTTGCTTGAAAATTGGAAAAAAAGTACACTTTTCACCCACTCTACTCCACATTTTCATGAACCATCATTAGCACCAGTAAACAACATATATATTCATCTCTTTTTCTGCTGAAAAAACCCTAGCTGCAGCCTCCAAACACAGAAACTCATTCATTCTCTCAAAAATCCATTTCTTAACATTTTTCAAATTCTTCCAAAAACTTCAAAGGCCACGATCTGGACATTGTTTATTCATCATCCAAGCAACCTTGTGAACACATTTCAGCTATCATTCCATATCTGTAAGAAGCTTTTGTTGGACTGTTCTTTCCAAGCATCATTCATGGCAAAGGTCGAGTGAAGTGGTTTCAAGTTGTTTCAGGCCCAAGTATCTTCACCATTCACCTTATGGAAGCTGTGTGAGCATCTGTTTCAAACTTAAACATCCAAACAACCATCAAATCACGACTGCCCTTCAATCTTGGTGAGTTTTTGATCTTCACTATTCTTAAAACTATGCCATGCCTTAGATAGAGTATGCCATGCTGATCACCATGAAACTTAAATCGTGAAAAACCATGCCATAATGAGAGAGAACGAGGGTTTGGAAGTTTTGTGTTCATAACAAGATTGGATCGATTCTTGATGTTGTTGTTTGTTTTTGGATAAATTGCACATTGATTCGTGTTAAGTGTTGGTGGATCTTCATGAATGTGTGTTTAATTTTCATTTCTGGGCTTGTTGGATTTTTCTGGAGATTTCGCGCATGAAGATCATGAAGATCTTCATGCTTTTCATGAACTGCACATTACCTGCGGATTCACTTGCGGCCTTCATGAGCTGGCTGCGACTTTTCCTGCGGATTTCTGGACTAGGGTTTTTTGCACGAATTTGTTACTGTGCCATTGCCTCAACCAATCACAACATTTCCTTTCCCTGGCCAAAACGCTGCGTTTTGGTTAAGTGACCTGGGAATTACAAGTTTGCCATTCCCGTGCCCCCATGTCCCATTAAATTCATGTTGTTTTATTTATTTATTTCATTTGATTGCTCCATCTTGCAAAAATCATAACATCTTCATTTCAAATCCAAATTTCATGGGAATTTTTGCATTGTGTTCATTTGGATCTCTACTTTTTTATCATGATTTTTGCTGATTTTTTGGATGAGTGGATTTTAAATGGTAGTAGGGTTTGTGACATGTATGCATATTTTGTACACTTTGCCAAAACATTTGTGAAATGGTGATACTTTATCCAATGGCTCCCAAATTTTTTGTGCTTAAACTAGACACACTCATGGTGATTTTGGTGTAGAGTTTGTGAATTTATCATTGCTGGTTTGTGAGTTATGATTTTTTGAATTAGGGTGTGACAATTTGTGTCACACCATTGATGTGCAACTTGTTGATTTTCATTACCATGCTTCTTGAACTCAAATTGGTTTGAATTTTTGCATGAATGTACTCTTGTATGTCTAGTTTACATGTGAATTTTCTTGGATTTATTTGTGGCATTTCCTAATTGTTTGGGATTTTCTCCCCTGTTTAGTCTTATGTTGACTTTTTGTGATACATGTTCCCATATCCTTTGTGAAATTCTCATACTTTATTGGATGAACATGAAATTTGACATGTGATTAGTAGACATCTTAAGGTTCATCATGGTTTTAGTCCCATTCATTTCTCATTTGCCATCACTGATTTATGATTTATTCAAGTTGATGCATGTTTGGTTGACTTCTTTGAGCATGTTTAAACTTGCCTTGCCTTTCTGATTTTCATTGACTATCTTCTACTTGTCCAAATGAGATGAAATTTGACATGCTTACCATGCTGTGGGTTATGATTGATCATGATTTATTTGATGATTTTTGGAAATGTTTGAGATTGGTTTTGATGCAAGTCTTGCTGTTGACTTCTTTGAGCTTCTAAATGCCATGTTTTGACCTAAATTGTTCATGAAATGATGATAGTGATTGATACGAATGTGAACCCAATTGGTATTGATTCTTGATTGCTTGAACATGATTTTGGTTGTTTGCCCTTTGCTGTTTTGACTTTTTCATCCCTTTTTGACCCTAGGCTTGTCCTAGTGGTCCTGTTACTCACCTTTGAGCTCATGTTTTCAGGTTGACCAACAAATGACCAATGAGACCAATTCTTTTTGATTGAGCTTGCTTGAATATCATTGTTTAACTTGTTTGTTTTGTAGGTGGCTTGGCTCACATGCCCTAAGCCTTGTGCCTTGCACATCCATTTGCCTCTAATTAACTGTTGATGTCTGTTTCCTTTTACTTTGTCTTGAAGTTGCATACTAATGTCTGCTTGACTATTTCAGGTGCTTTTAGTTGCTCAGTTCCTTGTGAACTTTTGCTTTGCTTTGCTTGTATAAGCAATTTGAATTGAGGTATACTTCTAATCTTCATGTAGTCTGGAAGACCTGGCCTGTTACTTGGCCAGGCAACTGTCTGAAGTCCTCCTTAAGAGGCAATGTTTGTGACTGTTTGCATTTGTCCTTGTATAGAGTCAAAGACCTCCTAAGTGAAGAGGCAATTGGCAGAACCCAAGGGATATGCAATCTATCCCCTGCTATTCTGTGTGTCATCTGCTTTGCTCACACCACTGTGTTGATGCATTGCAGATACAAACCCAAGATCTTGTACAATGGTACAGTTGAGTCAGTATCAAATGTGTAGAAGGGTTCCCACTTTCTGAACCCACACATTCTTGTCTTAAGCTCTCCCAGGCCAGGGATAAGAGCTGTGAAGTCTCATCTTCACTCACCTTTCATCTGCTTCACCTTAGCCCCTCAATGGCAAGGTTAAGAGCACATTCACCCAGTTCCAGAGGTTTGTTTGTTGAGGTTGATATGACCCCTCGACTAAAACCTAGCCTTGTTTGAGCCCCCTTGTTTGTATATAGTGTGTGCTACCTGTGCTTGTATGTTTGTTTGACTTGCTTCCTGTGCAAGTTAGGTTTAGTTTAGACTTGCTTCCTGTGCAAGTTAGGTTTTGCTTGGCTTGCTTCCTGTGCAAGTTAAGTATAGGTGTGGCTTGCTTCCTGTGCAAGTCATGATTAGGATAGGCTTGCTTCCCGTGCAAGTTAGTTAGAAACCTTAACTTAGGGATGATTTTGCATGACAACATCTAGGCTCGAGTCGTAGTCTCCCTAGTTGTGTCCCCCTCTGTTATCTGGTTAGGCTAGTCCTTTATCCCTCCGTAGGGGAACTACGTCGCCCTGATCCTCATACCAGATGAGGTACGTAGGCAGGAGATGAGCTGATCTCTCCGGGCGCCTGTGTCTTTGTTTTGTCTTGTTGTGTGCTTGGAAGCTGATGTAAGTCCATCGAGTGGCATTTGGGTTCCAGTGTGGGTTTGTTGGTTCAGATGCTGATGTAAGTCCAGTGATTGGCATTCAGGCTCCACGTTTGCCTCTTTGTGTGTGTTTTGGTTCGGATGCTGATGTAAGTCCAGTGATTGGCATTCAGGCTCCACGTTTGCCTTCGCCAGTGTTTGTTTGTGTGCGTGTCAGCCGAGCTACGAATGCTCTGATTCTCTTTCGTCCAAGGAGATACATATGCATAGGATGCGATATCCTAGCGAGCATGTGCCGTTTCCCCAGTCCGAACTACTTCGACTCTGATGTCTATGCCTGATAGACTAAGTAGGCCCAGGATGCGATATCCTGCCGAGTCAGTTTCAGTCTTGTTTGTTTTCTTGTGTCTCTTTCAGCCAGTGTGTGTGTTTGAGCAGTGTTTAGCAACCATTTTCCTTCCTATTGTGCGTGGATCCCGTCGAGTACGAAGGATGCGTAGGGGTGCTAATACCTTCCCTTCGCATAACCGACTCCCGATCCCATTCTCTTTGGTCGCGAGACCATGTTCTTTCCAGGTTTACTCTGAGCGTTTCCTTTCCCTCTTTTGGGATAAATAACGCACGGTGGCGGCTCTGTTGTTCTTGTTTTCCCACCGGTTTTTCGCGTGATGCGACAGCTGGCGACTCTGCTGGGGACTTAAGAGAAGTTGACCTATGCTGGTCCATCTTCCCTAAGCGAGTCTCTCCTAGCGCTCTCTAGGTTAGGGTTTTGGTTGTTGTTTGCTGTTTTTTATTGCATTCATTCCATTTATTGTTTGCATTTATGTTTGCACTTATGTTCGCATTCATTCACATTCATTATTCACCTGGCTGGTTGTCTGTTTCTCTCTGTTGGGGTGGGAGTTACATGAGGTAAAAGGCCCAATACCCAGGCCATGAGTGAAATCTAGGATACTTAGGAATAGAGTGATTCATGGGAAGCGGGTGGTATTGCGCCACTTAGCGGAACATTGATATCACGAGTAGTTCAGACCCTGGTGGGATATTATCGTTACATACTTCGGGTGTGTATATGATGATGTTCTGCAAAAGGTTATTTATGCTGCGTTTCTCTCGACCTTACCCTGGCCTAGATGACACCCGTGAGTGGGGAGGGAATGATCATTATTACAGGTACAGTTGGTGACTCGTTGGTGACTTGTTGGTGACTTGTGATCCTGTTGGTGACTATTGGTTCAGAATTTTGGGGTCTCAGATGACTTTGGGTTTCAGATGAATTTGTGGTTCCGAGTTCAAGCCGAAGTTTT
Organism: Lathyrus oleraceus; assembly: GCF_024323335.1. Lineage (NCBI taxonomy): Eukaryota > Viridiplantae > Streptophyta > Magnoliopsida > Fabales > Fabaceae > Lathyrus > Lathyrus oleraceus. The sequence continues at coordinate 235,719,049 of NC_066581.1, forward strand.
GATCCTGTGTTCCGAGAGACACAGCCAACCAGTCGTGTCTGCATCATTTGCATCATAGCATATTTATTTTTCAAAAGAAACGCAATAAAAAAAAAAGGGGGAAAAAGAAAAGTAAAAAAAAACTAATCCCTGCATGCATATCATTTCTCAGGTACATTCCAGAGCTTGTTCACTGATAGAGATGGCAACAGTCCCAGAGTTAAAGCGGAAGACTTGTTCCTACAGCTTTCACCGTGAACCTTTAACGTCTCTGATTGAGTTGAGCAACCTTATGACCGGTGGTAACCAGAAGGGGTTTGTTGACCAGTATGGAGATATTCTGACACTGTTGAAGATGGTAGTCGATCCGGTGCCGTTGCAGACTCTTCTACAGTTCTACGACCCAGAGCTTCATTGTTTCACCTTTCAAGATTATCAGTTGGCGCCTACTCTTGAGGAGTACTCCATTCTGCTGAGTGTCCCGGTCCGGTATCAGGTTCCTTTCTTGGATGTGCCCAAGGAGGTTGATTTCAGAGTTGGTGCCAGAGCTCTCCATTTGGGTATCAAAGAAGTCAGTGATAGTTGGAAGTCCAGTGGGGATGTTGTAGGATTGCCTTTGAAGTTTCTGTTGAGGGTAGCTAGAGAAGAAGCAGAGAAGGGAAGTTGGGAAGCCTTTCATGCTCAGTTGGCCGTCATGATCTATGGGATCGTCCTGTTTCCGAGTATGCCCAATTTTGTTGACTATGCTGCAGTCAGTATTTTCATTGGAGGAAATCCAGTTCCTACTCTATTAGCTGACACTTACTATGCTATTCACAGTAGGCATGGTAAGGGTGGGGCTATCAGGTGTTGTCTCCCGCTTTTGCTCAGATGGTTCTTGTCTCTTCTGCCAGTCAGTGGACTTTTTGTGGATGCTCAGAGCACGCATAAGTGGACTCAGAGGGTTATGTCTCTTACCTCCTATGATATCAGGTGGCAATCTTACCGGATGGATGTGCGTAACGTCATTATGAGCTGTGGAGGATTTCGTAATGTGCCACTCATAGGGACTAAGGGTTGCATCAATTACAACCCGGTTCTTTCTCTTCGCCAGTTGGGGTTTGTGATGAAGGGAAGACCACTTGAGGCTGAGGTAGCTGAAAGTGTGTATTTTGAGAAGCAGAGTGACCCGGATAGATTGGAGCAGATAGGGAGAGCTTGGAAGTCTATTGGTGTGAAGGATGGATCTGTCTTAGGGAAGAAGTTTGCTGTTGCTATGACTGATTACACTGATTGGGTCAAGGAGAGAGTAGAAACTTTGTTGTTACCCTACGATAGGATGGAGCCGTTGCAGGAGCAACCACCTTTGATCCTTGCTGAGAGTGTGCCTGCGGAGCACTACAAGCAAGCCCTGATGGAGAATCGCCGTTTGAGAGAGAAGGAGCAAGATACCCAGATGGAGCTGTACAAAGCCAAAGCTGATAGTTTGAACTTGGCTCATCAACTCAGAGGAGTGCGAGAAGAAGATGCTAGCAGACTGAGAAGCAAGAAGAGATCCTACGAGGAGGTGGAGAGCATGTTAGATGCAGAACACCGGGAGTGCTTGAGGCTGCATAGGGTTGAGGCCAGCTATCAGAAGAAGATCAGAGACTTGGAGAAGCAACTCAGAGATAAAGACATCCAGTTGAAGAAGGAAGTAGACTTGAGACAGGCATCACAGAACCACCTTGGAGGAGAAGTGGTAGAGCTTAGACGACAACTGAAGGAGAAGATCACTCTTTTGCTAGAATGTTCAGAATGTGACCTGTTGATAGACCAGTGTCAGTACTTGAAGACTCTCATTCCGGGAGGCCGTTTGTCTTAGCTTGTATCTTTGATATGTATGTTGAGAATCACCTCCAGGCTTGTTGGATGGGATTCATTGTTGTACTCCGATTGTTTGGATTTTCTTTGTCGACTTTGTTGTATGATCCTGTTACTCATATAGATGAGGTTGTTGGTTTCACCTTGTACTCATCACTTTTGTGTATGTTGTTTCTGTGCTTCTATGTTGTTCTTGCTGCAGGTTGCCATCTTTTGAGGACGACTCAGGCTCTTTGAATGCCTGAGGAATGAACATATCATGTGCATCATACGCATCATTAGCACCATACTCATATCATTTTGCATAGCAGGTGTTCTTGGTCGTGACTTCTCACTCTTGGTTCCTGTTCAGGCAGGATAGCTGATCAACGTCCGCACCGCTACTCAACAAGACTGAATCAACAGAGAGGTATGGATCAAGTTCAAGCTGAGTTGGCTGAGATGAAGGCTAACATGGCCCAGTTTATGAATATGATGCAAGGGGTTGCACAAGGTCAAGAAGAACTTCGAGCCATGGTTCAGAGACAAGAAGCTGCAATTCCGCCGGTCAACCATGCTCCGCCAGAGGGAGGCCCGGTCAATGATAATAATGTTGCTGCTGCTGTACCCATTAACAACTATGCTGTAGGTGATGAGTTGGGGGGTATTCGAATCAACGGTCAACCTATTGCTCCAGATGCCGCTAATGCCAGAGCAGTCCGTGCCCCGGCCCGTAATCCTGTTCCGATTGTTGACAGACAAGAGGATATGTTCACTTTGCTCAGTGAAGACGAAGACGTTCTGGGAAGGGTTGATGAGAGGGATCGTAAAGTTGATGCCCTTGCTGAGAAAATTAGAGCTATGGAATGTCAGAATTCTCTCGGTTTTGATGTTACCAATATGGGGTTGGTGGAAGGTTTGAGAATCCCTTACAAGTTCAAAGCATCGTCCTTCGATAAATACAACGGTACTTCTTGCCCTCGCACCCATGTGCAGGCTTATTATCGAAAAATCTCTGCATATACCGATGATGAAAAGATGTGGATGTATTTTTTCCAAGATAGTCTATCTGGGGCTTCTTTGGACTGGTACATGGAATTGAAGAGAGATTCTATCCGCTGTTGGAGGGATCTGGGTGAGGCCTTTTTGAGGCAATACAAACACAACATGGACATGGCACCGAGCCGGACTCAGCTGCAGAGTCTTTGTCAGAAATCCAATGAGAGCTTCAAGGAGTATGCCCAGAGGTGGCGTGAACTGGCTGCTAGAGTTCAACCCCCTATGCTGGAGAGGGAGTTGACAGATATGTTTATCGGCACTCTTCAGGGTGTGTTTATGGACCGGATGGGGAGCTGCCCATTCGGTAGTTTTTCTGATGTTGTCATTTGTGGAGAGAGGACTGAGAGCTTGATTAAAACTGGGAAGATCCAAGATGCTGGTTCCTCTTCTTCTAAGAAGCCATTTGCTGGGGCACCTCGTCGAAGAGAAGGTGAAACTAATGCTGTTCAATACCGCAGAGATCAGAACAGAAGTCAACGTTGTCAGGTTGCTGCAGTGACCATTCCGGCACCTCAACCTCGTCAACAACAACAACAAAGAGTTCAACAACTGCAACAACAACAACAACAGCAACGTCCGTATCAACCCAGACAAAGGATGCCTGATCGACGTTTTGATTCGCTACCCATGTCGTACGCCGAACTGCTGCCCGAACTACTCAGGTTGGGGATGGTTGAGTTGCGTACAATGGCTCCGCCTACAGTATTGCCTCCTGGGTACGACGCCAACGTCCGTTGTGACTTTCACTCTGGGGCACCAGGGCATCATACTGAGAAGTGTCGGGCTCTCCAGCACAAGGTCCAAGATTTGATCGATGCCAAGGCGATCAACTTCGCTCCAGTGCCTAACGTCGTAAACAACCCTATGCCTCAGCATGGTGGGCATAGAGTGAACAATATTGAGGGGAAAGAAGCTGAAGATCTGGTTGTTAATGTTGATGATGTTCAGACTTCTCTGCTAGTTGTGAAGGGCCGTCTGCTGAATGGGGGTGTCTACTCGGGCTGCGATGAGGATTGTTTGGGCTGTGCAGAATCTGAGAATGGTTGCGACCAGCTAAAGGTCGGTATCCAGGGTATGATGGATGAGGGTTGTTTGCAATTCAGTAGGGCTGTAAAAGATCGTGGGACAGTATCAACTATCACCATTTACTTTAAACCAACTGAAGGACGTGGACAAAGGGTCGTTAGTGCACCTGCAACAAATGGTACCCCAGTTACCATTTCCGTGCCTGTAACCATCAGTGCTCCAACTACTATCGTTGCGTCTGGAAGAAGGGCTGTTGAGAATAGTAGAGCCGTGCCGTGGAAGTATGATAATGCTTACCGCAGTAACAGAAGGGTTGAAAGTCAGACGAGACCAGTGAATCAAACTCCAGTGACAATTGGTTTACCGAATAGAGTTCCTGCAACTGTTGGTCCGGCTGTGGATAATGTAGGGGGTCCAGGAGGTTTTACCAGAAGCGGTCGTCTGTTCGCACCGCAGCCTTTGAGGGACAATAATGCTGAGGCTCTCGCCAAAGCAAAGGGTAAGCAAGCTGTGGTTGAGGAAGAACCTGTCCAGAAGGAAGCGCCCGAGGGGTCATTTGAGAAGGACGTGGAGGAGTTTATGAAGATAATCAAGAAGAGTGACTACAAGATTGTAGATCAGTTGAACCAAACTCCGTCCAAGATTTCTATACTTTCACTGTTGTTGTGCTCTGAGGCACACCGTAATGCCTTGCTGAAGATGTTGAATCTGGCTTACGTGCCTCAGGAGATTTCTGTCAATCAACTGGAGGGTGTGATGGCCAATGTGAGCACCAGGCATGGTGTAGGATTCACCAACCTGGACTTACCGCCTGAAGGGCGGAACCATAACAAAGCCTTGCACATCACCATGGAGTGCAAGGGGGCAGTGTTGTCTCACGTATTGGTAGACACCGGGTCGTCGCTGAATGTGTTGCCTAAGCAGATTCTGAAGAAGATTGATGTGGAAGGGTTTGTGCTTACTCCCAGTGACCTGATCGTTCGTGCTTTCGACGGCTCCAAACGTTCTGTGTGTGGGGAAGTTACCTTGCCTGTGAAGATAGGTCCTGAGGTATTCGATATCATCTTCTATGTTATGGACATCCAGCCCGCCTATAGTTGTTTATTGGGGCGTCCATGGATTCATGCAGCAGGGGCAGTCTCGTCGACTCTCCATCAAAAGCTCAAGTATGTCTGGAACGGTCAGATTGTGACCGTGTGCGGTGAAGAAGAGATTCTGGTGAGTCATCTATCCTCGTTCAAATATGTTGAGGTGGATGGCGAGATCCACGAAACCTTATGCCAGGCGTTTGAGACTGTGGCTCTTGAGAAAGTGGCGTACGCTGAGCAGAGGAAGCCAGGTGCTTCAATTACTTCTTACAAGCAGGCTAAGGAGGTTGTTGATTCTGGCAAAGCTGAAGGCTGGGGCAAGATGGTGGATTTGCCTGTCAAAGAAGACAAATTTGGCGTTGGTTACGAGCCTCTCCAAGCAGAGCAGAATGGTCAAGCGGGTCCGAGTACTTTTACCAGTGCTGGGCTGATGAATCATGGCGACGTCTCTGCAACCGGTAGTGAAGACTGTGACAGTGATTGTGATTTGGACAACTGGGTTCGCCCGTGTGCACCAGGGAGGTCTATCAACAACTGGACGGCTGAAGAAGTGGTTCAAGTTACTCTTCTGACAGAGTAATTTTCTGTTGTTTTGTCATTTTGCATGAAAATCCTACGATCTGCCCAAGGCGTAGTGATTCATTGTAGGGCCTCATCATGTTTTAATGATTATCATTAATGAAGGACATTTTTTGCAATCAAACTTTGTGATCCCTGTCTTTCTATTTTTTGTTTTCATCTTTTTCAAAATAATAAAAATGGCAATGTTTTTGTTTTTGTGACTTTATTGAACTCTTTTTCTAAAACAAAGCATTAAACATGCAGAAGCGATCTTATGGCATTCACTATGAACAGTTCTGTTATGGCTCAGTATGATTTCGACAATCCCATCTACCAAGCTGAAGAGGAGAGTGAGGAAGACTGTGAACTTCCTGCAGAATTGGTCAGATTGCTGAAGCAAGAGGAAAGGGTCATCCAACCTCATCAGGAGGAGTTGGAGGTTGTTAATTTGGGTACTGAGGACGCCAAAAGAGAAATCAAGATTGGGGCTGCTTTAGAGGACTCTGTCAAGAGGAGGCTGATTGAGATGCTGAGAGAATATGTGGAGATATTCGCCTGGTCATATCAAGATATGCCTGGTTTGGATACAGACATTGTGGTGCATCGATTACCTCTTAGAGAAGGATGTCCTTCGGTCAAGCAGAAGCTTCGTAGAACGAGTCCTGACATGGCAACTAAGATCAAGGAAGAGGTTCAGAAGCAGTGGGATGCGGGTTTTTTGGCTGTTACAAGTTATCCCCCATGGGTGGCCAACATCGTTCCTGTGCCGAAGAAGGATGGTAAAGTCAGAATGTGTGTCGATTACCGGGATTTGAATAGAGCGAGTCCGAAAGATGATTTCCCATTACCTCACATTGATGTATTGGTTGATAATACGGCTCAATCCTCGGTATTCTCTTTCATGGATGGTTTCTCTGGATATAATCAGATCAAGATGGCGCCAGAGGACATGGAAAAGACGACATTCATTACACCTTGGGGCACGTTCTGCTATAAGGTGATGCCATTTGGGCTAAAGAATGCTGGTGCTACCTATCAGAGGGCAATGACGACTCTTTTTCATGACATGATGCACAAAGAAATTGAAGTGTACGTAGATGATATGATTGCGAAGTCGCAGACAGAAGAGGAGCACCTGGTTAATTTGCAGAAGCTGTTTGACCGGTTGAGAAAGTTCAAGCTGAGGTTGAATCCGAACAAGTGTACGTTTGGGGTGAGATCAGGGAAGCTTTTAGGCTTCATTGTCAGTGAGAAAGGGATTGAGGTTGATCCAGCGAAAGTCAAAGCTATTCAAGAGATGCCTGAACCAAAACGGAGAAGCAAGTCCGTGGGTTTTTAGGGAGATTGAACTACATTGCAAGGTTCATATCTCATCTAACTACCACGTGCGAACCAATTTTCAAACTGCTTAGAAAGAATCAAGCGATCAAGTGGAATGATGACTGTCAGAAAGCTTTTGACAAGATAAAGGAGTATTTACAGAAACCTCCAATCCTTATACCTCCAGTTCCAGGGAGACCTCTGATAATGTACCTGTCAGTGACTGAGAACTCGATGGGGTGTGTATTGGGACAGCATGACGAGTCTGGTCGAAAAGAGCATGCCATATACTACCTTAGCAAAAAGTTTACCGACTGTGAAACAAGATATTCACTGCTCGAGAAAACTTGCTGTGCTTTGGCCTGGGCTGCTCGCCGACTGAGGCAGTATATGTTGAACCATACTACCTTATTGATTTCTAAGATGGATCCAGTGAAGTACATCTTTGAGAAACCAGCTCTCACCGGACGCGTTGCTCGTTGGCAGATGATTCTAACAGAATATGATATTCAGTACACGTCACAAAAGGCCATCAAAGGTAGTATTCTGTCAGACTACCTCGCCGAGCAACCGATTGAAGATTATCAGCCTATGATGTTTGAATTCCCTGATGAAGACATCATGTATCTTAAGATGAAAGATTGCGAAGAGCCTCTTGTCGAGGAAGGACCGGATCCGGATGACAAATGGACACTGATGTTTGATGGGGCTGTGAATATGAACGGTAACGGTGTTGGGGCAGTATTGATCAATCCTAAAGGTGCTCATATACCTTTTTCTGCCAGATTGACGTTTGACGTCACCAACAACGAAGCTGAGTATGAGGCTTGTATCATGGGGATAGAAGAAGCCATTGATCTGAGGATCAAAACGCTTGACATTTATGGAGATTCCGCTCTAGTGGTCAATCAAGTCAATGGAGATTGGAATACGAATCAGCCGCATTTGATTCCGTATAGAGATTACACCAGAAGAATACTGACGTTCTTCAAGAAGGTGAAGTTGTATCATGTCCCCCGGGATGAGAATCAAATGGCTGATGCTTTGGCAACTTTGTCGTCTATGATCAAAGTTCATTGGTGGAATCATGTGCCACATGTTGCGGTGAATCGACTCGAGAGGCCTGCGTATGTGTTTGCAGCCGAGTCTGTTGTGATTGATGAGAAGCCGTGGTATTATGACATCAAGAACTTCCTCAAGACTCAGGAGTATCCTGAAGGTGCGTCGAAGAATGACAAGAAAACCCTGAGAAGGCTAGCTGGAAGCTTCTATTTGAATCAGGATGATGTGTTGTATAAGAGAAACTTTGACATGGTCTTGCTCAGATGCGTGGACAGACCCGAGGCAGACATGTTAATGCAGGAAGTTCATGAAGGTTCCTTCGGTACTCATGCCGGCGGACATGCAATGGCTAAGAAATTGTTGAGAGCGGGTTATTACTGGATGACTATGGAATCCGATTGTTTCAAGTATGCTCGGAAGTGCCATAAGTGTCAAATCTATGCTGATAAGGTGCATGTACCACCAAGCCCTCTGAATGTCATGAATTCGCCTTGGCCGTTTGCCATGTGGGGCATTGATATGATTGGGAAGATTGAGCCTACTGCTTCGAATGGACATCGCTTCATTTTGGTAGCGATTGACTATTTCACCAAATGGGTGGAAGCAGCTTCCTATGCTAACGTTACCAAACAAGTGGTTACCCGGTTCATCAAGAAAGAAATCATCTGTCGTTATGGAGTTCCTGAGAGAATCATCACTGACAATGGTTCGAATCTCAACAACAAGATGATGAAAGAGCTTTGTAAAGATTTCAAGATTGAACATCACAATTCTTCTCCTTACAGACCGAAGATGAATGGTGCTGTAGAAGCGGCGAACAAGAATATCAAGAAGATTGTGCAGAAGATGGTCGTTACGTACAAGGATTGGCATGAGATGCTGCCTTTCGCTTTGCATGGGTACCGTACCTCAGTACGTACGTCGACCGGGGCAACCCCTTACTCCCTTGTGTATGGTATGGAAGTTGTCCTACCTGTTGAAGTGGAGATTCCTTCTCTGAGAGTTTTATTGGATGTCAAGCTGGACGAAGCCGAGTGGATTCGAACAAGGTTTAACGAGTTGAGCCTTATCGAAGAGAGACGGCTAGCAGCTGTATGCCATGGACAGTTGTATCAGCGAAGGATGAAGCGAGCCTTTGATCAGAAAGTGCGTCCTCGAAGCTATCAGATCGGTGATCTAGTTTTGAAGAGGATCCTCCCTCCCGGTGCAGATAACAGGGGCAAGTGGACTCCTAATTATGAAGGTCCATATGTTGTGAAAAAGGTATTCTCCGGTGGAGCCTTGATGCTTACAACTATGGATGGTGAAGACTTTCCGTCTCCTGTTAACTCAGATGTAGTCAAAAAATACTTCGCATAAATTGACCCGCTGGACAAAAAGAAAAAAGAGTCCAGGCAAAAAAGGGCATCCCGGCGAACCAAAAAACAGAAAGAAAAGGTTCGGGCAAAAATTAGGGATAAAATGAAAAGAATTTGTACACCCGGTAGGTCGAAAACCCGCAAGGGCGGCTTAGGCAAAAATGGGTATCCCGGTGGATTGAAAACCCGAAAGGGCGATCCAGGCAAAAGAGGGATTAAAGCGAAGACTACAGTCTGAGTCGTCTGTACTTCATCAAGCTTTGTCGTCTGCCATCTCGAAAGATGTGATCCGTCCAGTCATTCTTCTCAGAAAGCAAGGAGTTGGGAGGAAAACTGATGATCTGTGAGTTATAACAGAATTGGGAAATAGTGGATGCCGTGTTCACGTTGCCATTAGGATAGATTTTTCCTTTTATGCGCAATTACCTCTTTCTAGGAATTGCTCCCCAATGTATTTGCCTCTTCAGGCACATTTTCAATCAATAAAAGTCGTTATTCAGATAAATAGCTCTTTGGTTTTTATTTTTACTGTTTTGTTTGCAAAAATGTCCGAATTTTTGATAAGCATTGCATATAAGAACATGAAGGCTAAACAATAGCGTGCAAAAAGATAAAACATTTGAAAATCATTTTGAATGTTGAGGACACTTGAGCGTATCTTGTCCATGTATCCCCTGGGGGCATTTTGTTGTGTTGTTTTTCAGGTTGGCATCTGTGAGGATGTTTCCTCAGCAGATATTTTCCCCAAGCAAGTTTGGAAGCTATCAGAGCTATGTTCCCATGCGGAGACGTCTGTGGATAATGCCTTCTATTCCCCAACAGATCTAAGGATTGCCTATCCCCAGCAGGCCTGTATTTGCCGATTTCCTCCCCGAGTGAGGCAGGTTCATTGAAATTTATCTCCAGCATTTATCCTATCTGTGGACTGAAGGATATCCCCAGCGGAGTTTACCTTTCCCCAGCAGCAGTGCTATCCTCCAACATGAGTGAGAAGTCGTTGCTCTCCCTGCAGAGTCTCCCCGCAGAGTTGGAGTACCCGATCAGTTTTGGCTCCCCAGCCGGAGTTTCTCATCATTTTTGCATTTTTGCATTTTAGTGATCATTGCATCCTCAAACTGCGTAGCATTCCCATTCAATATGGAGCATTACGCCATAGAAAAATTCAAACATATGCATTCATGTGTTAACCTCACCAGACCGTATCCCCGGCAGAGGCGGATCATTTCATTCAACATCAGCACAGCAAGTCTGCTACAGTTGCTCTTGACAGCATTCAGGATTGATATCCCCACAAAGGTTTATTACCTCACCCGTTGGTGACAGAAAGTTTGTTTCTCCCCAGTGAGACCCCCAGCAAGTGGTCAACCTTGCCTTGACATGTCTAAAAAGTCATTCTTGTGATACCGGTAAGTGTCATACTAGCACCCGCGTGTGTTTCTTTGTTTGGTGTCGGTAAACACCATTGTTTCGGTGTCTGTAAACATCGGTTATTCTCCCCAGTCATCAGTAAATGTCTGGTCATCATTTTTGGTGTCGGTAAACACCATTGTTTCGGTGTCTGTAAACATCGGTTATTCTCCCCAGTCATCAGTACATGTCTGGTCATCGTTTTTGGTGTCGGTAAACACCATTGTTTCGATGTCGGTAAACATCGGGTTTTCTCCCCAGTCATCAGTAAATGTCTGGTCATCATTTTTGGTGTCGGTAAACACCATTGTTTCGGTGTCTGTAAACATCGGGTATTCTCCCCAGTCATCAGTAAATGTCTGGTCCTCATTTTTGGTGTCGGTAAACACCATTGTTTCGGTGTCTGTAAACATCGAGTCTTTTCTGCAGTCATCGGTAAATGTCTGATGATCCCCAGTTAGAGATCCCCAGTAGAGTCATCGGTAAATGTCCAATCTGGTTTCCAGTTGCAAATACTTGTTTTTTTCCCTTAGTGAAGTGTTTCCCGGTCATCGGTAAATGTCTGGTCGTTTTTGGGTGTCGGTAAACATCATCTTTCGATGTCGGTAAACGTCGAGTCTCATCCCAGTCATCGGTAAATGTCTGGTCATGCTTTGTTTCCTTGTTGATAAAATCAAGATCCCCAGAAGTCGTCGGTAAACGTCTTGTCTGATTACACCACAAAGATTTTGTTCCTCCCCAAATGGAGACGCCATCGGTAAATGGCCCCGTATGCTTCGATATCGGTAAATATTGAATGCCCAGTTTTATCCGCCATCGGTAAATGGCCCCGTATGCTTCAATATCGGTAAATATTGAATGCCCAGTTTTATCCGCCATCGGTAAATGGCCCCGTTTTCTTCGATATCGGTAAATATCGGATCCCCAGTTGCAGTAGCCATCGGTAAATGGTCGAGCTGAAGTTGATATCGGTAAATGTCAAGTTTCTTTGAAGCCGCCGTCGGTAAATGGTTTTGCTTCCTTTTACATCAGAAGTTGTTTCCCAGCAGCCATCGGTAAATGGTTTTGCTGAAGTTGATATCGGTAAATATCAAGTTACCAGTTTCTAACCATCGGTAAATGGTTTCGCTTTTCTGAAGATGTCAATTGCAGGCGTCATCAGTAAATGACGTGGTTCTTCTTGTATCATATCCGGCAGAGTGCAAATTTCTACGGTTCTTGGTATTCAATCCCTGTTTACCCTGAAAGTCTGACAGCCGTTGCTATCATCCGTTCGGGTTCCCAGCTGATTGAATAGGGGCAGCTGTAGCACCTCAAATTTGCACCTATCATTGTACATACATTCTCATATTAGGTCATAACATAACATGGTCCACTGCATAGCATTACATTGTCCCTTTTGCCCAAGTGCAAGCCAATCAAGAGAATTAGGTCAAACTGATCAGGAGATCAGTCAACCAAGCAAGCAAGTATGTTTCTCAAGGAGCCAAGGCCCTAGGGTTGGCCCAACATGTTCACATGACTTGGGGATCCATTTGAAGCGTTTAGGTCAAGGATTGGATGTTCAGAAGTCATCAGTCAATGCACAATCAGTCAGAAACCCTAAAAGTCAACTGTTGGTCAACTGTCCATTTAATCAGTGATTTGATGATGGGATTTGGTTTGAGAGAGCTTGTTCATGTCCAAATAGGCCTCATGTATCACGTCAAACACCATCATGGAAGAATTTGAGGCCAGATCAGAAATTTCCAAAAAGGGAAACTTGACCTGTAACTGAAACCTGCCAAAAATGGAAAGTCTTGATCCTCAAACTTACATCATGATACAAGCTTCAAATGAATTTTTTCCCAACATGAAAGTTGAAGATCTTGTTCTCCCATTTCCAAAAAGTCCAAGAACACTCAATTCCCATGTATGGTTGGCAAGTTATGATCAAATCATTTTCAGAAATTCTTGAACTTCAAAAGGCCATATCTCTCAAACCATTTGGCCAATTTGGGTGGGGTTTTTTCCTACAAGTCACATTTGATCCCCTCTTTCCAAAAATGTAACCCTCATGCACCAAGACCTCATGGATCAAAATGGCATTTTTAAACCTACTTGAATTAATTTTAAGTGAGGTGAAAAAGTGAAGTTTTAAATTAACCATTCCCAACCAATTTTGCCATTCAAATATGTTCAGATACATTGTTTATGACTTGTTGCAAGCTCATTTTCGTGCAGTACATACACCCATGCAAACTTGCTTGAAAATTGGAAAAAAAGTACACTTTTCACCCACTCTACTCCACATTTTCATGAACCATCATTAGCACCAGTAAACAACATATATATTCATCTCTTTTTCTGCTGAAAAAACCCTAGTTGCAGCCTCCAAACACAGAAACTCATTCATTCTCTCAAAAATCCATTTCTTAACATTTTTCAAATTCTTCCAAAAACTTCAAAGGCCACGATCTGGACATTGTTTATTCATCATCCAAGCAACCTTGTGAACACATTTCAGCTATCATTCCATATCTGTAAGAAGCTTTTGTTGGACTGTTCTTTCCAAGCATCATTCATGGCAAAGGTCGAGTGAAGTGGTTTCAAGTTGTTTCAGGCCCAAGTATCTTCACCATTCACCTTGTGGAAGCTGTGTGAGCATCTGTTTCAAACTTAAACATCCAAACAACCATCAAATCACGACTGCCCTTCAATCTTGGTGAGTTTTTGATCTTCACTATTCTTAAAACTATGCCATGCCTTAGATAGAGTATGCCATGCTGATCACCATGAAACTTAAATCGTGAAAAACCATGCCATAATGAGAGAGAACGAGGGTTTGGAAGTTTTGTGTTCATAACAAGATTGGATCGATTCTTGATGTTGTTGTTTGTTTTTGGATAAATTGCACATTGATTCGTGTTAAGTGTTGGTGGATCTTCATGAATGTGTGTTTAATTTTCATTTCTGGGCTTGTTGGATTTTTCTGGAGATTTCGCGCATGAAGATCATGAAGATCTTCATGCTTTTCATGAACTGCACATTACCTGCGGATTCACTTGCGGCCTTCATGAGCTGGCTGCGACTTTTCCTGCGGATTTCTGGACTAGGGTTTTTTGCACGAATTTGTTACTGTGCCATTGCCTCAACCAATCACAACATTTCCTTTCCCTGGCCAAAACGCTGCGTTTTGGTTAAGTGACCTGGGAATTACAAGTTTGCCATTCCCGTGCCCCCATGTCCCATTAAATTCATGTTGTTTTATTTATTTATTTCATTTGATTGCTCCATCTTGCAAAAATCATAACATCTTCATTTCAAATCCAAATTTCATGGGAATTTTTGCATTGTGTTCATTTGATCTCTACTTTTTTATCATGATTTTTGCTGATTTTTTGGATGAGTGGATTTTAAATGGTAGTAGGGTTTGTGACATGTATGCATATTTTGTACACTTTGCCAAAACATTTGTGAAATGGTGATACTTTATCCAATGGCTCCCAAATTTTTTGTGCTTAAACTAGACACACTCATGGTGATTTTGGTGTAGAGTTTGTGAATTTATCATTGCTGGTTTGTGAGTTATGATTTTTTGAATTAGGGTGTGACAATTTGTGTCACACCATTGATGTGCAACTTGTTGATTTTCATTACCATGCTTCTTGAACTCAAATTGGTTTGAATTTTTGCATGAATGTACTCTTGTATGTCTAGTTTACATATGAATTTTCTTGGATTTATTTGTGGCATTTCCTAATTGTTTGGGATTTTCTCCCCTGTTTGGTCTTATGTTGACTTTTTGTGATACATGTTCCCATATCCTTTGTGAAATTCTCATACTTTATTGGATGAACATGAAATTTGACATGTGATTAGTAGACATCTTAAGGTTCATCATGGTTTTAGTCCCATTCATTTCTCATTTGCCATCACTGATTTATGATTTATTCAAGTTGATGCATGTTTGGTTGACTTCTTTGAGCATGTTTAAACTTGCCTTGCCTTTCTGATTTTCATTGACTATCTTCTACTTGTCCAAATGAGATGAAATTTGACATGCTTACCATGCTGTGGGTTGTGATTGATCATGATTTATTTGATGATTTTTGGAAATGTTTGAGATTGGTTTTGATGCAAGTCTTGCTGTTGACTTCTTTGAGCTTCTAAATGCCATGTTTTGACCTAAATTGTTCATGAAATGATGATAGTGATTGATACGAATGTGAACCCAATTGGTATTGATTCTTGATTGCTTGAACATGATTTTGGTTGTTTGCCCTTTGCTGTTTTGACTTTTTCATCCCTTTTTGACCCTAGGCTTGTCCTAGTGGTCCTGTTACTCACCTTTGAGCTCATGTTTTCAGGTTGACCAACAAATGACCAATGAGACCAATTCTTTTGATTGAGCTTGCTTGAATATCATTGTTTAACTTGTTTGTTTTGTAGGTGGCTTGGCTCACATGCCCTAAGCCTTGTGCCTTGCACATCCATTTGCCTCTAATTAACTGTTGATGTCTGTTTCCTTTTACTTTGTCTTGAAGTTGCATACTAATGTCTGCTTGACTATTTCAGGTGCTTTTAGTTGCTCAGTTCCTTGTGAACTTTTGCTTTGCTTTGCTTGTATAAGCAATTTGCATTGAGGTATACTTCTAATCTTCATGTAGTCTGGAAGACCTGGCCTGTTACTTGGCCAGGCAACTGTCTGAAGTCCTCCTTAAGAGGCAATGTTTGTGACTGTTTGCATTTGTCCTTGTATAGAGTCAAAGACCTCCTAAGTGAAGAGGCAATTGGCAGAACCCAAGGGATATGCAATCTATCCCCTGCTATTCTGTGTGTCATCTGCTTTGCTCACACCACTGTGTTGATGCATTGCAGATACAAACCCAAGATCTTGTACAATGGTACAGTTGAGTCAGTATCAAATGTGTAGAAGGGTTCCCACTTTCTGAACCCACACATTCTTGTCTTAAGCTCTCCCAGGCCAGGGATAAGAGCTGTGAAGTCTCATCTTCACTCACCTTTCATCTGCTTCACCTTAGCCCCTCAATGGCAAGGTTAAGAGCACATTCACCCAGTTCCAGAGGTTTGTTTGTTGAGGTTGATATGACCCCTCGACTAAAACCTAGCCTTGTTTGAGCCCCCTTGTTTGTATATAGTGTGTGCTACCTGTGCTTGTATGTTTGTTTGACTTGCTTCCTGTGCAAGTTAGGTTTAGTTTAGACTTGCTTCCTGTGCAAGTTAGGTTTTGCTTGGCTTGCTTCCTGTGCAAGTTAAGTATAGGTGTGGCTTGCTTCCTGTGCAAGTCATGATTAGGATAGGCTTGCTTCCCGTGCAAGTTAGTTAGAAACCTTAACTTAGGGATGATTTTGCATGACAACATCTAGGCTCGAGTCGTAGTCTCCCTAGTTGTGTCCCCCTCTGTTATCTGGTTAGGCTAGTCCTTTATCCCTCCGTAGGGGAACTACGTCGCCCTGATCCTCATACCAGATGAGGTACGTAGGCAGGAGATGAGCTGATCTCTCCGGGCGCCTGTGTCTTTGTTTTGTCTTGTTGTGTGCTTGGAAGCTGATGTAAGTCCATCGAGTGGCATTTGGGTTCCAGTGTGGGTTTGTTGGTTCGGATGCTGATGTAAGTCCAGTGATTGGCATTCAGGCTCCACGTTTGCCTCTTTGTGTGTGTTTTGGTTCGGATGCTGATGTAAGTCCAGTGATTGGCATTCAGGCTCCACGTTTGCCTTCGCCAGTGTTTGTTTGTGTGCGTGTCAGCCGAGCTACGAATGCTCTGATTCTCTTTCGTCCAAGGAGATACGTATGCATAGGATGCGATATCCTAGCGAGCATGTGCCGTTTCCCCAGTCCGAACTACTTCGACTCTGATGTCTATGCCTGATAGACTAAGTAGGCCCAGGATGCGATATCCTGCCGAGTCAGTTTCAGTCTTGTTTGTTTTCTTGTGTCTCTTTCAGCCAGTGTGTGTGTTTGAGCAGTGTTTAGCAACCATTTTCCTTCCTATTGTGCGTGGATCCCGTCGAGTACGACGGATGCGTAGGGGTGCTAATACCTTCCCTTCGCATAACCGACTCTCGATCCCATTCTCTTTGGTCGCGAGACCATGTTCTTTCCAGGTTTACTCTGAGCGTTTCCTTTCCCTCTTTTGGGATAAATAACGCACGGTGGCGGCTCTGTTGTTCTTGTTTTCCCGCCGGTTTTTCGCGTGATGCGACAACCCCCTGTGCAAGTTAGCTAGCAACCTTGACTTAGGGATGATTATGCATGATAACATCTAGGCTTGAGTCGTAGTCTCCCTAGTTGTGTCTCCCTCTGTTATCTGGTTAGGCTAATCCTGTGTCCCTTCGTAGGGGAACTACGTCGCCCTGATCCTCATACCAGATGAGGTACGTAGGCAGGAGATGAGCTGATCTCTCCGAGCGCCCGTTTTGTTTTGTCTTTGCGTGTGTTAGGAGATGGATGTAAGCCCAGCGATTGGCATTCCGTATCCTCTTGTTGTGTGCTTGGAGTCCGGTATAAGTCCATCAAGTGGAATCTGGTTTCCAGTGTGCGTGTGTTTGGTTCGGAGTCTGATGTAAGTCCAACGATTGGCATTCGGATTCCATGTTTGCCTGGTTGTGTGGAGTTTGACGTAAGTCCAGCGATTGGCAGTCGATTTCCCGTGTTTGTTTGTTTGGCGTGCGTTAGCCGAGCTACGGATGCTCTGATTCTTCTTAGTCCAAGAAGATACGTATGCATAGAATGCGACATCCTAGCGAGCATGTTTTCCCCCAGTCCGAACTACTTTGACTCTGATGTCTATGCTTGATAGACTAAGTAGGCCCAGGATGCGATATCCTGCCGAGTCAGTCTTGTTTGTTTTCTTGTGTCTCTTTCAGCCAGTATTTGTTTGTTTGTGAGCAGTGTTTTAGCAACCATTTTTCCTTCCTATTGTGCGTGGATCCCGTCGAGTACGACGGATGCGTAGGGGTGCTAATACCTTCCCTTCGCATAACCGACTCCCGATCCCATTCTCTTTGGTCGCGAGACCATGTCTTTTCCAGGTTTACTTCGAGCGTTTCCTTTCCCTCTTTGGGATAAATAACGCACGGTGGCGGCTCTGTTGTTCTTGTTTTCCCGTCGGTTTTTCGCGTAATGCGACAGTTGGAGACTCTGCTGGGGACTAAGAGAAGTTGACCTCTTGCTGGTCCATCTTCCCTAAGCGAGTCTCTCCTAGCGCTCTCTAGGTTAGGGCTGTGGTTGCTTTGTGCTGCTTTATTTATTGCATTCATTTGTATATATGTGCATTTATTGTTTGCATTTATGTGTGCATTAATGTTTGCATTCATTCATATTCATTTGCTGGCTGTGCTGTGTTTCTCTGTTTGGGGTGGGAGTTACTCGAGGTAAAAGGCCCAATACCCAGGCTATGAGTGAAATCTAGGAAACCTAGGGATAGAGTGATTCATGGGAAGCGGGTGGTATGCGCCACTTAGCGGAACATTGATATCACGAGCAGTTCAGACTCTGATGGGGTATTATCGGTGCATACATCGGGTGTGCACAGGATGATATTCTTGAAAGGGTTGTTTGTCATGCGTTTCTCTTGACCTTACCCTGGCCTAGACGACACCCGTGAGAGGGGAGGGAATGATCATTTTAACAGGTACAGTTGGTGACCGGTTGGTGACTAGTTGGTGACTTGTGGTCCTATTGGTGACTCAGTTCTTCCGGTTCAGATGACAGTTGATCAGATGACTTTGGGTTTCAGATGGATTGTGGTTCTGAGTTCGAGCCGAAGCTTCGATCCTGTGTTCTGAGATGCACAACTGGCCAGTCGTGTCTGCATCATGTGCATCATAGCATGTTTATTTCTCAAAAGAAATGCAATAAAAAATTGTAAAAAAAAAAAAAAAAAAAAAAAAGAAGAAAAAGAAAAAACTAATCTCTGCATGCATATCATTTCTCAGGTACATTCCATAGTCTGTTCATTGATAGAGATGGCAACAGTCCCAGAGCCGAAGCGGAAGACTTGTTCCTACATTTTTCACCGTGAGCCTTTGACATCGCTGATAGAGTTGAGTAACCTGGTGACCAGTGATCATCTGAGGGGGTTCGTGGATCAGTATGGGGACATTCTGACACTGTTAAAGATGGTAGTTGACCCAGTGCCGTTGCAGACTCTTCTTCAGTTCTACGACCCAGAGCTTCGTTGTTTCACTTTCCAGGATTATCAGTTGGCGCCTACTCTCGAGGAGTACTCCATCTTACTGAGTGTCCCGATTCGGCATCAGGTTCCTTTCTTGGACGTACCGAAGGATGTTGATTTCAGGGTTATTGCTAGAGCTTTGCATCTGGGTATCAAGGAGGTCAGTAATAATTGGAAGTCCAGTTGGGATGTTGTGGGTATACCTTTGAAGTTTCTGATGAGGGTAGCTAGAGAAGAAGCCAAGAAGGGGAATTGGAAAGCGTTTCATGCCCAGTTAGCTGTTATGATCTATGGGATCGTCCTGTTTCCGAGTATGCCCAACTTTGTTGACTACGCTGCAGTCAGTATCTTTATTGGAGGGAATCCGGTTCCTACTCTGTTAGCTGACACTTACTATGCTATCCACAGTAGGCATGGTAAGGGTGGAGCTATCAGATGTTGTCTCCCACTCTTGCTCAGATGGTTCATGTCTCTCCTGCCAGTCACTGGACCTTTTGTTGATGCTCAGAGCACTTATAGGTGGACTCAGAGGGTCATGTCTCTTACTTCATATGATATCAGATGGCAGTCATACCGGATGGATGTGCGTGATGTTATTATGAGTTGTGGAGAATTCCGGAACGTGCCACTTGTGGGGACTAGGGGTTGCATCAATTACAACCCAGTTCTTTCTCTTCGCCAGTTGGGGTTCGTGATGAATGGAAGACCACTTGAAGCTGAGATAGCTGAGAGTGTGTATTTTGAGAAGCGAAGCGACCCTGTTAGATTGGAGAAGATAGGGAGAGCTTGGAAGTCCATTGGTGTCAGAGATGGAGCTGTCTTGGGGAAGAAGTTCGCCATCGCTATGCCTGATTACACTGATTGGGTGAAGAAGAGAGTGGAGACTTTGTTGTTGCCCTATGATAGGATGAACCCGTTGCAAGTGCAACCACCCTTGATTCTTGCTGAGAGTGTACCTACTAAGCAGTACAAGCAAGCCCTGATGGAGAATCGCCGATTGAAGGAGAAAGAGCAAGATGCCCAGATGGAATTGTATCAAGCCAAAGCTGATAGGTTGAACTTGACTCATCAACTCAGAGGTGCCCAGAGTGCAGATGTTGGTGGAGTAAGGAGCAAGAAGAGATCTTATGCAGAGATGGAGAACTTGCTAGATGCAGAGCACCGAGAGTGTTTGAGATTGCAGAGGGCTGAAGCCAGTTATCTAAAGAAGATCAGAGACTTGGAGAAACAACTCAGAGACAAAGATATCCTGTTGAAGAAGGAAGTCGACCAAAGACTGGCATCAGAAGATCAACTTGGAGCAGAAGTTGTCGAGCTTAGAAGACAGTTGAAGGAGAAGATTACTCCCTTGCCAGAATGTTCAGAGTGTGAACTGTTGATAGACCAGTGTCATTACTTGAAGACGCTCATTCCTGGAAGTCATTTGTCTTAGCTTATATTTTCTGATGTTTATGTTGAGAATCACCCCCAGGCTTGTTGGGTGGGATTCGTTTGTTGTACTTCGTTGGATCTTTGAATCATTGTTGTATGATCTTGTTGCTCATTTATAGATGAGATTGTTGGCTTTACTCTGTACCCTTTGCTCTTGTATGTTGTTTTTGTGCTTCCTGCGTTGTTCTTGTTGCAGGTTGTCATCTTTTGAAGATGAGTCAAGCTCTTTGAATGCCTGAGAAATGAACATTTCATGTGCATCATATGCATTAGCATCATACTCATATCATTTTGCATAACAGGTATTCTTGAGCACGACTTCTCACTCTGGTTCCTGTGTCAGGCAGGATAGCTGATCGAAGACCGCACCGGTATTCTACCAGACTTAATCAACAGAGAAGTATGGATCAGGTCCAGACTGAGTTGGCTGAGATGAGGGCGAACATGGCCCAGTTTATGACAATGATGCAAGGGGTTGCTCAAGGTCAGGAGGAGCTTCGAGATTTGGTTCAGAGACAAGAGACGGTTATTCAGGCGTCTAACCGTGGTTCACCTGCTGGTATTCCTGTGATAGAGAATGTTGTTGCTGCTCCCGTTCATAACTATGCTGTGGGGGATGAACTCAGAGGAATAAGAATTAATGGACAGTGTCATACCCCAAAATTTGCCCATTAATATTTCAAGGCATTTTTCAGGGCACTCCGACTCATTTTTATGACACTGACCTTAAAGGAACGAAGGCCCAGCTCACGAATGACCCAAACTGGCCTGTTCGCTACACGCTCGCCTAGTGATAACATGAAATTATGTCATATTTTAGGACTTAATTCAATTAAATTTTATCATTATTTATTTCAGTTCACTTTATATTATTAGATATTACGCGGTATTTTCTTCCTATTTGTCTCAGGTGGCTTATTTGGAAGCACAAGTAAAAATGGAGGAAAAGAGGTGCAAAAAGGAGAGAAAACGAACCAAATAGCAAAGCCCAGCCCAAAGTACAACACCGGTGTTGCACCTGTGACGAGCGTCACAGAGGCTGTGACGAGCGTCACGCCTTGCACACCCCTGTGACGGACGTCACACATGGTGTGACGAACGTCACACCATCCCCCTACTTTTTGGGCGCAAGTAACGCCTCAGAGACTTGAAGAGACGTTGAGGAGTGTTGGGCCCTATATCCACGCCATGCAATTAGCCACGTTGAAGACCTTTTGGCAGCAGGCAGTTACTTAATGACACCAATATAAATAGCCACTTTGAAAACCTAAAGCGGGAGAGGCTTTTCCACATTTTTTTTTTCTTTGCCGTTTTCACTTTTGCATATTTTCCTTTCCAGCAGCTCAGGCATCGTTTTTCCTACGAGTTCTACACTATTTCCCTTGCAATTTCCTATTTCCTTTTAGCATTTAGTTAATTCCTTTTCGCACAATAGTTTCTACAACGGAAACTATTGTGTACCTTTTTACCGGATCTAACCTTACGTTAGGATCTAGTTTATTTCCTTCGTTTTAATTTGTTGTTTAGTTGAAGAATCCAGGAACAAACCCTACCGGCTTGTGGTGGAGTGTTCAGGACTACTGTTTAACTTATTCCAAGTAACCCTAAAGGAAACCCTGAAGGAAAAGCCGGCGGCACCGCTCAATTCGATCCGATCGGCCAATTCAAGATTGCAATTCAATTGCAAACAGGTTTGCGTTACTATCGCCGCTTTATGTTCCGAATTCACATGTGATACCATAATTGAATGCATAAATATATTTGAGGTTTTGCATGTGGACTTAAGTATGCCTGGATACCTTGAATTGTTGTAATGGATGCCGTTGTTTTTTCGCTCTGTTTTGATCTTTGCCCAACTGACCTGTTTTATCATAACCATGCTCTGTTTACCTGATACTATTACTGCTTTGGTGCAACTCTTGATTGCATCCTGATTGGTATTCTAACCCGTTTGCTGAATTTTGTAAAGGCTCACATATCCCAGGAAAAGATTGCTGTTTAGGTCTTCCACTTTATTTGTGGGATACCCTTATGAAGATCCACCCTAAATTGCTTAATTAATTTTAATGTATTAATTTTAATGTATTAATTTTAATGTATTGATTTTAATGTGGAGATTCATCCTAATCACCTAATTGACTTTAAAATATGACCTTTAAATATGTGATCTTGGACCTCTCTTTTGCCTTACGATATTACGGTATTACGGTCATGTCCCGCGAATGTGGGGATACCCTTAGCAAAGACCCCTCGATTAAATCATCATGTCCCTTTAAAATAAATCATAGTCCCTCGGATGTTGCCTTCGAATATATGATTTTGTCCCTCGATGACCCTTCGGTGTAGCCTACGGTTAAATGATGATCGTCCCTTCGAATGCTAAGGTATCCTTACAACTGTTGCCTTCAATGACCTATCGATGACCCTACGATGACCCTTTTACATCCAAAGGATAAAACTACTTACTTCTCAATAGTGTCGCGGCGCGAAAAATACCCAAGCGTAAGGAACGCTCGAAATATAAACAAAACAGAGTCGCCACCGAACTTTATTTATTCCCAAAGAGGGAAAGGGGAAATATCGATAAAACCCACAAAATCAAAAAGAAATGGTCGTCGCAACCAAATCGGGTTCGGGAGTCGGTTATGCAAGGGGAAGGTATTAGCACCCCTCACATCCATCGTACTCGATGGGACCCATCTAGTTAGTTTCGTGTTAGAGTGTTAGCGTGATATCGTTTGCGATCTTCTACTTATCGGGTGAGGAAAGAGAAAGAAAGAAAGAAAGGAAAGACTTAGGGTTTTTAATGTTAATGTGCCTGACAAGATTTCGCAATCCTGCTCCTACGTATCTCCAGGTGCTATGAAGAACTCAAGGCATACGTAGTTCTACCCAAAGAGAACTACTGGGTGGATTGCTTTTAAAGAGAGTGATGCTTGGATCATATTTGAGCGATTAAACCTTTACTTGTTGCTCGCTCTTGGAGGCTGAAGTCTTTGTTTGTTTCGCATCAAAATGGATGTTGCATACTCTTTTCTGAAAATGTTTTCGGAGTCGCACAAGGGCGGAAAATAAGTTTGATGAGTTTGAGTTGATTTTAAGCGGAGACAAGCATCTAAGCAGGGAGCTCTACTGCAGTACTCAGAATGCCCGAAAAGGAAAAGGCCTAAGCCTAATCACTCTCTTTTCATCCAAAAGTTTATTTATGAAAATGTGTGGCAAATTAGGTCAAAGTTCATTAACGGAAGACGATTAATCAGACATAGAGCTCTACAGCAGTGTCCAAATAATCAGGAAAGAGAAGGTCGATACCCAATCAGTCTTTTTCTTCTATAAGAGAAATGACCTAATTCTAGTAATTATTGTATTTTAATATGGAAGACGAATGTTTGAACATTGAGCTCTACAGCAGTATCCTAACATCCGAAACAGAGAAAGTCTAAACTTAATCAGTTTCTTCCATTTTTATTGTGAAAAGCTTTTGAAAATAGGGGGACGACTTGACATTGGATCAAGTGTCAGAAGTTGACTTGTGAAAATAATTTGGATGTGGCGGGGGTAGTGCTCGACTTTGCAATCAATTTGGATTTGATTTAGGAAAGAAAAGACTCGACGTTGGATCGAGTGTTTATTTTTTGTTCTTTTCTGAAAGGGTTGATTTTAATCTTTTATTATTAATCAACTGATACAGTAAAGTAAATGAAAGCGGTAAATTTATTACACATTTTTGGGACTGGGGGTACAGTTTGTCGAATGGGGATACAATACGATAATTAAATGATATAAGTTTTGAAAGACAGTTAAAAATAAATAAATAAAAGAATCTCGTTGTAAGAAGGCCCAAGAGAAAGCCAAGGGACTCGAAGTAAAACTCAGAAATTGAACTACATAATTTAGCGTAATGTTAATCAATCGTAAAGTGATTCATGTAGGAATCATCCTATCTGAGGCCGGTCAACAAAACTCTATCTATGTGTGTAAGCATTTTTGAATTTTAAATTGAATTTTTAACTTCAAAATTGCTACGCATATGTGGAAAACCAATCGGGACAAAGTAAATCGAATTTTTCTCTATTTAATAATTAAAAAGTAATAATTAATCAATCAATAAGTAAATATCACAAATAATAAACAATAATCGTAATTATCAATAATAATCAATATTAGTAATGACAATAATTACAAATGACAATAATAAAAAAAAAATAATGATAAAAAAAATGTAAAATGTAAATATTTAATTAACCATAATAATAAACAATAATAATAATAATCAATAAAATAATTAATAATAATAATCAACAAAATAAATAATAATAATAATTAGTGAATAAATAATAATCAATAATAATAATAAACAAGGGTGAATTAGAAGGTAATAATAAAAATAATAGTAATAATAACAAATGATAATTGATTAAAAACAATAACGACAATAAATAATATTGATATTAATAAATGATAATAACTATTAGTGATAGTACATAATAATATATAATAACATAATATTAATAGTTATAGTAATAATTAATAATAATAATAATAATAATAATATAATAAACATAATTAAAATAAAATAAAAAAAATAAGAATAAGAAAAAGAAAAAAAAGACGTGATCCTGACATAATAGAGAAAGGATATATATATATTTTTTATTTATATAAAAGAAATCCTCCACCCCTTGCCTGACACGTGGCAGGGGTTTAAAAATAATATAAATATAAAAAAAATCTTTCATGTCATATTAGTATTAAAAGGAACATCTATCATGTGCTATCTTCAATTTCTCTCACTCATAAGCTTCAAATAAAGAAAATAGCAACCACTAAAACTCATTCTTCATAGCCATTTCAGCAAACAACAGTGAAAAATAAAAGTGAAACAAAACTTGATGCACTTATTTATTTACTACTTAAACACAAATTCAAACAACAATTAAACGAGGAATAAATCCTGACATAAACTTGTCTCTCTCACATTAATACACCAACATATACATGCATATACTGAATTTAAATGCAAATTAAAATGAAATTCATGATGAAAACAATCAATGCATAACTCAATGAAAAATTTAACTAAGCATGCGACAAAAATATATACAATCCATTAACGGTAGTCTATCCGAACTCAAGTCCATCGATTACCAACAACCGTTCGGCTCAAATCGCATACTCATGGAATTATAACAAAACGAAGTGAAAGCTAAACTTGTCATCAATGAATCAACAACACACAATAACACACCGTTAAAGAATCAATACAAGTTATGGAAAATGAAAATGATGGATTTGTACCTTTTGCCGAAGGAAGAACTTTGAATCACAACACAACAATATGAATACATAAAGGTAGCAGCACAAGATAATGAAACAACGCCGCTCAAACCGAAATAGCTTTGGACCGGTGGTTCGTTGTTGGAGTGGAAGAAGAAGTGGAGTAAGGTTTGTGAGTGTGGGAGTATGGTGAAGTTTTTTAGAGAGGAAAAAGAGAGTTTTTTTTTCTTAAGATGGATGGGAGTGTTGTCCTTTAATGAGTTATGATGAGTGATGATATATTGGGTGAAGTGTTGTTTTGACAATATGTGAAAGGTGATGAAGCATTGTCCTTTTTTGTTATTGGGAAAGAGTGATGAGGAAGATGATGATGGTCCTAGTTCGTTTTGGACTTTCTGTACTTGGGAAAGAATATACAGAACTATGTTAAAAGTGTATTTTCTTTCATTATGTAGTAAAGAGAGGATTGGTTTTCAAGTGAAGAAAAAGTTGAGATGGTGACGTTTCTTTTTTTCTCTCTGTCACAAATCATGAGAAAATCTTCCTTCTTAGAAGAAAACTAAAACTCTTATTATCTTTCTTTTTTTATTAAAAACCCAAACATGAGAAGTACATCTCCATAAGAGGCGCCACATGTGCTTTAGTGAATCAGTACACTTAATCTCTTCATCAGTCTAAACATAAATAATTTACAAATAAGGGTTAATTGGAATTAAACTAAGGTCCAAAAAAAAATGTCCTTTGTGGTTTTGAAATGTAATAAAAATGAGATAAATGTACATAACTAACAAAAAAATTAAATAGTCAAAATTAACACAAAATGAAACCATAGATAATTTTAAATATTTATTTCAAATTTTTTGACAAAGAAATAAAAAATAAAAAGATTTTAGATGAATAATAAAAAAAATGGGTGAAAAAATGCTCGAAAAAAACAAATTGACCGTACTAAAATTATCAATGTGAAATAAACTTCTAAAAAATATACAGTTTTTTTTTTGATAAAAATTTTGAAATAAAAATTGACCGGTTAAAAGGCTCAAGCTGATTGGAATGCGTCCGAAAAAATAGTAAAAATAAAATATAAAATAAAATGAGTTATCAAGGTTGAACTATGCGAAACATAGATTAATTAAACTGACGTCTGCAAGTTCAATTTTGAAATTCTTCATCCGCTAATTGGATGCACAGTTGAGAAACGATTTGACCGGTCTGTCTGTAGATCTGAAAAATTTATCTAGCGATATTTTAAGCACTACACTGAATGAAATACATGTCATGATAAGTATAAAAATGCAGATATCTTGTAAATGAATTAAATTGCTGATTGAAGAATCATTAACAGATAACCAGATGCAAATGAATCGCTCTTGTACAATTTGCTGTTGATTCTCAAGCACAAACAAAACCTACAAAGATTCAGACGACGACAATTACTCTTGATTATCACATTCCGAACCTCTAAAATACGATGCAATAAAAGTAAGCGATGCAACGAGATTGAGAAATCAAGTCCTTTGACTTCTTAATCAACAGACGACTGAATGAGTATTATCAAAGTCAGATAAAATGTCAGAATTCCTGACTTTTTACCTGAACCCTGATGAATGCTTTAAACTGATGAAATACACGACAAAAATGGATTGATTTATGCTGGTGATGCGAGTGAAAACTCAGGGTAAAATTTAGGGTATGACAGCTGCCCCTATTTAAATATCTTTAACAGGAGGATATGAAGAACTCTTGTCTTCAAATTATCATGGTGAAAGATAGTTTAAATACCAAGACAGACCCAAATTTTGCCCTTCTATGCGAAAGAAAGATATGTTTATGGTTATGACCGAATGCACTTGGACTTAAGAAGTACTCTTAATTTCTTAATTAGCAGATGGTAATGCAAATGAAAGCAAGGATATTTAGAAAATACTCTTGATTTCCTAATCATATGGTGATATGGTTGCAATGAAGGTTTAAGAAGTACTCTTGATTTCTTAATATGAATGCAAATGAATTAAGAAATTCTCTTGATCTCTTAATCATCATATGGCTGAATGAAAATGCAGATGAATTGAGAAATGCTCTTGATCTCTTAATCATCGGATGATAAATGATATGAGAAATGCTCATGTTTTCTTAAATTCTATGAAGATGAGTTAAGAAATACTCTTGATTCCTTAATCGTGAATGAAAATGAATTGAGAAATGCTCTTGATTTCTCAAATTCTATGAAGATGAGTTAAGAAATACTCTTGATTCCTTAATCATGAATGAAAATGAATTGAGAAATGCTCTTGATTTCTTAGATGACATGCAGATGAGTTAAGAAATACTCTTGATTCCTTAATCACGAATATAAATGAATTGAGAAATGCTCTTGACTTCTCGGATGACATACAAATGAATTAAGAAATACTATTGATTCCTTAATCATGAATGTGAATGAATTTAGAAATGATCTTGACTTCTGCAATGATATGCAGATAAATTAAGAAATACTCTTGATTCCTTAATCATGACTATAAATGAACTGAGAAGTGCTCTTGATTTCTCAGATGATATGAATGTGAGTTAAGAAATACTCTTGATTTCTTAATCATGAATGTAAATGAAATATGAATAAGTTAAGAAATACTCTTGATTTCTTAATCATGAATGTAAATGAACTGGGAAATACTCTTGATTTCTCAGATGACATGCAAATGAGTTAAGAAATACTCTTGATTCCTTAATCACGAATATAAATGAATTGAGAAATGCTCTTGACTTCTCGGATGACATACAAATGAATTAAGAAATACTCTTGATTCCTTAATCATGAATGTGAATGAATTTAGAAATGATCTTGACTTCTGCAATGATATGCAGATAAATTAAGAAATACTCTTGATTCCTTAATCATGATTATAAATGAACTGAGAAGTGCTCTTGATTTCTCAGATGATATGAATGTGAGTTAAGAAATACTCTTGATTTCTTAATCATGAATGTAAATGAAATATGAATAAGTTAAGAAATACTCTTGATTTCTCAGATGACATGCAAATGTCTGGGGATGAGAGCATCATGTTCAGTTGCTCTTGACTGACATTTGGTCTCTGGGATGGATCTGTTATAAGGTAACATGCTCGACTGGTCTTCAGACGTTCTTCGTTGAAGGCAGACACTCCTGGGGGAATAAATGATCATATTCAGCTGCTTTTGGCTAAAGATGTCATATTCAACAACTCTTGGCTGAAACTGATGCATTCAATGACTCTTGGTTGAAGCAAAAACTGTAAAATAAAATAGTGTTCAACTGCTCTTGGCTGAAACTACTGCACAGAATAAAATGGTGTCCAACTGCTCTTGGCTTAAACTAATGCATTCAACTGCTCTTGGTTGAAGCAAATTGCTGGGAAATACACAAAATGCTTCCTTTGGGGAATAACTGCATGTTCAACTGCTCTTGGCTGACAGAAGACTCTTTTGGGGAATGAGAAGATCCTAGAGACTTGCTGGGGAGTTCATGAAATTTTGCTGGAGAAAATACAATGTTGGAGAAACTTTGTGTGGAGTTATCTACTGGGGAAACCAAGCAGAAGTTCCGTTGACACCAGAGTTCCAATGGGAGAACATCAATCACCTTACATCTTGGTCTGTTGAGGATTACACTGAACTTTCTTGAGAGGTTGCTGAATCCGGCTGAGGTTTCTGCATGATCTGTTTTTGTACATGATATGCAAAATGAATGTGAATGCATGAATATATTAGTTTATGCATTTTGTGGGTATCAAGCTCGGATTCCCCAACACCTTGTCTTGGATAGTTTTGACACCATGAAATAATAAATTTTATTTGTTGTGAAAAAAACCTGATTTCTGCTTTTCCGCCAAGCGGGCTTCAATGAGGACTTCTTGCTTCTGGAAGAAAATCCATTTCAAACTTGCCTTAGATTACAATGATCCAGAAAATGCCCCACGTCTTGTGAACCAGATGCATTATTGTAAACCAACAAAAATTCCTTTTATACTTTCAAAATCAAAACAAATTAAGGTTTTCAAAAGCTTTGTCGTTTCCATTTATTTTAATGTTTTTATCTTATCAAAAATAAAAAGCGACATTAAGCAGAAAAACAGAAACAATTGGCAAAGCAATGTTCAACTGAACAATTTTATTTGATGAGAAGAATAACTCATACATGGTGAAGATGTAAACCCCTCTAAGAGGAGATTACTGAGAAAGAAAGCAAGTAAATGGCAACAAAAATTTTAACTGATTTTCCAACGAAATACAACTTTGCTACTTTCCCCTATGTCCTCTAGTCCTTATTACTTTGCTTCTAGAGATGGTAATTGGACTGTTTTCTTCCATCTGAGCTTTGTTGTAGTGTTGACTTGTGTCGCTGCAATATTATGCCTTTGAATATTCCCTAATTTTTGCGTGAACTGCTCCTTAAGAGTTTCAGTTCACCGGGAGATTTTACCCTTTTTTGCTTAAATCGCCCTTTCGGGTTTTCGACTTACCGGGCTTAATTTTTTTGGTTATCCCTAATTTTTGCCTGAGCCGCCCTTTCGGGTTTTCAACTCACCGGGATGCTCATCATTTTTTTTGCCTAAGTCGCCCTTTCGGGTTTTCAACTTAGCGAGCTTTTATTATCCATCTCTTTTTCTTAGGCATAATACTTTCTGACTGCATCAGAATTGACGGGGTGTATCAACTCTTCTCCGTCCATGTTCGTGAGAACTAAAGCTCCACCAGAGAAAGCTTTCTTCACCACAAATGGTCCTTCATAGTTTGGAATCCACTTGCCACGTGAATCCTTATGGAGGGAGATTATCTTTTTCAAAACTAGTTCACCTACATTAAACTCTCGAGGTCGAACCTTCTTGTCAAATGCCCGCTTGAGCCTCCTCTGATATAACTGACCATGACACAACGCTGTCATCCTCTTTTCTTCGATTAGATTGAGCTGGTCAAATCTGGTTTGGATCCATTCCGCTTCTTCTAATTCTGTCTCCATCAGGACCCTCAACGAGGGGATCTCCACTTCTATCGGTAGCACAGCCTCCATGCCATAGACTAGTGAGAAAGGGGTTGCCCCTGTTGAAGTGCGAACAGCTGTTCGATATCCGTACAAAGCAAAGGGTAGCATCTCATGCCAATCTTTATAAGTTTTCACCATCTTCTGAATGATCTTCTTGATATTCTTGTTAGCTGCCTCTACAGCTCCGTTCATCTTTGGCCTATAAGGTGACGAGTTATGATGTTCAATCTTGAAATTCTCGCACAACTCCTTCATCATCTTATTATTCAGATTTGATCCATTATCAGTGATAATCTTGCTAGGAGTTCCGTAGCGACAAATGATCTCTTTCTTGATAAACCGAGTGACGACTTGCTTTGTCACATTGGCATAAGAAGCTGCTTCTACCCACTTAGTGAAGTAGTCAATGGCAACCAGAATGAACCGATGTCCGTTTCCAGCTTTAGGCTCAATCATACCAATCATGTCTATTCCCCACATTGAGAATGGCCATGGAGCTGATAAAACATTCAAAGGAGTAGGTGGCATGTGCACCTTGTCAGCATAAATTTGGCACTTGTAGCATTTCCTAGCATAGTGGTAACAGTCTGTTTCCATTGTCAACCAATAATAACCAGCTCTAAGGATTTTCTTCGCCATTGCATGTCCGTTTGCATGAATGCCGAAAGAACCTTCATGGATTTCTTTGATGAGTAGGTCGGCTTCGTGTCTATCCACGCATCTGAGCAGAACTAAATCAAAGTTTCTTTTGTATAGAACACCACCACTTAGGAAGAAATTGGCTGATAACTTTCTTAAGGTCTTTTTGTCTGTGATGGATACATCATTTGGATACTCGTGCTTCTCAAGATATCGTTTGATGTCATAAAACCATGGCTTGCCATCTGTTTCTGCTTCAACTGCCAAGCAATGTACTGGCTCGTCTAGACGTTGAATTGTAATAACAGGTGATTCATTAGCCCACTTGACCTTGAACATAGATGACAGAGTAGCCAAGGCATCGGCTAGCTGATTCTCCTCCCTAGGAATATGATGGAAATTAATCTCATCAAAGTAGGGGATTAGCTTCATGACATGCTCTCGGTATGGGATCAAATTGGGATGCCGGGTCTCCCAATCTCCTTTGATTTGATAGATGACAAGTGCTGAGTCTCCATACACCTCAAGAATCTTGATTCGTAGGTCAATAGCTGCTTCAATTCCCAAGATACATGCTTCATACTCCGCCATGTTATTGGTGCATTGGAAACATAACCTTGCCGTGAAGGGAAGATGAAAATCCTTTGGAGAAGTTATAACAGCCCCAATTCCGTTACCCAATGCATTTGAGGCACCATCGAACACGAGCGTCCACCGCGATCCTGGTTCGGGTCCTTCTTTCGAGCCTGGAATCTCGTAGTCTCTTATGTACATGACGTCTTCATCTGGGAAGTCAAGTCTCATCGATTGATAATCCTCCACTGGCTGGTGCGCAAGGTACTCTGATAACACACTACCCTTAATGGCCTTCTGAGTTACATATTGAATGTCATATTCTGATAACAACATTTGCCAGCGAGCGATTCTGCCAGTTAATCCAGGTTTCTCGAAGATGTACTTGATGGGATCCATCTTGGATATTAACATTGTTGTATGACAAATCATATACTGTCTCAGACGACGAGCAGCCCATGCTAATGCGCAACAAGTCTTTTCTGGCGTGGAGTACCTGATTTCACATTCTGTAAACTTCTTGCTCAGGTAGTAGATAGCATGCTCTTTTCTACCTGTCTCATCGTGTTGCCCCAGTACACATCCCATGGATTCGTCGAGTACTGTCAAATACATAATGAGAGGCCTTCCTGGAACTGGTGGCACTAATATTGGTGGTTCTTGCAGATACTGTTTGATTTTATCGAATGCACTCTGGCAATCATCGTTCCACTTAACGGCTTGATCTTTTCTTAACAACTTGAATATTGGCTCGCAAGTGGATGTCAGATGCGAGATGAATCTGGAAATATAGTTCAATCTGCCCAAGAAACCACGGACTTGCTTCTCTGTCCGAGGTGCTGGCATCTCTTGAATAGCTTTGACTTTGTCAGGATCAACTTCTATGCCTCTCTGGCTCACAATAAATCCTAGAAGCTTTCCAGATCTGACTCCAAAAGTGCATTTAGCAGGGTTTAAGCGCAATCTGTATTTCCTCAATCTTACAAACAACTTCTTCAGATGAATAACATGCTCCTCTTCTGTCTGAGACTTAGCAATCATGTCATCCACATAGACTTCAATCTCCTTGTGCATCATATCATGGAAAAGAGTTACCATGGCCCTTTGATAGGTTGCCCCGGCATTTTTCAGGCCGAAAGGCATTACCTTATAACAGAAAGTGCCCCATGGTGTAATGAAAGTTGTTTTCTCCATATCTTCGGGAGACATTTTAATCTGATTATATCCTGAGAATCCGTCCATGAAGGAGAATACAGAGAACTGAGCTGTGTTATCTACCAATACATCAATGTGAGGTAAAGGAAAATCATCTTTGGGACTAGCTCTATTCAGGTCTCTGTAGTCTACACACATTCGAACTTTTCCATCTTTCTTCGGAACTGGCACAATATTAGCAATCCACTGCGGATAAGTTGCAACAGCTAGAAAACCTGCATCAAACTACTTCTTGACCTCTTCTCTGATCTTGACAGCCATGTCTGGTCGAGTTCTTCTCAACTTCTGCTTGATGGGCGGGCATTCCGGCTTTAACGGCAGCTTGTGCACAACTATGTCGGTGTCGAGTCCTGGCATATCCTGATATGACCAAGCAAACACATCCACATATTCATGTAGTAGCTTGACTAGTTCTTCCTTCACATTTTTTTTCAAAGCAGTTCCGACCTTGACTTCCTTTCTATCCTCCTCAGTCCCCAGATTGATCACATCCATTGGTTCCTGATGAGGCTGAATCATCTTTTCCTCTTGTTTCAAAAGTCTGGTCAACTCTTCTGGGAGTTCGCAGTCTTCCTTACCATCCTCTTCAGCTTGGTTAATCGGGAGGTCGAAGTCATAGGGAATTATAGCATTGTCGTGTTCAATGGATCCAGTTATTAATGATCTGCATGGAAATGATTTTTCTTTTTAGAGGAAGATTTTGAAAAATGAAAGTGATGTGAAATAAAAATTGCCATTTTTTTTGTTGTTTATTTGTTTGTAAAAAAAATAAATAAATTAAAAAGATGAAAGACAGGGATCTCAAAAAATGTGCTTTGTATTGATGATAAGGCTTAAATATTGACACAAAATGGGCCCTACAAAGCTATCCATATGCCTTGGGAATGACATTGGATGTTTTAGAAAACAGTAAATTACTTTGAACAAGAAACTATATCCGGAACATCTGTTGCCTTCCAGTTAGTGAGAGCAGCATCCGGAGGTCCACAAAATACCATTTTGGACAAATCTAGATCTTCATCTTCAAGAGCATTCACTTGATCATCACTTCGGAAACCAGCTTTGGAGAATATTTCCTGGATGCTAGGAACCTTCCCCTGATGTATATTCTGATCTTTGAAAAGTTCAATAGACGGCTGATATCCTAATCCACACTTGTCTTTCTTCTCTGGTAGTTCAATCACTGTTCCCCAACTTCCAGGGCAACCAGCTTCAATTGCAGCTTTCACACTCTTCCACGAGGTCATGACCCCCTTGGGTTCTTCAACAAGTTTCGGCTTAGTCTGGACCACATTGACCACTTCAAGGGCTTGGAGAGGAGTTTCAACAATGTCTTCACCTACTTCAATGTATCTGAAAGAAGTCAAATGGCTGACGAAAATATCTTCCTCTCCGGATACTGATATCAGCTTACCAGAAGTAACAAACTTCAGCTTCTGGTGAAGTGTCGAGGTGACAGCTCCAGCAGCATGAATCCAAGGTCTACCTAATAGACAACTATAGGCAGGCTTAATATCCATTACCTGAAAGGTAATACGGAAAGTTTGAGGGCCAATCAGGATTGGGAGGTCAATCTCCCCAATAACTGTTCGCTTAGACCCATCAAAAGCTTTAACTATCAAAGCACTGGGTCTCATCTGCACCCCTTCAATATTCAATTGTGCCAGGGTAGTCTTAGGTAACACATTCAAGGATGAACCTGTATCCACAAGTACTCGAGCCAAAGTGACATCTGTACACTGAACGGAGATATGAAGCGCCATATTATGTTCTCGCCCATTAGGGGGTAAATCATCATCAGTGAACATCAAACAACTAGTAGCATTGAGATTAGCAACCACATTATCAAACTGAATAACACTGATGTCTTCTGCCACATAAGCTTCGTTCAAGAACTTCAATAGAGCAGTCCTATGAGCCTCAGAACTCATAAGTAGAGAAAGAATTGAGATTTTTGAAGGAGTCTGGTTGAGCTGATCTACGACCTTGTAATCACTCTTCTTGATAATCTTCAAGAATTCTCTATCCTCTTCAGTAGTCACTGCTTTCTTAGATGAGCCTTCTCCTTCTTCTGGAGGATTTACCTCTTTCCCCTTTGTTGGTTCAACTGTTGGTGCACTTTCTTTGTTTGGGATCACTTCAGGAGCGAAAACCCTTCCACTTCGAGTCACACCACTAGCTCCAGCGATGTTAGTCACGTCTGGCTCTTTCAAGATTACTGGTTTGTTACCCACATAAACTACAGGCTCATAGTTCCAAGGCACGGCTTTGGTACTGTCAAATGAGAATGGAGCAGGAGCATGGATAACCATATGCTCAATCTTTTTCACTGGCTCTAGGTCAACATTTCTCTGATAAGGGACCACAAAAGGCTTTGGAAGCCTCTCTTGATCAAATATAGGCACAATCACAGCAACATCCTCATCAATCTTTGCTCTGGTGAACTGAATAACCCTCTGATCCATCAAACGTTGAAGACAAATTTTGAATTCAACACACTGATCAGGGTTGGACGAACACACCACACAATTATCATGTACTCCATTCATCATTTCTGCTTCCATTAATCTAGCATGGACCACTGTTAAAAGAGTCTTCAACTTGGACACATCCTTTATCAATCCATCATCAGTTGAACTTTCTATAGCATTGACACCTGAACCATCATGCTTAGGCAAAGGATTGTTCCCCACATTTGGAACATCAGCAAAAGACAATATTTTCTGATCTATCAACTCTTGGACCCGGAGCTTGAACACTTTGCAGTTCTCTGTTGTATGACCCTCTGAATTAGCATGAAAGGCACATCTAGCATTCTCATCATACCAAGGCTTATGCGGCTTCGGCATTGGAGGTAGTGCCCTTGGCACGACAGTCCCATTCTGAATCAGATACGGTAGCAATTGAGTGTAAGTCATTGGGATAGGAGTGGTGTTCACATTATTGTACTGTTGATATGGCCTCTGTTGATTTGGCCGTTGCTGTTGAACTGGACGTGGTTGATTATTCTGTTGATTTCTCTGTTGATGTTGAGGTGGAGGAGCCTGGAACTGAGGTTGTGGAGCTTGATATTGAGGAACTGGAACTTGATAGTGAGGTACCGGAGCTGGAATAGGAACAGGAGAAATTGGACGGTAAGGCATGGTTGGATATTGGACAGCCGCTACGTAAGGGTACTGATAATAAGGCAGAGGAGCAGGAGCCCTGGGTGGTACCCTCCGCTGAGAAGAAATGGCACTAGTCTCACCCTCCTTCCTCTTGAATCCGTTGAAAGGCTTCTTCAAGATTGGTTGACTGCTGGAACCTCCCTGGATTTTACCACTCTTCAGTCCTTCTTCTACTCTTTCTCCCACGATCACCATGTCAGAAAATCCTGTGGACACACTACTTATCAATCTTTCATAATATTGGCCCTGCAAGGTTCCCATGAAAATGTCAATTAATTCACGATCAACCAGCGGCGGGTGCACCCTTGCAGCCAATTCTCTCCAGCGTTGTGCGTATTCTTTAAAAGATTCATTGTCTTTTGGGCCATACTCTGAAGCTGAGTACGGTTTGGTGCCATGTCAGTATTATATTTGTATTGCTTTGCGAATGCTTCAGCCAACTCATCCCAAGTGTGGATGTTGCTACATTCCAACTGCATGTACCAGTCCAAAGATGCCCCAGTTAGACTGTCTTGAAAGCAATGGATCATGAGTTTATCATCTCTGGCATAGGCAGCCATTTTTCTGCAATACATTTTCAAATGTATGTTAGGACATGTGAGTCCTTTGTATTTTTCAAATTCAGGCGCTTTGAATTTTGGAGGAATCACCACGTCTGGGACTAGACACATTTCCAAGGCACTTAAACGGGTTGAGTTATGTCCTTCCAAGATTCTTAGCTTTTCGGCCAGAGCACGACACATCAAGATAGCCTCAGAATCTTGGGCAGCAGTAGGCATGGCCACTGGAGTAGCTCCATTGTAATTCTGCATTTCAAACTCGTCCTGGAGCTCTTCATCAGTGCGGGGCATGACTACTTGATTGACTATCGGAGGTCCTTGCACAGGGACTCCATCGGCTACTCCAGAAGTATGCGCAGGTGGAGGCACATGATTTCTTTCAGGTGGTGGAACAAAGCCTGGGGGAAGACCATAGATAACGGGATTTGGAATAGGAACTGAAGGTCCGGACTGAAGAGCAACCCCTTGAACTAGAGCATCGTTCCTTGCAGCAGCGGCAACACGAGCCTCTTCTTCTCTTCTAGCCAGAGCTTGTATAGCCTCAAAGATCTGTTCGATCTTACTTTTGACAGAGTCCATCTCCTCTCTGAAGGCAACTTGTTCTTCTCTAACTACATCCATGATTCTTCTTGTGTTGGAGCGAGTAGCGTATGCACGTTGAGGAATCAGCTTGAACTACTGGACACGAGGAAAAATGGAATGAGTTTTTGTTCTGAGAAATGAAATGCATGATGCATATGTTAATGCACGTGGATTTAAAAATGTCTTTTATGCTTATGTTCAATTTTATTTTCAGGGAACCGTGTTAGATTCCTTGTAACTTAGCAAGCATTCAAAGAGATCACGGGGAATAAAACAAGAATGGAACCAAACTTTTTTGTACAAAAGAAACTCAAAAATCCTTCATTCATTCAATTCAAAATAGAGTACAAGGATTGAGTACAAAATATTCTTTCAAACATAAAGGAAAGTACAACATAAAAAAAAAGGTCAAACTGCAGGCTTCTGTTTGTTGAGATCTTCCAACTCTCCTTTGAACCTTTTTATCATGTCTTCACAAAGATAAATAAATTCAGTCACTGAACGAGGGATGTTGTCATTGTCTATGTCTTCCAAAGCACATCTTAGCATCAAAGGCACATTTGTAGCCATGCCATTACAGAAGTCTATCAAACTGGCAAACTTGTCTCGATACTCATTTCTTTGTTCATGTAAAAACTGGATGGTTTCCTCGAAGGCTGCCAAACTAGCATTCACATTTGCCCTTGCGTTCATCCAATCTTCACCTTCTTGTAGCAAAGAGTCATGTCGGCCTTTCCAGTATCGTTCCCACTCATTAGCATTTTCAGCCTCCTGGCACTTTCCATTCCATATTTCAGGTGTAACCTGAGTAGCAGCCATAGCACTCTCTTTACTGCGGCGTTCTCGTTCTTCCCTTTCTTTTGATTCACGGAGTGAAACACTGAGGTTGGCTATCTCAGCCTCAAGTGTCTCTCTTATCTCCTTCTTTTGTTTTGTGGCGAGCTTCCACCATTTCTCTTTCTCACGACAATCCCTCTCAGCCTCTTTCAGTTGGCTTTTGACGGTATTCAAACAGCTCTCAGCCTGATCTAACCCCTGTTTGACTCTTTTTCTCTTATATTCCTCCTTATCAGTCCTTTCCACATTTGCTTGAAGTTGTGTTTTCTTCCGCCCAAGCTCCCACTTATGATTATCCCTTTCTTCAGTAATCCGGAGAAGGTTCAACCGTAGCTCTTCATTCTCTTTTTCCAAACTTTGGATGACAACTTTGAGCTCTTTAGCTTCCTCCATAGTGACGTGAGTAGGTTCTGGAGGATTTATATGCATTGGAGGCTCATAAGGGTATGGTAGTTTGTCTTGAGAAGCTCTGGCTTGGACCCAACTTGTATATGGCCCTCTAGCTATACAATTCTTCTTTCCACGCTCCCTTTTTCCTTCTCTACGAACTTTAGTCCAGGCACGACCTATCCTCTTCACCAGATCAACGTCCTTCACTCCTTCTCCCAGCAAGAAACCTTCTAACAACTTGTCTTCTGGTTTGTCATTCATAGGAAACCCAAGTTGCCGCATAGCAAGCTCAGGATTGTAATTGATGCAACCTCGAGTTCCTATGAGTGGCACATTATGGAAGTTGCCACATTTGACGATTATGTCCATATCATCATAAACACGAGAGTACCAGGCGATGTCATTGGCAGTGAGAGACATGATTTTTTGAGACCACTTGAGGTTATCCTTGTTCTGAATAAAAGGCCCTTCGCTTGGTAAGTGAGATAAGAACCATTTATACAGTAAAGGAGCGCAACACTGGATCATCCCCCCCTTCTTCTCATTTCTCCAATGGATAGAGTGATAAACATCTGCAAGCAAGGTGGGAATGGGATTCTTGAGCAAGAAAATGCGTATAGCAGTCATGTCCACGAAGTCATCAATGTTCGGGAACAAGACAATCCCATAGAGTATCAAGGCTAACACAGCATTGAAAGCAACCCAATCTTCTTTACTTTTGAAATCTGAAGCTTTTCCCACTAAGAACTTCAAAGTGAAACCTGAAGTGCCTCCTTTTGGTCCAAGATTAGCTTTCACTTCCGCTTTATCTAGACGTATAGCTGAACCTATTTGTTGATGTGTAGGAAGTTCCCCTAGACCGGTGTAAGGGATTTCATCCTTGATACTAATGTTTGCTATATGTGAGAACTCTTCCAATGTTGGCGCCAACTGGAAGTCCTGGAATGTGAAACACCGCAAGGGAGGATCATAGAATTGTGCCAAAGTGAAAATGGCCCAAGCATCCACCTCGGTGTTCATGATAGTCAACAGGTCACCATACTCAACACAAAAGTTGTTCCTTCTGATTTTTTTCACATCTGAGATCAACCCCTTAATCAATCCTAGCTTTGGATTCCTGAACTTGAATGAATAAGTACTTTTTTGATTGCTACCCATGTCTTATGAATGCCTGCAATCAAACGAGTCTTTAGGTCCCTTGAAAATATGCACATGTCAAATGTGTTATGATTATGAAATGTTTTATGTTTATGTATGTATAGTTGGGTAGGTGATCATTGGAACATTCTGATTAATTACTTCGTGGAGGAAAGGTTCCAGGAATAGGAAAACCAAACACAGGTAGGCTCTAGGGTTTAAAAGGTTCCTAGAGTCATGGACCCAATTCAAGAATATTATTGCCAGAACGACTAACCGTAAGACAATAATATCTTAAAAAGGATCTATTCTAGGTGAGGTCTTTGTATTAACCCAATGAGTCCTAAGTCTCATAGGTCAATACTACACAACCATCGACTCCACGGTTCTAGACACGGTTCCCAGAGTCATGGATCACACCTGATAATATTATCGTCAGAACGACTACTCGCAAGACAATAATATCCTCAAAAATGATCTATTCTGAGTGAAGTCTTTGTATTAACCCAACGAGTCCTAAGTCTCATAGGTTAAAACTACACAACCATCGGTCCTAAAAGCCATAGGTTCAGGGTTCTACAAAAGGTCCTCAGAATCATAGATCGAGGTTGAAAGTATCACCGCCAAAACGACTAATCGTAAGACAATAATACTTTCAAGGGATCTCATCTGAGTGGGGTTCTCGCATCAACCTAACGAGTCCGATGTCTCGCAGGTCAATACTACACAACCACCATCCTAACTTAAGTTTTTCTCATAGCTCGGGTATAAAGCTTTTCCTCACATAAATGCCAATACTCCAGAAAGTTCCAATGATACCATATATCAATAATACAGTAATTGGAAATACAGATAATAAAGGCACATATAGATAAAATAAATAAGAAGTAAACAAACAGATAAAAGCAAAAACTCAAACACAAAACAAACTAAATTAGGGTTGACTCGCTTAGGAGAACTCTTACTCCCCAGCAGAGTCGCCAGCTGTCGCAGCGCGAAAAATACCCAAGCGTAAGGAACGCTCGAAATATAAACAAAACAGAGTCGCCACCGAACTTTATTTATTCCCAAAGAGGGAAAGGGGAAATATCGATAAAACCCACAAAATCAAAAAGAAATGGTCGTCGCAACCAAATCGGGTTCGGGAGTCGGTTATGCAAGGGGAAGGTATTAGCACCCCTCACATCCATCGTACTCGATGGGACCCATCTAGTTAGTTTCGTGTTAGAGTGTTAGCGTGATATCGTTTGCGATCTTCTACTTATCGGGTGAGGAAAGAGAAAGAAAGAAAGGAAAGACTTAGGGTTTTTAATGTTAATGTGCCTGACAAGATTTCGCAATCCTGCTCCTACGTATCTCCAGGTGCTATGAAGAACTCAAGGCATACGTAGTTCTACCCAAAGAGAACTACTGGGTGGATTGCTTTTAAAGAGAGTGATGCTTGGATCATATTTGAGCGATTAAACCTTTACTTGTTGCTCGCTCTTGGAGGCTGAAGTCTTTGTTTGTTTCGCATCAAAATGGATGTTGCATACTCTTTTCTGAAAATGTTTTCGGAGTCGCACAAGGGCGGAAAATAAGTTTGATGAGTTTGAGTTGATTTTAAGCGGAGACAAGCATCTAAGCAGGGAGCTCTACTGCAGTACTCAGAATGCCCGAAAAGGAAAAGGCCTAAGCCTAATCACTCTCTTTTCATCCAAAAGTTTATTTATGAAAATGTGTGGCAAATTAGGTCAAAGTTCATTAACGGAAGACGATTAATCAGACATAGAGCTCTACAGCAGTGTCCAAATAATCAGGAAAGAGAAGGTCGATACCCAATCAGTCTTTTTCTTCTATAAGAGAAATGACCTAATTCTAGTAATTATTGTATTTTAATATGGAAGACGAATGTTTGAACATTGAGCTCTACAGCAGTATCCTAACATCCGAAACAGAGAAAGTCTAAACTTAATCAGTTTCTTCCATTTTTATTGTGAAAAGCTTTTGAAAATAGGGGGACGACTTGACATTGGATCAAGTGTCAGAAGTTGACTTGTGAAAATAATTTGGATGTGGCGGGGGTAGTGCTCGACTTTGCAATCAATTTGGATTTGATTTAGGAAAGAAAAGACTCGACGTTGGATCGAGTGTTTATTTTTTGTTCTTTTCTGAAAGGGTTGATTTTAATCTTTTATTATTAATCAACTGATACAGTAAAGTAAATGAAAGCGGTAAATTTATTACACATTTTTGGGACTGGGGGTACAGTTTGTCGAATGGGGATACAATACGATAATTAAATGATATAAGTTTTGAAAGACAGTTAAAAATAAATAAATAAAAGAATCTCGTTGTAAGAAGGCCCAAGAGAAAGCCAAGGGACTCGAAGTAAAACTCAGAAATTGAACTACATAATTTAGCGTAATGTTAATCAATCGTAAAGTGATTCATGTAGGAATCATCCTATCTGAGGCCGGTCAACAAAACTCTATCTATGTGTGTAAGCATTTTTGAATTTTAAATTGAATTTTTAACTTCAAAATTGCTACGCATATGTGGAAAACCAATCGGGACAAAGTAAATCGAATTTTTCTCTATTTAATAATTAAAAAGTAATAATTAATCAATCAATAAGTAAATATCACAAATAATAAACAATAATCGTAATTATCAATAATAATCAATATTAGTAATGACAATAATTACAAATGACAATAATAAAAAAAAAATAATGATAAAAAAAATGTAAAATGTAAATATTTAATTAACCATAATAATAAACAATAATAATAATAATCAATAAAATAATTAATAATAATAATCAACAAAATAAATAATAATAATAATAATTAGTGAATAAATAATAATCAATAATAATAATAAACAAGGGTGAATTAGAAGGTAATAATAAAAATAATAGTAATAATAACAAATGATAATTGATTAAAAACAATAACGACAATAAATAATATTGATATTAATAAATGATAATAACTATTAGTGATAGTACATAATAATATATAATAACATAATATTAATAGTTATAGTAATAATTAATAATAATAATAATAATAATATAATAAACATAATTAAAATAAAATAAAAAAAATAAGAATAAGAAAAAGAAAAAAAAGACGTGATCCTGACATAATAGAGAAAGGATATATATATATTTTTTATTTATATAAAAGAAATCCTCCACCCCTTGCCTGACACGTGGCAGGGGTTTAAAAATAATATAAATATAAAAAAAATCTTTCATGTCATATTAGTATTAAAAGGAACATCTATCATGTGCTATCTTCAATTTCTCTCACTCATAAGCTTCAAATAAATAAAATAGCAACCACTAAAACTCATTCTTCATAGCCATTTCAGCAAACAACAGTGAAAAATAAAAGTGAAACAAAACTTGATGCACTTATTTATTTACTACTTAAACACAAATTCAAACAACAATTAAACGAGGAATAAATCCTGACATAAACTTGTCTCTCTCACATTAATACACCAACATATACATGCATATACTGAATTTAAATGCAAATTAAAATGAAATTCATGATGAAAACAATCAATGCATAACTCAATGAAAAATTTAACTAAGCATGCGACAAAAATATATACAATCCATTAACGGTAGTCTATCCGAACTCAAGTCCATCGATTACCAACAACCGTTCGGCTCAAATCGCATACTCATGGAATTATAACAAAACGAAGTGAAAGCTAAACTTGTCATCAATGAATCAACAACACACAATAACACACCGTTAAAGAATCAATACAAGTTATGGAAAATGAAAATGATGGATTTGTACCTTTTGCCGAAGGAAGAACTTTGAATCACAACACAACAATATGAATACATAAAGGTAGCAGCACAAGATAATGAAACAACGCCGCTCAAACCGAAATAGCTTTGGACCGGTGGTTCGTTGTTGGAGTGGAAGAAGAAGTGGAGTAAGGTTTGTGAGTGTGGGAGTATGGTGAAGTTTTTTAGAGAGGAAAAAGAGAGTTTTTTTTTCTTAAGATGGATGGGAGTGTTGTCCTTTAATGAGTTATGATGAGTGATGATATATTGGGTGAAGTGTTGTTTTGACAATATGTGAAAGGTGATGAAGCATTGTCCTTTTTTGTTATTGGGAAAGAGTGATGAGGAAGATGATGATGGTCCTAGTTCGTTTTGGACTTTCTGTACTTGGGAAAGAATATACAGAACTATGTTAAAAGTGTATTTTCTTTCATTATGTAGTAAAGAGAGGATTGGTTTTCAAGTGAAGAAAAAGTTGAGATGGTGACGTTTCTTTTTTTCTCTCTGTCACAAATCATGAGAAAATCTTCCTTCTTAGAAGAAAACTAAAACTCTTATTATCTTTCTTTTTTTATTAAAAACCCAAACATGAGAAGTACATCTCCATAAGAGGCGCCACATGTGCTTTAGTGAATCAGTACACTTAATCTCTTCATCAGTCTAAACATAAATAATTTACAAATAAGGGTTAATTGGAATTAAACTAAGGTCCAAAAAAAAATGTCCTTTGTGGTTTTGAAATGTAATAAAAATGAGATAAATGTACATAACTAACAAAAAAATTAAATAGTCAAAATTAACACAAAATGAAACCATAGATAATTTTAAATATTTATTTCAAATTTTTTGACAAAGAAATAAAAAATAAAAAGATTTTAGATGAATAATAAAAAAAAATGGGTGAAAAAATGCTCGAAAAAAACAAATTGACCGTACTAAAATTATCAATGTGAAATAAACTTCTAAAAAATATACAGTTTTTTTTTGATAAAAATTTTGAAATAAAAATTGACCGGTTAAAAGGCTCAAGCTGATTGGAATGCGTCCGAAAAAATAGTAAAAATAAAATATAAAATAAAATGAGTTATCAAGGTTGAACTATGCGAAACATAGATTAATTAAACTGACGTCTGCAAGTTCAATTTTGAAATTCTTCATCCGCTAATTGGATGCACAATTGAGAAACGATTTGACCGGTCTGTCTGTAGATCTGAAAAATTTATCTAGCGATATTT
Source organism: Lathyrus oleraceus (assembly GCF_024323335.1). Classification (NCBI taxonomy): domain Eukaryota; kingdom Viridiplantae; phylum Streptophyta; class Magnoliopsida; order Fabales; family Fabaceae; genus Lathyrus; species Lathyrus oleraceus. The sequence continues at coordinate 235,763,773 of NC_066581.1, forward strand.
TAAGCACTACACTGAATGAAATACATGTCATGATAAGTATAAAAATGCAGATATCTTGTAAATGAATTAAATTGTTGATTGAAGAATCATTAACAGATAACCAGATGCAAATGAATCGCTCTTGTACAATTTGCTGTTGATTCTCAAGCACAAACAAAACCTACAAAGATTCAGACGACGACAATTACTCTTGATTATCACATTCCGAACCTCTAAAATACGATGCAATAAAAGTAAGCGATGCAACGAGATTGAGAAATCAAGTCCTTTGACTTCTTAATCAACAGACGAGTGAATGAGTATTATCAAAGTCAGATAAAATGTCAGAATTCCTGACTTTTTACCTGAACCCTGATGAATGCTTTAAACTGATGAAATACACGACAAAAATGGATTGGTTTATGCTGGTGATGCGAGTGAAAACTCAGGGTAAAATTTAGGGTATGACAAATAGTAAGGACAGTTTTACCCTCACAAGGATAGGAAATGCCCATAACGACCTTAGGAAGGTATAACTCTCAATTACTGGATCATAACCTAAAACATTTTCCACCCTCACACTTTGCAAGTCCTAGAAAATCACCACTTGGTATACATTCATACTAGAATCATTACCAAGTTATATTTTTCTAAACTGTTTTCCAAAATCAAACGAGATAAATACTTTGTATACATTCATACGAGAATCATTACAAAGTTGAACTCTCTTTTCGAAACATTTTTAAACAATTCACCAACACTTTTCAGACAAAAATATAAGTGATCCAGCAATTAAGAGCCCATGGATAACCATGGATACAAAGGGTGCTAACACCTTCCCTTTGTATAATGTACCTCCCGAACCCAAAATCTTTTGAGGTCTTTCCTGTTCTTTTCCACCTTTCCTTATTGGATAAAAGAAAAGTCGGTGGCGACTCTTGCTATCCGCGACATTGCGATAAAAAGCAAAACACCCCAAGTCAGTTCACCGTATGACAGAACTGGCGACTCTGCTGGGGAGTACTTTAAAAAGAGAGGTTACCTTAAAAACAAGATCACTTATTTAAAACTGTCTGATTTACTTTCAAGGGATTGCTTGGGTATTTTTGAGTGAAAGATCCTACACCCGGATCTAGTGCACCTTAGGTAAGTAGCAATAGATCATCGCGACTATCCGGCGTATACTGGAATGGTTAAAATGATGGCTACGGTTAATGTGACACTTTGGTTGTCCTGATGTTCCTCATGTTACTTGAGGAAAAATTTGGCTTCCGCGTGGTGTCATTAAAGCATTAACCAGACCTTTAGAACCCTAATTGACTCATCCTGGCCATTAGAAAGTAGTGAGGTAACTGACTTCGGTTCCGACTGGGGTTGGTTGAGACTCGATACTACACTCCTTGAGATTGGACTTTAGGGAAGCTTCGGTCAACCACTTGGTGTTGCACTGAAGTGGACTTGAAGGAAGGTCAATGATTGGAGATCCTTTTAGAACCCGGTTACTATTCTAGGACAGATTGAACCAACCAAACTTCAGTGGGGAGGGTACTTACCTATGGAACTCATGCAAGCCTCAAAACTTAGGAATGATGGTTGTGTGACTTGTTTGTGCTTGTTATTTATTTAACCTCATAACATCATAACATCATGACATCATAACATTGTACTAACCATTTCAAGGACTTAGGGATTTAACTTTGCTCTGTTTTGTAAAGCTATGGCTCCCAGGAAGACCATCCGGATTAATCTTGTAGCAATCTCTCCTCAACTCAAGGATTTAGTGTCAGAACTTCCCGATCATGCGCAGTTCATCAAGAGACATGGTTCTCTTCTCAATTTAGTTACCACTGGGTTCAAAGATGATATGATGAGAGTTTTATTCCAGTTCTTCGACCCTAAACATCATTGCTTCACATTCCCAGATTATCAGTTGGTACCCACATTGGAAGAATTCTCCGGACTGCTTGGCATACCTATCCTTGAGCAACTACCGTTCAGTGGTTTAGAAAAGGTTCTGAAGTCTGAAGAAGTTGCCGCAGCTTTACACATGACGAAGTCCGACATTGAAGCTAATTGGGTAACAAGGAGTGGAGTTAAGGGTTTACTTGCCAAATTCCTGACAAATAAGGCCCAAGAATTCTTAAAAGTTATGAATGTCCGTGCTTTTGAAGACATCCTGGCATTGCTAATCTATGGCTTGGTGTTATTCCCTAATCCAGACCAATTCATAGACATGAATGCTATTAAGATATTTCTCACTCATAACCCTGTACCTACCTTGCTAGGAGACATTTTGCATTCCCTTCACACTCGTACTATGAAAAGGCAAGGGACTCTCATGTGCTGCATACCTTTGTTGTCTAGGTGGTTTATTTCGCACATTCCTCAATCAGTCTTGAAGAACGAGCAGAATTTGAAATGGTCTCAAAGGATAATGTCGCTCTCCCACCCAGACATCTGTTGGTGTCCTTAGTTCAAGGAAAATGATACCATCATTGACCGTTGTGGCGAGTTCCCTAATGTACCACTCCTAGGAATAAGAGGAGGTATTACTTATAATCCTGCTTTAGCTCTGCGACAGTTTGGTTGTGCTCGAAGAGATGGTCCACATGAAATGATCATCGAAGGCACTGTGTTTGACTATGACAACGATTCCCAAGGTCTTCGCCAAAGGTTTGTACGAGCTTGGGGCATGGTGAAAAGAAGTACTTTAGGACAGAAAAATTCCATTCCTATGGAACCTTATCTCAGATGGGTACGCGCCAGAGCTCGTGAACTTGTCATGCCATATCTTGCAATCGGACCTCAGATTGTCGAACCTGAAGCTGAAGGAGGTGCTCCTCAGATCATTCCTTATCCAGATATGCCTACCAACGTTGAGGAACTAAAGAGATCCTGGATCCAGTTGAGAGAAGAAAGGGATACTTTCGAGGCTCAGTTCGTCGCAGAAAGGAAGAAAGTGTTAGAACTTACCAGTCAGCTTAATGAGGAACGAAGACTCAATGCGTATCTTCGCCAAAAAAGAAGCCGCCCCTGGGAGACTTGAGCTTTCATTGTATTTTTATTATTATTCCTTTTGTAATGAACATTGATCAAAGAAATTAGCAATAAACATTTCTCTCTTGTTGGTGATTTACGCAAAGTTAAATTCCAAAAGTCCTTGAAAACATTTCATACATTGCATAGCATAACATAACACTGCATAACAGGTATTCTACAAGTTCAATGTTCTCACGGTCTTCATTGCAAACAGAAAAATGGATCTCGAACAAACTGTCAAAGATCTCCAGACTCAGAATGCTCAATTCAAGGAGATGATGCTAAGCTTATCCAAGGGGCAGGAGGAACTGAAGGCTTTTTTGCTCGAAAAGAAGAAAGACAAGAAAGCTGTGAGTTTCATTAACCCGGGAAGAAGGCGTAAAGGACAGGCCGCAGGAGTCAAGTTTGGAATCCCGAATGGTCCAGAAGAGGGGGCGGAGAATGACTCAGAGGAAGAAAATGCTGATTTCTCCAACCCTGAGGATGACGATGAGAACTATGAAAATGAACAGTACTCTCCGAGAGATGATAAGTACAAGTTGCTGGAGGAACGCATGCTAGCCATGGAGGGTCAGAAGGCGCCTGGTCTAGATTTCGAAAGTTTAGGTCTGGTCTCCGACGTGACCATTCCCCGCAAATTCAAAATCCCCACTTTCACTAAGTACGATGGTGCATCCTGTCCTCAGATGCATCTAAGGGCTTATGTGAGAAAGATTCAGCCGCATACCACTGATAAGAAACTGTGGATCCATTTCTTCCAAGAAAGTCTGTCTGGCACTCAATTGGAATGGTATTATCAGCTCGAGAGCTCTGACATCCGCACCTGGACTGATTTAGCAACGGCTTTCTATAAGCAGTACCAGTACAATTCTGAATTAGCGCCTACTCGGCTACAGTTGCAGAATATGACTATGGGATCTAAAGAAAGCTTTAAAGAATATGCTCAGAAGTGGAGAGATTTGGCTGGCAGAGTCAAACCCCCTATGACTGACAGAGAATTGGTGGATATGTTCATGGGCACACTGACCGGCCCATTCTACAGCCATTTACTGGGAAGTTCTTCATCAGGTTTCACTGAACTTATATTAACATGTGAACGTGTTGAAAGCGGCATCCGAAGTGGAAAGATACAGGCGGCTACCTCTGCAAGCACCAAAAGGTCCTATCAGGGGAGGAACGAATCAAATGCTGTGTACGGTCAAAAGGGTCGTAACAAGAAAAACCGTGACCACGACATTGGAGCAGTTACGATTGCAGCACCACCATCTCAAAACTTCCAGCCCAAACAAGACAGGCCAAGAAGGCAGTTCACCAGGATCAATATGACCTTGGCACAGGCACTGCAGGGAATGCTAAAGGCAAATTTGATCACCCTCAGAGATCCTCCTACGAATCCCAACACTACTTCTTCTCGTTATAACCCTAATGCCAGGTGTGCATATCACTCCGATAGCCCCGGGCATGATACAAACGATTGCTGGTCATTGAAGAATAAGATTCAGGATATGATCGAAGCTGGAGAAATTGAGTTTGAGCCTCCGGAGACTCCTAATGTCATCACTGCTCCTATGCCTAACCATGACAAGACTGTTAATGCTATGGATGACGACTCTCACATTTCCAATGTGGCGGACTTAACATCTCCTCTCCCGATCATAAAGAGGAATTTATGGCAAGCTGGTTTATTTCCAGGTTGTGCTGAAGATTGCAATCTCTGCATGCTCCAACCAGATGATTGTTGGGATTTGAAGAGTGGTATTCAACGGCTGATGGATGATCGTACAGTTCTCTTCGAAAGGATACCTAAGGCGGAAAACCCTATTGAAGAAATATCTGTGATTGCTAGGTCCAAAATGCCAGTGAAGATTACCGCTACCAGGGCGCCTGTGAAGATTACTGCCGAGCCCAGGGTTGCTCCCCTCATCATCACTGCACCTGGCCCGATCCCGTATTCCTCAAGCAAAGCTATTCCGTGGAATTATGGCGGTGATGTTTACGTCCATGGTGTGAAACAAGTGGATAATGCTGCTAATACTAGTGGCATTGTTGGGACTAGTAAAATTACTCGAAGCGGAAGGATATTCTCTCCAGAAATCTCACCTCCTGTCCTTGAAACTCGAGGAAAGGAACCAGTCAATCCTTCTCAGTCAGAGACACCGGTCGAAGTTACTCCCGAAGATGTTGCCAAACAAGAAATGGAAGAAGTGCTGAAAATCATTCGCAAGAGTGATTTTGATGTTGTAGAACAGTTGGGGCATACCCCGTCTAAGATCTCGATGTTATCCTTGCTGTTATCTTCTGAATCTCATGCCAATGCATTGATAAAATTCTTGAAGACTGCTCATGTGCCTCAGGAAACATCCGTCGATCAGTTCGAACATTATGTTGCTCACTTGGCTGTTGACAATGGCCTAGGCTTTTCCGACGCTGATCTGACACCAGCAGGAAAGAATCACAATAAAGCCCTGCATATCTCCATTGAGTGTAGGGGAATCACTTTGTCTCATGTGTTGATCGATAATGGCTCTTCCTTGAATGTGCTGCCGACAGCTGTGCTGGATAAGCTGGATTGTAAAAGCATTGAACTGAAACCTAGTGACATTGTGGTACGTGCTTACGATGGTGCGAAGAGTGTTGTCCATGGCGAAGTAGTCCTTCCTATCAAGATAGGACCTCAAGTCTTCAACACTACCTTCCATGTAATGAACATTCGTCCTGCCTATTCCTGCTTACTGGGACGCCCTTGGATTCATGGGGCAGGCGCTGTAGCCTCGTCTCTCCATCAAAAGTTGAGGTATCCCACAAAGGGCAAAATTGTCACCGTGTGTGGAGAAGAAGAGTACATTGTCAGTAGTGTGCATACCTTCAGATACGTCGAGATGGATGGTGAATTCATTGAGACTCCTTGTCAGTCATTTGAAGTAGTTCCTCCGACCAATCCTGTCCTTAAGCCAACTTCCGGTGTGCCCAAGGTTATTCGGACTCCTCCTGCTATGATTTCCCTGAAGGACGCTCAAGCTGTGGTTGAAGATGGTGGCTGTACTGGCTGGGGTCAACTGATCGACGTACCGTACAAGTCTGACAAATTTGGCCTGGGGTTTAGCTCTGAGAAGGTAGCCAAGAGTCAAATTAATGCTGTAGAAGACGCTGACAGCGATTGTGACCTGGATAGCTGGATTTTCCCAACAATTGGTGACGGACTCAATAATTGGAAGGCTGAAGACACTATCCCGATTTCCTTTAGTCAGGAGTAATTGTTATTGTCTATTTTGGTGTTGCAAATTTTTGTTTTTACAATTGAACTTCTCCAAGCGTTGTGTCTATGCCCGGGGCACAATAGCTAATTTGTTAAGGGTTTTTTCATTTTCATAAGCATATTCATATTCAATAAATCAATGGACTTTTTGCATTCAAATATTGCGCTCTTTATCTTTTCTGTCATCTTCCAAACGAGCTATGTTTTCTTACACACACTCACGTAACGAATTGCAGATCCATACCCACTCTGGATCCTGTTGACAATAGTTCTACTACTGTTCATTATGACTTTGAAAATCCGATCTACCAAGCCGAGGATGGAAGTGAGGAGGATTGTGAAGTACCTGGAGAACTTGCCAGACTGTTACTGCAGGAAGAAAGGACTATACAGCCACACGAGGAGTCAGTTGAGACTGTAAATCTGGGTACTGAAGTAGACAAGAAAGAAGTCAAAATAGGAGCAGATTTGGAAAACAGTGTAAAAGAAAGATTGATTCAGATGTTACACGACTATGTAGAGGTTTTCGCCTGGTCTTATGAAGACATGCCCGGGTTGGATACTGATATAGTGGTGCATCGGCTGCCTACGAAGGAAGACTGCCGTCCTGTCAAGCAAAAGGTTCGCCGCATGCGTCCCGAAATGTCTGAGAAAATCAAAGCCGAGGTTATGAAACAATTCAATGCCGGTTTCCTAGCCGTTACTTCTTATCCTCAATGGGTTGCTAATGTGGTGCCAGTGCCAAAGAAGGATGGTAAGGTGCGAATGTGCGTAGATTACAGAGATTTGAATAAAGCGAGTCCCAAAGATGACTTTCCACTCCCGCACATTGATGTTCTGGTAGATAACACCGCTCAACACAAAGTGTTCTCATTCATGGATGGATTCTCAGGTTACAACCAGATTAAGATGGCGCCTGAGGACATGGAGAAAACTACGTTTGTGACACAATGGGGCACGTTCTGTTATAAAGTAATGCCATTTGGTTTAAAGAATGCAGGGGCAACGTATCAGCGTGCTATGGTGGTTTTGTTCCATGATATGATTCATCATGAGATAGAAGTATATGTGGATGACATGATAGCTAGATCTCATACTGAAGAAGAACATCTCGATCATTTATACAAACTGTTCGAGAGGTTGAAGAAGTACAAGTTGAGATTGAATCCAAACAAATGCACTTTTGGAGTAAGATCCGGTAAACTCTTGGGCTTTATTGTCAGCGGTAAAGGAATTGAGGTTGACCCGGCTAAAGTGAGAGCTATTCAAGAAATGCCAGTTCCCCGTACGGAGAAAGAAGTCAGAGGTTTCTTGGGACGCTTGAACTACATTGCTCGATTTATCTCCCACTTGACCGCTACTTGCAAACCCATCTTCAAGCTACTGAGGAAAAATCAAGAGATGATATGGAATGAGGAATGTCAAGAAGCTTTTGACAAAATCAAGAAATATCTCCAAGAACCTCCAATTCTGGTACCGCCCGTTGAAGGAAGACCTCTAATCATGTATTTGACCGTGTTAGAAAATTCAATGGGGTGTGTGTTGGGGCAACATGACGAGTCTGGTCGAAAAGAGCATGCCATATACTACCTTAGCAAAAAGTTTACCGACTGTGAAACAAGATACTCACTGCTCGAGAGAACTTGCTGTGCTTTGGCCTGGGCTGCTCGCCGACTAAGACAGTATATGTTGAATCATACCACTTTGTTGATTTCTAAGATGGATCCCATCAAATACATATTCGAGAAACCTGCCCTCTCCGGAAGAATAGCAAGATGGCAGATGATCTTAACAGAGTACGATATCCAGTATACTACCCAGAAAGCAATCAAAGGAAGCGTGCTAGCTGATCATCTGGCTCATCAAGCGGTGGACGAGTACCAATCTATGAATTTTGAGTTTCCAGATGAGGATGTCATGCTTGTCACTGATTATGAAAAACCTAGACCGGATGAAGGACCCGAATGGGGATCCCGATGGACGATGGTTTTTGATGGGTCTTCTAATGCATTGGGCAATGGTGTTGGTGTGGTAATCATTTCTCCCGAGGGTTACCATACGCCTTTCACTGCTAGACTATGTTTTCATTGTACCAATAATATGGCTGAGTATGAAGCATGTATTTTGGGACTCAAGGCTGCTATAGACCGGCGGGTCAGATTTTTGAGTGTGTACGGAGACTCAGCATTAGTAATCAGTCAGATCAAAGGAGAATGGGACACTAAGCATCCGAATCTCATCCCTTACCGAGAACTGGTGATGACATTAATCCCATACTTTGAAGAGATAACATTCGAACATATCCCACGAGAAGAGAACCAGTTGGCAGACGCATTAGCTACCATGTCATCTATGTTCAGAGTCAGATGGGACAATGAAGCTCCCAGGATCACCATTGGACGGTTAGATGAACCAGCATACTGTTATGAACTTAACACTGAGAAGGTACCGGAGAAACCTTGGTTCCACGACGTAAGAAGATATTTAGAAGCTCAGGAATACCCTGAAGGGGCATCCATCAATGACAGAAAATTCCTGAGGAAGTTCTCCGCTAAATTCTTTCTGAGTAACGGAGTATTATACAAACGTAATCATGATTCGACTCTGCTTCGCTGTGTGGATAAAAAGGAAGCAGAAAGGATTATGGAAGACATGCATGACGGTATTTTTGGGACTCATTCTAATGGACATACAATGGCCAAGAAGATTCTGAGATCAGGGTATTATTGGTCTACCATGGAAGCGGATTGCCACCATCACTCCAGAACCTGTCACAAGTGTCAGATCTATGCGGACAAAGTACATGTGCCTCCTGCTCCATTGAACGTGTTGACAGCTCCTTGGCCCTTTGCAATGTGGGGCATCGATATGATCGGAGAGATTAAACCTACGGCTTCTAATGGACATCGCTTCATTCTCGTCGCTATTGATTACTTCACAAAGTGGGTAGAGGCAGCCTCATTCGCTTCTGTCACCAAGAATGTGGTGGCACGGTTCATCAAGAATAGTCTTATTTGTCGATATGGCATCCCTGAAAGAATTATCACTGATAATGGTACTAATTTGAACAACAAGATGATTACTGAACTCTGCACGCAGTTCAAAATTAAGCACCATAACTCCTCTCCGTACCGGCCAAAGATGAATGGCGCCGTAGAGGCTGCTAATAAGAACATCAAGAAGATCATACAAAAGATGACAGTAACGTACAAAGACTGGCATGAGATGTTACCGTTTGCTCTTCACGGTTATCGCACTTCAGTACGCACTTCGACAGGGGCAACTCCTTTCTCTTTAGTCTACGGAATGGAAACCGTTTTACCAGTGGAAGTTCAGATTCCCTCCCTAAGGATCATGAAAGAGGCGGGTTTAGGCGAGGATGAATGGATTCAGACTCGGCTCGATCAGATAAATTTGATTGATGAGAAGAGACTTGCGGCTGTTTGTCACGGGCAGATATATCAGAAACGCATGACCCAGGCGTTTAACAAAAGAGTCAAGAGACAGGTGTATCAAATTGGCGACTTGGTGGTAAAGCGCATCATTCTACCACAAGGTGATCCCAGAGGCAAATGGACTCCCACATACGAAGGGTCATTTGTAGTTAAGAAGGTATTCTCTGGTGGAGCCATGATACTTGCTACGATGGATGGCGAAGACTTCCCACATCCCGTGAACGCAGACATAGTTAAAAAATACTACGCATAAAAGAGACCCGCTAGGTCGACGTACCTAGGCAAAAGTAAGGGCATCCCGGCGAACCAAAAAGGTTCGGGCAAAAATTAGGGATAAACATATAAAAATGTACACCCGGCAAGTCGAAAACCTGAAAAGGCGGCTTGGGCAAAAAAGGGTATCCTGGTGGACTGAAAACCTGAAAAGGCGGTCCAGGCAAAAATTAGGGATTAAAGCGTATGACTATGTCCCATTCTCAGACAGCTTCATCCAAGTTCAAGGGGCTGAACAAGCCAATCACTTCTATCCGACAGCAGGAGATGAGATGCTTGAAGACATAATGACAGTAGTGGAATTAGAATCGATAGGACTTTTTCTGCATAGCTTTCTCTTTGTTTGCCTGACGATTTCCTCTTACTAGGATTTCTGTCTCCTTGTATACAAATTGCCTGTTTATAGGCCCTCTTTCAAATCAATATAATTTTGTTTCCAAAAAGATGATTTCATTTTTACTTTTCTGTTTTGTTTGCATAAGCGTCCATTGATTTAATTTGAATTGATTTATGCATTTGAATATGATCAAGGTTTACAAAAAAAAATGCGTGCATAAAATAGAAATAGCGATTACTATCAGGCTTCAGGATCGAGGAGAAGGTCTAATCATGCTTTCCAATGAATCTGTTGCTAATCCTATCCCCCAGCAAAGCCAGTCATTCCCAGAAGAGAGTGGCATTACTAGACAAATGGGTCATCTCTTCCACCCCCAGCCAGGCTTCTGTTGAACATTTCTGCCATCAGACAGAAATCAAGTATCCCCCCAGCTAAGAAAGGATCATCAATACAAATATCTCCGACCAGAAGACTGAGATTTATTTCCCCAATAGAGTCCCCTGGAAGAACGTTTCAGACACATAGTGCATTCATTACATCATTTCACATTGCATACCTACATACAATTTTCATTCCGCATCATATACATTACATCATTTCATAACATGCACATGTATACAATGCTCTCATTTATTCCAGACGCATAATTCACTCATTTCATCACTTCACAGCACACGCATGCATACAACATTTGCATCTCATGCATCATGACATGGCATGAAGCTAACTTTATTCTTCCAGGTTAATTATCCTCTTGATACAATCAAAACAAAGGTCCATTCAGACGGACATCTTTATCAATTACATTCAAGATTTAACTATATCCCTCAGATACTGCCTAGCGTACGGTATATTCCGAGGTGTAGTCTAGCATACGACTACTTTCTTCTTCAGATACATCTTTCAGATATACTCCATGTCAACATCCATTCTGACATCCTCCTAACAATGGCATCTGTGAGCCCATCCCAGACATTTATTGCAAATACAGCATACACAAATACTATCAGAGTCAGCCTAACGTACGGTTCATTCTGGTTCAGCTCAACATATAACTCCTTCCCCTCAGATACGATCTAACGGACGATCCATTCTGATCTTCAAATAACTCAAAGACAGTCTAATGTACGACCAAGTTAGACCTTCAAATCTTCAAATACCACTCAAAGACAGTCTAATGTACGACCAAGTTAGACCTTCAAATCCTCAGATTCTGCTTAGAGATAGTCTAATGTACGACCAAGTTAGACCTTCAAGTCAGATTCTGCAGTGACAGTCTAATGTACGACCAAGTTAGACCTTCAAGTCAGATTCTGCAAAGATAGTCTAATGTACGACCAAGTTAGACCTTCAAGTCAGATTCTGCAGTGACAGTCTAATGTACGACCAAGTTAGACCTTCAAGTCAGATTCTGCAAATACAGTCTAATGTACGACCAAGTTAGACCTTCCAGTCATCAAATACAGTCTAATGTACGACCAAGTTAGACCTTCCAGTCATCAAATACAGTCTAATGTACGACCAAGTTAGACCTTCCAGTCATCAAATACAGTCTAATGTACGACCAAGTTAGACCTTCCAGTCATCAGATACAGTCTAATGTACAACCAAGTTAGACCAGATTCTGCTCAGTGACAGTCTAATGTACGACCAAGTTAGACCGTCAAGTCTTCGGATTCTGCCCAGATACAGTCTAATGTACGACCAAGTTAGACCAGATTCTGCTCAGTGACAGTCTAATGTACGACCAAGTTAGACCGTTAAGTCCTTGGATTCTGCCCGAATACAGTACGACCAAGTTAGACCTTCATCTCCTCAGATGCTACCTAGTGACAGGTACATTTCTGAATTGTAGTCTAGCGTACGACTACCCCCCTTTTATCATCAAATTCAGCCTAATGGATGACTCATTCTGCTCAGATACAGTCTAATGTACGACCCAGTTAGATCTTCATCTCCTCAGATGCTACCTAGTGTACGGTACATTTCTGAAGTGTAGTCTAGCACACGACTACACCCTTTCATCATCAGACACAGCCTAACGGACGACTCATCCTACAACTCCAATACGGTCTAGCATAAGACCCATTTGGATCTTCAACTCAGATACGATCTAGCATACGATCCGGTCTGATCTTCCATCCCCAGTGAAATCACCCGCTTAATGGAGGCTCATTCCGCAACTTGGATAAGATCTAGTGTACGATCCATTCTGATCTTTCCTCCCCAGCAAGGTCATCCGCCTAATGAGCAACTCACTCTGGTATTCAGATACGGTCTAGCGTGTGATCCATTCTGATTCTTTATCCCCAGCAGCGTATAACACACTCTGACTCCCCGGCGAAGTCGACAGCATAATGGAGGACTCACTATACGGTCTAACATACGACCCGGTATGACACCCACGTCTTCAGATATCGTCTAATGAACGACGCACCCTGAAGTTCTCATCATCAAATTCCCTGGATGGCATCTTTAAGCCCATCTCCATCAAGACTAGCTCCTGATTGACAAGCGCAAATTTTTGGGCATTTTAGTGTTCAATAATCTTCCACCTCCAGACCACGAATGGCGTACATACCATTCTGACTCTCTCGGTTCAAGAATATTGAATAGGGGCAGCTGTCATACCCCAAAATTTGCCCATTAATATTTCAAGGCATTTTTCAGGGCACTCCGACTCATTTTTATGACACTGACCTTAAAGGAACGAAGGCCCAGCTCACGAATGACCCAAACTGGCCTGTTCGCTACACGCTCGCCTAGTGATAACATGAAATTATGTCATATTTTAGGACTTAATTCAATTAAATTTTATCATTATTTATTTCAGTTCACTTTATATTATTAGATATTACGCGGTATTTTCTTCCTATTTGTCTCAGGTGGCTTCTTTGGAAGCACAAGTAAAAATGGAGGAAAAGAGGTGCAAAAAGGAGAGAAAACGAACCAAATAGCAAAGTCCAGCCCAAAGTACAACACCGGTGTTGCACCTGTGACGAGCGTCACAGAGGCTGTGACGAGCGTCACGCCTTGCACACCCCTGTGACGGACGACACACATGGTGTGACGAACGTCACACCATCCCCCTACTTTTTGGGCGCAAGTAACGCCTCAGAGACTTGAAGAGACGTTGAGGAGTGTTGGGCCCTATATCCACGCCATGCAATTAGCCACGTTGAAGACCTTTTGGCAGCAGGCAGTTACTTAATGACACCAATATAAATAGCCACTTTGAAAACCTAAAGCGGGAGAGGCTTTTCCACATTTTTTTTTCTTTGCCGTTTTCACTTTTGCATATTTTCCTTTCCAGCAGCTCAGGCATCGTTTTTCCTACGAGTTCTACACTATTTCCCTTGCAATTTCCTATTTCCTTTTAGCATTTAGTTAATTCCTTTTCGCACAATAGTTTCTACAACGGAAACTATTGTGTACCTTTTTACCGGATCTAACCTTACGTTAGGATCTAGTTTATTTCCTTCGTTTTAATTTGTTGTTTAGTTGAAGAATCCAGGAACAAACCCTACCGGCTTGTGGTGGAGTGTTCAGGACTACTGTTTAACTTATTCCAAGTAACCCTAAAGGAAACCCTGAAGGAAAAGCCGGCGGCACCGCTCAATTCGATCCGATCGGCCAATTCAAGATTGCAATTCAATTGCAAACAGGTTTGCGTTACTATCGCCGCTTTATGTTCCGAATTCACATGTGATACCATAATTGAATGCATAAATATATTTGAGGTTTTCCATGTGGACTTAAGTATGCCTGGATACCTTGAATTGTTGTAATGGATGCCGTTGTTTTTTCGCTCTGTTTTGATCTTTGCCCAACTGACCTGTTTTATCATAACCATGCTCTGTTTACCTGATACTATTACTGCTTTGGTGCAACTCTTGATTGCATCCTGATTGGTATTCTAACCCGTTTGCTGAATTTTGTAAAGGCTCACATATCCCAGGAAAAGATTGTTGTTTAGGTCTTCCACTTTATTTGTGGGATACCCTTATGAAGATCCACCCTAAATTGCTTAATTAATTTTAATGTATTAATTTTAATGTATTAATTTTAATGTATTGATTTTAATGTGGAGATTCATCCTAATCACCTAATTGACTTTAAAATATGACCTTTAAATATGTGATCTTGGACCTCTCTTTTGCCTTACGATATTACGGTATTACGGTCATGTCCCGCGAATGTGGGGATACCCTTAGCAAAGACCCCTCGATTAAATCATCATGTCCCTTTAAAATAAATCATAGTCCCTCGGATGTTGCCTTCGAATATATGATTTTGTCCCTCGATGACCCTTCGGTGTAGCCTACGGTTAAATGATGATCGTCCCTTCGAATGCTAAGGTATCCTTACAACTGTTGCCTTCAATGACCTATCGATGACCCTACGATGACCCTTTTACATCCAAAGGATAAAACTACTTACTTCTCAATAGTAAGGACAGTTTTACCCTCACAAGGATAGGAAATGCCCATAACGACCTTAGGAAGGTATAACTCTCAATTACTGGATCATAACCTAAAACATTTTCCACCCTCACACTTTGCAAGTCCTAGAAAATCACCACTTGGTATACATTCATACTAGAATCATTACCAAGTTATATTTTTCTAAACTGTTTTCCAAAATCAAACGAGATAAATACTTTGTATACATTCATACGAGAATCATTACAAAGTTGAACTCTCTTTTCGAAACATTTTTAAACAATTCACCAACACTTTTCAGACAAAAATATAAGTGATCCAGCAATTAAGAGCCCATGGATAACCATGGATACAAAGGGTGCTAACACCTTCCCTTTGTATAATGTACCTCCCGAACCCAAAATCTTTTGAGGTCTTTCCTGTTCTTTTCCACCTTTCCTTATTGGATAAAAGAAAAGTCGGTGGCGACTCTTGCTATCCGCGACATTGCGATAAAAAGCAAAACACCCCAAGTCAGTTCACCGTATGACAGACAGCCTCTTGCTGCAGAGACTGTCAATGTTAGAGCTACCCGGGCTCCGGTTTGTCATCCAGCTCCGATTGTCGACAGACAAGAGGACATGTTCACGTTGCTGAGTGAAGATGATGGGGATGTTGGTAGAGTTGAGGATAGGGATCGTAAGGTTGATGCCCTGGCTGAGAAGATAAGAGCAATGGAGTGCCAGAATTCCCTTGGGTTCGATGTGACAAATATGGGGTTAGTTGAAGGTTTGAGAATCCCATACAAATTCAAAGCACCATCCTTCGACAAGTATAATGGTACTTCCTGCCCTCGCACCCACGTGCAGGCGTATTATCGGAAAATCTCTGCGTACACTGATGATGAAAAGATGTGGATGTACTTTTTCCAAGATAGTCTATCTGGGGCTTCTTTGGATTGGTATATGGAATTGAAGAGAGATTCTATCCGCTGTTGGAGGGATCTGGGAGAAGCCTTCTTGAGGCAATATAAGCATAACATGGGTATGGCACCGAGCCGGACTCAGCTGCAGAGTCTTTGTCAGAAATCCGGTGAAAGTTTCAAGGAGTACGCCCAGAGGTGGCGCGAGCTGGCTGCGAGAGTCCAACCCTCTATGCTGGAAAGGGAGTTGACTGACATGTTTATCAGTACTCTTCAAGGTGTGTTTATGGACCGAATGGGGAGTTGCCCATTTGGAAGCTTCTCTGATGTAGTCATTTGCGGAGAGAGGACTGAGAGTTTGATCAAGGCTGGCAAGATCAATGATGCTGGTTCCTCTTCTTCAAAGAAACCGTTCTCTGGGGCACCTCGCCGAAGAGAGGGTGATACTAATGTTGTTCAACACCGTCGAGGTCAGAACAGAAGTCAGTACCGTCAGGTTGCCGCAATGACCATTCCTGCACCTCAACAACATCAACCACCGCAACAACAGAGGGTTCAACAACAAATGCCACAACAACAACAACAGCAACGTCCGTATCAGCCGAGGCAGAGGATGCCTGATAGACGTTTCGATCCCCTACCCATGACCTATGCTGAATTACTGCCGGAGTTACTCAGACTAGGATTTGTTGAATTGAGGACGATGGCGCCATTGACAAAAATACCACCTGGGTATGATGCCAATGTGCGTTGTGACTTTCATTCTGGTGCGCCTGGCCACCATATAGAGAATTGCAGGGCTTTCCACCATAAAGTCCAGGACTTGATTGATGCTAAGACAATCAATTTCGCTCCTGTACCGAATGTGGTGAATAACCCTATGCCTGCGCATGGTGCTCACCGGGTGAACTGTATTGAAGGGGGAGAAGCTGAAGATTTGGTTGTCAGGGTTGATGATGTTCAGACTTCTCTGTTGGTTGTCAAGGGCCGTTTGTTAGATGAGGGTGTCTGCCCGGGTTGTGATAAAGACTGTGTTGCATGTGCAGAATCAGACAATGGTTGTATGTAGTTGCGGGCCGGTATTCAGAAGTTGATAGATGAGGGTTGTGTCCAGTTTGGTCGGGCTGATAATAGAGATCATGGGGCAGTGTCAACTGTCACTATATTTTTCAAACCGTCTGAAGGACGTGGGCCGAGGACTGTCAGTAGTGCGCCTACAACAAGTGGTAATCCAGTTACCATCTCTGCACCAGTTTCTGCCAACAATCCAACTACAAGCATCGCTCCGGTCAGAAGGGCTGAGAATAGTAAGGTTGTGCCTTGGAGATACGACAATGCCTACCGGAATAACAGAAGGGCTGAGAATCGGGTCAGGCCGACCAATCAAGCACCTGTAACTATTGCGGCACCTAGTAGAGTTCCGGCAGTTGTGAGTCCAGTTGTGGACAATGTCGGTGGACCGGGAGGCTTTACTAGAAGTGGACGGTTGTTTGCGCCTCAACCGTTGAGGGATGCCAATGCTGAGGCATCTGCCAGAGCGAAGGGTAAACAGGCAGTGGTTGAAGAGGAACCTGCTCAGACAAATGTGCCTGGTGGCTCGTTTGAAAAGGACGTGGAGGAATTCATGAGAATCATTAAGAAGAGTGACTACAAGATCGTAGATCAACTCAACCAGACTCCATCCAAGATCTCGATACTCTCTTTGCTATTGTGTTCTGAGGAACATCGCAACGCCTTGTTGAAAATGTTGAATATGGCGTATGTACCTCAGGAGATCTCTGTCAACCAGCTTGAAGGGGTGATTGCTAATGTGAGCACCAGGCATGGCTTGGGGTTCACTGATCTCGATTTGACACCAGAGGGGCGAAACCATAATAAGGCCTTGCACATCACCATGGAGTGCAAGGGGGCTGTTTTGTCACATGTGCTGGTCGACACCGGGTCTTCTCTGAATGTCTTGCCGAAGCAAATTCTAAAGAAGATATCTGTTGAAGGGGTTGTGCTTACTCCTAGTGACCTGATAGTTCGTGCATTTGACGGATCCAAACGTTCTGTGTTTGGTGAAGTTACTTTGCCTGTGAAGATAGGTCCTGAGGTGTTTGAGATCATCTTCTACGTGATGGACATTCAGCCCGCCTACAGTTGTCTGTTGGGGCGTCCATGGATTCATGCAGCAGGGGCAGTCTCGTCGACTCTCCATCAGAAGCTCAAGTATGTCTGGAACGGTAAGATTGTGACCGTGTGTGGCGAAGAGGATATTCTGGTGAGTCACCTATCCTCGTTCAAGTATGTCGAGGTGGATGGCGAGATCCATGAAACTTTATGTCAGGCATTTGAGACTGTTGCTCTCGAGGGGGTGGCATGTGCTGATCAGAGAAGGTCGGGTGCTTCGATTGCTTCATACAAGCAGGCCAAAGAGGTTGTTGACTCGGGCAAAGCTGAAGGCTGGGGCAAGATGGTGGACTTGCCGGTCAAAGAAGATAAATTTGGCATTGGTTATAAGCCTCTCCAAGCAGAGCAGGGTATGCAGACAGGTCCTAGTATCTTTACCAGCGCTGGGCTGATGAATCACGGTGATGTCTTCGCAGCTGATGTTGAAGATAGTGAGAGTGATTATGATCTCGACTGCTGGGTTCGCCCGTGTGCGCCAGGGGAGATTATCAACAACTGGACAGCAGAGGATGTAGTCCAAGTTACTCTTCAAACAGAGTAATTTTCTTTTGTTTTTTTCATTCTGCACAAAACCCTACGTTCTGCCCAAGACGTAGTGGTTCATTGTAGGGCCACATCATGTTTTACAATTTTTATCATTAATAAAGGACGTTTTGCAAACAATTTTGTGATCCCTGTCTTTCTTTTTTGTCTTTCATTTTTCAAAAATAAAAATGGCAATGTTTTTGTTTTGTGACTTTATTGAAATCTTTTTCTAAAACAAAGCATTAAACATGAAGAAGTGATCTTATGGCATCCACTATGAACAAATCTGTTATGGCTCAGTATGATTTCGACAATCCCATCTACCAAGCTGAAGAGGAGAGTGAGGAAAACGGTGAACTCCCGAAAGAATTGGTTAGATTGTTGAAGCAGGAGGAAAGGGTCATCCAACCTCATCAGGAGGAGTTGGAGATTGTGAATCTTGGTACTGAGGACGCCAGAAGAGACATTAAGATCGGGGCTGCTTTGAAGCCAGATGTCAAGAGCAGGCTGATTGAGATGCTGAGAGAGTACGTGGAGATATTCGCCTGGTCTTATCAAGATATGCCCGGGCTGAATACTGATATTGTGGTTCATAGACTACCTCTCAGAGATAATTGTCCTTCGGTCAAACAGAAGCTTCGTAGAACGAGTCCTGATATGGCAGTTAAAATCAAGGAAGAAGTTCAGAAGCAGTTCGATGCGGGTTTCTTGTCAGTGACAACTTATCCCCCGTGGGTGGCCAACATCGTTCCCGTGCCGAAGAAAGATGGCAAAGTTAGGATGTGTGTCGATTACCGGGATCTGAACAGGGCGAGTCCGAAAGATGATTTCCCACTACCTCACATTGATGTATTGGTGGATAATACGGCTCAATCCTCGGTTTTCTCTTTCATGGATGGATTCTCTGGCTACAATCAGATTAAGATGGCGCCAGAGGACATGGAAAAGACGACATTCATTACACCTTGGGGCACGTTCTGCTATAAGGTGATGCCATTTGGGCTGAAGAATGTCAATGCTACCTATCAGAGGGCAATGACGACTCTCTTTCATGACATGATGCACAAAGAGATTGAAGTGTACGTGGATGACATGATTGCGAAGTCGCAGACAGAAGAGGAGCACCTGGTTAATTTGCAGAAGTTGTTTGACAGATTGGTAAAGTTCAAACTGAGGCTGAATCCAAACAAGTGTACGTTTGGTGTGAGATCTGGGAAGCTGTTAGGCTTCATTGTCAGTGAGAAAGGGATTGAGGTTGATCCAGCAAAAGTCAAAGCTATTCAAGAGATGCCTGAACCGAAAACAGAGAAGCAGGTTCGTGGGTTTTTAGGGAGATTGAACTACATTGCAAGGTTTATATCTCACCTAACTGCCACGTGTGAACCGATATTCAAATTGCTTAGAAAGAATCAAGCAATCAGGTGGAATGATGATTGTCAGAAAGCTTTTGACAAGATAAAAGAGTATTTACAGAAACCTCCAATCCTGATTCCTCCAGTTCCAGGGAGACCACTGATAATGTACTTGTCAGTAACCGAGAATTCGATGGGGTGTGTATTGGGACAGCATGACGAGTCTGGTCGAAAAGAGCATGTCATATACTACCTTAGCAAAAAGTTTACCGACTGTGAAATCAAATATTCACAGCTTGAGAAAACTTGTTGTGCTTTGGCCTGGGCTGCTCGCCGATTGAGGCAGTATATGTTGAACCATACTACCTTGTTGATTTCTAAGATGGATCCAGTAAAATACATCTTTGAGAAGCCGGCTCTCACCGGACGTGTTGCCCGTTGGCAGATGATCTTAACTGAATATGATATCCAGTACACGTCGCAAAAGGCCATCAAAGGTAGTATTTTGTCAGACTATCTCGCTGAGCAACCGATCGACGACTATCAGCCGATGATGTTTGAATTCCCAGATGAGGACATCATGTATCTTAAGATGAAATATTGTGAAGAGCCTCTTGTCGAGGAAGGACCGGATCCTGATGACAAGTGGACACTGATGTTTGATGGGGCTGTGAACGTGAATGGTAACGGTGTTGGTGCAGTGCTGATCAATCCGAAAGGTGCTCATATACCCTTTTCTGCCAGATTGACGTTTGATGTCACCAACAACGAAGCTGAGTATGAGGCTTGTATCATGGGGATAGAAGAAGCCATTGATTTGAGGATCAAAACGCTTGACATTTATGGAGATTCCGCTCTAGTGATCAATCAGGTCAATGGAGATTGGAATACGAACCAGCCACATTTGATTCCTTATAGAGATTACACCCGAAGAATACTGACGTTCTTCAAGAAGGTGAAGTTGTATCATGTCCCCCGGGATGAGAATCAAATGGCTGATGCTTTGGCTACTTTATCCTCTATGATCAAAGTTCATTGGTGGAATCATGTGCCACATGTTGCGGTGAATCGACTCGAGAGGCCTGCGTATGTGTTTGCAGCCGAGTCTGTTGTGATTGATGAGAAGCCGTGGTACTATGATATCAAGAACTTCCTCAAGAACCAGGAGTATCCTGAAGGTGCGTCAAAGAATGACAAGAAAACCCTGAGAAGGCTAGCTGGAAGCTTTTATTTGAATCAGGATGATGTGCTGTATAAGAGGAATTTTGACATGGTCTTGCTCAGATGCGTGGATAGACACGAAGCAGACATGTTGATGCAAGAAGTGCATGAGGGTTCGTTTGGTACCCATGCTGGTGGTCATGCAATGTCGAAGAAATTGTTGAGAGCCGGTTATTACTGGATGACTATGGAATCCGATTGTTTCAAGTACGCTCGGAAATGCCATAAGTGTCAAATTTATGCTGATAAGGTCCATGTACCACCAAGCTCGTTGAATGTCATGAACTCGCCTTGGCCGTTTGCCATGTGGGGCATTGACATGATTGGGAAGATTGAGCCTACTGCTTCGAATGGACATCGCTTCATCTTGGTCGCGATTGACTACTTCACCAAGTGGGTGGAAGCAGCTTCCTATGCTAACGTTACCAAACAAGTGGTTGCCCGGTTCATCAAGAAGGAAATCATCTGTCGTTATGGAGTTCCTGAGAGAATCATCACTGACAATGGTTCGAATCTCAATAACAAGATGATGAAAGAGCTTTGCAAAGATTTCAAGATTGAACATCACAATTCTTCTCCTTACATACCGAAGATGAATGGTGCTGTAGAGGCGGCAAACAAGAATATCAAGAAGATTGTGCAGAAGATGGTCGTGACGTACAAGGATTGGCATGAGATACTGCCTTTCGCTTTGCATGGGTACCGTACCTCAGTACGTACGTCGACCGGGGCAACCCCGTACTCCCTTGTGTATGGTATGGAAGCAGTCCTACCAGTTGAAGTGGAGATCCCTTCTCTGAGAGTTTTGTTGGATGTCAAGTTGGATGAAGCCAAGTGGATTCGAACAAGGTTTAACGAGTTAAGCCTTATCGAAGAGAGACGGCTAGCCGCTGTGTGCCATGGGCAGTTGTATCAGAGAAGGATGAAGCGAGCCTTTGATCAGAAAGTGCGTCCTCGGAGCTATCAGATCGGTGATCTAGTTCTGAAGAGAATCCTTCCTCCCGGTACAGATAACAGGGGCAAGTGGACTCCTAATTATGAAGGTCCATATGTTGTGAAGAAGGTTTTCTCCGGTGGAGCCTTGATGCTTACAACTATGGATGGTGAAGATTTTCCGTCCCCTGTTAACTCAGATGTAGTCAAAAAATACTTCGCATGAATTGACCCGCTGGACAAAAAGAATAAAAGAGTCCATGCAAAAAAGGGCATCCCGGCGAACCAAAAAACAGAAAGAAAAGGTTCGGGCAAAAATTAGGGATAAAAATGAAAAGAATTTGTACACCCGGTAAGTCGAAAACCCGCAAGGGCGGCTTAGGCAAAAATGGGTATCCCGGTGGATTGAAAACCCGAAAGGGCGATCCAGCCAAAAGAGGGATTAAAGCGAAGACTACAGTCTGAGTTATCTGTACCTCACCACGCTTTGTCGTCTGCCATCTCGAAAGATGTGATCAGTCCAGTCATTCTGCTCAGAAAGCAAGGAGTTGGGAGGAAAACTGATGATCTGTGAGTTATAACAGAATTGGGAAATAGTGGATGTCGTGTTCACATTGCCATTAGGATAGATTTTTCCTTTTGTGCGCAATTACCTCTTTCTAGGAATTGCTTCCCAATGTATTCGCCTTTTCAGGCACATTTTTCAATCAATAAAAGTCGTTATTCAGATAAATAGCTCTCTTGTTTTATTTTTACTGTTTTGTTTGCAAAAACGTCCGAATTTTTGATAAACATTGCATGAAAAAACATGAAGGCTAAACAATAACTTGCAGAAAGATAAAACATTTGAAAATCATTTTGAATGTTGAGGACACTTGAGCATATCTTGTCCATGCAACCCCTGGGGCATTTTGTTGTGCTGTTTTGCAGGTTGTCATCTGTAGGGATGTTCCCACAGCAGATATTTCCCAAGCAAGTTGAGAGCTATCAGAGCTATGTTCCCCTGCAGAGATGTCGGTGGATAGTGCCTTCTTTCCCCAGCAGGCCTGAAAGTGGGTTATTCCCCAGCGAATATTTCCCCAGTTGAGATCCCCCGTTGAGTGCCTAGCAGGTGTATTCCCCAGGAGAGTTCCCCACTGAGTTGGAAGGATGTTATGTCCCCGACGGAGTGTCAGTGGAGGGTTGTTCCCCAGCAGTCGGGTTTGTAATACTGTTATCCCCGGCGTGGTCGTGAGCGCTCGTTCCCCAGCAGGGTTGTGGATATTTCTCCCCAACACAGAGTCTGGTGTATTACGTTCCTCACCAGAGTTTTGCTCTTCCTCAGCAGAGGTTGGTGTGATATCCCCGACAAAGTTATTTTCCCCAGCTAGTCCCCGAGTGGAGCGAGTTCAATGAAATTTATCTCCAGCAGCTATCCTACCTGTGGATTGGATGAGTTTCCTGTAGGGGAACGATATCTGCATCCCTCAGCTGAATCTATCCTACCTGTGGATTTGACGGGTCGTCCCCAGCGGAGTAGCAGTTATTCCCCAAAGCAGAGTTTATCCTATTCGTGGATTGGTTGGCTCTCCCCAGTGAAGTCGCCTGGTTGTCCCTAGCAAAGTCTTGTTACTCCCCAGAGAGTTGCTTTGTTTGATTTCCCAGTGGAGCTGTATTGAGGGTTCCTCAGCACAATCACTTTGGTTAATCTTTAGCATAGTCGCCGTTGGGTAATCCTCAGCAAAGTTGTATTGGTTGCTTTCCCAAGCGGAGTCCCCGAGTGGATTGGGTCTGTGAAGGATGTCCCCGGACGGAGTCTATCCTTTCCCCAGCAACAGTATTGTTTCTCCAGCATGAGTGAGAAGTCGGCGATGCTCTCCCCGCAGAGTATTCCTCAAGCAGAGTCTCCCTACAGAGTTGGAGTATCTGATCAGTTTTGGCTCCCCAGCCAAAGTTCAGTTTTGCATTTTGCATATAGTAATCATTGCATCCTCAAAAATGCGTAGCATTTCCGTTCATAATGGAGCATTACGCCATAGAAAAATTCAAAACATATGCATTCATGTGTTCGAAACCCATCAGACCGTATCCCCGGCAGAGGCGGATCGTTGTTCAACATCTGTACAGCATGTTTGCTACAGTTGCTCTTTATGGCATTCAGGATTGATACCCCCCAGAGAGGTTTATTTCCCCATCCGTTGGTGAAAGGAAAGCCTGTTTCTCCCCAGTGAGACCCCCTGCAAGTGTGTAGCCTTGCCCAGACATGTAGATGTCATTATCCTATCAACACCCGCGTGTGTTATTTCTTTGGTGTCGGTAAACACCATCTTTCGGTGCTTTCCCAGTCATGCGTAGTGTTTGGTCTTCTTTTGATGTCGGTAAACATCATCTTTCGATGTTCGTAACGTCGTCCTCCTTCCCTAGTGAAGCAGTCCTCCTCTCCGTTGGTGTCGATAAACGTCGAGTTTTTCCTGGTCGTCCGTTGACGGTTGGTTGTGATCATTATCCCCGCAGGGTCATTATCCCCACAGAGTTACCTCTCCGTTGGTTTCGATAAACGCCGAGTTTTTCCTATGCGTCCGTTGATGTATAGTTGCTTATTCCCCACAGATCATTTGGTAATACCATATGATTCCCCTCAGAGTTTCCTCCTCTCCGTTGGTGTCGATAAACGTCGAGTTTTTCCTAGTCGTCCGATGACGTCTAGTTGTACCCTTCCCCATGCGGATCTACCTCTCCGTTGGTTTCGATAAACGTTGAGTTTTTCTCAGTCGTCCGTTGACGTCTGATTGTATACCCTATTCCCCAGTCATTCTTTAATGTCTGGTTAATTCCCAGCCAGATTCCCCAATAGAGTCGTCGGTGGACGTCCTATTCAGTTTCCGGTTGTCATCCCCATTCCTTAGTGAAGTGGCTTCACCTCTCCGTTGGTTTCGATAAACGTCGAGTTTTTCCTATTCGTCCGATGATGTCTAGTTGTATCTTTCCCCATGCAGAGCTACCTCTCCGTTGGTTTCGGTAAACGTCGAGTTTTTCCTAGTTGTCCGGTGACATCTAGATGTATTGCTTTCTTCCTAGTTCATTCGTCGTCCGTTGATGTCTGGTCTCCTCTCCGTTGGTGTCGATAAACGTCGAGCTTCTCCCGTTCGTCCGTTGACGTCTGGTCGAGTTTTCTCCTTCTTCGTTGGTGTCGATAAACGTCGAGCTTCTCCCGTTCGTCCGTTGACGTCTGGTCGAGTTTTCTCCTTCTCCGTTGGTGTCGATAAACGTCGAGCTTCTCCCGTTCGTCCGTTGACGTCTGGTCGAGTTTTCTCCTTCTCCATTGGTGTCGATAAACGTCGAGCTTCTCCCGTTCGTCCGTTGACGTCTGGTCGAGTCTTCCCAGTTCATTCGTCGTCCGTTGATGTCTGGTTACCTCTCCGTTGGTCTTGGTAAACGTCGAGTTTTTCCTGGCCGTCCCCTGTAGAGTTACCTCTCCGTTGGTTTTGGTAAACGTCGAGTTTTTCCCACTGCGTCCGTTAACGTATGGTTGTATCTCTTTCCCAGTCATTCGTTAATGTCTGGTTACCTCTCCGTTGGTCTCGGTAAACGTTGAGTTTTGCCTAGTTGTCTGTTGGCATCTAGTTGTGATTTCTATTCCCATTCATCGTCCTTCGATGTCTGGATGTGACGGTACCTTTGAAAAATCAAAATCCCTAGTAATAAATATCGGATCCCAGTGGACGTTTCCGTTGGTGGATCCCAGCATTGTGCAAATTTCTACGGTTCTTGGTATTCAATCCCTGTTTACCCTGAAAGTCTGACAGCCGTTGCTCTCATCCGTTCGGGTTCCCAGTTGATTGAATAGGGGCAGCTGTAGCACCTCAAATTTGCACCTCCCATTGTGTACATTCATTTTTATATTAGGTCATTAACATAACATAGTCCACTGCATAACATTGCATTGTCATTTGCCCAAGTGCAAGCCATCAGACAAGATTAGGTCAATTGGTCAGGAGATCCAGTCAAGCAAGCAAGCAAGTGCAAATCCTATTGAAGCAAAGCCCTATGGTTGGTTCATCAAGTTCATATGACCTAGAGATCCTTTTGAAGAGGTTTGGCCAAAGATTGGATGCTCAGAAGTCAACAGTCAAGCTGAATTTCGTATGAAACCCTAGAAAGTCAATTGTGGTCAACTGTGCCTGAATTCATGGGTTTGAAGGTGGGAGATGGGTTGAAAGGTTTCATTCATGTCCATACAAGTCTCATTTGACATTACAAAGATCAAGATTGAAGAATTTAAGGTCAGATGAAAAGTTTCCAAAAATAGTAAGTGACCTGTAATTTCAAACTGCCAAAAATGGAAAGGTCTTCTCCTCAAATTTACATCATCATACAAGATTCAAATGAAATTTTGTCCAACATGAAAGTTGAAGATCTTTCTCTCACCTTTCCAAAAAGTCCAAGAACATCCATTTCTCATTTATGGTTGGCAAGTTATGATCAAATCATTGTCAAGAAAAGTTGAACTTCAAGGAGGCATAACTTTCACACCATTTGGCCAATTCATGTGATTCTTTTTTGAGAAAACTCCATTTGACATGCTTTATCATAATCCATCATCACATTTCATCAAAAATCATCACATAAAAGTCCATTTTTCAAGTGAATCAATTTGAATTTTGGTGGGAAAAAAGGTGAATTTGAAAAGTATGCACAATTTTCATGCCAAACCAATTAACATTGCCTTAAAACAGAAATTTGGATTTGCTGCAAGTGAAATTTTACTGTTCCATTGGTCATTTTTGCATAAGGGCACTTTGGCCAATTTCCATTAACATGCTTAATTCACTAATCCACTTCATTTTGCCTAATCATGTTTAACAAGCTGGATTAACAGAAGTATAAAGCCTTAATTGTAACAGAATTCTGCATTAATAATTCATTCTCTCAGATCCAAACTAAAATTCACCAAAATTCTCTCAAATTTGTTCAAACTTTTTCAACTTTCTTCCATCGGATTTCATCATTCTTTTGGCTTGTGCTTGTGTTGATCATCATCTGCAGGTATAATTGAACATCTGTTGAAGCAAACATTGGAAGATCATTGAAGAATCACATCTGTTGAAGCCTTGCACCTTCCATGGCATTTTGAGATTTCTTCGAACCTGAGCATTGTTGAGCTGCATACTTGACTTCATTCATCTTCTGCATCATCATAGAAGTTCTGTTTTCACAATCCAGGCCTTGAAGCTCAAGATTCCAGCTCTGCACTTCAAACAAGGTTGGAATTCGAATCCTCTAATTGTTGAAATTAGGTTAGGAATTTGATAGATCTGCTGTTGCTGAGCATGTTGAAACTTGAATCGTGCAATTTCATTGAGTTTTGAAGAAGATATACTGATTTGAATCTTTGATTGTGAAACTTCTTTGAATCGGTTCTTTTGCTATGAGTAAAATTAGGTTAAATAAATGGTAGATTAGTGATCTATGTTGAATGCTGGTTCGATTGGTATAAGGTTCATAAATTTCTGTGATGAAATGTTCATGTTGAGGATGAACAGCAAGAACACGATGAAGATGCTTCAATTTTCGTTTCCAAATCCTTTTTGATCTTGCCTGGCTTGAATTTGCATGTTTTTTCTTGTTTGAGCGCCATGTAACCAATCACCATATGCCACCTCATTTAGTGAAACGCGGCGTTTCATTAAATGGCGCCAGTTTTAAAATGTTACACGGTTCGAATCCGGATTCCACCAAAATGCAATTGCCTTGCCTCATTTTTTTCACTTATGCTTGCTTCATGTTCATGCATTCCATTTCACATTTTTTATTTTTTTTCCACAATCAAAAAATCATAACTCATTCATTAATAATCCAAATCACATGCAATTTTTTCTACCATGTTCATCATGATGTGCTTTATTTTTTGATGATTTTTATGAAATTTGTGCACGTGTAGAAAAAATAAATGCCTAGGGTTTGTTTTCACATGCCATTTCTTGCACAATGCTTGCTATTTCTTTCATGAAATCTTGATGCTTAATTGGAAATTCTTGAAATTTTACATGTGTGTTCTAGACACCTTAAGGAGCATTTTGATATATGGTTTGTGATTTTTGAGTTTCTGGATTGTGAGATATGCTATGATCTTTAGAGGTGTGACAATTTGTGTCACACCATTTCATGTCCAACTTCTTGATTTTATTTTCCATTCTTATTGAACATGAAATGAGCTGGATTTTTGCATGAGGATACTTATGAATGTTGAGAATGCTTGTGAATTTTCCTGGAATTTTTTAGTGCAATTTCCTATTTGTTTGATTATTTCTCCCCTGTTTGACCAATTGTGGATCTTTTGTGAGTCATGATTTCATTTGATTTATGAAATTCTTGTGGTTTATTGGATGGACTTGAAATTTGGCATGTGTGTTATAGACATCTTGAAGTTTGTCATGGCTTTGATTTGGCTCATTTATCATGTTTGGTTTCTGTTTTATGATTGCTTGAAGTTGATGCATGTTTTGATGCCTTGTATGAGCTTGTTTGAACTTATGTTGACTTGATGAATTTAAATGACTTGCTTCCCTTGGTCCAAATGACTTGAAATTTGGTATGATTGTCATGTTATGAAATCTGTTTAACCATGAATTTTTTGAGGATTTATTGAAATGTTTGTGAGTTGATTTGAATTGGATCTTTCTGTTTGGTCCTATGAGGTTCTAAATTGCATGCTTTGTACTCTTTGCCTCATGAAATGATAATGGTTGATGATATGAATGTGAAACCACTTGGATTTGTTTCCTAATTGATTGATATTGATTTTTGATAAGTTGCATGTTCTGTTTTGGTTTATTGCTCCCATTTTGACCCTAGTCTTGTACTAGTGGTTAGTGCTTAATGTTTGAGCTTTGTTTCAGGTCAAAGAGCACAATTGCTTATACTTGATGATGTGCACTCAATTGGAGTTGACCCATAGCTTGTTTATGACTAACTTTGAGTTTGTTTTGTAGGCATTGAGACTTGTGCTTATGCCTTGTGGCTTGCACCTTTGTGCATTGATACTTGTTATGTGTTTGTGCTGTGGACTTGTAATTTTCTGTTTAACTTGTGTTTGTCTGGTATACTGATTATGTTGGATTGATTTCAGGTACCTTAGTTGCTATAGTTCCCTTGTGAACTTATGTTTGCTTTGCTTGCTAGCTTGAGCATTGAGGTATAATGATCTCTTCTCCATGTAGTCTGGAAGACCTGGCCTGTTACTTGGCCAGGCACCTGTCTGAATTCCTCCTTAAGAGGCAATGCTTGTGCTTGTTTATTTTTCGTCCCCAAGCAGGAAAAGACCTTTGATAAGGCAATTGGCAGATACAAGAGATGTGCAATCCATCTCCTGCTATTCTGTTGAGTCGTCCCTTTGCTCACACAACTGGTGTTGATGCATTGTGGACATTAACCCAAGATCCTTGTACAGTTGTACAGTTGAGTCAGTGTCATAAGTGTAGAAGGGTTCCCACTTTCTGAACCCACACTTCATTTGTCTGAAAGCTCTCCCAGGCCAGGGATAAGAGTTGTGAAGTCTCATTTTCACTCACCTTTCATCAGCTTCACCCTAACTCTCAATGTTAGGATTAAGAGCTAACATCACCTTGATACAGTTGTGTTGCTTTTGCAACTTAACCCTTGTTTGAGCCCCACTTGGTGTGTATATAGTGTGTGCTATCTGTGATTGTTTGCCTTGCTATTGCCTGTGCTTTAGGATAGCTTGCCCCCTGTGCAAGTTAGCTAGCAACCTTGACTTAGGGATGATTATGCATGATAACATCTAGGCTCGAGTCGTAGTCTCCCTAGTTGTGTCTCCCTCTGTTATCTGGTTAGGCTAGTCCTGTGTCCCTTCGTAGGGGAACTACGTCGCCCTGATCCTCATACCAGATGAGGTACGTAGGCAGGAGATGAGCTGATCTCTCCGAGCGCCCGTTTTGTTTTGTCTCTGCGTGTGTTAGGAGACGGATGTAAGCCCAGCGATTGGCATTCCGTATCCTCTTGTTGTGTGCTTGGAGTCCGGTATAAGTCCATCAAGTGGCATCTGGTTTCCAGTGTGCGTGTGTTTGGTTCGGAGTCTGATGTAAGTCCAGCGATTGGCATTCGGATTCCATGTTTGCCTGGTTGTGTGGAGTTTGACGTAAGTCCAGCGATTGGCAGTCGATTTCCCGTGTTTGTTTGTTTGGCGTGCGTTAGCCGAGCTACGGATGCTCTGATTCTTCTTAGTCCAAGAAGATACGTATGCATAGGATGCGACATCCTAGCGAGCATGTTTTCCCCCAGTCCGAACTACTTTGACTCTGATGTCTATGCTTGATAGACTAAGTAGGCCCAGGATGCGATATCCTGCCGAGTCAGTCTTGTTTGTTTTCTTGTGTCTCTTTTAGCCAGTATTTGTTTGTTTGTGAGCAGTGTTTTAGCAACCATTTTTCCTTCCTATTGTGCGTGGATCCCGTCGAGTACGACGGATGCGTAGGGGTGCTAATACCTTCCCTTTGCATAACCGACTCCCGATCCCATTCTCTTTGGTCGCGAGACCATGTCTTTTCCAGGTTTACTTCGAGCGTTTCCTTTCCCTCTTTGGGATAAATAACGCACGGTGGCGGCTCTGTTGTTCTTGTTTTCCCGCCGGTTTTTCGCGTAATGCGACAGCATGATAAACAAAAACAAAGTCAGTTCCCGTCTGGGATCTTAATCCTTTTCACCAGTTCTTATCTGGTAACTTATCCTTCAAGTTTTGTTCTCATCTGGTATTACACCTTCAAAGTCCAAATTCATTGGCAATCAAAAATAAAACCCTACAAAAATCCAATTACCTAGTTGCATTCCCTCACACAGTGCATTCATGCATGACTTCCCCACTTAAATGGGAAGTTTCAAAAATACAATCATATCAATCACCAGCATACTTATGCATAGCCTTATACAAAATCAAAAAAAAAAATCACATTCCTACATGCATATTTAAATATCCCCAGCAATTGCATCCCTTCATACCTCTCATGCATCATCCATGCATGGTATTTCCATATAAAATGGAGCATCATACAAAAAACATAACATAATTCAGGATCCATGGTCAATCATATGTATCCCGAGCATTCCTCATTTAAGTCAATAGAATTATTACCATGCATGTTCTAATTAAATCATTTCCCAACAAGTCATTCTTCAACTTTATGATTGATAATGATATTCCCCGACATTTTTGATATTGCTCCCCAAGTAGATGTTACCTTAAAAGTCTCTTATGAGTTTTTCCCTTGTAGATATTTGCTAGTAAGTCTCCTCCAAAGGGATTCTTTTCTGAACTATTTCCCCCAACAGACGGACGTTTGAGATACTGCTTCATTTATCTGAAGAATCTCATTTATGTGTTTGAGATACTGCTTCATTCATCTAAAGAATCTCATTTATCTGTTTGAGACACTACTTCATTTATCTGAAGAATCTCATTTATCTGTTTGAGATATTGCTTCATTTATCTAAAGAATCTCATTTATATGTTTGAGATACTGTTTCATTTATCTAAAGAATCTCATTTATTTGTTTGAGATATTACTTCATTTATCTAAAGAATCTCATTTATTGCTTGAGATACTGCTTCATTTATATGAAAAATCTCATTTGTTGCTTTAGATACTGCTATAGTATCCTTGGAGAATCTTAGATATGGTTGAGGTATCATTCCCTTATCGGAATATCTCAACTATATCATATAAGGTATTGCTTCGTTGATCCTCGGGGAGTATCATGTGTTCAATTCAAGACACTGCTTTGTTAATGTTCAGGAAATCTTAGATGCAGTTGAGGTATCATTCCCTAGTTAGAATATCCCAATTATGTCATCCAAGATACTGTTCTGACGATGCTTAGAGAGTCTTGATTGTTTCATTTACCTTATAATAACTTTTCTCACTGAATTTCCCACTGTATTTTCTTTCCGCATTTCATCCTTGCATCTCAAAGGACAAAATTCAGGCCTTTTTCATATTTAATTATCTTTCACCACAAATGTATGAAAATTGTTGTTATACATACCTTATAGTTCAAGGTAATTAAATAGGGGCAGCTGTCATACCCCAATTTTGTCTGGGCATTTTTAAAACTTGCATACATTCGACGTTATTTTTAGTTTGCATCACCTGCATAGTATATAATGCATTTCATCATGAATAACGCCTAGAATGTCATCCAGAATAAATACTCGAACATACAGACATACCGGTTGAAGCATTTCACAAATATGTATAAAATCAGCAAGTAAAAAGTTTCGAAATCAAGCTTGCAAACGTCAGTATTATTAACCTATGATTCACGTAGTTTAATTTGGTGTACTTTTTTTTATTTTTTCGATGACTTTTTTAGTTACATTTTGATCCGTCTGAGCTGAAGGAGAATAGCGATCCAAAATACAGCGGAATTTAAATTTTTTCTCCTTTAGCGATCCTTACGATTGGGCATGATCAGTGATATAATCGTTACCTCTTGTGGCAATTGAAACCTTTGATGCAGATCTAAGGAGTGATAACGAACGTTGAATGGTGACAACGCCTCTACTCAGTCCACACGAACGGATTCCTTCAATCTCAGTGCTAGCGCTATGAATGAAGATTTTGAGAGAGAGAGAGAGAAAGAAACGAAATTTCATCTACTCTAATGCTTCTGCACAGGGTTATATTTATAGAACCACTTGTGTGGGATGCAATCTAAAAAGCCTACTTAAGTGTATGTGGCCTATATCTTATGATATACCAAAATCACTTAAGTGCGTGGTACCTTACCATATTTCGTATTCTACTTAAGTGTACCGTACCTTACGATGTTCTACAATTCACTTAAGTGCATTGTATCTTACGGTGTTCCTTATTTACTCTATCTCTCATCAATCTGTCCTTTTGTATGTGATCTTGTAGGTTCTCGCGGAATTGGTAATTATATTAAATCACGTATTTAACATAATAAACAACAAGCGGTATCTAGTAACACATCACTTCTATCCAAGACACAAAAATGTCATGTGATCTGACCAATCCTTTTGTGATAATACTTATGTGTACAATTACCCTTTTGCCCTTATGTTTATATTGAACACAAGGCATAAATCGTGTCATCCTTGTCCATTTAAATATTGGGCCCGTAGACATTTATCCTGTTACGCAGGATGGGAAAATTCCATCTATGTCACTCATGTCCCTCAGCATGATTCGTGGAGTACCCATCAACTGTCTTTATGGTCATCCAATTACGGATAATGTTTGATCAGCAATAAGGCACTCGACTCTACATCTAAGGTACATAGTACTTTCAGGTCGAAGGGTGGTATACACCATTATCACCATGAGAATAACTTATGACACTTTGCATAACATTCTATATAGTATTCTCATAACGGGTCAATCCAGTATAAATATTACTCTTAATATTCATACCTACGTTTAAGACTTGATAACTCCTTATCCATGATCCATGAGATGTGATCATCAACCTATATACATAATAGTCTTAATGCTTTAATATTATCCCACTTCACAATAAAGCTTGACTACATATACTTTAAGAATAGTGTCCTTATGTTTAATGGGATCTCATGATCAAGTCACACTTGATACATTAAACAGACTAACTATTCTAGGGACTTTATTAAACAAACATAATAAAGAAAAAAGACTTTTATTATTAATAGATAATTCGATACAAGTACCAAAAGTATTGGCCTCTAGGGCTTACACCAATAATCTCCCACTAGCACTAGAGCCAATCAGGCATACCATTAATGCCCATAGATCTAGTATGGCCATCATGCTTCTGTTGCACAAGAGGCTTTGTCAGTGGGTCAGCAATATTGTCAAGTGTAGGTACTCTGCATATTTTCATATCTCCTCTATCTATTATCTTTCAAATGAGATGATAACGCTTAAGTATGTGTTTGGATCGTTGGTGAGATATAGGCTCCTTAGCTTTTGCGACAGCACCATTGTTATCACAATAGAGATCAATGGGATCCACAATGCTAGGAACTATGCCAAGTTCACTAATGAACTTTTTTATCCAAACAACTTTATTTGCTGCACTTGAGGCATCATTATACTCGGCCTCGGTTGTAGAATCAACAATTGTATCTTGCTTTGAACTTTTCCAGCTCACATCGCCACCGTTTAAGCAAAACACATAACCAGATTGCGATCTAAAGTCATCCTTATCTGTCTGGAAGCTAGCATCAGTGTATCCAATTACAGAAAGCTCTTCCTGACTTCCATATATCAAGAACAAGTCCTTAGTCCTTCTCAAATACTTAAGGATATTCTTGACAGCTACCCAATGAGCATCACCGAGATCAGATTGGTACATACTCGTTGCACTTAAAGCATATGAGACATCTGGTCGAGTACATAACATGATATACATGATAGATCATATTGAATATGCATATGGAATCTTATTCATGCGATCCCTTTCTTCCTTAGTTGAAGAGGATTGTGTTTTTGACAGACACGGACCATGTTGCATATGTATGAATCCTTTCTTGGAATCATGCATATTAAAGCGTCTCAGCACTTTGTCTATGTATGTACTCTGACATAAGCCAAGCAGTTTTGTGATCTATCTCTATAGATCCTGATTCCTAATATATAGGCTGCTTCACCTAGGTCCTTCATAGAAAAGCATTTCCCCAGCCAAGACTTTACTTGTTGTAGGGTAGCGACATCGTTTCCAATGAGTAATATGTCATCTACATATAATACCAGGAATACGATCATGCTCCCACTAACCTTCTTGGAGACACAAGGCTCATCTTCATTCTTGATGAATCCATATTATTTTATTGCTTCATCAAAACAAAGATTCCAGCTTCTGGGAGCTTGCTTCAATCCATAGATTGATCTTTGTAACTTACATATCTTTTGGGCTTCTTCTAGTATGTCAAATCCTTCAGGTTGTGTCATGTACACATCCTCAAGAGGATTCCCATTAAGGAAAGAAGTTTTGACATCCATCTGCTATATTTCATAATCATGATATGCAACGATAACAAGTAAAATACGAACAAATTTAAGCATTGCAATTGGTGAAAAGGTTTCATCATAGTCAACCCCATGAATTTGTTTATATCCTTTTGTAACCAATCTTGCCTTATAGGTGTGTACCTTACCATCCATGCCAGTCTTCTTTATGAAGACCCACTTGCATCCTATAGGGTTAACTCCTACATGAGGCTCTACCAAGGTCCAAACCTGGTTTGTGTACATGGAATCCATTTCATATTTCATGGCTTCTAGCCACTTCTCAGAATCGGGACCAGTTATGGCCTCTTGATAGGTCACAGGCTCATCTTGATCCATGAGTAATACATCCCTTGACTAGTTATGAGATATCCATATCTCTCAGGTAGGTGACGTATCCTGCTTGACCTACGCTGGTCTTGTTCTACTTGAGCAGGTTGCTCTTCCATAACTACTTGTGCTTCCTGCTCTAATTCCTCCATAGGTGTATCAATGCTTTGTGATTCTTGAATTTCTTCAAGCTTTACTTTCCTCCCATCGATTCCTTTGGAAATAAAATCCTTTTCTAGGAAAACTCCAGTTCGAGCGACAAACACTTTGCCCTCAGAAGGATTGTAGAAGTAATACCCTCTTGTTTCTTTAGGATACCCCACAAATAAGCATTTGTCAGATTTGGGCTCAAGCTTAGTTGAAATTTGTCATTTCACATAAACTTCGCAACCCCAAACATTCATGTAAGACATATGTGGTTTCTTACCACTCCACATCTCATATGGTGTCTTTTCAACCTTTTTGGATGGAACGCAATTAAGTGTGTAAGCTTTTGCCAATAGTGCATATCCCCAAAAGGAGTTTGGAAGATCGGCGTGACTCATCATGGATCGGACCATGTCTAATAAGGTTTGATTTCTTCTCTTAGATATATCGTTCCATTAGGGTGTTCCAGGAGGAGTAAGTTAGGATAGAATCCCACACTCTTTCAGATGGTCATCAAACTCCAAGCTTAAATATTTACCACCTCGATCTGATCGAAGAGTTTTAATATTCTTACCTAGTTGGTTTTGTACTTCATTCTTGAATTCCTTGAACTTTTCAAAGGACTCTGATTTGTGTTTCATTAAATACACATAACCATATTGTAGTGGGAAATTCATGATCATCAAGCTATTGACAAGCTAGAAATCAATTAACAAGAGTCGCCACCGCGCTTTTATTGTTTCCAAGGGAAAAGGGAAAAAGTACGAACAAAACCCAATAAGTAAGAAGTTTTCAAATAAAAACTAATAAAAATTAGAGATCACAGGTAAGGGGGTTGGTTACACAGAGGGAAGGTGTTAGCACCCAAAGTGTCTTAGGTACTCCTAGGGAGCCTTTTTATAAAGTGATGTTTACAAACAAATAGAATGGGGGGCTGAGAAAAGAATTCATTAATTATATTTTTGTGTTTGACAAGACCTTCGGACTTGTGCCTATGTACCAACATAAAAATGAGGGATCAAAACCTCGTAGTTTGTGATACAAATTTCAAAATGGATGCATTGTTTTTAACAAAATTTAAGTTTGAAAGGCACAAAGGCCTAAAATGGTTTGAATGAGTTAGTTCTTTTTGGATTTTTGAAAGTTTAGGTCAAGTATAGTTAAGTTTATTCACAAGTTTGATTTAAGAAAATAAGTTTGAAAATGCAATGGCATAAGACCAAAGTTTCTATCTTTTTTTGCAAAAGTGGTCAAAGTTTTAGAAGAAAAATAGTTCACACAAAGAAGATTTTGAAAATGGAGGGAGAGATTTTAAAATTAAAGAAAAGGGGAGAATATGAAGAGACTATCCTAAGTACAAAATTTAAAAGTTTAGAGTTGAAAAGATCTGACCAAATGGGTAGCAATCCAATAGACAAAAATGTCAATAGAAACCCAGAATTCCCTTGGACTCTTAGAATAAAGCCCATGTAACAGATGAATTCCATAAGTCATAGGTTCAAAATAACAGCTTCACAATGATCATGTTGCAGATGAATCCTAGAGAGGTCTTCAAAGATGTATCAGATGAATTTCAAATTACAAGCACTTGGTTCTTCAACAAGTTGACATTGGCCAAGTCCTTTAGCTTAGGAAGGTTGCCTAGATTCTAAGCTCATTTGCTCAAGATCAAGCCAACAGTCTACTCAAAAGTTTTTTAGGATTTTTATGATTATTATGTACATTAATGGTCAAAGACCATACAAACAAACAAAGTAACATAAACAAAGTATATCACACAATATGGTCCAAATGGACAAAGTGAAAATTATATTAACATAAACAATTAGAATGATATATACAATGGCAAATGAAATAAAGTGCAAAAAGTAAATTGCTTTAAAGTAAAAGCTTGAAATTAAAAGTTAGTAGTTAGTAGGTTAGAAGTTAGTTTTGTTTTGCTTTTGCTTTCCAAGACATTCTTTGGAGAACACTCAACCCACTTATCACAAGCATGGATCCTTGAACCAAAACATCTTCCAAAGGAAGGAAAGAAGGCCAAGTTTCCACACAATACCATGAAAGAGGGGAGACTTACAATCTCACTAACTAGAATGATTATGCCTTTTATGTCACAAATTTAGCGCTATGTTAAGCAATCGTAATTGGACTTATGTAGAAGTCACAACTATTTGAGGTCGGGCAATAGAATTTTGGTGTTAATGCATGTTAGAGACATAGTATAATGGACTATGCTCATGAAACATACCACACACAAAAAAGAATATGCAAAAGGTATGGCCTAATCTCATCCATACTCATGTTAATTTTTCAATCAACTAGCATTAGGACTTTGAGATGTCATAGGCCAAATGGAATGAATGAATTAAGAAGAGGAATAAGATGAAGTGGGAAGGGGATGAATGGAATCACAAATTGGTCAAAGGAGGACTTTTACCAAATTAATATCATTCATTCATTTTGGGAGATGGAATGTACATTCCATCAATCCCCTAAATCCAATGATATTAATTTGACAAAGTCAAATCAACCTTGACCAAGGCCCAACAACAATATGCCAACTCAAACAAGTCAATACAAATGGTCAACAAAAATAATTGGCATTTATTCAATTAAAAATAATAAAATAG
Source organism: Lathyrus oleraceus (assembly GCF_024323335.1). Lineage (NCBI taxonomy): Eukaryota > Viridiplantae > Streptophyta > Magnoliopsida > Fabales > Fabaceae > Lathyrus > Lathyrus oleraceus. Next base: position 235,801,766 of record NC_066581.1, read on the forward strand.
TGCATTTAAATCAAATATGTTTCGTCCAATTCCTAAAATCTCATCAAAACACCAAAGAAATTGCCATGAGATTTATCATAGGTCAAACAAGGTCAAAGGACCTTGGAGAAAAAAATTCATAATTTTTGGACATTTAAAAATATTTTTAAACAATTAAAAACAAATGAAAAACCAATTAATTCATGAAAAATATTAATAATGATCCAAAAAATAATTTTGATTCAGAATATGAAAGAGAAAAATATTTGAATTTTTTTGGTGAAAGTCCCATATTTTTTGGATCAATATTGAATTTAATATGAATTATTGAAAATAATACAATTAAAATAAAAATTCAGAAAATAAAAAATACGTGGACCATCAGATCTCCCTCATTAATTGAGGTGGCAGATCAGATGGTCCCTAGCGTGCGTTCCACATGGACTTGAGTCAACAACGCTGCATAGGTGGTATTTAAAACCAACGATCAAGATTAAAACGTAACGGATGAATCATGTGGTTCAGAGCCTTGCCAACTCATCGCCGGAGCCAGAGCTCCGGTCATCTTCTCCGGTGGACCTCACCGGACTGGTCCATCATGAACCATCACCAAAATGAAAAATAAGGACATGATCTTGAAGAAAAAATGGCACTGAGCTCAAATATGACCTCCATTCACTCCAACTCCAAATATATTGAGAGATACATGGAGTTGAAATTTGAGGTACATGAACTGAGTTGCTTCGATTTGACCTTAAAGCAACTCAATCTTCTTGCCTACATTAGTAGGACTTCAGACAACCAAAGAATCAATAGAATTGAGCAAGAATTTGAGAGAATAGAAGAGTTTAAAATTTCTGGAAAATACCTTCAATGGAGGTTTGGGTTCAATTGATCTTGATCTTGCTTGTGCTTGATCTCACTCCACTTGCTTGCAGGAGAAGGATTGAATTGTTAAGAAGCTATGGATTCCTGGAGAATTTAATTTCAAAATAGTGGAAATTCAAGCTCAAATTCAAGAGAATTTTTCAGGCTTATCCTTTGCAAAGTGGGGGTTTGGAATGGGGGATCAAAGCTAGCTCGAAGGTCTTCTCATTTCTGAGCAATTGAAGCTCTATTTATAGCTGAAATGGTTGATAATTGCACACTCCCATTCACTTTCCATTTTTGGCAAATGGTGATGCAAGTGTGCATGGGCGTGCATAAGCCCATGAAATGATTGCTTGAGGTCCACAAATGAATATCAGATGCTCTGAACTAATCTTGGATTGCAAGGCAAATGCACATTGATGTTTGAAGCTTGATCCTTGCCAAGTGATGTCACCCTGTTTAAGTCATGTGCAACCTATGCATTTCTTGTCCAAAATGAATGAATTTGAGCTCTTTGGAAAGGTGAAATCAAGAGTAACAACTTTCATGTTCAACACTTTTTCATTTGGAGCTTGGAACTTGGAGAAATTTTAGGTGGAAGTTTGGATATCGTTGACATATCAAAAATGTTCTAAGTGTCAAGCCATATGTCTCAATATTCCACCTTGCTTAACTTTTTATATGAGCTTCAAATTAGAAAAGTGTCTTCACAAAAGTTGTAGCTCTCTCAAAGATCTTAAAAATGGTCACCAATTTCATTTCATTTGGATTTGAAATGATAGATTTATGCATTTTTGAAGTTTGGAAAAATCACTTGATCAATGGTATAGGTCAAAAGTGACCTATAATGTAGCCTCATATCACATGCTCAAAAAAGTTGAATTAGCTCCCACTCCAAACATAAAAGTTGAAGTATACACATTGAATTTGATTGTTCAACTTGGAAATCTTTTATATCATAAATATTGAGCAAGTTATGGCCTTGAGAAGTTGACTTTCAAATTAGAGTTTAGACAAAATGACCTATAATGTTTCAACATAGAAAATGATTTTACAAGCAAAAATAGCTCTAGGTATCAACATGAAAGTTTTTTGTAATGTCATTTATAGTAAGTTTTATCTTGGAATCACTTTCATATGGTGAAAATTGTAGGAGATAGGGTCTAGGGAGACCCAGTTTTGATCAGATGAATTCATCTGGCCAACCACCATCAACCAACTTGCTAATTTACAATTCTCTTGACTTTATTGGTTCATGGTAGATGATATATGCATAATATGATGAATTTTGAAGTCCCCTTTGAGAAATTTGATCAATTGGTGGGATAGCTTGTTGGAGAAGTTACTCAAGATACCTAGTCAAACTAGGGTTTCCAATGCAAATCACCCTCAAACTCTTGAAGAAAACTTGATCCATATAACATGTAGAGATCATTGGGACTCATATATGATGTTCATAACCATTCTTGAATCAATTCTTGGTTGTGCTCTTTGTTCATGAGGGTCTCAAACCCTAGATGTGAACTTGATGAATCAATGAGATCATGCCATACCTACAAAAGAGTTAGGCAAATGCAAAGACATATTTTTGGTATTTTAGTTAGTAAAATGATAATATACAAGTATGATATAATCACAAAGTGCTTGGTTATCTCTCCCAAAACAAACCCAATGAAAGAGGGGTAAGGAGAATGCCAAGACATGATCCCAGTGCTAATGCTTATGATGGAATTGCATGAGGGATCTTAGGGTCAAAATTGGGGTCTTACACATATCTACTGAAATCATCAGTAAATATGATGAAGTACTGAAAACCTCCTTTGGATGGTATGTTTAATGGTCCACATACATCGGTATGTATGAAGGCCAAAAGATCATTAGCTCTTTCACCTTTTTCTATGAATGGAGACTTTGTCATCTTTCCAATTAAACAAGATCTGCATGTCTCATATGATTCATAATCAAAAGAGTCCAAGAGTCCATCTTTATGGAGTTTGGAAATGTGTTTCTCATTTATGTAGCCTAATCGACAATACCAAAGGTAAGTTGGACTTAACTCATTAGGTTTCATCCTTTTAGTATTAATGTTATAAATAGGCATTTCAAGATCAAGGACATATAGTCCATTGTTCATTTGTGCAATAGCATAGAATATATCATTCAAATAAATGGAGCAACAATTGTTCTTTATTACAAATGAAAAACCAAACTTGTCTAAGCAAGAAACGGAAATAATATTCCTGCTAATTGCAAGTACATAATAACAGTTATCAAACCGAATTATTAAACCACTAGGTAAAGTCAATACATAAGTGTCTACGGCTAAAGCAGCAACCTTTGCTCCATTGCCAACTCGTAGGTCAACTTCCCCTTTTGCCAAATCTCTACTCCTTTTTAGCTCATGCACATTGGTACAAATGTGAGAACCTCATCTAGTATCCAATACCCATGATGCAGAAGTAGATAAATTAATTTCAATGACAAAAATACCTGAAATTAAAGTCTTCACTTCATTCTTCTTATCTTCTAGATGCTTTTGGGAGTTTCTCTTCTAGTGTCCAGTCTTGCCGCAATGGAAGTAGGTGCCTTCCTTTGCTATTCCTCCACTAGGCTTCAAAGCAGGAGCGGTGGGTTTGGCAACTTCCTTGCCTTTCCCTTTACCACCCTGCTTGGTGGGTCTTTTGTTCTATCTTTTTCCATTTCTGATCATCAGAATGGACTTTCCTTTTGACTTCAGATTCTGCTCAACAATTCTTAACATGGCTAGAATTTTAGGAAGATATTTGTCCATATCATTCATATTGAAATTAAGGACAAATTGACTGAAGCTATCTAGCAACGATTTCAAGATCAAATCACTCGCAAGTTCCTTTCCGAGGGGAAAACCCAATCTCTCAAGGTTCTCCACATACCCAATCATCTTGAGCACATGGGGACCTACAGGGGCTCCCTCAGCTAACTTGCCTTGAAAATGGGCTTTTGAAACTTCAAACCTTTCATGCCTTTCCTGCTCTTCATAGATCATCTTCAGGTGTTCGATCATATTGAATGCTACCATGTTCTCATGTTGCTTTTGCAACTCTGAGTTCATGGTAGCTACCATGAGGTAAGTAGTTTCATTGGCATCATCAACATGCTTCTTATAAGCATCTCTTTCTGCCTTAGGTGTAGAACTAGGAGGTTCCTCTTCAGGAACAGGTTTCTCCAAGATATACAACTTTCTATCATGTTTGAGGACAATCCTCAGATTTCGGTGCCAATCCAGAAAATTTGTCCCAGACAATTTTTCCTTATCAAGGATTGATCGTAAAATGTTGTTAGAGGTGTTTGTTGTCCTGATAATCTACATGAAAATAATGAAAATATAAGTATCACTAAAATAACATATGTAATTAGGCCTTTAATTAAATATGCTCCCACTATTTTACTCAAAACAAATGACCCTCACCATTTGATTCGAAAAATCCCGTTGGAAGATTTTCTAGTGGGTCGAGATCCACATTTCACTTTGTTTTAAGTTCGCGTAGGCAAATTACACAAAACTAGGTTATTTAGGTAGGAACTCCTTCCAATTGTATCTAATACAACTCTCGAATATTTTAGTTTGGTGAATAACTCCTTATTCCAATCCATCACATGGATCATTTCCAACTCTTGCTTCTAACCGTATATAATCTTATTATAATTTGTTTAGTTAATTTTGACCCGTTGTTTTAGCAATTGGATATACAATTATCCCATCGCGCCTTACTAATATAGAACATGCACCTCGCATAGGCGAAACCTACATTATTCGATACTAGTCTTTATGAGTGCTAAAACTTGGAAAGCATAAACTTAATATTTAATTTGAGGGAATTTGCAATTATTCTGATCTCACCGACTTATTTATCATATAAATCGTCTCTCATATGCATCAACATACATTCACATGCATCAACATACATACAAAATGGAACAGTTATGGCCCCTAGCGCAATTGTTCTCCCAAACCAATGAGAGAACCTTAGCTAACCTAATAACGATCTAAGCTTCTCCAAGCAAGATCTTCAAGGTTGTCCTCCTTTGATATTGTATTCTTCTCTCTCTTCATAACATGACATTACATAAAAGAAACTCGTTTTACCTACGATGGAGTGAGATGAGAAAAGAAGTTACATTAAGAGATTAAAAGAGAGGCACGACACGCAGGTCGTATTTTAAAATCCCAGAACAAAATAAAGGAAAACTAAGGCCATAACCGATCACCACAAGACAATATAATAAATACATTATTATTATTATTATTATTTTAAATTCTGTTAATTAAATAAACCAAATTAAATTTCAGCGATTGATCACACTACACAAAGTTAGCCGGGGGTTCCATTGTTCGGTCAGCAGACGGTGGTTCCCGGATGCAAAATTTAATGAACAATTCATTTGAAATCAACGTCGATTTTCGCATCAATACTTGATACTTGAAAGCATAACTCTTGCGCAATCATAACCCTAATCGCATAACTCTTTGACAACAACACCCTTGTACCTTCATGAACCATAATGCACCAATTTCATACTGTCAAACACACCTTGATTATTAATTCAGTATGATTGATCAACACCTCATTCCTTCACCATACTTTTGTCGGATTCCAAAGCAAATGACCATTGATCGCTCAAAGGAAAACAACCATTAAGTGTTTGAATGAACGAAACAGAAACAATATATCATATAACTGTATTTTGCATGAGAATTAATTATATCATATATATAACTTGATCAATCTCAATTGTGTAACCTATGGACGATCGATGTATCGCTGCTTCACCATACTAATCTCAGATTCCGAAGCATAGTCAGCATCAATAATCTAAATCGTATACACATGATGCCAAATTTCATTACTCGTTTATTATTTAATTCATTTTGTCTTTTAATCATATTAATACAGAAAATACAGAAAATAAACATCTATCAGATGCATGGTTTCGTAAGTGGCTCTGATACCACTAAAGGAGAATAGCGATCCAAAACGCAGCGGAATTTAAAATTTTTCTCCTTTAGTGATCCTTACGAATGGGCATGACCAGTGATAGAATCGTTACCTCTTGTGGCAATTGAAACCTTTGATGCAGATCTAAGGAGTGATCACAAACGTTGAATGGTGACAACGCCTCTACTCAGTCCACACGAGCGGATTCCTTCAATCTCAGTGCTAGCTACTACGAATGAAGGCTTTGAGTGAGATAAATAGAGAAACGAAATTCCATCTAATCTAATGCTTCTACACAAGGGTTCTATTTATAGAACCACTTGTGTGGGTTGCAAGCTAAAAAACCCACTTAAATGTATGTGGCCCATATCTTATGATATACCAAAGTCACTTAAGCGTGTGGTACCTTACTATATTTCATATTCTACTTAAGTTCACCGTACCTTACGATGTTCTACAATTCACTTAAGTTCACCGTACCTTACGGTGTTCCTTATTTACTCTATCTCTCATCAATCTGTTCTTTTGTGTGTGACCTTGTAGGTTCTCGCGATATTGGTAATTATATTAAATCATATATTTAACATGATAAATAGTGAGTGGTATCTAGCAACACATCGCTGCTACCCAAGACACGAAAATGTCATGTGATCTGACAAATCCTTTAGTGATAATACTTATGTGTACAATTACCCTTTTGCCCTTATGTCTATATTGAACACAAGGCATAGACCGTGTCATCCTTGTCCAGTTAAATATTAGGCCCGTAGACATTTATCCCGTTACGCAGGATGGGCAAATTCCATCTAGGTCACTCATGTCCCTCAACATGCTTCGTGGAGTACCCATCAACTGTCTTTAGGGTCATCCAGTTACGGACAATGTTTGATCAGCAATAAGGCACTCGACTCTACATCTAGGGTCCATAGTGCTTTCAGGTCGAAGGGTGGTATACACCATTATCACCATGAGAGTAACTTATGACACTTTGCATAACATTCTATATAGTATTCTCATAGCGGGTCAATCCATTATAAATATTACTCTTAATATTCATACCTATGTTTAAGACTTGATAACTCCTTATCCATGATCCATGAGATATGATCATTAGTCTATATACATAATAATATTAATGCTTTAATGTTATCCCGCTTCACAACAAAGCTCGACTACGGATACTTTAAGAAAAGTGTCCTTATGTTTAATGGGATCTCACGATCAAGTCACACTTGATACATTAAACGGACTAGCTATTCTAGGGACTTTATTAAACAAACATAATAAAGAAAAAAAGTCTTTTATTATTAATAAATAATTCTATATAAGTTCCAAAAGCATTTCACAAATACGTATAAAATCAGCGGGTAAAAAGTTTCAAAATCAAGCTTGTAAACGTCAGTATTATTAACCTATGATTCACGTAGTTTAATTTGGTGTGCTCGTTTTATTTTTTGACGACTTTTTCAGTTACATTTTGATTCGTCTGAGCCTATTAACCGGTCAAAATTTATTTCAAAATTAAATCAAACGCTGTAATTTTTTGAGAGGTTTATTTTGCATTGATCATTTTAGTGCATTTAATCAAAATTTTCGAGCATATTTGCGCCCGACTTTTATTCATTTTTCGTCGTCTTATTTTTATTCCTTGATCAAAATAATCAAAGGATTTAAATAGAATTAAATGAATAGTTATTTTAGGATTATTTTAAATTGTTTACCTTATTTTCAATTTAATTATTAATTACTTTTTCTTACATATCCAAAATAATGAGAAGAAAAAATAAAAATAAACAAACTAAAAAAGCCCAACAGTTCTCTTTCAAATTCGAAAATGGGGACCATTTAAAAAACCATTTAGGACATGTGGCCAATATCTAGAAGGTGTAGTGTTTTTCATTCCTTTCAAAATTGGGACCACTAAGAGGACAGGTGCGAGCGCATGTTTTAGATGAAAAAAGAAGAAACATCTTTTTTTTGGACAATACACTTATCCAAACGCGGCCTGAGGGGAGAGGCACTCTCTCTTATTTTCCCAATTTTGGTTCTGCAAAAAACTGGTGATTTCCTTTTAAAACGACCACTAACTTCACTGTACCAAACCTCCATAACCTCACGATTTCTCTTCCTCACCTCCAACTCGACTTCAAACGGTCCATCCTCCTCCACGAACCAAAAACTCACAAATAACCGGCCACACCTCAACACTTTTCTTCATTCCCTAATATCCATTTTCCGCCTCCAAACCACCTAACACGCCTCATACTTTCCATTCTCCTCACCGTCCTCTGCCAACAACAACACCCAAATCTCCCATGAACCACTACCTCCACCGAAAACCCATATTCTTCATCGGCCAAATCACTGGTAATCTCAAAACCACCGCGTCGACACGACTCTTTCCTTGTCGATAATCATCCATACAATGTGATTCAAATCGCCGGGAACAACAACACCACACTTCCGCGATTCATAATTCTAACACACAAAACCACCGCGATCTACGCATCCACCAAAACTCTTCCAACTGTGTCACCAAAATCATTCTCAACGCACCGTTTAAGGCTTTAAGCAACCACTGACTACAACTTCACTTTATTTCTCCATCAATGGTTCTCTTCTCAAATTCCGAGTCACTGACTCACTCCTTGTAACCCTACAAAAAGACTACAATGTCCTCAAGACGTCACTCACTGAGTGGTCCTCCCCAACAAACTCTCTGGTCGCGATACTCTCGTCGGAGCTACAGTAGAGCTTGAATCCATTGCTAGAACCCTAAGTCATGACTCTTTCTCATTTTTTCTCTCATGCATTCATAACACTGACCCATCTTTTAAATCTCCGGTTGGTAAACAACTTGGTGATTGCTTTGTTCTTGTGTTTTTATTGTACCAAGTTTATATTGTTCCAACTGATTTTGGTGTGAATTTGTTTAAATCATGGTTATTTTAGTTTGTTTGTTGATTTAAGAATTTGAATGAGAGAGCTAAAAAAGGAGAATAAACGAACTGAGGTGAGAAAAAGAGTATCCTATTTTGTTGCTTCTTTTAATTCTTTCGGGTGAAATGTCATTTACTCAAGTGCCATGTGTGTCCATGTTATTGGTGGTTGACAAAATTTGAAAATTCTTGGGAATAAGCTTGTTTGGGATGCCCTCCACTTTACAACAATTGGTTATCATTTTGATATTTGTATTTTATTTATTATATTATTTCCTTAAGGTTAATGTTGGTTTGGGATTTGGCCCAACTTTAATTTGATTTTTAAGCCCATTAATCTTGACACCCCTTATGATTAGTAAATATAGTAAACAAAATTTATGTTGAGCTGTTTGATTTTCATTGCGATAAATCATATTGTTTTTTATTTACGGTTTCAACAATTTCATGTCGATATGCCGCCAAGTTGCAATACATCGATAAAACATTTTCACCGCCTTATGATCTTGCGTATGACATTAATCATGTTGTCATTTCGTACAAATCGGTTTTTGAGCACATTGTGATTTGCTTATTTCAATCATTTATAACTAAATTAATTAATAATTGAGATTCATTTAAAATAGCTAATTTTAATAATTAATTTTAATTTTCTTAAATAATTGATTTAAATCCAATGATTTTGATAATGATTTTTTATTATATTAAATAAGTGATTTAATCGAATTTCAATTAATTAATTCGCTAATTAGAAATTGATCACCTTATTTCACAACCATTTCAATCACTTCCAAACCAAAACCAAAACCATTTCATCATCGATTCAAAACCATGTTAAAACCATTAAAAGTCAAATAATTCTCGATTCAACATCGATCTCATTCTCAAATACCTTTGTAAGTCGATCGCTTTTAAGCATCGCCATCAACCTCATATAGCTTACTCTTGGGCTTTCTTACAATGAGACCTATTCGATTTTAATTAATCAATTAGATGATTGATTCACTAAATGTAATATAATCTATCCACAAACACAAATTTAAAACATCGATCCAACATCGAGTATTTTTATTCAAATTAATTCAAAATACCATATTACGATTAAATACCATTTCATCTAGAAATGAAAAGGGGGATGGTTTTGAGTCTTCAACTCCTCTCCTAGGTTGTTTGAATATGAGTTCTCTTACTCGGTTAGTCAAACAATTGTCATTTCTCTTAAAAAACTTCTAACCAAATTAACTCAAACCATTTTTATAATAAACTAAACAAAAAGGGAGATGGTCTAGAGCCTTCGATTCCTCTCCTCAAATGCTTGGATATGAGTTCCCTTACTCAGCCATTCAAGTATATGTCGTTGATCTAAAATATCAACTATACACAAATCTATTTTCATAATAACTTAGATGAAAAAGAAAATGGTATAGAGCCTTCTATTCCCTTTCCAGAATACATGGATACGAGTTTCCTTACTTGACTATTCGATTATTTGTCATCCATTTAAAATACCCCTGACTATTATCAAACCCTTTTGTAATTAAGGATGAAAAGGGATATGGTTTAGAGCCTTCGATTCCTCTCTTTGACTATTTGGATACGAGTTACCTTACTCGACTATCCGAGTAATCGTCATCCAACAAAACATCTTGACATATCAAGTCTATCTTTTTCTCACCCCGTGCGATCGAAATCAATCAAATAAATCATCCAACATATTTATACAAGTTGTCACCCCGTGTGATCAAAACTCTTTTCAGAAAGAACAATGTTTAATCTCTTCTAACGCGCATAACAAACTAGTGCTTAAGCCTCCGCCGAGAGTAGACAAACCAATGTTTAGCCTTTAGAACACGATCTAAATAGTTGTTCATTAAAAGACATCAACAAGTTGTAGTTTCCCAGAACTACGAATGCTCTAATTTCCTAATTGCACTATAAATATACGTAGGCATGAGGTTGCGAGATCTTGACGAGCACACTAATAAAAAACCTCTTTTCCCCCCTTATGAGGTTTCCGTTCATCTCTATTTTCAATCTTTTATTCACTCGAGGAAAAAAAGTAACATTAACTAACATTTAAATCACAAATTAGACTAAAAGGTTCCTGTTGAGTACAACAAATGTGAAGGGTGCTAATACATTCCCCTTGCGTAATCGACTCATGAACCCGAATATGGTTGCGACGATCATTATTCTATTTTTAAAGGTTTTATCGATATTTTCTCATTCCTTCATTGAGATAAATAAAGTTCGGTGACGACTCTGTTCAGACTATTTTTCTGCGACCATCACGAGAAATCGTATTTTTCGAGATGCGATAATACCCTTATTTGCAAACTATTGGAAAAATCTTACTTCTTATTCTTGGGATGAGAAGTAACTAGAGAGGTAGGTTGGAGTTGAGGTTTTCACTCTCTTGGGTTCCATGATGATGGTAGTAAATGCACAAAGTAGAAACTCACATAAGAACACAAAGAAAAGAGAATGAAAATATATGCAAAAAAAAAAGAATGAGAACGTACCTTTATACAATGCCTCTTATGGGCTTATTTTCGTGAGAGAATCCATAAATTAATGGTGATTTGCTCCCCTAAAGAAAAGATTGAGAAATCTTTAGATCTTAAGTAATTTTGAGATTTGTCGTAATCTTTAATTAAAAGTTGATTAAATTTTTTTTTGGAATATATTTGATATGACCTAGCTTGAAAATTTGAGGAGGAAGTAAGTTGTAATCGAATATCCTTTTGGGCTAATCGATTACCAGACTATTTTTAACTTTTATTGCTTCCTTTGGGCCTTGACACGAGTTTGGGCTTGAGATATTGCTTTTGGCACCCCCGAATACCAGGAAAATTTTACCCCATACCCCATCATTTATTCCCCTACCTCTACATTATATTTTTTTGGACCAAAATACCCTCATATAAATAATTTATTAAAAGTTAAAAAATATAATAAAAAATGTAAAATAACTGACTACCCGAACTCTTTTACAAAGTCTTTTGGTAGACAAAATAAAAGTTTAAAATGTTAAAAAACTGACTATCATAACTCTTTTCCAAAGTCTTCCGGTATACAAGAATTTAATGTTAAAAATTGACTATCGAAACTCTTTTGCAAAGTCTTGTCGTACACAAAATAAAAGTAAAAAAATATTTTAAAAATGACTACCGGAACTCTCTTGCAAAATCTTCCGGAACACAAAATAAAAGTTAAAAAATGTAAAAAACAATAATTGTCGTAACTTTTTTGCAAAATTTTCCGGTACACAAAATAAAAGTAAAAAAATATTTTAAAAAACTGACTACGAGAACTCTTTTGCAAATTCTTCCGATACACAAAATAAAAGTAAAAAATGAGTACCGAAACTCTTTTGCAAAGTCTTCGGTAAGCAAAATAAAAGTTAAAAAATGTTTAAAAATTGACTAACTGAACTCTTTTGTGATGACACTGAAATTCACCGTATTTTCGACTCCGATTTCACATGCATTTTAGTTGTTTTATTGTTATTTTGTTATGTTATTACTATGTTTTTCTTTGTTTTCAGGTTTTCAGTCTAATCGGAGCCCCGATCGAGAAAAGGAGCGAAAATGAGCTAAAAAGCCAAAAAATCAGCATTTTATACTTGTGGCTGACGCCATGGCTCCAACCATGACGTGTCCCAATATCAACCTCTCCTCAACTGCCACGCCTCCCACGATCTCCACTTGGGAAATGCATTTTACTCCTATGACGGGCGCCATGATGTTGTGGCGGGTGCCACAAGAACAAAAATGTTTCCCTCCCAATTTCAAACTTAGGGGCATCCTTGTAATCTCCTTGTTTTTCTTGCCTATAAATAGAGCCTTGATTTCACTTGTTTAGGCATCCAAACTTAGTTACAACTAGGCATATATCAGTATTGTGTAAAAATGGTAATCGCTTCACATCGGAGTGTTGCCATCAAGTTTTTGGCGCCATTGTCGGGGACCAATTTTGTCAAATTTTGTACCATGTTGTTACATCGTTTAGACTTAGGTTGTTACCTGCCGGTCAATGCGAAGGACTCGTAGCACCGGAAGCTTAGTGGATCCTCTAGCGGAACCTGAACGTTACGCTCACACACGTTTATTTTTTCATAGAATTAGGAAAGTTATGGCCGAAGATCAAAATCAAAGACCTCTTAAGGGATTTAGCCCAACCATCCAACGAAGAACCTAGTTCTAGTATATTAAACCCAACCATCCCAGCTAATAATTTCAAACTTAAACCCTCCCTGTTGCAACTAGTGCAACAGAGACAATTCACAGGTCTTGCTACTGAGAACCCAAACCAACATTGAAAAATCTTTCTCCAATTAGCAGACACTTTTAAAACCAATGGAGCTTCTCCTGAGGCGATCCGTTTAAGATTATTCCCTTTCTCCCTCAGAGATAAAGCCCTATCATGGTTAGATTCCCTTCCACCCATTCTATAACAACTTGGGAAAACCTTAGAAAAGTATTCCTTGCTAGATATTTTCCCCCAAGTAAGACCGTCGTTCTTCGAAACCAAATAACCAGATTTACCCAGAATCAAGGAGAATCGTTGTTCGAAGCTTGGGAGAGATATAACGAGCTGTTGAGAGCATGCCCACATCATGGTTTAAAAAATTGGTTAATCATTCAGACCTTCTATAATAGATTCCACTATAACACTAAGATGACCATCGACGCTGCCGCAGGTGGCGCACTAATGAACAAACCTTACTCTGAAGCTAGTGCCCTCATCGAAGATATGGCTCAAAACCATCAATCATGGGGAGTTGAACGAGCGACAGTTGAGAAGAAGGAAGACCAAGGAGGAGTGCATGAGTTAAGCTCTATAGACATGATGCAAGCTAAAATGGACGCGTTGGCCCTCAAGGTCGAGCATATGTGTACAAACCCGAATACTACAACTGCAGTTTCGTCGGATTGTGAGATATGTGGAACCAAAGGACACCAATCTGCAGAATGCAGTCTCTTAAACGAAACTAACTCGGAGCAAGTGAACTACACCCAAGGGAACCCATATTCGAATACCTACAACCCTGGATGGAGGAATCACCCAAACTTCTCCTATAAGAACAATAACCCTATCCAAAATACTGCACCTCCGAGACAACCAGGTTACTAAGCCCCAAGACCAAATCAACCTATGCAACTTGTGCCACCAAAGCCGAGCCTTGAGAAAATTTTGGAAAATTTTATCACTGCTCAAACCCAACAAAACAAAGAGTTCATGAACCAGAACATTCACGTTAACGAACTGATTACCCAGTTAGGAACCAAGGTTGACCAAATAGTTACTCACAATAAGATGCTTGAAACCCAGATCTCTCAGGTAGCCTTAAACCAAGCCCCCCCAGACTACACCTGGAGGACAATTCCCTGGACAACCTCAATAGAATCCGAGAGGACAACCCAATGCCATTACCCTACGAAGTGGGGCCACTTATGATGGGCCATTTAACCCAAGATTGAGTGAACCCAAAACTTCTAAGGAATATACCGAACCCACGGATGAAGTGAAGGAACCAGAGGAATCTGAAAAACAGGAAGGTCAAGAAAAAGGAGAAGAACCTAAAGACAAAACTTATGTACCACCCCCGCCATACAAACCACCGATACCATATCCGCAAAGACTAAAACAAACCCAAATCAATAACCAGTATCAGAAATTCATTAAGGTTATAGAAAAACTTCACATAGAAATCCCTTTCACATAAGCCATCACCCAAATACCTTCTTATGCAAAGTTTCTCAAAGACATCCTTACTAACAAACATAGACTCGACGATCCGAAGCCCTTGGAATGCAATTCTATTTCCGAGAATAAGTTAGCAAAAAAAGATAAAGATCCTGGAAATTTCTCCATTCCTTGTATTTTGGGAAGTCATGTCATCGAAAAAGCTTTTCTAGACTTAGGAGCTAGTGTGAACTTAATGCCTTTAGCAGTTTGTGAGAGGTTAAACTTAGGAGAATTACAACCTACTAAGATGTCACTTCAACTAGCCGATAGATCTGTTAAGTATCCGATAGGCATATTAGAAGATGTCCCTGTTAGGATAGGTCAGTTATTTATCCCTACTGATTTTTTTGTCATGGACATTAAAGAGGATGAGGATATTCCAACCCTTCTAGGTAGACTATTCTTATCAACTGCAGGAGCCATAATAGATGTCAAGAGAGGAAAGTTGACCTTTGAGGTAGGTGACGAGAAGATAGAATTTATACTTTCTAAATTTCTTATGGCACCTATGATGGGAGATGCGTGTTATGCCATATATATCATTGATGAATGCGTTAGGGAAATAGAACAAGAAAAAATCATAAAAACAATTAAGTTGCCATCAATCCTCATACTGGAAGATGATAGCTTTAGGAAGCCCTACATCGATGATAACCTTTACGAATGTTTATCCCTTACCCCAGATCCTATGCCATGCCCTAAGAAACCAACCTTAAAACTTAAGGAACTGCCTAAGAACCTGAGATATGAGTTTCTTGATGGAGAGATGAACCGTCCAGTTATAGTCAGTGCTACCTTGAGCCAAGAGGAAACAAACCAACCCTTAGATGTTTTACAAAGATATCCCTCAGCCTTAGGATATAATATCTCTGATCTGAAAGGTATAAGCCCATCCGTATGCATGCATCGGATTTTGCTCGAAGAAGATTCAAAGCCCTCCAGAGAATATCAGAAAAGAATAAACCCTATAATGAGTGATGTTGTTAAAAGAGAAGTTCTTAAGTTACTTGAGGCAGGTATAATCTATCAGATCTCAGATAGTAAGTGGGTGAGCCCTGTGCATGTAGTACCTAAAAAGGGAGGCATCACAGTAGTTCAAAACGATAAAGGCGAACATATAGTAAAACAGATAGAAGGAGGATGGCGGATGTGCATAGACTACATAAAGTTAAATAAAGCAACCAGGAAGGATCATTTCCCTTTACCATTTATAGACCAGATGTTGGAGCATCTAGCCAGACACTCTTACTTCTTCTACCTAGATGGATACTCTGGATTCTTCCAAATACCTATCCACCCCGAAGATCAAGAGAAAACTACCTTTACATGCCCTTATGGAACTTTTGCCTACAGACAAATGCCATTCGGACTCTGTAATGCCCCAGCTACTTTCCAACGCTGCATGATGTCAATCTTTGTAGATTACCTAGATAGTATCATGGAGGTATTTATGGATGATTTCTCGGTTTGTGGATTTGATTTCCAAAATTGTCTTGTTAACCTTGAGAAAATCCTGGAGAGATGCGTGAAGGTGAACCTTGTGCTAAATTGGGAAAAGTGTCATTTCATGGTCACCGAAGGGATTGTTTTAGGACATATAGTTTCCGAAAAAGGTATTGAGGTAGATATAGCTAAAATAGAAGTCATAGAGAATCTAAAACCACCCAAAACTATCAGAGAAGTCCGAAGTTTCCTTGGACATGCTGGATTCTACCAGCGTTTTATCAAAGACTTCTCTAAAATAACTAAACCTTTAATTGGCCTTTTAATGAAAGATGCTGAATTCATTTTCGATGAAAAATGTAATAAAGCATTTAATCTTTTAAAGCAAACGTTGATTTCAGCACCCATTATGCAACCCTCTGATTGGTCAGAACCTTTTGAGATAATGTGTGACGCTAGTGATTATGCCGTTGGAGCCGTTCTAGGACAAAGGAAAGATAAAAAATTACATGTGATTTATTATGCCAGTAGAACCCTAGACGCCGCCCAACTTAACTATGCAACAACTAAAAAGGAACTACTAGCTGTAGTTTTTGCTATAGACAAATTCAGATCTTATCTAGTAGGAGCCAAAATTATAGTTTACACCGATCATGTTGCCATTCGTTACCTATTAAGTAAAAAAGATGCCAAGCCCAGGTTAGTCCGATGGATTCTGTTACTACAAGAGTTTGATTTAGATATCTAAGATAAAAAAAGGCACTGAAATGTAGTAGCTGATCACCTTTCTAGGCTAGAACACCTGAAACCAGACTTCGTGCCCATAAATTATGATTTTGCCTATGATAGACTGATAGCTAAACTAGAAGCCATTGAAGACGATAGCCTAGGCCCTCATGAGCACTTCCAAAAATCCTTCGCTGTAAGTAACATGCCATGGTATGTAGACTTTGTTAATTATCTAATTGCTGATATCATACCCCCCTGATCTTGACTACCACCGGAAGAAGAAGTTCTTTAACGATGTAAGAAACTTTTATTGGGACGAACCACTCCTTTTCAAAAGGGGTAAAGACGGCAGTTTTCACCGTTGCGTTCCAGAAGAGGAGGTAAAAAGTATAATTGAGCATTGTCACTCTGCACCCTATGGTGGACATGCGAGCACCTCTAAGACATACGCCAAGATTCTTCAAGCTGGCCTGTTCTAGCCTACCATGTGGCGCGGTGTCCATGCTTGCATTGTCAAATGTGATAGATGCCAACGCACGGGAAATATTTCAAGACGTGACGAAATGCCTCTAAGAAACATTCAAGAAGTAGAACTCTTCGACGTTTGGGGTATAGATTTCATGGGACCTTTCCCACCATCGTTAGGAAACAAGTATATCTTAGTAGATGTGGACTACGTGTCTAAGTGGATTGAAGCTATAGCTGCACCCACAAACGACACTAGAGTGGTGATCAAGTTATTTAAAAACTATATATTCCCCAGATTTGGAACACCCCATTTTGTCATAAGCGATGGAGGATCGCACTTCATATCGAGAATATTTGATAAACTTTTAAGCAAATATGGAGTTAGGCATAGAGTAGCAACACCATACCACCCACAGACTAGTGGCTAAGTAGAAGTATCCAATAGGGAGATAAAACAAATTCTAGAAAAAACTGTTTATATATCTAGAAAAGACTGGTCTCAGAAGCTCCACGAAGCATTATGGGCCTACAAAACCGCTTTCAAAACCCCTATAGGAACAACTCCCTACCAACTAGTCTATGGAAAATCCTGTCATTTACCTTTTGAATTAGATCATAAGGCCTATTGGGCCATTAAAACTTTGAACTTGGATTACCTGACCACTGGTGAAAAACGTATCCTTGACATCCACAAACTGGAAGAACTCAGGCAATTTGCCTACGAGAATGCCATAATATACAAAGATAGAACCAAAGCTTGGCATGACAAAAGAATTGTGAAAAAAGATTTCAATATAGGCGACCATGTTCTCCTGTTCAATTCTAAGTTACGACTTTTCCCTGGGAAGTTGCGTTCAAGATGGACTGGCCCTTTCAAAGTATCTAAGATTATGAGATCCGGAGCTGTAGAAATCAAGAACGAAACCTGTAGTACATTCATTGTAAATGGGCAAAGACTGAAGCTCTATGAAGGAGGAGACATTTCAACATACTACTCCAGCCACACTCTGATAGATCCACCAATTCCTACGACAGATATATAAGTTCTGATCGTCAAGCTAACGACGTTAAACAAGCGCTGCTTGGGAGGCAACCCACGGTTTTCTTATCTTATTTTACTTTTTTTTTTCATTTATTTACTTTATTTTAGTTTTAATCATATTCTCGTCAGGATTAAATATCATTTGCAATGTTTGTGTTTTCAGGATCCTTTTCCCTAACCTTTGCAGGATGCAGAACTTTGATGACATGCATGTGGTTTTCAGAGATGACGCCTAAAGGGAGCGTTACATAGTTCTCTACCAGCGCCCTATGGCACCTACACGCTATCCGGACCAGGATTGCATTGACGCCCTAGGCATTGAGCCGAGCATCAGATTCCTGTGCCACCAACTCCAATGGGATGAATTCGCTGATAACTTGAACAACACCTATAGGAACCTGACTTTGGAGTTCCTTAGCTCGTTTGCTTATGATCCTTACTCCGGACCAGATGGACATGTTGTTTTCAGGTTATTCGGGACTGAGTACTATTTCAGCCAGAAGGAGTTCGGTGACCTGTTAGGTTTTCAGACAACCCCCGACGCTATCCCTGAGACGCAGATGGGATACTCTCTGGGTAGGGAAGTGGAGAAATTCTGGAGCGATATCTCTTGTGGATGGAGTCAGGATCCTTCCACTCAGTTGTCCTAGGTTATCCACAACCCTGCTATGAGGTATTTCCAGATGATACTGGCGCACTCTTTTCTTGGAAGACCAGATACTGAGACTCTACTGAGTGAGGAGGAGATATTTTTATTATTCTATGCATCTCAGTCACGCCCTGTGGCATGTGAGAACTTTCTGTTGTGTGGCCTTAGCACTGTTGACGGATCATCAGAGGGAATTATTCATGTAGGAGGGATTGTCACGCAGATTGCCACTGCCTTAGGTCTATCCCGCAAGCTGCTCCATCTCAGGATTTTCTGTGGCTACACTACTATGGATATTGATTTCTGCTTGGACAGAGGATTGATGAGGAAAGTCTCTTTTAACCCCAGATAGTCCAGATTGTTGATTGATAGCGAGACGATACACTACTTTACACTGCCAGACCCGATGATGACCAGTGTTCATGACCCAGATAACTGGACCTATGCTTTGGAAGCCCCTAAATGTCCGCACGCAGATTGTCGAGTGTCGCAGAGAGATTGCCAAGCTTAGGCAGGAGGTGGCTGACCTTACTTTACAAATTGGGGTATCCGATCTTACGCATGCTACCGAGGTTGACTTTTTGTACCAAGAGATAGCAGAGCTTCGTCAGGAGATAGCCGTACTTCGTGGATCCAGTCAGGCAGAAGAGCCCCCTACTGTTTGAGTTTACCGTCTCCTTTACCTTTTCTTATTTATGCTTATATTATTTTTCGCATTTCCCAGATTTATTTTATATTATCGCATTTGGTACATTTTCAAATTATGTTAGCACTTTGATATTTCCATATATATATATATATATTTTATGTGTGTGTTTATTTCCTTTATATTTATATTATAGTCTAATAGTATTATTATTTATTTGTTTAATATTTAAATTTTATTTTCATAAATTGTGCAAGCCTTATTCTATTAGGAAAAACAAAGAAAATGCTATCCGGACCCCCAGACCAAAAAGAGCATGGAGAAGCCCATACCAAAATCTCCAAATTTCGGCGTAGCTCAGTTTGCTCTTATGGCGCCCGCCATAGCCCTGTGGCGCCCGCCACGGCTTCTGGTATACTCGTAGCAGATTCACATAATTCACCATTTTTGGTCCTTCAAACTTCCAAAACCCATTTTTTCCTCTTCCAAAAACTCCCTTGAACCTCATAAAAGCTCCTACATTTATCATCTTCCCACCATACAATTTACCTTTCTAACTTCCATTTTAATTTTCATCCATCAATATCCATAAAAATCTCACCTTTACCATCCTATATATATAAACCCATCTTCATCTTCTTCAACACATTCAAAGATCAAAACAATGGAGTTCAACGAATATATTCTTCGTGAATGGAAACCTGGGGATAGGCAGAGAAAGATTATCGAAAGGTTGCAAAATCGGGAAATTCTCCCGACGAGGTACGTGGACGATAACTGTCTGTATACTTTGGGTATCTACCACAATATTTTTCATTTGTTAGATTTTTTAGGCTTGCACACTATTTTTGTGAACAGAGAGCCTACCTTTGAGCGACTGACAGTCGAGTTCTTAAGTTCTTTAATTTATACTGTCAGTCCTAACATTTCTAGTACAGTTGGTACTGTTAAATTTTGAATGTTTACTGTTGAGTATGAGTTTAGTACCAACGAACTAGCAGGTCTGTTAGGAATTCCTCATGGGGAAGGTACTATTTGTGAGGCCCCTTTGGATTCAAATTGGTCGGTTGAGGTGTTTTCCTTCTGGAAGAGATTGTCTAATACTTCAATAAATTCTTTTGAAGGAATTCTTGCCTCAACCATCCATAACCCGACCATTAGAGTTTTTAGATATATGTTAGCTTGTACTATTTTTGGCCGGGAGAGTCCAAACAAGGTTAATTCTCGAGAGCTTCTATTTTTACAAGGAAGCCTCACAAATAGGAGAATTAATTCGGTCCCGTTTATGATTGCTCATATGGCTTTAACTCTTAATAAAGCGGAACCTATTGTTTTTGGAGGACTCATTACGTCTATTGCTCGGGCTCTTAACCTGAACAATGAGATAGCTACCTTAGTTCCCTTAGCTCCTCGCACAATCAACCTTAAATTTCTAAGAGATGTGAAATTGTGCCGAGTGAGAAGAGAGAGAGGTTATGTGCTTATGATTCATGGTATAACTATCCCATCTGTTGTCTTACCGTGCACTAGACGTACTGATGTACATAATGAAAGGAATTAGACCTATGTTTTAGATGCTCCACCTGTTTTAGGTCCACTTCCTCCTAATGTTCCTGATGAGGAGGGACACGACACTGATGAAGAATTTGATCGGAGAGAGCAATCTCCCGTACCTCATGTGTCCCCACATCACCCTTCACCATCACACACTGCACCATCTTCTTCTTTCGCAGGTTCTGCTCCTGGATTATCTATTACTGAGGAGATATGGCGCGACCACATGGCTAGAGAATAAAGGTGTGATGACCTACTCTCTACCATTCAGCAACAACTGGAGGACAACATGAGCTTCATGCAAGAATCGCAATGAAGGGTAGATCGATCCTATGCGACTGTTTCACAGACCCTGCTTGCGATCACAAACGAGCAATCCCGTCAGCAGAACTACCACCGTCAGCATTCTGCGCTGATAAAGGCCACTCAGGGTTCCATTTTAGGCAACCTTCAAGAGGTGAGGAATGCCCAGGCTGCCTTATTGGTCAGGATGGACCAGAGAGACCATCGTCGCAGCAGATCCCGTCGTCCACCTCAGGATGGCGAAGGGACCAATGGTCAGCAGTAGTGTGACAGGTTACTCTCCCCTTATCTTATTTCGAAACATTGGGGATAATATTAGATTTAAGTGTGGAAGGAGATTTTATCGCTTTCTATTTCCCTTTACTGTTTTTAGTTAGATTGTTTATTTTTATTGCTTTTTAGTTGTTTACTTTGTTTTATTTCGTTTTTAGTTAGTGTGTTTTAGAAAATACATGTGTCTGACGAGTCACCGGTATAGTGTATCTTTAGTACATCCTCATCTCCCCATTCCTTTAGCCCTACCAAAAAATTTTGCAAAAGAAAATGGTGTTGTTCTAAAAGTTTTTGGGCTTTAAGACAGGTTTGAGTTAGGATGTGGTGACTTGGGAGAACTTTTTGAAACATCAGTATCATTTTAGCACCATAGTGTCGCAACCTGAAAAATGGAATGCGAAAAAAACAACCGGCGAAGAAAGACAGGAGAGTCGCCACCGTGCGTTATTTATCCCAAATGAGGGAAAGGAAACGCTCGAAGTAAACCTGGAAAAAGGAAAGGAAAAGACAAGGTCTCGCAACCAAATCTTGGGTTCGGGAGTCGATTATGCGAAGGGAAGGTATTAGCACCCCTACGCATCCGTAGTACTCTACGAGATCCACTTTTGTAGTTCTTTTCTAAAGGGTGTGGGTTTATCTAATGTGTTATTTACTAAAAAAAAGGGGGTCAAAAGAAAATGACTCGCACGGATGTTGCATCCACTGCATACGTATCTCATATGAATATGAGAATCAGAGTGTTCGTAGCTCGGCTACCTAGGGGTTAAGGGTAATTGTGCTCGCTAAGACATCGCGTCTTATGCCTACGTATCTCATCTGGAATGAGAATCAGAGCAAGCCGTAGTTCGGCTAACTACGGGGTTATGGATTGGGTTTTGGACGAACGACGTTACTACGCAATCTACCGGATGCTCGACCTTTGGAGACTTACTCGCCTGTAGTAGAAGGAGTTAACGTGTTCTTGGGAGAAGAAAAATCAATGAGTTGGTAGGGTTAGGGATGCTCATGCAAAAGGGAAATCCTAGACGAAGGAACCTGCATAAAGTAAACACGCAAAACATTGCCTCCTATCGAGGTCTTCCAGCTAGGAAAGTAGTAAAATG
Organism: Lathyrus oleraceus; assembly: GCF_024323335.1. NCBI lineage: Eukaryota > Viridiplantae > Streptophyta > Magnoliopsida > Fabales > Fabaceae > Lathyrus > Lathyrus oleraceus. The sequence goes on from NC_066581.1 coordinate 235,824,491, forward strand.
CGGGAAAAATGTAAAAGTACCACACGGATAAAGATCCGAAGTAACAGTAATTAACGGAACAAGGAAACCCTGAGATCCTTCCAAGCTAACACCATCAAAGAAAGTGAGTCAGTACAGGTAATCAGAATGAAACCTCCAGGTGGTATCCCACAAATAAAGTGGAACACCAGGCAAACCATCTCTGCAAGAGTCATATGAGCCCTCACAAAACAAAACTCAACAAACAGGTTAGAGAAACAAAATAGGGTAACCAAGAGTTTCCCCCAAATCAAAATGTAACCACATGAATCATGCCATTAAAATTCACAAAAAGCTCACAAAAAGCAACCAAGGGTAGGAGGCCTAAACCTCTTGTCAAACACATGCATCAAAGGGGTATCAAATTCACCCATAATACCTCATACATTTAGAGCATTCAAATTAAAGGCATAAAGATGATGGATATAGGGCAAACCTGATTGGAGAGATCGGTTGAAATCAAATGGCACAGCTGAATTTGCAAACCAATGTTAGGGTTTGCTTGAGCTGAAAGTGTGTGAGTCAGAATGAACCTTTCAGAGTTGCCTGGAGGTTGCTCTGAACTCTGTTAGCTCTTCTCTCACTATCTTTTTCCTCCAGCCAGGGTAATAGGAATAGAATGAAATTTTGTTTCACTGAAACTCTGAATTTATAACCTGATTTTTGTGGACCCGTGGGCTCAAATGAGAGAGGCTCAAGTCCAAAATTTTTCTTTTATTTATTTATTTTTTATTTTTTATTTATTTATTTATTTATTATTATTATTATTATTTTCTTTTTCTTTTTTCTTCGTTTTCCGTTTTTTTTTTTCAAAACACGTGGGCTTCGCCTAGCGAGAATGACAACTCATGAACAAACCTTTGCTCCTTCAAGATTAACGTTTTGACTGACGAATAGACCCCTGTTGGAAGTAACTTAAGTCTTTCCCTTGTGTTGACTGATCATCTAAATAGAACCCACAAAGTGTCCTGGATGATGTTCAAGCTTCTTGGAGCTAATCCCGATTGACATGATAAAATGCAATGTATCTAATGTTAAATGACCTAAAAATGAATGCGTGAATAAGGAGGGCAAATTTTGGGGTGTTACACATAGACTTCATGAATATAGGAATCACTCCCGAAATCCCATATACCATGGCCTTAATCACCATTTCAGTATAGTCCTCAGTAGTTTATTCTAGCAGTCAGCTTCGGCCTAAGCATCCTTTACGTAGGGGACCGATGAACATAAGTGAATGATCCAGTGCAATAAATAAAGAAAAAGGCAAATTCAGGGATAGGTGACCCTCACAAGATCATTTAAACCAAAAAGTTGTAAAAATTTGTTGCAAAAGAAAAAGAAAAAAATAACTCACCCACTGTTAGTTGGTTAAGAGGTATCTGGCGCTGAACTCGGTAGGGCGGATTACGATCTGATCCCCCACAACTGCATTTGGGTCGAATAAAAGGGTTTACACAGATTTATGTGCCATAAACCCCATGTTTAGAATCAGAATCACTAACAGGTCACTCTACTATGAAGCATGTACGGATAACAGGCTTAATGTGATTGCGCCTGAATGAAAATGACCCAAAAAGAGATGAAGAGGTAGGCCTAGGTATTGTGGGATAATATGGGTTGGTTAATATAGAATGGAGTTTATGTCCGTGTCTGCGGATAAGTGTCATCACGATATCCTTGGTTCACTCAGTTAGTACCTATCAACGCATCCCGACTTGAACTTAGAAGCCCTTTTAGCCCGAATCACTCGTCGATACCGATTTTTCTTCTTTAAGCTTTTAAGTGTTTTGCTTGAGGACAAGCAAGGGTTTAAGTGTGGGAGAATTTGATGACACTGAAATTCACTGTATTTTCGACTCCGATTTCACATGCATTTTAGTTGTTTTATTGTTATTTTGTTATGTTATTACTATGTTTTTCTTTGTTTTCAGGTTTTCAGTCTAATCGGAGCCCTGATCGAGAAAAGGAGCGAAAATGAGCTAAAAAGCCAAAAAATCAGCATTTTACACTTGTGGCTCCCACTGTGGCTGGCGACATGGCTCCAGCCATGACGTGTCCCAATCTCAACCTCTCCTCAACTGCCACGCCTTCCATGATCTCCACTTGGGCGCTGCACTTTACTCTTATGGCGGGGGCCATGATTTTGTGGCGGGCGCCACAAGAACAAAAATGTTTCCCTCCCAATTTCAAACTTAGGGGAATCCTTGTAATCTCCTTGTTTTTCTTGCCTATAAATAGAGCCTTGATTTCACTTGTTTAGGCATCCAAACTTAGTTACAACTAGGCATATATTAGTATTGTGTAAAAGTGGTAATCGCTTCACATCGGAGTGTTGCCACACTGTGTAATCGAGTCTGTAATCGAGTTTGGAGCAACTTTGGAAGGAAGTTTAATCCCTCCGATTGGAGCATGTTTTATTGCTTTACCTTTGTCTACTTTACTTTCCCGCACTGCCTTTACTTTACTTACTTTCCCGCACTGCCTTTACTTTGTTTACTTTCCCGCACTGCCTTTATTTTGTTTACTTTCCCGCACTCGCACTTTACTTTGTTTATTTCTCGCACTGCACTACTTTTATTTACTTTCCGCATTCACACTACTTTTATTTACTTTCCCGCACTCGCACTTATTACCTTTTATTTATCCGTTTTTATGATAAAAATCAAAATGCATTTTTACTTTACTATGTCTTGCTAAACCTATAAAGGTTAAAATATAAGGATCGTAATTGAACCGATAATCTGTACAATTGCTCGTAGAAACACTTAAGGGCTATTTTGACTTTCAACTTAAGTTTTCTTGCACTTAATTTCCGTTGGGTAAGATCGAAAGTTGTCCGACGTTTGTTTAAACTTAGTTGTTTTTAACTATTTCAAATACAGCGAAAGCGCTTTGTTTAGTTCATTAGGAGTTTTAAACTTAAAAAGAAAAGTGATTTTAAAACTATTTTCGGACGCGTTTATAAGTTTAGAGTCTGGTTCGCGAGAACCTCTTTTGGTTAAGAAATCCAGGTCAAAATACTTTTCAACTTAGTCAAGACACTATATTTCTTAAAAATAGGTTTACTACTCTAACGCAATGCGCGCCTTTTTATAAGTGACAATAAGAGGGTTTGATTAGGGAGTACAACTCGGTTCTGAATACGCGAAAGCGATAGTTCCCGTTAAATTGGTTCTTTTCAAAGTAGGAAACACTGCCCATAAGTAATTCTATTAGCAAGTACTTGGATTATTAATTGATTATGTGAATTACATCCGAACCTGTCTTTATTAATTGAATTTAATTTAATACTTTATTTTTTCATTGTGCATTCTCAAAAACCCTACTTCGATTACCTTAGATAAACACCGTAACAATAGATAACGATAGATTGACATTTGGTCTCTGTGGATTCGACAATCTTTTATATTACTCTGACGCGTTCGTATACTTGCGAAAAACACGCATCATTTTACAAAGTCTTTCGGTACACAAAATAAAAATTAATGTTAAAAACTAACTATCGAAACTCTTTTGAAAAATCTTCTGATATACAAAATAAAAGAAAAAAATATTAAAAAATTAATTACCGAAACTCTTTTGCAAAGTTTTTTCGGAATATAGTAAAAATTAAAAAATATTTTTAAAAAAAATAATAAATTAATTAAAAATATACAAGGGAAAAGTTGATTTTTTTTATATAAAATATAGGGGTATAGAAACAAAAATGGTATAAGATAAAATTTTCAAATACTAGGATTGCATCTATTTAGCTTAAATCATTCGATTTTCTATGCTTTTTGACTTAAGGGCTCAAAGACAAAAATATAATAAAAATTAAATCATTGAGGATAAGATTTTTTTTTGAGTTTTCCAATTTAATCATCTATCAAACACTTTACATCAAAATCTCAATATCCCTACAGAAAAATCTTTCTCACGAGCAAACAACCAAACATAACATCGTCAAAACTCAATCTGTATTGATCACTTGATATAAAAGTTGGCTAAACATTATTTAAAACGATCCGATCATCATCGATCATTAGATATCTCAAGGATATCATTGGACATAACACACACCTTTCTCCCATTCAACCAATATTCCTCCATCCCTTAAAGTTTTTCATGATGTTTATTTGACTTCTAATCCGGATAGCAAAAAATAATACCTATAAAACATCGATTTAGTCCTAATCAAAATCTCCAACCCACATGTTTTACCTTTAGGATGCTACTAGCTTAATTTTAAACATGAATATGACATTTTTTAGAAAACTTATGATATGTTAATCTAATTAAAAGCTAATATATTGATTAAATTTTATTTTAATATTTTGTAAGATATTTAAGAGAGTGTTATTACTACTTATAATATACTTGTCAATTTTAATTTATTTATAATAATAAATTTAAATATGTGAAAAATTAGTATAGGTTAATAAATTTAAATTATAGATATACAGATACATTTATTTTGATAACTTGTAGTTTGAATTTTTTTAAAGGCAAAACATCTTCCAAGCCTAGTTTTGGTGAGGGGCTACCAAATAAATTGCAATCTCCTAGTATTTATAGGACTAATTCACTCCGAGAAAAATGAATAAGATGCAATCTCCACCGTTAGTCAACTCAATCTTAATCAACGAAAACTAAAAGAACACGTCATCGATCCGCATGATTCCGCTCCTTCCAATCAGAACTCTTTTCTTAACCCTATATATAGTTTTCTCCACTTACATCAATCTTCAACCACTCGTTGTCAGCGATCACCTCTCTTTCGTTTTCACCACCAATTCAGTAACAATCAAACATCACCAATGGCTCCAACGAAGGCCGAGAAGAAGCCAGCCGAGAAGAAACCCGCAGCAGAGAAGTCCCCTGCAGAGAAGAAACCTAAGGCTGAGAAGAAGATCTCGAAGGAAGGAGGAAGCGACAAGAAGAAGAAGAAGTCCAAGAAGAGCGTTGAGACCTACAAGATCTACATCTTCAAGGTGTTGAAGCAGGTTCATCCTGATATCGGTGTCTCCAGCAAGGCTATGGGAATCATGAACAGTTTCATCAACGACATTTTTGAGAAACTCGCTCAGGAATCCTCCCGTTTGGCTAGGTATAACAAGAAGCCAACTATTACATCTCGGGAGATTCAAACCGCTGTTAGATTGGTTCTCCCCGGGGAGTTGGCCAAACACGCCGTCTCCGAGGGTACCAAGGCCGTCACCAAATTCACCAGTTCTTGAATTATCTGCTCTGTTATTATTCTCTCTATAGGGTTTAGCTTGATTTTTGTTGAATTAGTTTTTTTTAATGGAGCATTGATGTATATAATGGTTATAATCAATTTAAATGATATTTAAAATTCTTCACTTTTTATTTTTTGTTGAGGCCTGTCTTGTCATTTAGATACAAACTCACAATCCCATGATTAAAAATTTGGCGCATAATCCCTATATTTAGCACAGAACAGTGAGTGATTAAAAATTTGTAAAGAGGTATGTTTTGTTGTAGATATTTTTTCACTAGTTTGATTACATCAACATTTTGCAAAGAGGTGTGTTTTTTAGGTAGTAGTCCATTGTTCTAGTTTCATTTAGTTTGAAAGTTATTGACATACTTTCATATATAAGTATTAAATTCATTAGATTTAGAACAAAGAGAACCGGGAAGCTAGAACTTATAACAAGAATAGCAATAAGCCTAAAAAGTATTTCAAAAATAGTCTTTCTTTTAATATGTTTTGTCCACATATATTGCCTTGTAAATAATTATACATTCAATCACATTGTTTTCCAAGTTTTCAATGTTTAGAGTTGTGTAAACTTAAAATTGTCCATTTCAAGAGAAATGATATAATTTGAATGAATAATTCAAAATTGTTCATAGTTGGAGTTGTTTATTGTTTAGCAATATTTAGATAATTCTTTTTTTTCAATAGTGCAATTATATATATGATGATGATTTGGTAATGTTAGATTCTCCTCCGATTGTAAAGATGACCATGGAGTAAAAGATTATAAGAAAAAGTCAAAGATTATATTATCAAAGATATGCCTAAGGGGATGAAGGAAAAGTTTGATAAGTGCTGAAGTGAAAAATCAGTACTCTTGCACTTGGAAATGTTCTTGATGTTGAAAAAGTCATTGTTTCTTTATTATTTGGATGATCATTGTTTTCTTATTATTTAGAAATAAGTGGAAGATTTTACTACTTTATAGGGACCGTAATAAATGGGTTACAGATGATGTATCCAATGCTTTGGCTATATGTAAAAGCCAAAACAATATTCATTCCAACATTGAGAGCATTTTCAATAATTAGAGAAATACACTAGTGAGAGAAATTCTTAAATACAATGTGTATTTTATCTTTCCAGTAAATAAAAAGTCTTAGCAACTTTGTTTGTTATTATTCCGCATTTATATCGCTATTCCATGAATCTGACTATGAGGAAATGTTGCGTAGTTTCATAATAACTGGTATCAGAGCTGGTTAGTTCTTTCCGTTTTAGAAGCGATATAGAGGAGTCAGATTCGAGTGGGAGCGATGGCGGCAAACGAAGGAAAGGTAGAAATTGAGAAGTTTGATGGTGTGGACTTCAGCTTTTGGAAGATGCAAATAGAGGATTATTTGTATCAGAAAGGTATGCATGAACCTCTAACGGGCACGAAACCAACGACAATGGAGGACGGTGCCTGGACCCTTCTCGTTAGAAAAGCTCTTGGAGTCATTCGATTGACGTTATCTCGTAATGTTGCTTTCAACATTGCAAAAGAAAAAACTACGACTGATCTTATGAATGCTCTTTCCAGCATGTACAAAAAACCGTCGACCCCAAATAAAGTTCATTTGATGAGGCGATTGTTCAATTTACGGATGACAAAAGGTGCATCAACGGCGCAACATCTGAACGAACTCGACACTATTACAACTCAATTGAGTTCAGTTGGAATCGACTTTGATGGAGAAGTACAGGCTTTGATACTCTTGTCTTCCCTTCCAGAAAGTTGGAATGCTACAGTCACAGTTGTGAGTAGTTCATCGGGAAGCAACAAGTTAAAATTTGATGATGTACGTGATTTGGTTCTTAGTGAAGAGATCCGACGGAGAGAGTCGGGTGAATCATCAACCTCTTCAGTATTACATAGAGTCAAGAGGTAGAAGTTCAACTAGAGGAAGCGAACGCAGTAAATCAAAGGTGAGACGATCAAAGTCCAGAAATCATCATAGTTCTAACAGCTCAAAGACTATCGAGTGTTGGAATTGCGGGAAGACCGGACACTACAAAAATCAGTGCAGGAGTGCACCGAAGAACAAGGAGGCGAAAAATGAGGCAAACATTGCTTCAACCTCAGGAGGAGGTGATGCGTTGATATGTTCTTTAGAGAGCAAGGAAGAGTCTTGGGTGTTAGACTCTGGAGCATCCTTTCATGCAACTTCACAGAAACAGTTCTTTGAAAATTATGTTACCGGGAACCTCGGTAAAGTTTACCTTGGTAATGAACAATCTTGTGAGATTGTGGGAAAAGGTGTAGTGAAGATCAAGTTGAACGGGTCTGTTTGGGAGTTGAAAAATGTCAGACACATTCCTGACCTGACGAAGAACTTAATCTCAGTAGGCCAGTTGGCCAGTGATGGATACACAACAATCTTCCAAGGAGATCATTGGAAGATTTCAAAAGGTGCAATGACACTTGTTTGCTGTAAAAAGAGTGGTTCTCTTTACAAGACAGCTGGAGCATGTCATTTGATTGCAGTTGCAGCAAATGAAAGTTCCAACCTATGGCACCAAAGACTAGGCCATATGAGTGAGAAGGGGATGAAGGTTATGCACTTAAATGGAAAACTACCGGGTCTTCAGTCAATAGAAATTGACATGTGCGAAGACTGTATACTTGGAAAGCAAAAACGAGTTAGCTTTCATACAAGTGGGAGAACTCCAAAGAAGGAAAGACTCGAGCTTGTCCACTCTGATGTTTGGGGTCCAACTACCGTCTCATCTATTGGTGGAAAGAAATACTTCGTGACTTTTATTGATGATCATTCCAGAAAGGTATGGGTATACTTTCTGAAATATAAGTCTGACGTATTTGAGGCTTTCAAGGTGTGGAAAGCGATGGTAGAAAATGAGACCGGATTGAAGATCAAAAAGCTCCGAACTGACAATGGTGGTGAATATGTAGACACCAGGTTCAAGAAGTTATGCTATGAGCACGAAATAAGAATGGAGAGGACTGTGCCAGGTACGCCTCAACAGAATGGTGTAACTGAGCGTATGAATCGAACGTTGACTGAAAGAGCCAGAAGCTTACGCGTGTAGTCAGGCTTACCGAAGCAGTTCTGGGCAGAGGCAGTCAACACATCAGCTTACTTAATCAACCGAGGTCCATAGGTACCATTGGAGCATAGAATACCAGAAGAGGTATGGAGCGGAAAAGAGGTAAAACTCTCACATCTTAAAGTTTTCGGCTGTGTAGCATATGTGCACATTAGTGATCATGGCAGGAACAAGCTTGACCCCAAATCAAAGAAATGCACTTTCCTCAGTTATGGTGAGGATGAGTTTGGGTATCGCTTATGGGATGCTGAAAACAAAAAGATGATCCGCAGTAGAGATGTAATCTTCAATGAAAGAGTGATGTACAAGGACAAACAGAATACATGTGTCAACAACTTAGATTTGAGTGGGCCAATTTATGCAGAGGTGGACGATGTCTTAGAAAGTCCTATAGTTGATAATCCTCAGCTAGAGGAAACAATTGAACAAGGCAGTGAGCAGCAGCCTGGCATATCAGAGCCTCCGAATCCAACTCCTGTATTGAGAAGGACTTCTAGAACTCATGTTCCTAACAGGAGATACATGGACTACATGTTATTGACAGATGAAGGGGAGCCTGAAGATTATGCAGAAGCATGTCAGACAGCAGATGCTAGCAAGTGGGAACCTGCTATGAAAGACGAGATGAAGTCTTTGATCTCCAATCATACATGGGAACTTGCTGAGTTACCTATGGGAAAAAGGGCACTTCACAACAAATGGATGTATCGGGTGAAGGAAGACCATGATGGCTCTAAGAGATACAAGGCCCGACTAGTTGTCAAAGGATTTCAATAAAAAGAAGGAGTTGACTACACTGAAATTTTTGCGCCAATTGTGAAGCTCAATACTATCAGGTATGTGTTAAGTATTGTTGCCAGTGAAAAGCTCTACCTAGAGCAGTTGGATGTGAAGACTGCGTTTCTTCACGGAGACTTAGATGAGGATATCTACATGCATCAACCAAGAGATTTCTTAGAAGAAGGAAAACAAAAAATGGTGTGCAGATTAAAGAAGAGCTTGTATGGTCTAAAATAAGCTCCAAGACAATGGTATAGGAAGTTTGAAAGCTTCACACACAAGGAAGGTTTCCAGAAGTGCAATGCCGACCACTGTTGTTTCTTCGAAAGATATCATTCAAGTTATATCATTTTATTACTTTATGTCGATGATATGTTAGTAGCAGGTCCAAATATTGATGAAATCAGAAACTTGAAGATGCAATTGTCAAAAGAATTTAACATGAAGGACTTGGGTCCAACAAAGAAGATTCTTGGAATGCAAATCACGAGAGATAAGCAAAGAGGAATTTTGCAGTTATCTCAGGCGGAGTACATCAACCGTGTTTTACAAAGATTCAACATGGACAATGCCAAACCAGTTAGCACACCTTTAGCTAGTCATTTTCGCTTATCAAAGGACCAGACCCCAAAGACGGAGGAAGAAAAAGAATTGATGGCTAAGATTCCATATGCTTCAGCCATTGGAAGTTTGATGTACGCGATGGTATGCACGAGGCCAGACATTGGCCATGCAGTGGGAGTTGTAAGCAGGTTTATGTCAAATCCAGGTAAAGCCCATTGGGAAGCTGTGAAATGGATTTTGAGGTATCTACAAGGCACTAAGGAGAAATGTTTGTGCTTTAGTAAAGGTGAATTAAAAGTACAAGTCTATGTAGATGCAGACTTTGCTGGTGAAGTTGATCATCAAAGAAGTACCACCGGTTACATATTTATTATTGGTACTACAACTGTTAGTTGGATGTCGAGGATACAAAAGATTGTTACTCTATCCACTACAGAGGCTGAGTATGTAGCAGTAACAGAAGCTAGCAAAGAGTTGATATGGCTTCAAGGATTATTGACAGAGTTGGGATTCATCCAAGAGAGGAGTGTTTTGCATAGCGACAGTCAGAGTGCAATACATTTGGCTAAGAATTCAGCATTCTATTCTAGAACGAAGCACATCGATCTCTGTTATCACTTTATCAGAACTCTGCTTGAGGATGAGATACTAACATTGAGGAAGATTCTGGGAAGTAAGAACCCATCAGACATGTTGACAAAGGTAGTAACTATTGATAAACTGAAGTTGTGCTCAACTTCAGTTGGCTTGCTAGAATAACATACCAGAGAAGGCTGCTGCATGATCGAGATGTGAAGACCGACTGAAGTCAATCTTCAAGTGGGAGATTGTTGAAAAAGTCATTGTTTCCTTATTATTTGGATGGTCATTGTTTTCTTATTATTTAGAAATAAATGGAAGATTTTACTACTTTATAGGAACCGTAATAAATGGGTTACGGATGATGTATCCAATGCTTTGGCTATATAAGATGTAAAAGCCAAAACAATATTCATTCCAACATTGAGAGCATTTTCAATAATTAGAGAAATACACTAGTGAGAGGAATTCTTAAATACAATGTGTATTTTATCTTTCCAGTAAATAAAAAGTCTTAGCAACTTTGTGTGTTATTATTCCGCATTTATCTCGCTATTCCATGAATCTGACTATGAGGAAATGTTGCGTAGTTTCATAACACTTGACCCAACATCAAAAGTTGAACTTTTTGAACTTTTACTTTAAGAAACTTGATCCAAGTGGCTATAAAGACAAGGTAAAGAAAGTGAAGAATGATTTGTATCATCTTTTTGATGCATATCAATAATATGGTTGCAACAAGCTCATCAAGAAATACTCAATCTCACTCTTTTGGCCAACCATTGGGCAAAACATCATATTTGAAGGTAGGTTTTAATATTAAAATTTATATTCATTACATCACTTTATTTTTCTATTCAAGCCTAGTTTAAATAGATTTTTGCATGTCTAATTTTAGAAATACCATCAAGAAAAGATACAAAAGATTTTAAATGATGGCTAGTCCGAACTTGAAATATATATGGATGAAAAATATTTGGACGATGATGTAAATATTCTTCAATATTGGAAATTAAACAGTGCCTAATTTCCTCAACTTGCTATAATGGCTTGTGACATTTTAAGCATTCCAATCACAATAGCGGTTTCTGAATCTTCTTTTAATATTGGAGGTCGTATTTTGTATAAGTATAGGAATTACTTACTCACTGAAACTATGGAAGCTTTAATTTGTACGCATAATATTGAAACTTGGGTAAGTTTTAAATTGTAATTAATAGTCTTTGTGTTTTATTTTCAATTTACATTTGTTTTCAAGTTATTGAGTTGACAATTAAGTTGTAACATTAACAAGGGCATGCATGCACCACAATGTGGTAGTTTAATGTTCATCTACTATATTACAAATAAAAGGACTAGCTAAAAAAGTAGAAGCATATAAAAGCATAATTAGTTTTCCATTTGTTAATATAACCATTTCTAGAAAATAGGCTTCAAAAGAATATCATAGTCTTGTTTCCCAGCATTTGTTTTCAAGTTATTGACTTATCATGTATTGTGAATTGCAAATATAATAGAAGTGGAGGATATGCAATTTTTGGATTCACCAAGTGTTCAAGAGAATTAAGCCACAATATTGTCTATTTTATAATTTATTTTGTTATCTATTTTGAATTGTTAGATGATTAATCATTTTGTTATGTATGTATGAATGTATTCTATCGTCTCTAAAGTTACATTATGTCACCGTTGGATTCACCAAGTGTTCATAGAATTTAGACCACAAAATTGTCAACTTTATAATTTATTTTGTTATCTATTTTGAATGGTTAGATGAGTAATTATTTTGTTTGTATGAATATATTCTATTGCCTCTAAATTTATAAATTAAAATTATACTATTGAAATATATAGGTGGGATAGTGCATTGGGGTCCCATAAAGAATTGGATCGGGCTCAACTTTGATAGTCCATTGTAATCTGGCCGGCTCACTCCAGCCCATTTATAAGTGTTGGTCCACCAGACCGATGCGGGCTGGGCCGGGCCGATCCATTTGACAGCTCTACTCACGATGAGGGCATGTCATGTGTGCTTATTTTAAGGCTTTTGATTAATTATATTGTAATAAAATGTATTAGGGTCCAACTTGTTCAATTTTGTAATGACTATAAACTAGATAATTAAACTAATAGTTAACAAATATTACGATAAAAACAATTAAGTCTCCCTTCAAATCATTTATTCGTTTCATGTGGTTAATTCTGACTTAAACCTATAATAAAACTTCTTATATCATAACTATTTTACAAAACACGGTTACGCAACAGTTTAATTTCCACATAACTCGCTTCATCTTAATATGATCCCCTAATGACCTTGGGAAAAAGTTACAGACTGACGAAGATTTTATAACACATAAAATACCTAATGTCACGATCCATTATGCCTTATGTTTTACAATCATAAACAAACCCACAACAATATTTTATTCCAATATACAAATTTATAATTAGTTCTTATTGTTATCTAGATTCATTCTCATGCTTCTGTAGACGGAAAAAAACATTAAGCACAAAATAAAACTGAATAATTATAAGATTTTCATTACAATGAGTAAATCTACATGGATCACATGGTTCAAATTATTGTGGGAAAATTTATCTAAGGGAGACCTTATCTAAGGGAAATAACCATCCATTCTTAAGATTTTGTTTTAGAGTTTGGTAGGGAAGAGAGATGAGAGCTTTGAAAAAATATGGAAGAATAGAGTAGAAATAATTCAACGATTTTAGTTGAGAGGATTTTGGAAGTTTTTTTTATATTCATCACTATTATGGGCCGACTAGAGGGCCCAGTAATTACGACCCAGAGAGCTAAATGACCCATCAAATCACATGCTGAGCATTTATGTTATACTAGTCAAGAATGCATGTGATCTCGATCCAAGATCAATCAAATGGCTCTTCACATTCCACACCAATGGATCAACGGGCGGTCATACACACCATACTATATAAGGGGGAACACACCATTTCTTAGGTACATTTTGAATTCAAATCTCATTTACCTCATGTAACAGTGGCACCATATGTAGGAATCGACACTTGATTATTGTGTTTTCCACGTTTGAACATTCATCTCTAGATTGACTGAACCAAAGCTTCCTAAACTTAGAAATTCATATTTAGTGAATCAGAAACGCTGATCTTTGTTCAAGATCTTTGACAATCAAAGATTAATACTGCTCCTCAAATTTTCCCTATATCCACCAGCAATGACATGTTCCAGAGCCACTCACTTTGTTGCATAGTGTAAGGCAACCACTTGAGCAATAAAAGATCCACCATTTCCTCCTCAACACGACATCGATAAGGTCATAGTGAATTCTCCATTTGCACCGTCACGCCAAAATTCTGTTCAACCTAGAATGTCTCATGGAATCCTTTAACCTCTCATGTTTTTAGGATCTGCTTCACACTTTCAGCACGGCGAACCATCACTCAGGTTTTCAACACCGCCAATGGTACCTAGACCAGAGGCATTACCCGATTTACAACTTTTGCAAGGCGCTAACAAAGTAATGAATAATGTTTACAACATGGTTCTTGAAATTCTGGATCTTAGAGAACATATGTCGTATACGATGTTAGAACACTAGAATGTCGAAGTCAATGTCCAGACATCGTAATGACACAAAAAGCAATAAACAACTCAAAGTAAATTGCAGGAAGTAAATAACATAAGGTAGTTATTAACCTAGTTTAGTGCAACGTCACCTACATCTGGGGACATCCAAGTTAGGAAGGAAATCCACTATAATATAATTAGTTTGAAGTCCTATGTAAACAACCTCCGGTTTACAATCTTCACACCTAATTCCTACATGTGATATTTCTATCTAAGACTCTCCTAGATATGAGACCTCTGTCACTTTCTCTCAATCACACAATCTATGATAATAAAGATAACAATCAAAGGGGAGACACACTCCAATAAATAGAATCCATGCTTGCTTAAAAGCTTACGAGTGATTCATAATTGCAACGAAACTATTAGTCCAACTCTAGCATCAAGGTGATACAATAGTGGCTCACAAGCAACAATGAACATACTAAAACCTAATTCCCACTATCACACAAGTGACAAACCTTCTTAGGTTTAAAGTCTCCCTTTAAATAGCCTAAAAGCAGCATGGGCTTGATGAGCAATTCAAGTTAAATGAGCAGCAGATCCAAAGCGATCTTCAACACAAATTTCGAAAGAGAATATAATATTTCCTTAAATATTTTGACATCCTGATCAGTGCATTTAATGCACCTTCTTATACTATTGTACTTAAGCAAATTTATAATTAATTCTATTGTTTTTACTATTTTAGTGTGTTTTTATATTTAAGTTTATTTTTGGCTTTTTTATTTTATTTTCTTACTTTATTTTCAGCATAAATAGTTATTTGATACCTTGTTGCTATACATATAATAACTTGATCTATGAAAATCGGATTGACGCGTTCTAATAGGCGTCGGAAATCTGAGAGGTTAATCTAAAAGTTTCATGTTGAAGTCAGAAGCTGATTCGGGGTGAAGAAGGATCAAATAATTTATTTTAGTTCCAGACTTAAGAAAATACTTAATTTTTAGGCCGATTTTATATTTTTTCGGGTCGATTACTATTAGGCCCAAATTCTCTTGCTCTATTTAAACAACATAGTAGTTTTATGATCGATTTATTCAACATTCATGAAATAGAGGATAAGGCATACAAATACCATGGAGAGCTAATTCTCAAAGAGTTGATTTGCTGTATTTGAATTCCACTTTGAGGTTTTTATTAATTTCAGTTTAACTTTGATTTCTTTTCAATTCTTCCTATAAACTCGTTTGCTTAATTCGATTACTTTTATTTGCTTAATTCGATTGTTTCTTATAGGATAGAGTTGATTAAATTTCATTGTTTGTATGTTCCTTAACTATAATCGCGTTAGCGTAGCTTTTTCATTATCGTGTTTAATTAAGTCGTGTTTGCTTAATTCACGTCTGCTTAAATCCGTTTGCTTAATTCGGAAATTAGGAACATACATCATATAATACCAATTACGAATGTTAGTGGGTATTGTAATCGAATGGGACCAAATCTGCTAGGGAATTGAAATTATAAGAATCGATGATAAGTCAGAAATCGATATAGTAGATTAGCTTATTTATCAATTTTGCTTTTACCTTTAATCATCTTTAATTTAAGTTCTGAACCTTAAAAATCCTATTTCTTTTTATTCGTTTGGTTACAACATTCAAGAGTCCTTGTGATACGACATTCGAGTGTCACTTCCGTTTTACTATATTTTTAAACTCGTTTTTGACCCGTGTGCAACAACGGATTAAATCGGCGTCTTTGCTGGGAACTCTTGTTTTTTCTGTTTTGAGTTTTGAATTTATAATTTTACTTGGAGTGCAAAAGTTCAAGTGTGGGGAAATTTGATCCGTGCATTTTGATGCATCTTCTTCTACTATTGTACTTAGGCAAATCTATAGTTTATTCTATTATTTTTACTATTTTAGTGGGTTTTTATATTTACGTTTATTTTTGGCCTTATTTTATATTTGTACTTTATTTTCAGCATAAATAGTTATTTGATACCTTGTTACTATACAAATCATAACTTGATATACGAGAATCATATTGACGCGTTCTAATAGACGTTGGAAAGTTGATAGGTTAAGCTAAAAGTTTCATGTTGAAGTCAGAAACTGATTTGGAGTGAAGAATGATCGAATAATTCGTTTTAGTTCCAGACTTAAGAAAATACTTAGTTTTGGGACCGGTTTTGTATTTTTTTCTGGTCGGTTGCTATTTGGCCCGAATTCCCTTGCTCTATTTAAACAACTTAGTAGTTTTAGGATTGATTTATTCAACATTCATGAAATAGAGAACAGGGCATGCGAATACCATGGAGAGCTAATTCCCAAAGAGTTTATCTGTTGTATTTGAATTCCACTTTGAGGTTTTTATTAATTTTAGTTTAATTTCAATTTCTTTTCAATTCTTCCTATAAACTCGTTTGCTTAATTCGATTATTTTCGTTTGCTTAATTCGATTGTTTCTTATAGGATATAGTTGATTAAATTTGATTGTTTGTATGATCCTTAACTATAATCACGTTAGCGTAGCTTTTTTGTTATCGTGTTTGATTAAGTCACATTTGTTTAATTTGCGTCTGCTTAAATCCGTTTGCTTAATTCGAAAATTAGGAACATACATCATATAATACTAATTCCGCTTGTCAGTGGGTATTATAATCTAATGGGATTGAATCCGTTAGGAAATTGAAATTTTAAGAATCGATGATAAGTCGGAAATCGATACAGTAGATTAGCTTATTTATCAATTTTGCTTTTACCTTTAATCATCTTTGATTTAAGTTATGAACCTTAAAAATCTCCATTAATTTGGTTACAACATTCAAGAGTCCTTGTGATACGACATTCAAGTGTCGCTTCCGTTTTACTACACTTTTAAACTCGTTTTTGACCCGTGTACGATAGCGAATCACATCCATTCATACGAAACACGACAAAGCTTGAATAGACCTTTGCTGCTTTTAGAAACATACGCTTCTTGGACCGTAATATACGTGAATCATATCTTCAGCAAATCTTTAGTGATCTCATGCTTAAAACAAATCTTCTAAGAATGTGAAACAAGGCACGCTACGATGTCGTGCCAACATGTCAAGACATCTTGTCAAACATCTCGCTAGAACCCTTATTTTAAGAAAATGCAGCCAATCACAACACAACCAACCTAACAATCTCCCAATTTGGATTTTTTGACTAAAACAACCTTTGTATAACACATCTTGCATATACCAAAAAACTTGCACAAACAACCGAGAATGGAAAAGGACACACTAACAAACTCATCTAGAAAGAAGGTAAAATTTTAGCATTACCTCAAAAGAACGTCTTCAGAAAATAATACACAGCGAAAAATGGAACTTCACCAAGACACATCAGAGGCATACGCAACATAAAAAGATATGACCCAACATCACAGAGCACAACACCAGAGAGAAATAAACTCTCAAAAAGTATCTTCTTTAGAGAAAACAATAAATTCTCACAGATAAGATGTCAATACATCAGGTATGACCCCACATGCAACCAACCACAAAGCACACAACCTAGGACTACATAATCATGGCATCATCAGGCTAGAAAAGAGAAAACATGTTCCCCCTAAATGGTAGATCAGAAACAAATACTACTCCCCCTCAAAAAATAAAATCTACCAAAACTACTCCCCTTTTTCAGCCATGATTCTGACAAAATAACCATGCATTCATCAGGAACAGGACAAAAAACAGTTGTAGTAGAGCAAACAGAGGTATAAGTTACAGACCATAAGCACTTAATATGCACAAATACCAAGGGCATACCTCACAAAAGAAACGAGATACATAAAAAAAATAGAATACATCAAATGTCAGAACTGCCATTTATTTCCTCATCTTTGTCACCATCAGTATCATTTCCTTCATCTTCATTTCCCTCTTCCTCATCACCATCCAAGTTTTCATCAACACCCTCCTCAGAAAAGGCTTTGATGAGGCTCTCAAGTTTGATTTTCTTCTCAGTATAATACTTGATGGTCTCATATAAAGCTTTGCAGGTATCCCTCAGCTCAACAATGATTCATGCCCTTAAAGTTGAGCTGGCAACGTCATTCCCAGATGTCACAACAATGGTTGGGACATATGTCCATGCAAATAACCTATAATGCAAGGATAGAGGCGATTCCCTCTTACTTACAGCATCAGAGCTGATCAAAATATCAGAGTGCTAACTAAGAATTATACCACAAATCAGATAGGGGAATGAAATGGGCATCTTCACAGCAAAAGAATTGGCATGCTTCATGGTTTGCTCAAACACACAGGACCCAAAATCAAACTTAGTTTTAGTTCCAACAATGTAGATAAATTTTCCCAAACCTGTAGCAATGGTAGAGGTATGATTTGTGGGAACTCAATTTGCAGCCCCAATCCTATGGAGCACAACATGTTTCACACTCAATCTACTAGCTGACATCTAACCCTTCCTTGATCATTGTTTAACCTGTTTTGCAGTGATCTCCCTGCAGACAACATTATTTGTCACTTTCACCTTAGCTTGCTCCTCCTCACTCCTACCCATAAACCTGTTGATAACCTCAGGAGAAAACTCCACACACTTACCTCTGACATAAACCTTCATGTAGTAATTGCTCATCTTACTGTCATAGTCCTTAGAAATATTCACAATGAATTTCTTCACTAACTTCTTAAAATAATTACCAAAACCAACAACACTCTTCATCAAGCTAGCATCCTCAATAAGATCCATCACTTCCTTGCATTCAAGAGAATCCTTGCCAAGCTTTCTTTCCAAATCTAGTCTTCTTTGGTACACATATTTCCGTTTTTCAACATTTTCCACAGAGTGAAAAGAAATATTGTCAATGGGAACTTCAAGCACATTTACAGGAATATTTTTCCCAGTAACTCCCTTCTTAGTTGAAGGCATGATGTCTTGAACATTTTGTTCGACATCATATTCAGACTCACTTGAGGGCACTTCCTTCCTTTTGAAGGACCTTTTCTGGTAGCAGGAGTCACAACTTTGCTCCACCCTTTTGCAGGTCCAACACCAACACTTTTCTTGGATGCCTTAGAAGGCTTCCTTGCAAACACAACAATATTCCCTTTCCTATTCTTTAATATTTTAGCAATACCAGGAGTCAATTTCTTTCCTATAGGCTCATCATCATAATCTAGATCATCTATATTGACAATATTAGTAGGCTGATACTTATTCACACCAACACTTTATTCTTTGTCTTCTTTGTTAGACAAATCTTTCTCACCCTCAACAGACATACTTTCATCATCAGAATCTTCTTTCTCACCACCAACTGATTCATCTTCAAACACATCCTCTTAGGAGTTCTTAGCAAACACACCCTTTTGATATTTTTCAGGAGACTCAATTGGAACAGATTCATTGTCAGACTCACCATGAGAGTTTTGTTGAGTGGTTTCGACAATATGATTAGGGTCAACAACTAGAGTTTTAGAGAATGACACGTGATTACTTTTATCATCAGTGTCATCAAGGCTTATCCCTTTTCGTAGCAGGTGTTTTAGTTCCACTTTTTGTTGGAACACGTCTTGGAACAACAAAGATGGGAATGGAATTGGAGATAACATCTTAAGAACATTTTTTGGAATTCACATGCGTAACCCTAGGCTTTGATGGAGTTGGGCCGATTGATATTTGGAAATTTTGTTGGGTGTTACGTCTGAGGATTTAGACATCTTGGATTCTTTGTCTTCGACAAATTTTATATTGAGATTGATGGTATGAGAGGATGTTGGGAGATGAGAATAAGTAAGAGCAGTGTTGAACATTTTTCTGTGTTTCGAGAGACTGGGATCGATGATGTAGGTAAATGGGAGTTGATGGCGTGTTGGAAGTAAGTTATGAAAAGTTTATAATGATTTCCCTAGAATATCGTGCCCTACTAAATGGAGGGAAAATTTCGATAACTTCTTAAAAGTGAAAATTCTCAATTCGTCCCTTAACTTCTCAAACTGATTTGCATCCAAAGCCTTAATAAATATATATGTCAGTTCTTTCTCAGTTGCCACATGCTCAAGAGTAACAATTTTGTCCTCAACAAGATCCCTAATAAAATGGTGATAAATGTCAATATGCTTTGTCCTGCTGTGTTGAATGGGATTCTTGGATATATTTATTTCACTCAGATTGTCACAATATAATGTCATAACATCATGTTTGACGTTATATTCCTTCAACATTTGTTTCATCCAAATAAACTGAGAGCAACCGCTTCCTACTGCAATTACTCAACCTCAATTGTAAACAAGGACACATAGTTTTGCTTCTTGCTTAACCAAGAGATAAGATTGTTTCCCAAGAAGAAAAATCCTCAAAAGTAATTTTCTACCATCAACACTACTTGCCCAGTCTGCATCATAATACCATACAAATATGGAATTAGTAATATGAGAATACAACATGCCATACTCACTAGTACCGTTGATGTGTTTCAATATCCTCTTCACTTGAGTAATGTGACTAATCTTAAGCTTAACTTGATATCTAGCACAAACTCCGACAATAAAAGTGATGCCTGGTCTGCTAGCTATAAGATATAAAAGACTACCAATCATACTCTTGTACAAACTTTGATCCATATTAACACCTTTTTAAACTTTAGTTAATTTCAAGTGTGTTGCCACATGTGTCCATTTGTGACTAGCACTTTCTAGGCCAAACTTCTTCACTATATTCTTAGCATACTTGCTTTGAAAAATGAAGATATTATCATCCATTTGTTTAAATTAAAGACCAAGAAAATAAGTTAATTCTCCTACAAGATTCATCTCAAATTCAAATTGCATTTGCTTGACAAAGTGTTGGACCACCTGGTTCGACATACCTCCAAACACTACGTCATCAATATATATTTGAGCTATCATGAGTTTACCATGCTCTTCTTTATTAAATAAGGTCTTGTATATTCCTCCTTTCATGTAGCCATTTTTGACAAGAAACTCAGTTAACCTTTCATACCAAGCCCTAGGTGTTTGCTTCAATCCATATAGAGCTTTCCTTAGTTTTTAAACATGATCTAAAATACTAAGATCTATGAACCCCTTCAGTTGTTCAACATATACTTCTTCATTTAAGTACCCATTCAAGAAGGCACTTTTCACGTCCATCTGAATAACTTGATTTTTAGCATGCATGTCACTCGTAAGAGCAATCTTATGGATTCAAGATAGGAAATATGAGTGAAATTCTCATCAAAATAAACTCCTTCAATTTGGGTATATCCATGAGCAACAAGCCTAGCCTTGTTTCTGGTCATAATTCCTTTTTCATCTTATTTGTTCTTGTAAATCCATTTTGTGTCAATAACGTTCGTTCCTTCAGGCCTGGGAACTAAGTCCCACACTTCATTCCTTTTGAACAGACCTAGTTCTTCTTGCATAACATTGATCCAGAATTCATCAGTTAAGGCCTCCTTCACATTTTTAGGTTCAAATTTTGAGACAAAACAAGAATTGGATATCACGTCTCTGGATCTAGTTGTGATTCCTTCATCAAGATTTCCAATAGTGAGTTCCTTTGGATGATTTTTCTGAATTCTAATGGAGGGGCCTATGTTGGCTTGGGGATTATTTGGTTCAGTACCTGTTGGCTCAATGTTGGACTCAAAGTCAACCTCATTTTCTGGAACATCAGTTTGCTAAGATGATGTTCCAACATCTTCATCGACATCAATCCATTTCTCAATGGTAGAATCATCAACCACGACATTAATGGATTCCATCATAACTCTGGTTCTTGATTTAAAAATCCCATAAGCTCTGCTATTTGTAGAGTAACCAAGAAATATCCCTTCATTGCTTTTGGGATCCATCTTTCTCCTTTGTTTTAGATAAGCCAGGATGTAACATTTACTCCTAAACACATGAAAGTATTTCACAGTAAATTTCCTCCCTTTCCATAATTCATATATTTCAAATGATGTACCAGTTCTCAAAGTGACACAATTGTGAATATAGCATGTAGTGTTTATAGCTTCAACGCAAAAATGACAAGGAAGATTTTTTGCATGTAACATGACACTAGCTGATTCTTGTGGAGTTCTATTCTTCCATTCTACAACTCCGTTTTATTGAGGAATGTAAAATGAGGCCTTTAAAATATATAATTTTTTTAATTTTTATGGTTGCGAAGAGTTGAACCAAATACCAAAATGATATGATGTCTCTCTTTTGCCCACTCTACTATGAAAATATATGTAAATTATATATCATTTTATATGTTTATAACTAAATTGGATTTTTTTTTTATATTTCGCCATAAAAGTTTGAGGCTTAAAGCTCTACCTGGGTTGTCGTACCCTTAGGTCGGTCCTGTGTAACACCCTAAATCCTGCACATAATTTATCGCATAAATTAAATATAAAATAAAACCACGTAGGGTGTCACACATTCATAACACACATGACCTGCTCTGTAACACAGGTTTCAACAGTAAATTTCAATACACACATTTGTAATAAGGATATTCACACGACATCCCACTTATCTGAATCATGCCTAGGATGTTTACACGAAATCCTTCTCATTTGATCGGTATTATGTATTCACATAATAAGACATTCATAACTTGTCATTGCAGCGGAATTATCATCACAATTATGGACGATAAGGCAAGTAATAACATCTAGTCTCAACGTCAATTTTAATAACAAAATAAGAGAGTTGTAATCAATCAACTCAACATCTTAAGAATTCTCAACAACAAAATTAGTCTTATGACTTTAACATAATCAGACATAAGGAATAAAATAAGCGTTTAACCCAACCCGATGTTATATGATCAAAGCAAGGTACCACTAGTAAAAGCGACAAAATAAAGAAGTAATCCAAGAGCTACCTTCCACTTACTTCAACAATAGTACTCTTGAGTATCTGCACGATTCCCGTGTAAAGGCAACATTCAAACAGAAGGGGTGATAATTCATTTCAATAATATCGATATAGAATGAAGAATAGAGTACAACATCTACACAATCATGCACAAAAATATATCACATTCTTACATCCAAATCATAATCAACATCATACACGACAACATCTCAATTATCATCAACATCATACAAAACCATATCTCAATTATCATTAACATTATATGCAACAATATCTCATCCAATAACACATCAATAACAACCAATACAAATGCAACACTTATGTAATGTACTCAACACCGACTCGACATGCATGTGGTATCAAATATGAACACTCAGGTTCATCTCACTCCATGATCCCCACCATAGGATCGATTCCCTCTTGGAACCGGAGCACACTAAAATCTCTATCATCACCATAGGTAACGCTTCACTAATCCCCCATAATAGGAATTAGCTACTCGTACTCGATCCATCACAATGGGATCGAGGATCACCAAAACTCGTTACCATCAACATAGATAACGCTTCACTAATCCATAATAATAAGAATTATCTACTCGCAATCGAGGATCACCAAAATTGGACTGAAGCCCGTACACCAAGATGCATGACTCCCACATAACATGCATTAACACAATAAGGTTCACCTAAAGGATCCCCAAACACATCTCATCATTTATGCATTACACCATTCATCATGCAACAACCAGTTCATGTTACCACATGAATAATATCAACAAACAACAGCAACTCGTCAACATCTTAACATCATCGACATAACAACATAATTATCACACAATGATATTACAACAATGCAACGATTCATTAACCAAACGTATAAACCAATAAATTTATTAGCATAGTAGGCATATGAATATTATTAAAACATCTCAACAATCACTATCATGTTATAGGTATAAGCATTATCTTTATAATGCTTCAAACTCTATCAAAATCGGACTTACGAAATGAAAGTTATGACCAAAATCGTCGGGATGTGTCAACAATTCCTTAACCTAACGTATGAACAAAAACTTCACCAACACAGTATGCATAAGAATAATACTCAATAAATTCACTTATCACCATCATATTATATCTCTTAGAGTCAGCTTTCTAATGCTTTAAACCCCAACCCAAAATGATTCACGGGTTGAAAGTTATGATCAAAACTGTGCACGAAGGCGTTACTAAAAAGTTGTTGTTTCCTAAAATTTCTAACACAATTTACATCTTCTTCAACCCCAAAAACGACCATGAAATAATCACCAAAATTATTTTATCCCTAAGACGAAGTTATAGCCCTCTAATTCATATATACAGCGCTTCAAACGACACTCGATTTGGACTTAAGGATCAAAAGTTATGGCCAAAACGATTTCGATCGAAAAACACAAAAAAGGCCCCCGTGCTGATAGCGATCGTGACGGACAAAATGCCGAATTTTCTATGTTTTTCATCGTTGGAGGTCTTCCGGACCTCCAATTTCGATTCCGTGAAAAGTCAAACGCTCATAAAATTACAACCCATACAATACTCTAATTATCTAAAATTAATTTATAGTTTTAACACAATTAAATCATTTAATCATAATTTTAGGATTATGTTTAAAACCTTCGAAATTGCAACTATGGTGAATATATGTTCAATCATAAAAATAGAAAAGTACACGCACATAAGGGACACAAAAGTCATTATATAATCATCATATAACAACCATCATATCATCTAAATTCAAAATTATGAATCAAAACACTCAATCATAAGGAGGTTAACGGTTCCTCCATTCTATCCTTCTACCATACTCATTACTATTGGAACAAGTTCTCACCCTTACCTGAATTCCTTGCAAAAATTCCGAATTGAAACTTTCACTCTCTTCCCTTGATCACATTTCCTATTGCCTATTTGCTACTTTTTCTCAAATATCACGTACTGTGAAAGTCTCCATAAACTAGGTTTCTCTTAACTTTTTATTTTTAGGGTAAACTTTTCCAAATCACCAACTTGACTCAAACTTAGTTATCTCATATTCCTTCCTCCCACTAACTTTCTCAATTTCTCATTCTTGGTTCAATTATTCTATCTTCACTAATTAATATAATAAAAATAAATAAAATATTATTTTAAATTATCAAAACAATTATAAATTATTCTACTTACTTATGTCATTCATCTATACCCCTAACTCAAGGATATATACTCTGTCAACACCAAACCATAAAATAAATCATCAAAATATATAATTTAAATAATTAAAATATAATAAAATGTCTAATAAAAAAACAGGGTGTTACATGCCCTAGTAAGGAAGAAAGAAAACAATAGAATATATAAATTGATAGAAAATAAAAAAGAAGATATATGTTCGTTTGTTTTAACTTGGAAAAAATGATTTTTTTTCTTTGTATTTAAAAAAAATATATCTATAAAAATATTAAAAGAGAAATTATTTTTTATAAATTGAAGTACTAATTTTGACGTCGTATAACATAAATATACATTATTGAAGATTAAAATATAATTAAAATTATAAATAAAAAATTATGAAAAACTATTTGAAATAGCTTCAAATTTTAAGTAATTTTTTAAAATTTTAACATAAAAAAAAAAGTCATAGTTAAATGAAGAAATATTTTAAAAATAATTATTTAAACAAAAATTTTAATAATGTTTTTATAAAAAAAAATAAACAAACCGGCTGAAATTCTCTTTCAAACAAAGAAAATTTTTCTCTGTATTCCACACTTTGATCATTTTCATATTTTACATATTTAAAAAAATATTCTTTTAAATGATAAAAGAGTGACCTATTATAATTTTAATGCAAAATAGTATAATTTTGTGAAAATACAAAACTTACCCTCAAATTAGAGAGGTGACAAAATATAAAAAATGCGTAATCTTGTTTATGTAGTCTATTAGTCAAAGTAAGAAATGTGCTACAATTACAAAGTAAATATCTCATACGATTAGCGCCAGGATGTTTTTACATGATAACTACAAAGTAATTAATGTCTTATGCTTTCAAAGTAATTGTATTAATTATTATTAATGAGAAAAAGAATACAAACATGTGGACGTGCCGGAGTGGTTATCGGGCATGACTAGAAATCATGTGGGCTCTGCCCGCGCAGGTTCGAATCCTGCCGTCCACGGTTTTTTCACATATTTTTGTTTCTTATTCATCATTTTACCTGCGCTATTTATTATACCAAATTATTATCCACCGAACCCTGCGCTATTTATTATACCAAATTATTATCCACCGAACATTCAGAGTATTAATTTAATGGGTAACTTAATGTTTTATTTAATAAGAAATTTATGACATTAAAATGTATTTTTATCTCCTATTCTTGACAAAATTTAATTTTTAGTCGATTCACCTCTTCTAAAGTTTATTAACAAATTTAGTCTTTTTATTTTTTGGAGTACTTTTCTTATATTCAACATTCACATATCAATTATATGATTTTTTTTATTAAATCACTATTTATTGCAAAACTAAATAATTATTTATTGCAAAAACCTTTTATATATGCTATCTTTATGCAAAAACTTAATCTTTAGATAGTATCTTTGAATTTTTGCATTAACTTTTTTTTTCCAAACTTAATTTTAAATTTTAATTATCAAATTTTAGTTTATATTTTATATTTTTTTTATTGACAACCATTAACTCAATAATCTTTCTATTCATCGTCCTTATGGATAGATTTTTCTTCCTATGAGCACCACAAGTCATGGAAGTAATGTAGTCGGGGATTGTTTCTTCTTTGGGATTCTTGGTCTCTCTTGTTGTCTTTGGTGTACTCGGTTAGTCGTCCATTCTTAACTAGTTTTTCAATTACGTCCTTCAATTGGATGCAAATCATTTGTGTTATGACTGTGACTTTTGTGGAAATGGTAGTGTTTCGATTTATCTGTCTCGGAAGACTCTCTGACCAGATACAGGTTTATGATTTTGTGTTCATGATCTTTGTTTCCTTAAATTTCGTGTTCGCACATTCCTTTCAAATTTCTCCCGTGAAGTGTTAAGGGGAGTATAAGCATCAAATTTGGAGCGGGGTCCGCACTCGCTTTCTTTTTTAGGCCGACCAATGCCTTTTCCCAATAGTTGATTGGATCCGATGTTTCCAGGTCCACGGTTGGTCCCAATGACCAAGAGGTTTTCTTTATAATAAATTTAAGGTTACACCCTACTCAACAAGTTTTTCAGGTTAAATGCCTTTTTCCTCAATCCCCTTTCAAAAATCCAGCACTTCAAACTTTCACATGAGTCTCCCATGACCACGATCACTTTGGTACAACGGTCAATATACCCACACATGATTTCTTTTTTTAACTTGGGTGATCCCACCCATGAATTAGAGCATCTTCCGTTCCACTTAATTTGATATCTTGTTAAGGAATGTCTAAATTTTTATTTCCAGACGTGCAAAGGAAGACATATCAAATCCTTATTTTAATCATATTGTGTTTTGCTATAAGTTTTGTCGTTTACTAACCATTTCTTGTGCAACAAGTTAAGGCCTAGATCATCGAATTGGTATAATCGTTCTAATTTGATATGTTTCGTTTGTGTTTGGTGTGCTATTTGTTTGAAGTATGTGCTTGCGATGTATGCATGACATATCTCATTCATAAGAGCATTTCATTTATCTATTTATCTCATTCATTTGAGAATTCAATTATCTGTTTATCTCATTCATCTGAGCATGTCATTCATTTGTTCATTTAGTTTTATCTGCATTTTTCATTCATATGATCACTTTGCACTCATTTGCATCATATCATTTTAATTGGCATTAATTTTTTCATTTTTTAAAAATTATTTTCTTAGCATGGATCTCTTTAATTATAAATTTAAAATATATTACAAGTTATTTTTGTAAAAAAGGCTTAAATAGTATTTTGGTATCTGTAAGTTAGCGAGTTTTTGAATTTAGTCCCTATTTTTTTTTCTGAGTCTCTATATCTAACTTTTGTGTTGGCGTTAGTCCTTGGGGTTAGATTTCTGTTTAAAAAATTGACTTGGCAAATGGCGTACACGTGGAATTGTTTTATATATGTTTTATATTCAACAACTTACATATGTGGATATTCCTTTATTTTCCACCAAAAATGCAATGTTGTTCAGAAAATATCTTTTGCTTTTAGTCCCTGTAAATTAGGGTTTTGTATGTTGGAAGAAAAAAGAAACCCAGGTTGTAGGAGGGAGGAGACGAAGCAACGAAGATGAAGAAATGCTAATTTCATGACCTAGTAAGACAAAATCGTATCTTTCGAACTCAATCTCATTTACAACATCTTCTTTCTTCCTTTTATTGGTGAGACAACTATGTTCATTGTGTCTTCTTGAAACTTGCATGTTATGGAGTTCAATTTGATTTTTCATTACCGGGGTATATTCGATAGGGATTGTTTAGTATATTACACATGGGGGAAATGAGCATGCAGTAGAAATAGATTCAGATATGTGGAGCTTATTTGAAGCAATAGGTGTGGTGAAAGAGTTAATTGAGCCTGAGCATTCAGGGTGTTGGCTATGGTGGTATGATAGTGATGCTGATAAGTATAGTAGAATGGTTAGTGATAATGATGCTCATATGGGATATCAATATGCCATGATAATGAAATGTGCAATTCACAAACTGTATGATCTTGTGGGAAAGTAAGTAGTGATCAACATAGATGTAATCATCGATGAGTTTAAGGAATGGGTCTAGAATGATAGCATCGATAATGATTCAATAACATTCTTATATGATGAACCAACTGGTGAAGCTGAAAATGGAATTCAGCCAGAAGGAGGAAGGATTCAAGCATGCATAAGCAGATCTCAAAGGACAATAAACATGCTTGCAAGGTTGCAGAAACGTGTGATCACATTATATGATGTAGTCAATGATGAAGGCGAGCTAATACATTATGCTTTCTATGCAGATATTGATCCAGTCAATGTAACTGAGGCATTGAAGGACTCAAAGTAGATGAAAGCAATAAATGAGGAACTGAAGTCCATAGAGGTCAATAGAACCTGGTCACTAGTTGAGTTGCCATAAGGTAAGAAGTCAATTGATGTGAAATGGGTGTAAAAAGTGAAGTTAAATACAAAAGGAGAAGTAACCAGACATAAAGCAAGACTTGTAGCTCAATAATTTCTTCAGAAAGAAGGAATGGACTTTGACGAAGTCTTTGCACTAGTTGCTAGGATCAAAATAGTCAGGTTGATTGTTGGCCTAACAAACATAAACAACGGTATATTTGTCCGATGGATATGAAATGTGCATTTCTAAATAGACCCTTAGATGAAGAAGTTTATGTAACAAAACCAGACTATTTTGTGAAGCAAGTTAAGAAAGCAAGATATTGTTAGAACAAGATTTTGATTCTGCAATGTATCTCTAAGTTTTGATGATAACAAAGAATGAAACAATTTGGTACCCTAACAATTTTCTTAAGTGTGAAGGGTTCTAAGTTGAAATGACTCTGATAAGTCACCTTTTAATTCTTAAGAAACTAATATTTGGCATCTAAAGTAGTCCAGAAGCGCTGACCCAACACAAAGAGATATCACATCTGACTCTGAACATAATGCACATGGGGAGCAATCACCTGAAAAATTTGACTTTGAAGTTCAAGCTGTCATGATCTGATTCTGAAAACTATATTTGAAAACTCTGCAAAGAGATATATGAAGACTCTAACGCTGAAGACTCTGATCATGCTCACCTCACTTTGACACATGCTTAGAAACACGTCATGAGGTGTCACATAGTCAGAAACTTAAGCTGGAAGCAATTTAAATTGTAGTACAATCCTTTTAAGGAAACATTTGATTATGTTCCTAGTCTGCTATGGAAAGGACAGGGAATTTACTACATTTGTCTCCCACAGCTGGCACGAAATCTTTATTGATTTCCCCCAACGGTATTATCTCAAGTGCTAAATAAGTGTCTCTTCACAACTTGCCATAATAACAACTTTGATATAACAACATTATCATACAACTTTTTCACCACTCTTACGAAGAACAACTCACGATGCATACTCTGATTATTTCTTCACCATTGTTGTTGTAAGAAAATGTTTCCTAACAATAGTTGTTGCTCAATATTATGTGGTTATCTTTCACTGTTCTTAAATTACGTCTATACTGCTTATTTAGAAGCATCTAGAGAAACACTTTGTAATTATTGTAATTGTTTTGATTCCTCAAGTGACTTGTTTAGGTCTGTAGACTTGAGAGGGCTAAGAGGTTGTTGAACCCTTAGACGATCTTTGTAATCTGTTAAGATTAATGGATTAAGTCCTTATTGAAGGCGAAATCACCTTGGCCGGGTGGATTGGAGTAACTTTGATTTTCAAGCGAACTAGGATAAATCGTTTGTGTTGTTATTATTTATTCTTTGTGTGTATTGTTGCAAAAATATTTTAATTCATGTGAAACCAATTCAACCCCCCCCCCCCCCCTTTCTTGTTTTTCTCTACCTTCAATTGGTATCAGAGCTCCGACTTTGTTATTGATTTTTGAATCGAACACTTAATCGTGTAGAGAGACCCAGGGTGAGAAAAACTTCATGGCCAACACAAATGAAAGAGATAGCTATAACAAACCTCCAGTTTTTGATGGAGAAAAATTTGACTACTGGAAGGACATAATTGAGAGTTTCTTTCTAGGCTATGATGTTGATCTCTGGATATGGTTACAAATGGTTATGAGCTACCCATCTCTTCAATTGGTATCCCTATTCCAAGAAGCAGAATGAGCGATGATCAGAAGCGTGATTTCAAGAATCACCATAAAGCTAGAATCATTATGTTAAACGTTATTTCCTACAACGAGTGCAAGAAGATAACCAACTGTCGCATCACGCGAAAAACCGGCGGGAAAGAAAGAAACAACAGAGCCGCCACCGTGCGTTATTTATCCCAAAAGAGGGAAAGGAAACGCTCAGAGTAAACCTGGAAAGAACATGGTCTCGCGACCAAAGAGAATGGGTTCGGGAGTCGGTTATGCGGAGGGAAGGTATTAGCACCCCTACGCATCCGTAGTACTCTACGGGATCCACGCACAAAAGGAAGGAAAATTGGTTGCTAAACACTGCTCAAATACTCACACACACTGGCTGAAAGAGACAAAGGAACTGACTGAAACTGACTCGGCAGGATGTCGCATCCTGGGCCTACTTAGTCTATCAGGCATAGACATCAGAGTCGAAGTAGTTCGGACTGGGGAAACGACACATGCTCGCTAGGATATCGCATCCTATGCATACGTATCTTCTCGGACGAGAGAAGAATCAGAGCATTCGTAGCTCGGCTGACACGCACACAAACCAACACAGGCAAAGGCAAACGTGGAGCCCGAATGCCAATCACTGGACTTACATCAGCATCCGAACCAAAACACACACAAGGAGGCAAACATGGAGCCTGAATGCCAATCACTGGGCTTACATCAGCATCCGAACCAAAACACACACAAGGAGGCAAACATGGAGCCTGAATGCCAATCACTGGGCTTACATCAGCATCTGAACCAAGCACACGCACACTGGAACCCAAATGCCACTCGATGGACTTACATCAGCTTCCAAGCACACAACAACACAACAAGTTGATAGGGAGTCGGGGACTCGAGCCTATAACTGTCAAGCACACACTCAAACAGACAGACAACAAATTGCTAAGGAGTCAGGCACTCGAGCCTAGCAAATGTCAGACAACACACACAAAAGAAAAAGGGCGCCCGGAGAGATCAGCTCAATCTCCTGCCTACATACTTCATCTGGTATGAAGATCAGGGCGATGTAGTTCCCCTACGCAGGGATAAAGGACTAGCCTAACCAGATAGCAGAGGGAGACACAACTCTAGGGAGACTACGACTCGAGCCTAGATGTTGTCATGCAAAATCAACCCTAAGTTAAGGTTTCTAGCTAAATGGCACAAGGGCCAACCTATCCTAAGTATGGCTCACACAGGAAGCAAGCCACACGCACTTAACTTGCACGGGAAGCAAGCCAAGCAAAACCTAACTTGCACAGGAAGCAAGTCTAAACTAATCCTAACTTGCACAGGAAGCAAGTCAAACAATCCTACAAGCACAGATAGCACACGCTATACACAAACAAGTGGCTCAAACAAGGGTTAGGTTTTAGTCAAGGGGTCATATCAACCTCGACAAACAAACCTCTGGAACCGGGTGAATGTTGCTCTTAACCTTGCCATTGAAGGGCTAAGGTGAAGCAGATGAAAGGATGAAGTGAGGATGAGACCTCACAGCTCTTATCCCTGGCCTGGGAGAGCTCAAGACAAGAATGTGTGGGTTCAGAAAGTGGGAACCCTTCTACACATTTGAAACTGACTCAACTGTGCAATTGCACAAGATCTTGGGTTTGTATCTGCAATGCATCAACACAGTGGTGTGAGCAAAGCAGATGACACACTGAATAGTGGGGGATAGATTGCATATCCCTACCTTCCACCAATTGCCTCTTCACTTAGGAGGACTTTGACTCTAGGCAAGGACAAAAGTAAACAATCACAAACATTGCCTCTTAAGGAGGACTTCAGACAGTTGCCTGGCCAAGTAACAGGCCAGGTCTTCCAGACTACATGGAGACTAGAAGCATACCTCAATGCAAATTGCTTATACAAGCAAAGCAAAGCAAAAAGTTCACAAGGAACTAAGCGACTAAAGCACCTGAAACAGTCAAGCAGATGTTAGTATGCAACTTCAAACAAAACAAACAGAAACAGACACCAACAGTTAATTGGAGGCACATGGATGTGCAAGGCACAAGGCTTAAGGCGTGTGAGCCAAGCCACCTACAAAACAAAGAGGTTAGACAACAATATTCAAGCAAGCTCAGTCAAAAGAATTGGTCTCAATGGCCATTTGATGGTCAACCTGAAATCACAAACTCAAAGGTGAGTAGCAGGACCACTAGGGCAAGCCTAGGGTCAAAAGTGAATGAGAAAGTCCAAACAGCAAGGGTCAAGTATCCAAAATCATGTTCAAAACACTAGGAAACACAACCAATTGGATTCACATCCATATCAATCACTATCATCATTTCATGAACCATTTAGGTCAAAACATGGCAAACAGAAGCTCATAGAAGTCAACAACAAGACTTGCATCAAAAGCAATCTAAACATTTTCCAAAAATCACCAAATAAATCATGATCAAACCTAACACATAGCATGGTAAGCATGTCAAATTTCATCCCATTTGGACAAGTGGAAGGCAGTCAATGAAAATCAGAAAGTCAAAGCAATTTTGAACATGCTCATAGAAGTCAACCAAACATGCATCAACTTAGAAAAATCATAAGTCAAAGATGGTGTATGATAAATGAATGGGACTAAAGCCATGGCAAAGATGAGGATGTCTAGTCATCTCATGCAAAATTTCATGTCCATCTAGTAAAGTATGAGAATTTCACAAATGAAATGGGAACATGTGTCACACAAGGTCAACATTTGACTAGGCAGGGAAGAAAAATCTCAAACAAATGGAAAATAGTTCAATTAAATCCAAGAAAATTCACAAGTCAACTAGACATACAAGAGTAGGTTCCTGCAAAATTTGGGGTCATTTGGATGTAAGGAAGCATGGTAATGAAAATCATGAAGTTGGACATCAATGGTGTGACACAAATTGTCACACCCTAATTCAAAAAATCATAACTCACAAACCACAAATGATAAATTCACAAACTCTACACCAAAATTACCATGAATGTGTCTAGTTTAAGCACAAAAAATTTGGGAGCCATTGGATACATTCTCATCATTTCACAATTGATTTGGCAAGGTGTACAAAATTTGGTCACATGTCACAAACCCTAAGGCCATTTAAAAACCACCCATCCAAAAATTCTGGAAAAATAATGATAAAAAAGTAGAGATCATGATGAACACAACACAAAAAATCCCATTGAATTTGGATCAAAAATGAGCAAGTTATGAATTTTGGAAATTTGATGAAATAATTGAAGAAATAAGATGAAATGATGAAACAAGAATGGCATAAATGTAATTCCATGGTTCACTAACTTAAACGATGCATTTTGGCCAGTAAAATGAAATGATTTGATTGGCTCTGGGGCGCGGGTACAGTAACACGTGAGACAAAGGAAAATCCTGGAAAATGCATTGGAAGGCTAGGGTTTCTGCTACAGGAAACAACATTCATCCCTCTCAAATTCGACCCAACCAATTTTTCTCCAAAAAAAGCAATTGCATATACCAAAATGATCAGCAAACAACAAGCAATATGAATCCAACTATGTTTTTCACTAAAGCAAACTGGACAATAAGAAACAAACAAAACAAGTTTGAACCATCCATCTTCATTTCAACATAACTCGATCATTACTCAACCATTTTTAAAAACACAAACATAGTTAAGCTCAGCATGAGAAGACCTAACTAAAACATGTAATAGCTTAACAAAATAAGGAGGTCGAATCCTGACCAAATTTGATGAGCAGTCGCGGTACAGATGTGGTTTGTTGGTTTTGATGTGAAACAGATGCTCCCTTGTGCTCACAATGAAGAATAGTGAAGATACCTTGGCTTGGAAAGGTTTGAAATGGCTTCACACCTGGACTGTCATGGAAGATGTCCCTTGTAGCAGTCAGGCAAGGGGCTCTTACAGTTGAAGAAAGGAGTTCAAAAGAGGTTCAACATGTTGCTTGGATGTAGAAAAAATCATGGCCAGGCTCAGGTTTTGGAAGTTTGACTGATTGTTTGAAGAGGCAAGCAAAGTGAGGTTTTGAGTGAATGAGAGCCAAGGCTTTTGTTATGAGGGTTGGCTGCTGTTTGGCAATGATGAGAAATTGAGATGAACAAAATGCTATGGTTGCCAAGGCAGGATTTTAGTGCTTTTTGTTTTGGGACAGGAGAAATTGAAATGCAAGTAGCAAGGTGTGATTTTTGGAATGAGTGAATCAATGCAATTCTTGTTGATTTGATGATGCTAGTGTGTTTTTGTTATGTGTTTGATGACTATCTCAAGCCAGGCCAGGTCAGGTTCATTGTGTGTTTGGATAGCTTTTGGACAGAAAATGCAAGTGAGATTTTTGTTTGAATGTATGAGGTCTGTTGGTCTGCTATGTCATGTTGGTTGGCAAGGCAGGGTGGGTTATTGGAAGTTTTGGACAGAAGGAGTGAGATGCAAATAGCAAGGGTGAGTGCAGTCCTGTTATCAAGCAAGGCAAGGTTGGACTATTGGAAGTTTAGACAGATGAGAGAAATAGCCAAAAGCAGCAAGATGGTTTGAGAGAGTGTATGAAGTTGGTTATGTTGGCTTGTGGCTGTTTTGTTCTCTTGTGTTTGGTTTTAGTTTGTTTGTTATGCTAGTAGCAGGATTTGAAGAAGCAAGGCAGGGTTCTCACATGACAGGAAAATGGTGAAGCAACATTGTGTTGAGCAAGGCAACTTTGTTCTTCTTGAGCGTGGACAGAAAATTTCCTGCTGTTGGAGTTGTGGCAGCTTTTTTTGATAATGCAAGGCAAATAGTCAGGTCATGTTTGAGGGAGTGAGCCATGCAGTGTGGTTTAGGGGCTGCTGCTGGTTTATGACAGGGAAAGGGTGGAAATGTTGCCAAGCCAGGCTCAGGTTACTTGTGAGCTTGGACAGAAAATCCTGTGCTGTTGGATGTTGCTTTTTGGACAGCCTTTGCAAGTGTGCCAAAAGCAAGGTCTTTAGCATGAGTCAAAAAATGGTTGGTCATGTGTTTCAAATGACAGAAAAAGGATGAAAAGTCCTACTGTTTTGGTATTGTGCAATGTTTCCTCTTTTGAGTTTTGACAGAAAATTACACATGCCCTCAAGATGCAGTTTGAGAGAATGTTTGGTTTTTGTTATGTTGGTTTATGACTGCAATCTTTGTGTTCCAAATGACAGAAAAATTCCTGAACCAGGCCCTCTTATCAGTTGCTTTGTGGTCTTTAGCTTTGACAGGTTTTTAGCAATGCAAGTGGGATGATGTTAATGGATGAAGTTCCATATTTTTGCTGTCAAAACATGTGGTTTGTGTGTCTGCCCTTAAGATTGGTTTGACAGAAAAATCATGATAAAGGCCTGCTGTTGAGAAGTTGCCTATTGTTCAAGACAGAAATTGTAATTCTTCAAACGCCAAATGAGAGAATCTATACTTTTGCTGTTGGATAACTGCTAGCAGTGTTCTCCATGACAGAAAAATGTGTTTGATATCATCTACTATTTTTTTCTCTTGTTTGCAAAATGGCCCCAAAATCGTTTTTGAGTATGAGTGAATTTGGTTTGTGTGATGGCTGCAAGTAGTGACTGCTCATGACAGAAAATGATGCCTTTATCCTGCTGTCTTGTGGTGCTGAATCAAAGCCAAGAAAATGTGGATGTAATTGGTGAAAATTGTACTTGCATTTCCACATTTCAAGCCACTAGGGCATGGCCTCTTTTCTGTTGGTTATGGCTGCAAAATGTGTTCATAGTGACAGAAAAAATGCTGCATAATTGCTGTTCTTTTGAGGTACAAGGCAAGGCATGGTGGATGGTATGGACAAGTATGGTGAGATTGTACTTTTCTTACAATTCAAGCAACCAAGCAATGGCCTCATGTACTGCATATTTTGACTTTGCAAACACATTCTAAATGATATTTTTGAGCTGTTCCAATTGGCCAAATGTTGAAAAAATGTTTATATCAAAAAGTCAACTCTTGGTCAAACTTGCATTTAAATGAGAAAAGTCAAAATATGCCATTTTGATTGGTGAAGTTTTGGCTCATGAAATTTATATTTTTGGAAAGAGGGGATCAAATGTGACTTTTAGAAAAAAACCCCACCAAAATTGGCCAAACGGTTTGGGAGATATGGCCCTTTGAAGTTCAAGATTTTCTGAAATCGATTCGATCATAACTTGCCAACCACACATGGGAATTGAGAGTTCTAGGACTTTTTGGAAATGGGAGAACAAGATCTTCAACTTTCATGTTGGGCAAAAATTCATTTGAGGCTTGTATCAAAATGTAAGTTTGAGGATCAAGACTTTCCATTTATGGCAGGTTTCAGTTACAGGCCCAGTTTCCATTTTTAGAAATTTATGATCTGGCTTCAAATTCTTCCATGATGGTGTTTGGCATGATGTATGATGACTATTTGGACATGAATGAACTCTCACAAACCAATTCCAATCATCCAATCACTGATTAAATGGACAGTTGACCAATAGTTGACTTTTAGGGTTTCTGACTGATTATGCATTGACTGATGACTTCCAAACCCTAATTCCTTGAGGACTTGACTTCAAATGATGTCCCAAGTTGTATGAACTCTTGATTATTGATCATGGTGCCCAAATTCCACAAGAATGACCACCATCCACTGCTTTGACTGACAGTTGACTTTTTTAGGGTTTTTGACTATCTGTGTATGAACTGATGATCTCCAAGTCTTCAACCCTTGACCAAAATACTTCAAATAGACCTCCAAGCCATGTGAACTTGTTGGACAAACCCCAAGGCCTTGGTTCAATGAGAAATTCCTTTGCTTGCTTGGTTGACTGATCAGGAGATTAGTTTGACCTAATTCTTGATTGCTTGCTCTTGAGGCAACTGAGGGACAATGCAAATGCTATGCAATGGATCATGATATGTTATGACCTAACATGAAAATGTATGTACAATGATAGGTGCAAATTTGAGGTGCTACAGCTGCCCCTATTCAATCAGCTGGGAACCCGAATGGATGAGAGCAACGGCTATCAGACTTTCAGGGTAAACAGGGATTGAATACCAAGAACCGTAGAATTTGCACAATACAGGGATCCACCAATGGAAACGTCCACTGGGATTTGATATTTATTACTGGGTATTTTGTTTTGTTTTGTTTTCACAGGGTACGGCCACATCCAGACATCGCAACGACGATGAATGGGAACAAAAATCACAACTAGATGCCAACGGACAACTAGGAAAAACTCGACGCTTACCAAGACCAAACGGAGAGGTAACCAGACATTAATGAATGACTGGGAGGGATACAACCATACGTCAACGGACGAAATGGGAAAAACTCAACGTTTACCAAGACCAACGGAGAGGTAAATCCACATGGGGACAGGTACAACTAGACGTCATAGGACGAATAGGAAAAACTCGACGTTTATCGATACCAACGGAGAGGAGGAAACTCTACTGGGGAGAGTGAACACAACCAAATCATCAACGGATGATCGGGAAAAACTCGACGTTTATCGACACCAACGGAGAGGAGAATACTTCACTTGGGAAGGAGGACACAACCAAATCATCAACGGATGATCGGGAAAAACTCGACGTTTATCGACACCAACGGAGAGGAGAAAACTCTACTGGAGAGAGTGAACACAACCAAATCATCAACGGATGATCGGGAAAAAACTCGACGTTTATCGACACCAACGGAGAGGAGGATACTTCTTCGGTCTGAATACCGGAAAATTGGCCTTGTGCCATGAGTACATCGACCTGATCGTCGGAAACTCCTTCGGTCTGAATACCGGAAAATTGGCCTTGTGCCATGAGTACATCGACCTGATCGTCGGAAACTCCTTCGGTCTGAATACCGGAAAATTGGCCTTGTGCCATGAGTACATCGACCTGATCGTCGGAAACTCCTTCGGTCTGAATACCGGAAAATTGGCCTTGTGCCATGAGTACATCGACCTGATCGTCGGAAACTCCTTCGGTCTGAATGCCGGGAAATCATAAGTACATATTATCTATAGCCGTCAAAACGTAGATAATACACTCGCATGGAAGATTATCCATAACCGGGTTGTAGGTTGCTAAATGAACAATCGACCGAAAAGAAAGGCATCTGGGTACCAGACTAGGTATGGAAAAGATGACCAATCAAAAGAGGATAAAGTTGCTAACTTGGAGCAAGTATCCAAAAAGAAAGTGAAGACCCAATGGGGACAATACTGCTTGATCAAAGCAAGTATCCAAAGGGGACAAGACCATTAATACCACGAAGAGGGGATTACATCTACCGGTTAGTAGGTAGAAAACCACGGAAAAGTAACCAGTCATCGATAGGATGAGCACAAAGGGTTAACTCCATCAAGGGGAGAACGTGGGATTTTACAACTACCAGCTAGTAGGTAGAAAACCACAAAGATAGGACTTACAACTACCGGTTTGGTGGTAGAGGCCCACAACAAATTCCGCTGAGGATAAGATGAATGAGTGTCGGTTAGTGAGCGACTATTCATTTATGCCCCAGGGAAGTACAGGAGACAGCCAACAGGAAGCCAATTTAGGATCGATCCAAAAAGGCAGACTGAAACAAGACTCATCCTAATGAGGAAAGAACTCAATAGGGAAAACCCATCCCATTAGGGAGGGAACGGAAGCAACCGTCATCCACGAGGATGTATCTCAGTGGGGAAATGGCAGGAAAAGATTGACACTTTCTGCTTAAGGGGTAGACTCTACATGGAGAGATCAGACACACCCATATCTGCTTAAGGAAAAAGACTCAAGCTGGCAAGACGCTAACAATTGGGGAGTAACACTGCTGGGGATACCCGCTCGACTGAGGAATCACTTGTTCGGAAAACACCAACCTCTCGACCATGCTAATGAACCCAATTCTGAAGCCGATCCAATGGCGCGATGCTAAACTCTTTCCAACAATCCAATCTCGGCTGGTCACCACGGCCTAGGGCTAATGGATATGCTTGCTATGTTGATGCATGAGTTTTTTCTTGTTTTACACAATGCCCCATGATCATGGAAATGCTATGCACTAATGATGCAATATGCTATGCTTATCTAAATGATGAACGCATAAACACACGTCTCCTTCAGAGACAACACCGGGGAACTCCAGGAACTGTGCTGGGGATCCTATAACGATGTCAACTTCCATCCTGCTGGGGAAAGACAAACCTTGCTGGGGAAAAACCATCAACACAACCTCTGCTGTGAAGACAACTTCAGACTTGGAAAACAGTCACAACTCCGCTGGGGATACAGATATCAGTCTATTACAGAAACCCGTCCAATCCACTGGTAGGATGAACTCTGCTGGAGAAATAAATGCTACTCCATTAGGGACGACCCAACCAATCCATATGTAGGAGAATCACTGCTGGAGATGTATTTCATGAGACCCGCTCCACTCGGGGAACTTGCTGAGGAAAACCACACCATTCTGCTGAGGAGAACAATCCTTGTGGAGAGAACAACCACCGTAGCAGTGAGAGTAACAACTCTGTTGAGGATGATAACACGTCATATCATACTGGAGATGAATTCCCACAAACCTGCTTGGGATAAGCACTCACGGCCATACTGGAGATGATAGCATCACAAAACCAATTTGGGGGACACATCAACAGTCTACTGATAAACTCCACTAGGGGACTCCCGGGGAGAATAACTGCCAGGCGCTCAGCGGGGATTCTCAACTGGGGAAATCTGCAAGCATAGGCCTGCTGGGGAGAAGCAATCCTTAGATCTGTTGGGGAAAAAAGGTACTGTCCACAGGTATCTCTGCAGGGGAAATAACTTTGATAGCTTCAATACTGGCTTGGGCTGGGGACGTGATGACCTTCCGGCTTGCTGAGGAGACAACGATCTCGAATCTGCCAGGGAGATCACACTCTCAATCCTTTGGGGAGATACAGCTTGTTTGACAGGGATGTCGGTCGCCTCGTCGAACACTAGTATCCATCATCCACCCATAGTGTTGACTTTCCACTTTTAAGAACTCCCAGACTCTTCTGGACTTTTCTGCTCCATCATCTTGTATTCCCAACTCGTCCGTACTCCACGGGGATCGAACTCCTGTTATTCATACAAACTTTCCAATCATCAGACTTTGAAGAGTCTTCTTGATTAATTTTCCAGGACCGTCGTAGTAATCCTCCACCGTCTTTTCACGGTTCATCTATCCCTTGCCCCTGGTTGGACTCTGAGGGGATCTCTTTGTCAAAAGGGTTCATGTTATAACTGGCAAGTGAATGAAGATGTCTAACATCACCTGCACAAGAGATCGTCAGATAAAAAACGTGCCCCAGGTATGCCCCATGATAAGGCTCAAACAGCACTCTACTGGGGATGCCCCACAATAGAGCTAATAGGGACTTGGAGGAAGAATGTTGTACTGCCGGGAGCATGAAGATAAAAACTTTCAACCAAACACTGCACTGAGCAACCTCACTGAGGAGAGACCATACGAGGTTCTGCAGGACAAAGATACAGTTATGCTCGAGATACGAACAATTGTCTTACCTGTTGGTAACCATACCACCCCCGGGAGAGCACTGTGGGTCTCCTAAGTATCCTTCCATCATTGTGAACGTTCACTTTGTTTAAGCACAATTTTTTTTGAAAAATTTGTTTACTTTGAAAACAATGATACTTTATCAATTAAAACATGCAAAACATTTGTTGAGTTGAAACAAATAAGAATGCAAATAATTGGATAAAAGCTCAAATTGATGTGATGGAATGGTAGTCTGCAAAGGGCGAGACTCCATGGATCTGTACAAGTTTGAAATCGGTGATATATATTGGAGAGGGCTACATTGAACATAATGACCTTTCCTCTACCATTCTGAATTTTCGATGTATTCAGAGCTTCAGTCGACGACGAATCGAGAATTCTTGACGGATGACATATATAGAGCACAGTCTTGTCAAGGTGCAGTTACTTGCCAAATCCCTAATTTTTGCCTAGATTGCCCCAGTGTGAGGTGTTCAATCTAGCGGGATGCAAATTCTTTTTTTTTTCAATGTCTCTAACTTTTGCCTGGATCGCCCTTTCGGGTTTTCAATCCACCGAGACGCTCCTTTTTGCTTAAGTCGCCCTTTGGGGTGTTCGACTTAGCGAGCTTTTACTTTTCTCTTTTGTTTTAGGCGAAGTATTTCTTGATTGCACCAGGATTCACAGGACGAGTGAACTTCTTCATCCATCGTAGTAAGTGTCAGAACACTGCCTGAAGAGGCTCTCTTGACAACATATGGACATTCATAGCTTGGGGGTTCACCTGCCCCTGGAATCGGGTACAAAAGACAAGACTTTCTTGAGCACAAGGTCACCTTCTCAGAACACACGAGGCTCGACCTTCTTATCAAATGCTTTTTCACTCTTTGCTGATATGACTGACCATAACACATGGCAGTTGATCTCTTCTTTTCGATCGAATTCAGCATCAGTCAACTTGGGACTTTGAGGGTGCTATTTCTCTTTTGTTTTTTTTTTCCTTTCTTTTTCTTTCTTTTGATTTCTTTTGATTTTGATTGATTTCTTTTCTTGATTTTGCACCCTCCTCTTTCTTTCTTTTTTTTTTCTCTTTTTTTTTTTTTTGATAATGCCCCAGTTGGCTGTTCTGCTGATTCTCGAGATGCAGCTGAGTGATCTTCTTTTCTTGCTCAAGAGGTCGGGAAATCTCGTCAGGAATCCCTTCAACATCATCTTCGTCCGCTTCGAATACAGGGAATTCAAAATTGGGAGATGACGTCCGATCATTATGTTCAGTGGGTTTGAGAAACAACCTGCATAAAGATTTTGATATGAAAAGCTTTTTTGAAACAAACAAGACAATCGTTATGCAGATGAAAAGATTGCTTTTATTCTTGTTTTTAGGTTTTTTGTGATCACCAATTTCATGCAAAAAGCAAAAAGGGAAAACAATTGGAAACACAAATGTTTTAACATGAGTTTATTTGAATGAAAATATCATTGCACAAAATATTGCCAATAATGCCATCACTTCTCCTTTTGGCATGGGAGAAGGGTTTTAAACAAAGTGATCGTTACAAAGACTTATGAACAACTGTAGGAAAGCCCACAGTGACCCAATTGTGATAGATCCCAACGGGGATGACAACTGTCAATATCTCTTTGCATCAGCAGCTTCTGTTTTCTGAACAACCCTTCTGAAGAAAAGTCGGCGCCAGCCCAGGACTTGCTATCTTCAAGCTTGATTAACACGGGGACCTAAATCCTCCAAGATCAGAATACCTGACCTCACAAGGTCTTGAACCTTCATCTTCAGCTGGAAACAACTGTCCACATCATGACCAGGAGCACCCGAGTGATACACACAATGATGTTCAGGCCTATACCACCACCGAGGGTTGACGGGTATAGCCGGCGGGTCTCTGGGAGTAATCAAGTTCCGCTCTATCAACGAGGGGCAGAGCTCGGCGTAGGACATGGGGATTGGATCAAAATGATCTTCTTCCTCTCATTACTCGTACTGGCTTGATTACCATTGTGAGGCTGGGAAGCCTGCTGCTGAGGACGATGTTGTTGATGCCGATATTGCTGAGTTGATCTTCTCTACTGTTGTCGAGGTTGGAATAGTCACACCAACAGCCTGACGATACTGTCCTCCGTTCACACTCCTCCGTTGGTGCACAGCATTTGTTTCAATCTCTCCCCTTTTGGGTGCCCCAGAGTATGTCTTCTTAGAACCGGAAGAACTTGAAGAGCCAGGATGGCGAACCGGAGCACGGGTTGTTCTGACGTTAACAGTCTCTGCAGCAAGAGGCTGTTCACTGATTCTGATCCCCCTCAATTCATCACCCACGGCATAATCATTGACGGGAATAGTGACAGTAGCATTCTCATGAACGGGTACATCCACTGGTGAAGCACGGTGGACTGGTGGAATCACGGCTTCCAGTCCCTGGGCTAAGGCACGCAGCTCCTCTTGCCCCTAAACAACTCCTTGCATCATCATCATAAACTAGGCCACGTTTGCCCTCATCTCAGCCAACTCTGTCTGAACCTGGTCCATAATCCTCTGATGATTGAGTCTGGTCGAGTAGCGGTGTGGACGACAATCAGCAATCCTCTCTCAGTCAGGAACCAAAGTGAGGAGTCTTTCCAAACATGTCTGTAATGCAAGGATGTGCATGATATGCATGATGTGCATGATATGGGTACTATTTTGTCATGAATGATCCTGATAAAGGATATGCGTATGCGAGTTAACTTTTTTCATGCATTACTATTTTTTGGAAAATAAACATGCTATGATGCAAATGATGGGAACATGACTGGTCAGGCTGTGCATCTCAAGGCACAGGGTCAAAGCTTCGGCTTGAACTCTGATCACAAACATCTGAAACCCA
Organism: Lathyrus oleraceus; assembly: GCF_024323335.1. Taxonomy (NCBI): domain Eukaryota; kingdom Viridiplantae; phylum Streptophyta; class Magnoliopsida; order Fabales; family Fabaceae; genus Lathyrus; species Lathyrus oleraceus. The sequence goes on from NC_066581.1 coordinate 235,868,374, forward strand.
AAGTCAATCTGATCAACTGGCATCTGAAACCAAACTGAGGAACCAAGTCACCATAAATCTGACTTGGGGAGTTCCGAAATAAACGAAACTGGAGATTACATCACTATCATCACAGGAACATCCATTGAACGGATGACAGCCAGCTCCTCTGAACAGGTACTTTCAAATTCAACCCGGGGATCCGAAATAAACGGAACCCGCTGATAAACCACGGACAGAACTCCGGCGTCCCAGAAATAAATGTCCATAATTCACAGTCACCATCAGTACCAAGAGTCACCAACAAATCACCAATCAATCAGCAACTGTACCTGTAATGATCAAACCCTTCCCCACTCACGGGTGTAGTCTAGGCCAGGGTAAAGCTGAGAGAAACGCAGCATAAATAACCTTTCGCAGAAATACTATCATATACACACCCGAAGTATGTAACGACAATATCCCACCAGGGTCTGAACTGCTCGTGATATCAATGTTCCGCTAAGTGGCGCCATACCACCCGCTTCCCATGAATCACTCTATTCCTAATCATCCTAGATTTTCACTCATGGTCTGGGTATTGGACCTTTTACCTCAACTGACTCCCCCCCACACAGAGAAAAACAGACAGCCAGCCAGTAATGAATAATGAATATGAATGCAAACATCAATGCACACAATCAATGCAAACAATAAATGTACATATATACAATGAATGCAATGAAGTACAACAAGCAGAAAGCAACCAAAACCCTAATCCTAGGGAGCGCTAGGAGAGACTCGCTCAGGGAAGATGGACCAGCATAGGTCAACTTCTCTAGGTCCCCAGCAGAGTCGCCAGCTGTCGCATCACGCGAAAAACCGGCGGGAAAGAAAGAAACAACAGAGCCGCCACCGTGCGTTATTTATCCCAAAAGAGGGAAAGGAAACGCTCAGAGTAAACCTGGAAAGAACATGGTCTCGCGACCAAAGAGAATGGGTTCGGGAGTCGGTTATGCGGAGGGAAGGTATTAGCACCCCTACGCATCCGTAGTACTCTACGGGATCCACGCACAAAAGGAAGGAAAATTGGTTGCTAAACACTGCTCAAATACTCACACACACTGGCTGAAAGAGACAAAGGAACTGACTGAAACTGACTCGGCAGGATGTCGCATCCTGGGCCTACTTAGTCTATCAGGCATAGACATCAGAGTCGAAGTAGTTCGGACTGGGGAAACGACACATGCTCGCTAGGATATCGCATCCTATGCATACGTATCTTCTCGGACGAGAGAAGAATCAGAGCATTCGTAGCTCGGCTGACACGCACACAAACCAACACAGGCAAAGGCAAACGTGGAGCCCGAATGCCAATCACTGGACTTACATCAGCATCCGAACCAAAACACACACAAGGAGGCAAACATGGAGCCTGAATGCCAATCACTGGGCTTACATCAGCATCCGAACCAAAACACACACAAGGAGGCAAACATGGAGCCTGAATGCCAATCACTGGGCTTACATCAGCATCCGAACCAAGCACACGCACACTGGAACCCAAATGCCACTCGATGGACTTACATCAGCTTCCAAGCACACAACAACACAACAAGTTGATAGGGAGTCGGGGACTCGAGCCTATAACTGTCAAGCACACACTCAAACAGACAGACAACAAATTGCTAAGGAGTCAGGCACTCGAGCCTAGCAAATGTCAGACAACACACACAAAAGAAAAAGGGCGCCCGGAGAGATCAGCTCAATCTCCTGCCTACATACTTCATCTGGTATGAAGATCAGGGCGATGTAGTTCCCCTACGCAGGGATAAAGGACTAGCCTAACCAGATAGCAGAGGGAGACACAACTCTAGGGAGACTACGACTCGAGCCTAGATGTTGTCATGCAAAATCAACCCTAAGTTAAGGTTTCTAGCTAAATGGCACAAGGGCCAACCTATCCTAAGTATGGCTCACACAGGAAGCAAGCCACACGCACTTAACTTGCACGGGAAGCAAGCCAAGCAAAACCTAACTTGCACAGGAAGCAAGTCTAAACTAATCCTAACTTGCACAGGAAGCAAGTCAAACAATCCTACAAGCACAGATAGCACACGCTATACACAAACAAGTGGCTCAAACAAGGGTTAGGTTTTAGTCAAGGGGTCATATCAACCTCGACAAACAAACCTCTGGAACCGGGTGAATGTTGCTCTTAACCTTGCCATTGAAGGGCTAAGGTGAAGCAGATGAAAGGATGAAGTGAGGATGAGACCTCACAGCTCTTATCCCTGGCCTGGGAGAGCTCAAGACAAGAATGTGTGGGTTCAGAAAGTGGGAACCCTTCTACACATTTGAAACTGACTCAACTGTGCAATTGCACAAGATCTTGGGTTTGTATCTGCAATGCATCAACACAGTGGTGTGAGCAAAGCAGATGACACACTGAATAGTGGGGGATAGATTGCATATCCCTACCTTCCACCAATTGCCTCTTCACTTAGGAGGACTTTGACTCTAGGCAAGGACAAAAGTAAACAATCACAAACATTGCCTCTTAAGGAGGACTTCAGACAGTTGCCTGGCCAAGTAACAGGCCAGGTCTTCCAGACTACATGGAGACTAGAAGCATACCTCAATGCAAATTGCTTATACAAGCAAAGCAAAGCAAAAAGTTCACAAGGAACTAAGCGACTAAAGCACCTGAAACAGTCAAGCAGATGTTAGTATGCAACTTCAAACAAAACAAACAGAAACAGACACCAACAGTTAATTGGAGGCACATGGATGTGCAAGGCACAAGGCTTAAGGCGTGTGAGCCAAGCCACCTACAAAACAAAGAGGTTAGACAACAATATTCAAGCAAGCTCAGTCAAAAGAATTGGTCTCAATGGCCATTTGATGGTCAACCTGAAATCACAAACTCAAAGGTGAGTAGCAGGACCACTAGGGCAAGCCTAGGGTCAAAAGTGAATGAGAAAGTCCAAACAGCAAGGGTCAAGTATCCAAAATCATGTTCAAAACACTAGGAAACACAACCAATTGGATTCACATCCATATCAATCACTATCATCATTTCATGAACCATTTAGGTCAAAACATGGCAAACAGAAGCTCATAGAAGTCAACAACAAGACTTGCATCAAAAGCAATCTAAACATTTTCCAAAAATCACCAAATAAATCATGATCAAACCTAACACATAGCATGGTAAGCATGTCAAATTTCATCCCATTTGGACAAGTGGAAGGCAGTCAATGAAAATCAGAAAGTCAAAGCAATTTTGAACATGCTCATAGAAGTCAACCAAACATGCATCAACTTAGAAAAATCATAAGTCAAAGATGGTGTATGATAAATGAATGGGACTAAAGCCATGGCAAAGATGAGGATGTCTAGTCATCTCATGCAAAATTTCATGTCCATCTAGTAAAGTATGAGAATTTCACAAATGAAATGGGAACATGTGTCACACAAGGTCAACATTTGACTAGGCAGGGAAGAAAAATCTCAAACAAATGGAAAATAGTTCAATTAAATCCAAGAAAATTCACAAGTCAACTAGACATACAAGAGTAGGTTCCTGCAAAATTTGGGGTCATTTGGATGTAAGGAAGCATGGTAATGAAAATCATGAAGTTGGACATCAATGGTGTGACACAAATTGTCACACCCTAATTCAAAAAATCATAACTCACAAACCACAAATGATAAATTCACAAACTCTACACCAAAATTACCATGAATGTGTCTAGTTTAAGCACAAAAAATTTGGGAGCCATTGGATACATTCTCATCATTTCACAATTGATTTGGCAAGGTGTACAAAATTTGGTCACATGTCACAAACCCTAAGGCCATTTAAAAACCACCCATCCAAAAATTCTGGAAAAATAATGATAAAAAAGTAGAGATCATGATGAACACAACACAAAAAATCCCATTGAATTTGGATCAAAAATGAGCAAGTTATGAATTTTGGAAATTTGATGAAATAATTGAAGAAATAAGATGAAATGATGAAACAAGAATGGCATAAATGTAATTCCATGGTTCACTAACTTAAACGATGCGTTTTGGCCAGTAAAATGAAATGATTTGATTGGCTCTGGGGCGCGGGTACAGTAACACGTGAGACAAAGGAAAATCCTGGAAAATGCATTGGAAGGCTAGGGTTTCTGCTACAGGAAACAACATTCATCCCTCTCAAATTCGACCCAACCAATTTTTCTCCAAAAAAAGCAATTGCATATACCAAAATGATCAGCAAACAACAAGCAATATGAATCCAACTATGTTTTTCACTAAAGCAAATTGGACAATAAGAAACAAACAAAACAAGTTTGAACCATCCATCTTCATTTCAACATAACTCGATCATTACTCAACCATTTTTAAAAACACAAACATTGTTAAGCTCAGCATGAGAAGACCTAACTAAAACATGTAATAGCTTAACAAAATAAGGAGGTCGAATCCTGACCAAATTTGATGAGCAGTCGCGGTACAGATGTGGTTTGTTGGTTTTGATGTGAAACAGATGCTCCCTTGTGCTCACAATGAAGAATAGTGAAGATACCTTGGCTTGGAAAGGTTTGAAATGGCTTCACACCTGGACTGTCATGGAAGATGTCCCTTGTAGCAGTCAGGCAAGGGGCTCTTACAGTTGAAGAAAGGAGTTCAAAAGAGGTTCAACATGTTGCTTGGATGTAGAAAAAATCATGGCCAGGCTCAGGTTTTGGAAGTTTGACTGATTGTTTGAAGAGGCAAGCAAAGTGAGGTTTTGAGTGAATGAGAGCCAAGGCTTTTGTTATGAGGGTTGGCTGCTGTTTGGCAATGATGAGAAATTGAGATGAACAAAATGCTATGGTTGCCAAGGCAGGATTTTAGTGCTTTTTGTTTTGGGACAGGAGAAATTGAAATGCAAGTAGCAAGGTGTGATTTTTGGAATGAGTGAATCAATGCAATTCTTGTTGATTTGATGATGCTAGTGTGTTTTTGTTATGTGTTTGATGACTATCTCAAGCCAGGCCAGGTCAGGTTCATTGTGTGTTTGGATAGCTTTTGGACAGAAAATGCAAGTGAGATTTTTGTTTGAATGTATGAGGTCTGTTGGTCTGCTATGTCATGTTGGTTGGCAAGGCAGGGTGGGTTATTGGAAGTTTTGGACAGAAGGAGTGAGATGCAAATAGCAAGGGTGAGTGCAGTCCTGTTATCAAGGCAAGGTTGGACTATTGGAAGTTTAGACAGATGAGAGAAATAGCCAAAAGCAGCAAGATGGTTTGAGAGAGTGTATGAAGTTGGTTATGTTGGCTTGTGGCTGTTTTGTTCTCTTGTGTTTGGTTTTAGTTTGTTTGTTATGCTAGTAGCAGGATTTGAAGAAGCAAGGCAGGGTTCTCACATGACAGGAAAATGGTGAAGCAACATTGTGTTGAGCAAGGCAACTTTGTTCTTCTTGAGCGTGGACAGAAAATTTCCTGCTGTTGGAGTTGTGGCAGCTTTTTTTGATAATGCAAGGCAAATAGTCAGGTCATGTTTGAGGGAGTGAGCCATGCAGTGTGGTTTAGGGGCTGCTGCTGGTTTATGACAGGGAAAGGGTGGAAATGTTGCCAAGCCAGGCTCAGGTTACTTGTGAGCTTGGACAGAAAATCCTGTGCTGTTGGATGTTGCTTTTTGGACAGCCTTTGCAAGTGTGCCAAAAGCAAGGTCTTTAGCATGAGTCAAAAAATGGTTGGTCATGTGTTTCAAATGACAGAAAAAGGATGAAAAGTCCTACTGTTTTGGTATTGTGCAATGTTTCCTCTTTTGAGTTTTGACAGAAAATTACACATGCCCTCAAGATGCAGTTTGAGAGAATGTTTGGTTTTTGTTATGTTGGTTTATGACTGCAATCTTTGTGTTCCAAATGACAGAAAAATTCCTGAACCAGGCCCTCTTATCAGTTGCTTTGTGGTCTTTAGCTTTGACAGGTTTTTAGCAATGCAAGTGGGATGATGTTAATGGATGAAGTTCCATATTTTTGCTGTCAAAACATGTGGTTTGTGTGTCTGCCCTTAAGATTGGTTTGACAGAAAAATCATGATAAAGGCCTGCTGTTGAGAAGTTGCCTATTGTTCAAGACAGAAATTGTAATTCTTCAAACGCCAAATGAGAGAATCTATACTTTTGCTGTTGGATAACTGCTAGCAGTGTTCTCCATGACAGAAAAATGTGTTTGATATCATCTACTGTTTTTTTCTCTTGTTTGCAAAATGGCCCCAAAATCGTTTTTGAGTATGAGTGAATTTGGTTTGTGTGATGGCTGCAAGTAGTGACTGCTCATGACAGAAAATGATGCCTTTATCCTGCTGTCTTGTGGTGCTGAATCAAAGCCAAGAAAATGTGGATGTAATTGGTGAAAATTGTACTTGCATTTCCACATTTCAAGCCACTAGGGCATGGCCTCTTTTCTGTTGGTTATGGCTGCAAAATGTGTTCATAGTGACAGAAAAAATGCTGCATAATTGCTGTTCTTTTGAGGTACAAGGCAAGGCATGGTGGATGGTATGGACAAGTATGGTGAGATTGTACTTTTCTTACAATTCAAGCAACCAAGCAATGGCCTCATGTACTGCATATTTTGACTTTGCAAACACATTCTAAATGATATTTTTGAGCTGTTCCAATTGGCCAAATGTTGAAAAAATGTTTATATCAAAAAGTCAACTCTTGGTCAAACTTGCATTTAAATGAGAAAAGTCAAAATATGCCATTTTGATTGGTGAAGTTTTGGCTCATGAAATTTATATTTTTGGAAAGAGGGGATCAAATGTGACTTGTAGAAAAAAACCCCACCAAAATTGGCCAAACGGTTTGGGAGATATGGCCCTTTGAAGTTCAAGATTTTCTGAAATCGATTCGATCATAACTTGCCAACCACACATGGGAATTGAGAGTTCTAGGACTTTTTGGAAATGGGAGAACAAGATCTTCAACTTTCATGTTGGGCAAAAATTCATTTGAGGCTTGTATCAAAATGTAAGTTTGAGGATCAAGACTTTCCATTTATGGCAGGTTTCAGTTACAGGCCCAGTTTCCATTTTTAGAAATTTATGATCTGGCTTCAAATTCTTCCATGATGGTGTTTGGCATGATGTATGATGACTATTTGGACATGAATGAACTCTCACAAACCAATTCCAATCATCCAATCACTGATTAAATGGACAGTTGACCAATAGTTGACTTTTAGGGTTTCTGACTGATTATGCATTGACTGATGACTTCCAAACCCTAATTCCTTGAGGACTTGACTTCAAATGATGTCCCAAGTTGTATGAACTCTTGATTATTGATCATGGTGCCCAAATTCCACAAGAATGACCACCATCCACTGCTTTGACTGACAGTTGACTTTTTTAGGGTTTTTGACTATCTGTGTATGAACTGATGATCTCCAAGTCTTCAACCCTTGACCAAAATACTTCAAATAGACCTCCAAGCCATGTGAACTTGTTGGACAAACCCCAAGGCCTTGGTTCAATGAGAAATTCCTTTGCTTGCTTGGTTGACTGATCAGGAGATTAGTTTGACCTAATTCTTGATTGCTTGCTCTTGAGGCAACTGAGGGACAATGCAAATGCTATGCAATGGATCATGATATGTTATGACCTAACATGAAAATGTATGTACAATGATAGGTGCAAATTTGAGGTGCTACACCAACAAGGAAACAACCAAATATATTTTTGACTCCTTGAAAATGACGCACGAAGGCAACAACTAAGTTAAAGAGACTAAGGCTCTGACCTTAATCCAGAAGTATGAAGCCTTAAGAATGGAAGATGATGAAGTTGTTGAAGTGATGTTCTCAAGGTTCCAAACCTTGGTTGCAGGACTTAAGATTTTAGACAAAGGATATACTTTACCAGATCACGTCAAGAAGATAATCATAAGTCTTCCCAAGAAGTGGAGACCTATGGTTACTACTCTGAAGTTATCTAAGGATTTGAACAACATAAGTCTTGAAGAACTTATCAGCTCTCTCGGAAGTTATGAAATAAAGCTAGAAGAAGATGAACCTCAGAAGAAGAGAAAATTTGTTGCTCTAAAGTTAAGACCAGAAAGGAACAAAGCCTCTTAAGCTGAAGAGGAAGAAGTTGATGACTCTAAGAATGAATATTCTGATGATGAAGAAGAATTATCTCTTATTTCTAGAAGAATCAAACAACTCTAGAGAAAGAGACAGAACAACTTCAGAAGGCCCAGATAGAAGGGAGACCGTCCAGATTCAACCTCCAAAGGCATACCTAACAAGGAAGTAACATGTTATGAATGCAAAGAACCTGGACACTATAGAAATGATTGTCCAAAGATAAAGAATGATAGCTCTAGAAAAGAAAGCTTCAAGAAGATCCCATTCAAAGCAAAGAAGAAAGGACTCATGGCAACATGGGACAACTCTGAATCTGAAGCTCCAGAATCGGATTCTGAAGAGGAGCAAGCAAACGTAGCATTCATGGCCACTACCTCTGGAAGTTCATCTGAAATGGAGTCTGACTCTAAAGAGGTATTCTCTAACTTTTTTTGTTCTGATCTTGAATCCTGTTTGTCAGAATCTCTGAACTTGTATCAGAAGCTTCAACAAAAATTCAAGAACCTGAAAGAGGTTCATATAGAGATTGTTGAAGAGTGTGACAAGCTTGAGAAAGAGGTTTATGAACTCAAAGAAAATAATTTTATTCTTGAAAGAGAAAAGGATTTTTCAACTAAGAAATGTTCAAAACTTGAGGAAACTCTTTCTAAAGCTCCACCTACTTCTGAAACTAACATATACAAATATGATAAAGCCTTTCAGAAATTTCTGAACAACAAACCTAGATAGAAGCATAATGGATTCTATGATCTATGATGTAAGTCATAATAGAAAAAAGAGGAATTGGTTATGACTCTGATGACGATGATCATAAACCTTCTATAGAAAACAAACCAAAATCTCATTTTCTTACCATAATACACCGGCACATACACAGAAGTTCAGTAACGCTAGAAAACCCAAAGTTCTTAGAAACTATGGGAAAACTAATCCTAAAGGACCCAAAAGATTCTGGGTACCAAAAGATAAAATAGTGTACGTTGCAGATATCCTATGCAACAGAGTTAAAACACCAGTCATGGTACCTGGACTCTGGATGCTTGCGACTCATAATGGGAAGAAAGCATATGTTCCAAGACTTGGAACTTAAAGATGATGGATTCGTAGGCTTTAGATGAAATTAGAAAGGAAGAATCAGAGGATCAGGAACAGTTGGTAACAAATCTCTTCCCTCTATTTCTGATGTTCTTTATGTTGAGGGATTAATGCATAATTTGTTATCCATAAGTCAATTAAGTGATAACATTTATGATATTATCTTTAATCAACAAACGTGCAAGGCTGTCAATAAGAAAAATGGCACAACCCTTTTCACTAGAAAGAGGAAGAACAACATTTATAAAATAAAACTTTCAGATTTGAAAAACCAAAACGTGCCATGCTTGATGTCTGTTAATGAAGAGCAATGGATGTGGCATAAACCCTTGGGTCACATTAGCTTGAGTAGGATTTCTCAGCTAAATAAACTTGAGTTAGTCAGAGGTCTTCCTAAGATGAAGTTTTCTTCAAAGCATTTAATTGATTATCCTTGGAGCTCCAGATAACTGATGTTCTTAAAGATGTTGGAACATCTCATCTTCAAGATCCTGTGCAGAATCACAGGAAGAATAGTACATTGGTTTATGATCTATCTCTTTGGTGGCAGCAAGAGCATATGATCTCTGAAAAGGTTTCCTGGCAAGAAACATGTTCAGCCTTGGTGTGTACAAGAAGAAGAAGACATCATAGTCTTGATGGTGGTTACTTGGATCAGTTTATTTCTGATCTAGGTAAGGAAGTGCATTGGCTAATGCACACCGTGGAGTTAAGAACAAGTGGCAACATTCTTGACATCATGGAAACAGCCTTGCTTTAGGAAGTGGAATCCTTGGTATAGCTGAAGGGTTAGTCTCTAACTGGTCCTTCTGAAGACTCATGCATCAGAGTGTCTGATGTCTTTGGAGAAGAAGCAGGAATTCATCAAGGTGTGAGCTTGGATGACTTAACTGCAAACCTGCAGGATGGAGGTTGTTTACTCAAACTTGGTTCCACAATCAAGTCTATGAGAGCGTTGAACTCTTGTTCTGTGTAGGGAGGAAGTTCTTTCAAGTGGCAGAAGAAGGAGCTGAATTCAACAGATAGATGTTAAAACACAATGTTGTGACATTTGGTTCAACATCAGAATCTTAGTTGGTGAAGTGGCACATCAACTTAAGATAGAAGGGTCTACAGAGTTGTAGATTGGGTACTTCAAAAAGATCGTTCTCATTGCAGTTCTTTGGAGTTGCTGAATGGAGAAGATGTTACATGTTCATGTCTTAGAGAATCTAAGTTTTGTTTAACATGTAGCTTGAAGTTCAAGTCTCACTTGGAAGGTCAGAATATCTTTGGGAGAAGTCTGATAAACTTGGAGAGGTCAAAAAGTGGCATTTGACTTTTTCATATGAGGATTCATGAAGGAGGTGATCAACCAGTGGTATTTGGTCTATCTCAGAAGTGAGTTCGAAGAATCAAGATAATCAACATATGGCAGCTGATTATTCTTGAGGAAAGTCTGAGACAAATTACTTTTGAGCAGAAAAGTAGTAAGTTGAACACAAAAGGAGGTGTTTTCTATTCATCTCTTGGAGCTTGTGGTAGGAGTTTTAAGCTATCTATGGAAGATTATCTCTTGTAATGGGATGAGAATGTATATGTCCCAATTTGTGTCTGGTTTCTTTTGGATCAAGCTGGTGACTCAGTGATATCTGAAGATTATCAGATGGTGTTCTTTGTTATGTTGTGAGGATGTCCTAACTAATGTTAGAACATTTTGTGAAGTGGTTTTCTGTTCTGGTTAGAAGAGAGATTGACACAGAGTGCGGATGTGTTCAGCCAAGAGGGTTGAACAGAGGGTGTGCTCTTGAAGACATGAAGATGCGTCTTATGTTTTCCATTCATAAAGGGTCTGGGTTCTCTTTGAATCAGGAAGTATGTGAAGGTCCAACTTTGGGGTGTTGGATATGTTCATGTGTGATCTCCAAGTTTCAAGAGGAGAGTTGGTTGTTCATGACAGGGGGAGTTCTGTCTTTGTGCCGCAAGTAATCATCAAGCTTGTGGTCTATGTGTTCTCAGATAACAAGGTATGGCACCTTGTTAGTTATTGGGATGATATGGTGTATGTTACTTGCTGCAAGTGTGGTAACAAGATGTTAAGGGGATATCCTAACATGATACAGCCTATGTGCCTGCTGGAGTTCAAGAAAGTGTTCATGCAGGAGTGGTTCAAGATGTCAGACTCAAAGTCATGGAATCTGATATGGGTGTACCTGCTGCGAAGCAAGAGTGTGTGTCTACTTGATCAAAGCTGTGAAGCAAGATCAAGTGGGTGTAGTCTTGATCAAAGTTGTAAAGCAAGATCAAGAGTGTGTATTCTTGATTGAAACTGTGAAGTAAAATCAAGTGCGTGGTTCTGTCATTTGTGTGTAATTCTGTTTATTCTGGTCTGTAATTTAAAGTGTTGCTTTGGCAACATTTTTGACAAAAAGGGGGAGTAACACTTGTGATGCCCCAGGACAACAGATTATTTGCTATGTGCTTGAACAGATATTGAAGATCCTCTAATCCAGAGGTTGTGCTGCTGTTAGAAGTTTTTATTTAACTTCTGTATGTGTGATGAGTGTGCTGCTACTCTGAGTGTATTAGCTAGGTTAATTTCCTGCTAGATGTGTGTTTTCCGCTACTGTGGACTCTGTTGTAAGGCCAAAGTCTTTTAGCCAAAAATTTGCCAAAGGGGGAGTTTGTAGATGTTTGATTGGCTGCATTTTATGTTAAAACACTAACTGGAGTCTAATGTCTTGACTGATGTCATGACATGCTTTGTAGATGTTTGATTGGCTGTATGTTGTGCTAAAACACTAACTGTACTCTGATGTCTTGATTGATGTCATGACATACTTGAGTAGTATGCTGCAGGTTTAGCTAATACAGGATTTACTGAATGTCAACCTGGATAGTATGACATTCATCCCTGACAACAGATACTGAGATATAGAATAGTTGGTTGGCTGTTATAACTCAGTATGTAGTTCAGTCTGTTTATCAAGGGAATAACAGACCTGGCATAAGGCCTACTGTCTGAATGTCAAATTGGATGTTGTGACATTCATCAGTGACAACATATACTGAATAATAGGCAGGTTGGTTTTTCTGCTTCAGTTCAGTATTTAATTCAGTCTGTTCTTCAGGAGGATAACAGACCTGGCATAAGGCCCATTGTGAAAATGTCAAACTGGATGTCTTGACATTTATTACTGTAAGTTGATACTGAAGTATAGACTGGTTGGTCTTTTACAGTACAACATTTAGCACAGTCTGTTTTCAGGAAAATAACAGACTTAGCATATGGTCTATGTTCTGGACGTCAAACTGAATGTTGTGACATTCATTCCTGATAGCATATGCTAAATTGTAGGATGGTTAGTTTTTCTGTTTCAGGATTTTTCTCAGGCTATTCTTTAGGAATCCAACAGCTGATCTAAAATCCAGGAAACTAACAACTGAGCTACAATTAATGAACCTAACAAATAGCCTATTTGTTAGCACCCTAATATGTGGAAATTAGGTTAACTTGCTTAACCTTATATTTAGGAGCGCCTGTGTATAAAACTGAATTAGTTAATTCTGTTATTCTGTGATTAGTTAGAATCCTATGTGGCGTTATTTGTGGAGGTCTTGAAGGCTCAATCAGAATAAACAGTTTCTAAATATGGAGATATTTAAGGAACTAAATATGGAGATATTTTAGGAACTAAATATGGAGATATTTTAGGAACTAAATATGGAGATATTTTAGGAACTAAAAGATTGATGACCTTGATTGTAGCAGAAATTTTTTGCTGGCTTTGTAACAGCAAAGAAGAAGTTTGCTGCGATTTCTGAAGGCCCAAATCCAGTTGGGTGATTAGGTTATAAATAGCATATTGTAACCTAGTTTTTGTAAGCCTCTTAGAATGAAAAATTAGGGGTGTGTGTAAGGTAAACCTCCCAACTTGTGGGAAGGTTACCATGTGTTTCTCAGTGCTCAAAGCATGAGATTATTTGTAACTCAAAGCCTGTAGGTAAGAGTTGTTATGGTCTTGAACGAAGCTGTGAAGCAAGTTCAAGTTGTTTCGCATTACATTGTAATTGTTGTGATAGGAATGGAAACTGGTGGTTTCTATCTAGGAGTTCCTAGGTATAGATTGCATTGGGTAGGGATTAAGTGAAGAGTTGTAAACGGGGGAGTTTAACTCTGAATTAATACCGCTGATAGTGGATCTTCTTCCTGGCTTGGTATGCCCCCAGAGTAGGTGATGTTGCACCGAACTGGGTTAACAATTACTTGTGTTTTTACCTTCTGCACGTTATAACTCTGTTTGTTATAAAATAAGGTCAACCTGTAATGCTGTAACAGGTGATGTTCAAATCAATGTTGAGACATCATGCTGATAACTGTGCAGGCTCAACAGAAGTAAGTGCTATGTTTGATCTCTGCCGTGTCTTTGTACCAGATGGACAGAACTGGGTGTTCTTCCATTCTATGGTGATATAGTAGCATATGTCGTGACATCTGTGAATGTGTGCATATCAGTACTGGGTTTTAATTTGTATAGTTGTCTTGCTGTATTAGTAACAATGTTGGATCAGATGTCATTACTTGGAGTAGAACATCTGAACTCTGACTACGCCAGAATTTCAGTGGGAAATTTGAAAACAAAATTTTTGAAGAATTTTTTGACTCTAATGGAATATTCCATGATTTCTTCTATCCTAAAACTCCACAACAAAATGAAGTTATAGAAAGGAAGAATATGACTCTCTAAGAAACAGCCAGAACCATGATCAATGAGACTAATGTGGCTAAGCACTTCTGGGCAGAAGCTGTGAATACAACATGTTACATTCAGAATAGAATCTCTATCAGACATATTCTGGAGAAGACTCCTTATGAACTGTGCAAGGGAGAAAACCTAACATTGCTTATTTTCATCCTTTTGGATGCTTTTGTTTTACTTTGAACACTAAATAAAATCTAAAAAAGTTTGACTCTAAGGCACAAAAGTGTATAATGTGGGATACTCAGAACATTCTAAAGGATATCGAGTATACAATATAGAAACAAAAAATATGGAGGAATAAATTCATGTCAGATTTGATGACAAGTTTGACTATGAAAAGTCAAAGCTAGTTGAGAAATTTGTAGATCTGGATATTACACTTGCAGGCTCTAGCGAAAAGACCAAAGGTTCTGAAGAAGCAGCAAGAGGAACTTCAGAAGCACCAGAACGCACAATCAATCAAAAAAGACAAAGAAATAGGCAGAATGTTTCTAAAGAACTGATCCTGGGAAACAAGGATGAACCTGTCAGAACAAGATCAATATTTAAAGATTCTGAAGAAACACTTCTGAGATTGGCATCTCTGATAGAGCCAACATCCTGTGAAAAAGCTCTTCAAGATAAACAATGGATTCTATAAATGAAAGAAGAACTTGATCAGTTTTCCAGAACTGACGTTTGGGATCTTGTACCAAGACCCAAGGGAACCCGTGTGATTGAAACTAAATGGGTTTACAGAAACAAGCTAAATGACAAAGGTAAAGTCGTCGGGAACAAAGCACCGTTGGTGGCACAAGGTTATAGTCAACAAGAAGGAATTGACTATAATGAAACTTTGTCTCCAGTCGCAAGGTTAGGATCTATTAGTCTCCTTGTATCTTTTGTTGTTAATAATTCTATTAAATTGTATCAAATGGGCATCAAAAGTGCGTTTATGAATGGTTACCTTTCTAAAGAAGTGTATGTCCATCAACCTCATGGCTTTGAAAATTCAAAACTTCCAGAACATGTTTTCAAACTTAAGAAATCTCTTTACAGTCTGAAATAAGCTCTTAGAGCTTGGTATGAAAGACTTAGTTCATTTCTTCTGGAAAATGAGTTTATCAGAGGCAAAATTGACTTCACTCTCTTTTGCAAAAACATCAGAAAGGTAACCATTCAGAAACACACTTTTGATGCCCATTTGATATAATTTAATGGTTACCTTTCTGAAGAAGTGTATGTCCATCGACCTTATGGCTTTGCAAAAACATCAGATTTATGTTGATGATATAATATTTGGTTCTGCTAACCCCTCTATTTGCCAAGAATTTTTTGAGTTAATGCCGGCAAAATTTGAAATGAGCTTGATGCAAGAACTAAAGTTCTTTCTGGGTATTAAAATCAATCAAACACCAGAAGCCACATATATCTATCAAAGAAAATGCATAAAAGATCTTCTGAAGAAATTTGACATGTCGGAAAGCAAGCCAACCAAGACTCTCATGCATCATACTTGCATTCTGGATAAGGAAGAGGTAAGTCAAAAGGTTTGTCAGAAACTCTATCATGGTATAACTCTCATATATCTTACTGTAACACCTCAAAATTTGCCCTCCTCTCTTGGGACTAGCTTAACATATTGCATATCATTTTAGGTTATTAGGCATTGCATATTGCATATCATGTGGTTACATTGTGCAAGCCATTCTCCCAAGTCTTGATCAGAAGATAAGAGGTCATGGTGCAAGCTAGGGTTTTATTGGACTGGATCATTAATCATCTGAGGATGTGGAGGTCCAAGTTAGGGTTTTGATTCTCAAGGAGATTGGTCTTCATCTTGTTTGCAATGATACATCATCATCATCATGGTCTTGATTTCATCAAGTGTTGAAGCTGATTCCTTGGGATTAGGGTTTTGACCACTAGTCAACCCTAATTAGTTGCATTGGGCCAGTCAGGGCATAATCAGGAGATGGGGTCTATGATGTATGTGGGGATCATTCCATGATTATATTGAGCTTATTGAGGCTAGGGTTTCATCCTTGAGCCATTTCATCAGAGGATTGGGGTTCAGATTGATCAGTGCGTGGCCAAATTCATCTATCAGTTGAAAAAGTCAACTGTGGTCAACTGTGCATGATTTAATGGATTTGGAGGTGGAGATGAGTTGGATACACTTCATTCATGTTGGAACAAGTGTTATTTGACATGTCAAAGCTTAAGAATGGAGAAAATCAAGTCAGGACAAGAATTGCCAAAAATAGAAAGTGACTTGTAATGGAAGTTTCCAAAAATGGAAAGTTTTTGACCTCAAAATTACATGTCCAAGGAAGCTTCAAATGAAAATTTGTTCAACATGAAAGTTGTATATCTTGGTCTCACCTTTCCAAAAAGTCCAAGAACTTGGAAATCCCATGCATGGTTGGCAAGTTATGGTCCATTCAATTTCAAAAATGACCCATAATCAAAGTGGCATAACTTCCACATGGAGTGTCCAAATTGAGAGATCTTTTTATGTGCAAACTCCATTTGACATGTACTTTCATGGTGCATAATTGGAATTCATAAAAAATGGTCAATGCAAAAAGTCAAATTTCAAGTGCACAGTTAAAAATCCAAGGGCAAAATGGTCCAACTTGAGAAATAATGAGAATTTTGGAATGGGGATTTTTGCAACACCTCACAAATGCAATTTGAAAATTGTTGGAATGGTCATAACATGTTGAGGTCCATTATTTGGTTAAGCCATTTATGAAATGCACTTAAAAAGTATACAATTTACCATGACATAGTGAAAATCAAAAATACACAACCAATGACCATGGGACAAGTTGCAACACATCACACATGTCATTTTGAGAGTGTGTGAGCTGTCAATGAGCTGTCACAGGGCTTGAGTGAAAATACCATTTTGCCCTTGCTTAAGGAAATTACATTTTTGCTAATACAAGTCATTTTGGTTAATTCATGATTAAGGATGTAATTAGTTGGAGGTATATAATCTTAATCATAACCAACTTTTGATCATAATCACAATTTACAAGAAACTCAACAAACTTTTCCCTCCAAATTCTCCAAAAGCTCAAGAACATTCAAGAACAAAATTGAGCAAAACTCCTTCAATTCTTCATCAATTCGTGTGATTCTTTTTGCTGCCTTCTCCAATCATCTCCTTCTTCAACTGTTTTGGAAAAGCATCATCAAAATCCTCACGAATCTCCACTGTTCATCTTTGGTTCATCAATGGCAAATCGCAATTTCTCACAATTGGAGTGATCTTGAGCTAATCTATCTTTTGCATTCGCCTTCCCTATCATCAAGCTTGGACTGTTTTGAAGAATCACATCCAAATTCATCACGAATCACAACTGTCTTCATTCAAGGTGCGAGATTCGAACATCATTATTTCTTAAATTGTTACATGTTTTTGAAAGATCGTGGAATGTAGAACAGCATGCAATTCGTAGTTTGTGGATTGGTTGATTGTAGAATGAGATATCGCGTTTTTTAGTTTTGAATGTGGAACTTTAATCGTTCGATCCGTGAGATATAGTGAGTGTTAGAGAAAATAGGTAGCATATTCGTCATGTACATTGAGAGACGGTGAGAACGGTGTGCCATTTGTTGATTTTGGTTGAGGTTTGAGCGTGACCGAGTTTGGAGATGGAAGCTCACATACACGCGAGGAAGATGAAGCAGTTCTGGAAATTCCTTGCGTTTGATCTTGGATTTTTGCCTGGCAATTTGAACTTTTGTTTCCCGCCTGTACCATCCATCCACAGCGTGACAACGCATTAATGTGCAGCACGGTCGTTTTGGTCCTTGGCTTCATTATTACATTTTTGCCATTCCATTCATTTAATTAACCAAAACATTTAAATAAATATTACACAATTCATTTAATATTAGAAAAATCATAAAAAATATTGGCTAATCAGAAAATTATGAGAGTTTTTTTGTTAGATCCCATTTTTCCTCTAGTTTTTTATGAGCATGGTTTTACAAGTTGTGCATGGTGAAATGTTGACCTGGCCTATTGATCTTTGACTTGTATCATATTTTTGCATGTTTCACCAAATTCATCATGAAATGCTCATACATTTAAAGAAATGATTGAAATTTTTTGTGCTCATTCTGGACATGTTGATGGTGATTTCCATATAAAGTTTGTGATTTTTGGATACCTGAGGAGTGAGATATGATTTTTTGTATCTAGGTGTGACAATTTGTGTCACACCTAGCTAGGTCAACTTCATGAACTCTTTTGCCTGGCCTATGATTGTTGGAATGGATTGAAATTTTGCATGGATGATTATTGACATGTTGAGATGTTATGTGAATTTTTCTGGATTTTTCTATGGCATTTTCAATTTGATTGATATTTTTCTTCTCTGTTGGTTCATTGTGCAAGCTTGTGTGACACATGTTTGTATATCTTATGTGAAATTCTCATATGGTTTTGGATGAATGTGAAATTTGGTATGCTGGTTGTAGACACATTGTAGGACATCCCTGTTTTGGTCCCATTCATTTCTTAATTGATTTCATTGATTTATGAATTTTTGAAGTGGATGCTTATGTTGATGCTATGGTTTGGCTTGAATAATCTTGTCTGGATTTCTTGATTTTTATTGGCCTAGTTCCTTTTTTCCAATTGAGCTGAAAATTGACATGCTATACCTTGAATAGGTCCTGTTTAGGTGTGAATTATTTGAGGATTTTTGGAATTGTTTTGGTATGCTTTTGATTGAAGTTATTCTGTTTGGACATTTGAGGTTCCATTTGACCTAGTTTGACTTGTTTTGGTCATGAAATGATATTGATGAATGATATGAGCATGGGATCAATTGCATTTGCTTTCTATTTGCTTTAAGATGATTTTGGTTGAGAATTGCTTGCTGTTTGGAATTTTTCTCCCTTTTGGACCCTAGGCTTGGCCTAGTGGTCCAGTTTCTCACATTTGGTTTGACTTTTCAGGATGAAATGCATAATGTTCAAGGAGAATGCTTCAAGTCAATTAAATTGAGATTGTTGGATGTTTTGAACTAATTTGACTTTGTTTTGTAGGTTGTGAAGCTTGAGCTTGAGCTTATAGCTTGCACTTATGTGCATTAACCTGTGTTGCTTAATCTGTATAGTCTGACTGATTAACATTTGCTGTTTATTGTTGGTTTGTCTGAGTACTGATGATGCTTGATTGATTTCAGGTACATTTAGTCGCTTACAGTTCTTTAAGAACTTGCTTGCTGCTGCTTGGTTTTTAAACCACTTGAGGTAGGACTTCTATTCTTCATGTAGTCTGGAAGACCTGGCCTGTTACTTGGCCAGGCAACTGTCTGAAGTCCTCCTTAAGAGGCGATGCCTGTGATTGTTTACTTTTGTGCCAAGCAGGTGAAGACCTCTATGAGGCAATTGGCGGAACCCAAGGGATATGCAATCTATCCCCCGCTATTCTGTGAGTCGTCCCTCTGCTCACACGGCTGTGTGTTGATGCATTGGGACACAAACCCAAGATCTTGTGCTGTTGCACAATCGAGTCAGAGTCTTTGAGCGTAGAAGGGTCCCCCCATTCTGGACCCACGCTCCTTTGTCTGAAGCTCTCCCTGGTCAGGGATAAGAGTTGTGAGGTCTCATCCTCACTTCACCTTTCATCTGCTTCACCTTAGCCTCGTAATGGCAAGGTTAAGAGCGAATACTACCCATGTACAGATGACTCGCTTCGGCAGTCAAACCCATTGTTTGAGCCTCACTTGATTGGCTATAGTGTGTGCTTTGTGAATATTTGTTTGCTCTGTTTGCTTGGATGCTTGTATGCTTGCTTCTTTCCTAGATAGGATTAGCTTGCAGTTGTGCAAGTAGGTAGAAACCTGAACATAGGGTAACGATGCATGACAACACTAGGCTCGAGTCCAGCTCCCTGGTAGTGCGTCTTCCCTCGGTTTCTGGCTAGATTTTCTTTCCCTTTCAGGGGAACTACATCGCCCTGATCCTTGTTCCAGACGAGGTATGTAGGCAGGAGGTCGTGCGAGACCTCTCCGGGCACTTTTTTTTTCTTTTTGTGTGTGTTTACTTGTTATCGTCTGATTGGGTGTTTGGTTCGGATGCCGACGTAAGTCCAGTGATTGGCGGTCGGGCTCCACGTTTGCCCTTTTGGGTGTGTTTTGGTTCGGATGCTGACGTAATTCCATCGAGTGGTTGTTGGGCTCCATGTTTGCCATCTGTTTGTGTGTTTTGTGTTGTTTGGCATGCGTAAGCCGAACTACAGTGGCTCTGATTCTCGTTCCAGACGAGATATGTAGGCATAGGATGCGATGTCCTATCGAGCTCCCTTCTCTTAACCCCACCTGCGTTCCCTGTGTGTGTGTGTGATGTTTAGCAACCTTTACTTTTCTTAGAACGTGGATCTCGTCGAGTACGACGGACGTGAGGGGTGCTAATACCTTCCCCTTGCGTAACCGACTCCCTTACCCTTTCTCTTTGGTCGCAAGACCATTTCCTTTCCAGGTTTCTCTGAGCATTTCCTTTCCCTATCTTGGGATAAATAACGCGCAGTGGCGGCTCTGTGTTGTTTTTGTTTCAGCCCGCCGGTTGTTTTTTCGCGGATGCGACAGCTGGCGACTCTGCTGGGGATACAAGGTGTTGACTTGTGTTGGTCCATCGTCCCTAAGCGAGTCTCTCCTAGCATTCTAGGATAGTTTAGGTTGCTTGTTTTGCTTTATTTATTGCATTTATTATTCTAACAGTGTATATATTTGCATAAATATTTGCATGCATCATACTATCATGTTGCCGTCCTCTGTGCAGGTGGTTCATCTGTTTGGGGTGGGTGTTCTGAGTGGGGCTAAAACCCAGGCCCGAGTATACACCTAGGATTAGCGTGGTCTCACGTCGCTCACATGCCGGTTGGGCACATTGTTGCGACGTGACATACCACAAGCCGGATGAGGTTCATCTGAGAAGTGCTCTTCCAGTGGGGTTTTCCACTTTGGTTGGGTTATCTCTTTTGAACTATTGACTCTGGTGACCGATCATTTCCCGGATCCTTGGTTTAGACGATCTTAAGAGAGCTACAATGGCACACCCGAAAGGGCAAACCCATTGAGTATCTTTGCCCGATTGTCGAGACTATTATCCGCCTTAGGGTGACTTGATTAGAATTTACCTGTGAGGGGAGGGTGATTCTTACAGATGCATGTTCAGATGGTGACTCAAATGGTGACTTTTTGTTCCGTTGATCAGAGTCCTATTTATAAGTCGGATTTATGGCCATTTCTTTCTGAGACGCCGGAGTGCTGTCCGAGTTATTTATCAGTGGGGATCCGTTTATTTCAGGATTCCCCGGGCCGATTTTATCAGTAGGGATCCGTTTATTTCAGGATTCCCCGGGCCGATTCAGATGGTTGTGGGTATCTGTTCAGAGATTGTTAGACGATGATGATGATGTATCTGTCTTCCGTTTATTTCGGAACCCGTGAGGAGGATTGGTGGTTACATACTCCTCAGATGGTTGTGATCAGTTCAGAGATCCGAGCTGTGACTCAGAGCAACAGATGATCAGATGACTTGGAGGATGGCACAGTGCATGGCATTCATACATCATTCTCATTTTGCATTCATCTGCATCGAACCTACGTCTAGCCATATGGGGAGTGTTATGGATTGAGAATCTGGTTGAGAGACATCTGGATGTCAAAATGTTATTGGTGAAATATTATCTGTCTCGATGAAACCAGGATCAAAAGACAGAAGCTTCCTCATATGGATAGACGTTGCATTCATGCATATTAACCTGTTTGCTGTTTTGCAGGAATCATTGCTCCTGCTCGTAGAACTGTACCTTTGCACTCAACACGCCCGCACAGATACTTCACCAGACGCAATACTCCCAGACTGATGGATCTCCCAAATACCGATATTCTCGAGCTGAAGGACAAGATGACTGAGCTGATCAACATCATGCAGGGTTTTGCAGTTGGTCAGAAAGCTTTGGCTGACAAAGTTGAGAAGCTCGAGCGAGCTTCAGCTGCTAACAGTGTTGTTAACCTGGATGGTGTCTCCAACCAGGGGCTCGGTGGATCCAGAGACGGTGAAAAAAGAGCAACCGTAGGTATGGTAAACAACAATGCTGGTGGACTTGGTGCTGTTACTGGTGGTGGGCCCGGTCTGGGGCATAATCTGAAGGATAATATGTTCCCTCCATTCTACGGGTTTGATGAGGACAGAGAGGAAGACCGAGAAGCTGATCAATTCTCCATGCACAATGAGCCATTCGGTCAATATGGTGTCTAGCCACAGAGCAAAGAAATTCAGTTGCTGGCAGAGAAGGTAAGGGCTCTGGAAAGCCATGCTACTCCGGGGTTTGTCAACATGTCCAACATGGGGCTGGTCGAGGGGATTGTGATCCCACAAAAGTTCAAGGCGCCCGCATTTGACAAATATAAGGGGAGTTCTTGCCCTGAGACTCACCTCCAAGCTTTCGTCCGCAAGATCTCTGCATATACAACAGACCAGAAGCTGTGGATGTACTTCTTCCAAGACAGTCTGTCTGGAGGCTCACTGGAATGGTATACCAAGCTGAAATCTGCTGACATCAAGAGCTGGCAGGATCTGGGAGATGCCTTCTTTAAACAATACCAGTTTAAGGCTGACATGGCTCCTAGTCGTACCCAGCTGCAGGGTATGTCTCAGAAGTCAAGTGAGGGGTTTAAAGAATATGCTCAGAGGTGGAGGGAGTTGGCTGCCAGAGTTCAACCTCCGTTGGTGGACAGAGAGATGTCTGATCTCTTCATGGGTACCCTGCAGGGGGTTTTTGCTGAAAGAATGGTGGGTTGTCCCGTCACTAACTTTGCAGACATTGTGGTGGCAGGGGAGAGAATTGAAAGTTGGCTGAAGCTCGGGAAAATCCAGGGTGGTAATGCTTCGTCATCAGGATCAAAGAAGCCATTCGGAAATGGTCAGCGCAAGAATGAGGGTGAATCAAGTGCTGTGTATGCCCAGGGAGGACATGTAACACCCCGATAATAATATGGTAATTATTTAAATTAAGTTAATAATATAATTATTAATTTAATTAGATAATTGGATTATTATTATTATTATTTTGGAATTATTGAATTATTATTATTATTGGGATAATAAAATAAAGTGGAAAATATATAAGTGTGAAATAAGGAAAAAAGAGTCCCATTTTGGTGAAGAAAGTTTTCACGTGAAACAGAGAAGCGATTGAGAAAGTGGAGAAAGAGCAAGAGGAGGAAGATTGGAGAAGAGAAAAGCTTGGAGCTTAGAGATTGCCGGATTAACTCAGGTAAGGGGGGTTTATCGTCGTTTAATGGGTATTATGGGTTAGCATGTAATGGGTAGTGATAAACCGTTGAATTGACCCTAATTGGGATTGTCGAATGCTGAAAATTGTGATGGATATGTTGTGTAAAAACTGAAATTGAACCTGTAATGGAGTGAGTTGTAATTTCCCTAACGTATAACTTTTTACGGAATTGGAATCGGAGGCCCGGAAGTCCTCCAACGGCGGAAAATGCGGAGAATTCTGCATTCTGCTTTGTGTTAGCGCAGGAACTGCTGTTTTGTCTGCGTTAACCGGTTAACCCAGGGTGTTAACCGGTTAACACTGTTGCGTTTTTCCAGAAAGTGTGTTTGTGTTGCGTTAACCGGTTAACCCAGGGCGTTAACCGGTTAACACTGTTGAAAAGTGAGAAAATTGACATTTTAATGTTGTGTACATAATTGATGTTTGGCCTATGGTAGCGTATGATGTGATAGGGATTAATTCCCGCTATTTTGAGCAGTATAGGTATTAGTAGAGTGTGCTAATATTGTGGTTAATTATTTGACATGATATGATGTTTTGATACATGTGTTGATGATGTTTGATGGTGTGCATAATGTTGTGAATGTACATGTTATGTATCCAATTGTGAATGGACTGTTGTATGGCTTAGAGTGTGAGCATATGTCCATTGTGGATTTTGTTGTTGATGTTGCATTGCTAGATGATTAGCATGCATATTGTGGCCTTTAGGGTGGTAGCTAATTCCCATGGTGAGGAATTAGTGAGTTAGTCATTTTGGACTGTTGTTGATGTTTGCATGCTAGGTGATTAGCGTGCATAGCATGGCCCATTTGGGGTGGTAGCTAATTCCCATGGTGAGGAATTAGTGAGTGAGTCACTAGGTCTCAAATGAGTGGGACTAGTGGGCTTGGTAGCCGTGCCTGGATTTGGACGGTGAGGTGAACTATATGTTCACAAAGAGTCGGTACCGCATGCATGGAGTCTCATTGCATAATTGATATATGGCGTATAATATGAATGGATGTATTCCAGTATTATACATGTGTTGTGTGTTGTGTGTTGTGTGTTGTGTTGATGTTGAGTATGATTGAGTTGACATTGCTGTTACTGAATGTGTAATCTGATTTGGGTGATGAAACGTGTTATTTACTTAGCATTACATGATGTTTTATAATGCTTGTTATATCGATTGAGGAACTCACCCTTACGACTATTTTTCAGGTAACGAGCAATGAGTTGAGTAGAAGCTAATGCTTGGAGTCTAGTGTAGTCTCCTTAGTGGGTCGTGCTCTGATAGATGTAACATCGGGATGGGGTGTTTTAACTTGTTTTAAATGTTTTATTGTTGGTTATGAACCATTTTACATGTAATGTTTTACATGATTGATGAGATTTCTATCCGCTGCGTCTTATGCAAATGCTTATGTTTTGAATTAATAAAAGAGCATGACCGTTATATTGGTGATTGGTGTGAAGTAACTGTGTGACACCCTTGATTGCATATTACTCTGATTGACATATTGTTATTTTAATTAAATAATTGGGGTATTTTAGAAGGGTGTTACATTAGTGGTATCAGAGCATAGTTGGTCGAGTCGAGTCGTAATTATTCTGTTTCCCTGTACGGGATAGGTGTTGTGTAACCCTATCAGTACTTATTGTTTAGCTTGTTGGGTTTTCAGAATAGAGATGGCTGGAAGAGGTAGAGACGATGCTGCGATTGCTGAGGCTCTGGGTATGCTAGCTGGAGTACTTGGAGGGAATCCAAATGTTGTGGGAATGGGAGCTGCTCGTCAATTGAGTGAGTTCCAGAAGAACAATCCTCCAATGTTCAAGGGAGCATACGATCCAGATGGCGCTCAGAAGTGGTTGAAGGAGATCGAGAGGATCTTCCGAGTAACTGAGTGTGCCGATAACCAGAAGGTCAGGTTCGGTACGCATATGCTGTCAGAGGAAGCAGATGATTGGTGGGTTGCTACCCGCACTGAGTTGGAATCTGCTGGAAATGCTGAGATCACTTGGGCAGTGTTCAGAGAGAGATTCCTGAGGAAGTATTTTCCAGAGGATGTTAGAGGAAAGAAAGAGATAGAGTTCTTGGAATTGAAGCAGGGCAATCGGTCGGTTACTGAGTATGCTGCTAAGTTCACAGAGCTGTCGAAGTATTACACTCCCTATAATGAGGCTGCTGGAGAATTTTCGAAATGTGTGAAGTTTGAGAACGGGTTGCGTCCCGAGATCAAACAGGCTATTGGGTATCAACGGATTAGAGTGTTTTCTGATTTGGTTGACTGTTGCAGGATTTTTGAACAGGATACCAAGGCCAGAGCGGAGAGCTATCAGCAGAGGGTTGATAGGAAAGGCAAGAATCAGAATGATCGTGGGAAACCGTATGCAGCTCGCAAAGGTTTTCAGAAGCAGAGTGGGATGAAGAGGCCTAGTGGGGGAGACTCCAGTGCCCCTGCTAAGTGTTACAGATGTGGTCAGGCTGGACATCGTATCCATGAGTGTACCAGTAAGGAGAAGAAGTGCTTTAAGTGTGGAAAAGGTGGTCACTTGGCTGCAGAGTGCCGGTTGAAGACTATGACTTGTTTCAACTGTGGAGAGGTGGGTCATATCAGTCCACAGTGTCCTAAGCCGAAGAGAGAGAACCAGTCGGGAGGCAAGGTCTTTGCTTTATCGGGTTCTGAGACTTCTGCAGATGATCGTTTGATCCGAGGTACGTGTTATATTAATGGCTTTCCTCTTGTAGCTATTATTGACACCGGTGCTACTCATTCCTTTATATCTTTGGATTGTGCTGTGAAACTTAAGTTAGAAATATCTGAGATGCACGGTAGTATGGTGATTGATACTCCTGCAAAGGGTTCAGTGACTACTACTTCAGTTTGTTTGAATTGTCCTTTGAGTATTTTTGGTAGAGACTTTGGGATGGACCTTGTGTGTCTCCCACTAGTGCAGATTGATGTTATTCTGGGCATGAACTGGTTGGTGTTTAACCGAGTTTCTATCAACTGTTTTGATAAGACTGTGATTTTTCCTGAGATTGAGGGGGGAAAGAGTTTGTTTCTATCTGCAAAGCAAGTGAATGAAGAAGTGGCAGATGGGGCAGAGTTGTTTATGCTGTTAGCGACTTTGGAGGCTAAAGATAAACTGGTGATTTGTGATCTAGCCGTGGTGTGTGATTTTCCTGATGTGTTTCCTGAAGAAGTGAATGAATTGCCGCCAGAGCGTGAAGTTGAGTTCTCGATTGATTTGGTACCTGGTACTAGACCGATATCGATGGCTCCGTACCGTATGTCTGCTGTTGAGTTAACTGAATTGAAGAGTCAGTTGGAAGATCTGTTGGATAAGAAATTTATTCGTCCGAGTGTGTCACCGTGGGGTGCACCAGTGTTATTGGTTAAGAAGAAAGAAGGTACTATGAGGTTGTGTGTGGACTACAGGCAACTGAATAAAGTGACGATCAAGAATCGGTATCCTTTGCCGAGGATTGATGATTTGATGGATCAATTGGTTGGTGCGAGTGTGTTCAGCAAGATAGATTTGAGATCTGGGTATCATCAGATACATGTGAAAACTGAGGATATTCAGAAGACTGCTTTCAGAACAAGGTATGGACATTATGAGTATTCTGTAATGCCTTTTGGTGTGACTAATGCGCCTGGAGTATTTATGGAGTATATGAATAGGATTTTCCATCCGTATCTAGATCAGTTTGTTGTGGTGTTTATTGATGACATTTTGGTGTATTCGAAATCTGAAGAAGAGCATGCTGAGCATTTGAGAGTGATTTTAGAAGTTCTCCGAGGAAAGAAGTTATTTGCTAAACTGTCTAAGTGTGAATTTTGGTTAGAAGAGGTGAGTTTTCTTGGTCATGTGATTTCAAGAGGTGGTGTTGCTGTTGATCCTTCTAAGATAGAAGCGGTGTCTAAGTGGGAAGCTCCGAAGTCTGTTCCTGAGATTCGAAGTTTTCTTGGTTTGGCTGGTTATTATAGGAAGTTCATTGAGGGATTTTCTAAGTTGGCGTTACCGTTGACGATGTTGACTAGAAAGGGGCAAGCGTTTGTTTGGGATTCAAAATGTGAAGAAGGTTTCCAAGAGTTAAAGAGAAGGTTAATTACTGCTCCTATTCTGATATTACCAAGGCCGTCAGAACCATTTGAGGTTTACTGTGATGCTTCATTGTTGGGTTTGGGTGGTGTGTTGATGCAGAATAAGCAGGTTGTAGCTTATGCTTCGAGACAACTGAAGGTTCATGAGAAGAACTATCCGACACACGATTTAGAGTTGGCAGCTGTGGTGTTTGTTCTGAAGTTATGGAGGCATTACTTGTACGGGTCAAGATTTGAGGTTTTCAGTGACCATAAAAGTTTGAAGTATTTGTTTGATCAGAAAGAGCTGAATATGAGACAGAGGAGATGGTTAGAATTTCTGAAGGATTATGACTTTGGTTTGAATTACCATCCGGGTAAAGCAAACGTAGTGGCTGATGCATTGAGTCGGAAATCATTGCATATGTCTATGTTAATGGTTAAGGAATTGGATTTGATTGAGCAGTTTAGAGACTTGAGTTTGGTGTGTGAGAGTACTCACAATAGTGTTAAATTGGGAATGTTGAAATTAACGAGTGGTATTCTGGATGAGATTAGAGAGGGTCAGAAATCCGATATGCTTTTGGTTGATAAGTTGACTTTAGTGAATCAAGGTCAAGGTGGTGAATTCAGAGTTGATGAGAATGGTGTTTTGAAATTTGGTAATCGGGTGTGTATTCCGGACGTTACCGAACTTAAGAAGAGTATTCTTGAGGAAGGACATCGTAGTGGCTTGAGTATTCATCCTGGAGCTACGAAGATGTATCATGATTTGAAAAAGTTATTTTGGTGGCCGGGAATGAAAAGAGAAATTGCGAGTTTTGTTTATTCCTGTTTGACTTGTCAGAAGTCGAAGATTGAGCATCAGAAGCCGTCTGGGCTAATGCAACCGTTGGCTATTCCAGAGTGGAAGTGGGATAGTATCAGTATGGATTTTGTTTCTGGTTTGCCGAGGACAAATAAGAATTTTGAAGCTATTTGGGTGATTGTGGATAGATTGACGAAGTCGGCTCATTTCATTTCGATCAGAATGGATTATCCGTTAGAGAGATTAGCCGAGTTGTATATTGAGAAGATTGTAAGTTTGCATGGTATTCCGTCTAGTATTGTTTCGGACAGAGATCCTAGATTTACATCGAAGTTCTGGGAAGGTTTGCAGAGGGCTTTGGGAACTAAGCTGAGATTGAGTTCTGCATATCATCCGCAGACTGATGGTCAGACTGAGAGGACGATTCAGTCACTGGAGGATCTTTTGAGAGCTTGTGTTTTGGAGAAGGGAGGTGCTTGGGATAGTTATTTACCTTTGATTGAGTTTACCTACAACAATTGTTTTCATTCGAGCATTGGTATGGCACCGTTTGAAGCTTTGTATGGTAGGAGATGTCGGACACCTTTATGTTGGTATGAGTCCGGTGAGAGTGCTGTGGTTGGATCGGAGATTGTTCAACAAACTACGGAAAAGATTAAGATGATTCAGGAGAAGATGAGGATTGCTCAGAGTCGTCAGAAGAGTTATCACGACAAGAGAAGGAAGTCACTTGAGTTTCAAGAGGGAGATCATGTGTTTCTTCGTGTTACTCCGATAACTGGTGTTGGTCGAGCTTTGAAGTCAAAGAAGTTGACACCTCGATTTATTGGTCCTTATCAGATTTTGGAGAGGATAGGAGAGGTAGCCTATCGTATCGCTTTACCGCCGTCGCTTGCGAATTTGCATGAGGTTTTTCATGTGTCTCAGTTGAGGAGGTACATTCATGATCCGTCGCATGTAGTCCAAGTAGATGATGTACAGGTGAGAGATAACCTGACTGTTGAAACATCGCCTATGAGGATCGAGGATCGAGAATTGAAGCAGTTGCGGGGTAAAGAGATTGCCTTGGTGAAGGTAGCTTGGGGAGGACCAGCAGGTGGCAATGTGACTTGGGAACTGGAGAGTCAGATGAAGGAGTCTTATCCTGAGTTATTCGATTGAGGTATGTTTTCGAGGACGAAAACTCTTTTAGTGGGGGAGAGTTGTAACACCCCGATAATAATATGGTAATTATTTAAATTAAGTTAATAATATAATTATTAATTTAATTAGATAATTGGATTATTATTATTATTATTTTGGAATTATTGAATTATTATTATTATTGGGATAATAAAATAAAGTGGAAAATATATAAGTGTGAAATAAGGAAAAAAGAGTCCCATTTTGGTGAAGAAAGTTTTCACGTGAAACAGAGAAGCGATTGAGAAAGTGGAGAAAGAGCAAGAGGAGGAAGATTGGAGAAGAGAAAAGCTTGGAGCTTAGAGATTGCCGGATTAACTCAGGTAAGGGGGGTTTATCGTCGTTTAATGGGTATTATGGGTTAGCATGTAATGGGTAGTGATAAACCGTTGAATTGACCCTAATTGGGATTGTCGAATGCTGAAAATTGTGATGGATATGTTGTGTAAAAACTGAAATTGAACCTGTAATGGAGTGAGTTGTAATTTCCCTAACGTATAGCTTTTTACGGAATTGGAATCGGAGGCCCGGAAGTCCTCCAACGGCGGAAAATGCGGAGAATTCTGCATTCTGCTTTGTGTTAGCGCAGGAACTGCTATTTTGTCTGCGTTAACCGGTTAACCCAGGGTGTTAACCGGTTAACACTGTTGCGTTTTGCCAGAAAGTGTGTTTGTGCTGCGTTAACCGGTTAACCCAGGGCGTTAACCGGTTAACACTGTTGAAAAGTGAGAAAATTGACATTTTAATGTTGTGTACATAATTGATGTTTGGCCTATGGTAGCGTATGATGTGATAGGGATTAATTCCCGCTATTTTGAGCAGTATAGGTATTAGTAGAGTGTGCTAATACTGTGGTTAATTATTTGACATGATATGATGTTTTGATACATGTGTTGATGATGTTTGATGATGTGCATAATGTTGTGAATGTACATGTTATGTATGCAATTGTGAATGGACTGTTGTATGGCTTAGAGTGTGAGCATATGTCCATTGTGGATTTTGTTGTTGATGTTGCATTGCTAGATGATTAGCATGCATATTGTGGCCTTTAGGGTGGTAGCTAATTCCCATGGTGAGGAATTAGTGAGTTAGTCATTTTGGACTGTTGTTGATGTTTGCATGCTAGGTGATTAGCGTGCATAGCATGGGCCATTTGGGGTGGTAGTTAATTCCCATGGTGAGGAATTAGTGAGTGAGTCACTAGGTCTCAAATGAGTGGGACTAGTGGGCTTGGTAGCCGTGCCTGGATTTGGACGGTGAGGTGAACTATATGTTCACAAAGAGTCGGTACCGCATGCATGGAGTCTCATTGCATAATTGATATATGGCGTATAATATGAATGGATGTATTCCAGTGTTATACATGTGTTGTGTGTTGTGTGTTGTGTGTTGTGTTGATGTTGAGTATGATTGAGTTGACATTGCTGTTACTGAATGTGTAATCTGATTTGGGTGATGAAACGTGTTATTTACTTAGCATTACATGATGTTTTATAATGCTTGTTATATCGATTGAGGAACTCACCCTTACGACTATTTTTCAGGTAACGAGCAATGAGTTGAGTAGAAGCTAATGCTTGGAGTCTAGTGTAGTCTCCTTAGTGGGTCGTGCTCTGATAGATGTAACATCGGGATGGGGTGTTTTAACTTGTTTTAAATGTTTTATTGTTGGTTATGAACCATTTTACATGTAATGTTTTACATGATTGATGAGATTTCTATCCGCTGCGTCTTATGCAAATGCTTATGTTTTGAATTAATAAAAGAGCATGACCGTTATATTGGTGATTGGTGTGAAGTAACTGTGTGACACCCTTGATTGCATATTACTCTGATTGACATATTGTTATTTTAATTAAATAATTGGGGTATTTTAGAAGGGTGTTACAGGACACGGTAGGGATCGTTACTACCAGCACACTGCTGCTGTAACTATCTCTGCTGGTAATCAGTCAGTCCGACAGCAACGTCAGCCACCTCAACAGAGAGTTGGGTACCAGGCGAAAGGAAAAGGGGTTGATCGCCATTTTGATAAGCCGCCCGTGACATACGCTGTTTTGTTCAAGAAGCTGATGGATCTTGGGTTGGTTCAGCCGAGGGCGATGGTTCCGATGAGATCAGATCAGAGGCCTCCTAATTATGATGAGAGCGCCTAGTGTGAATTTCATTCTGGTACACCGGGGCATAACATTGAGGGCTGTAGAGCATTCAAGAATGTCGTCCAGGATCTGGTAGACTCCAAGGCCATCAATTTTGCGCCATCTCCGAATGTTAATGCCAATCCCATGCCGGTACATGGTCAGGCAGTGGTGAGTGCAATTACTGAAGATTCGGATCACGCCTGTGCAATGGGTGGAGAGAACGACAGTGACTGCAAGTTTGATAGTTGGATAAAGCCGTGCATACCAGGAAGCTGGAAGGCCTAACAGATCAGCACTGTCACTCATCCGGAAGAGAAATGATTTCTGTTTTCAGTTGTTATCTGCATGAAAGCCGTACGTGTTGCCCGACACGTAATGGTTCATTGTAAGGGCCACCTCATGTTTAAATTTGCATTTTCTGCATCATTAATAAATGGATGTTTTTCAGTCAAAAAGCGGTATTCCCTGTTTTTCATTTATTTTTGCAGTTTAAAAACAAATAAAAATGGCAATGTTTGTTTTCATTTTTCTTTTTTTGATTTGTCTCGTTCCGAATTCAAAAATAATTCTCCGGATCTCGTTGATAACAATTTGGTTACACCTCATATGACTTCGACAATCCAATCTATCTTGCTGAAGAAGAAGACGAAGAAGATTGTGATCTGCTGGAATTAGCCAGGTTGTTGAAACAAGAGGAGAGGGTGATTCAGCCGCACGTGAAGCGGGTTGAGATTGTTATTCCAAGCACCGCCGAGGTCAGGAAGGAAAAATTGGGGCCGCTTCAGAGGCAAGTCGAGAGCAGAATGGTAGTCTTGTTGAAGGGACATGTGGATACCTTCGCCTGGTCGTATCAGAATACACCAGGGGCGGATACCGATGCCGTTGTGCACAAGCTACCATGGAAAGAAGACTGTCCTCCAGAGAAGCAGAACGCCAGTGCCTGTACCAGAGAGCCATGGTGACTTTGTTTCATGATATGATTCGTCATGAAATCAAATGCTATGACATGATAGCAAAGTCCCAAACAGAAGAGGGGCATCTGGCAGACCGGGGCAGGTCGTTTGACTAGTTGAGACAATTCAAACTGAGGTTGAATTCAAATAAGTGCACTATCAGAGTGCGATCCGGTAAGAGGTTGGGGGTTCATTGTAAGGGAGGAATCGAGGTTCATCCTGCAAAAAAAAAAAAAAAAAAAAAAAAAAAAAAAAAAAACAAGAAAAAAAGAAAAATAAAAGAAATGCCTGAACCGAGAACAGAAAAAGAGGTTCGTGGTCTATTAGGTAGATTGAACTACATGTCATGGTTCATATCTCACCTAACAACCACGTGTGAACCAATGTTCAAGATGTTGAAAGAAAAGATCAAACGGTCAGGTGAAATAATGATTGCCAAAAGGGGCATTGAAAGAATAAAAGAAAAAGTTGCAGGAGCCTCTGATTCGGATGCCTCCCTATGGAGAGAGACTGTTAATCTGCACTTGACGGCCTTCGAGGAGTCTACGAGGTGTATTGGGTCAGCATGACGAGTCTTGTCGAAAAGAGCATGCAATTTACCTTAGCAAAAAGTTTACCGACTGTGAAACAATACATTCACTATTCGAGAAAACTTGATGTACTTTGGCATAGGCTGCTCGCCGACTGAGACAGTATATGCTGATTCATACCACTTTGTGGATTTCGAGATGGATCTGATCAGGTAGATTTCTGAAAGAGCCAGCAATGACCGGACGGGTTGCGAAAGGGCCAATGATTTTGATTGAATACGATATTCGATATACCTCTCATAAAGCAATCAAGGGGAGGGTGTTGTCTGATTACATCGCCCAGCAACCCGTGGAGGATTATCAACCGAGGAAGTTTGAGTTCCTTGATGAGGACATCTCGAGGTGCTCCAATCGAAAGATTGAGAGTGACCGATCCCGGAGGAGGGGCTTGACCCTGAATCCGAACGGATTCTGATGTCTGATAGGGAGGTTAAGGTGAATAAGCTTTTGTTGCCCGGATAACATTTAAATGCACCGGCAAGGGTGGCTGAGTACGAAGCTTGTTGCCTGGGTATCGAACTTCGGTGCACATATCTACTGGGGCAACTCCTTTCTCATTGGTATATGGAATGGAGGCTGTATTACCTGTTGAAGTTCAGATTCCCTCTTTGAGAGTCCTGATGGACGTAAAATTGCAAGAGGCTGAATGGGTAAGGACCCGGTACGAAGAGCTAAGCCTGATAGAGGAAAAGAGGCTAGCAGCCATCTGTCATGGGCAGTTGTACCAACAGCAGATGAAGCGTGCTTTTGACAAAAAGGTGCGACCTCGGGTATCACGTGGGTGATATGGTGCTGAAAAGGATCCTTCCTCCTCAAATGATCGTAGGGGAAAATGGACACCCAATTATGAAGGTCCATTCGTGGTCAAGAAGGTTTTCTCTGGTGGAGCCTTGTTGTTAACGACCATGGATGGCGAGGATTTTCCATCCCCTGTGAATGCGGACGCAGTTAAAAAATACTTCGTATAATTGACCCGCTGGACGAAGAGAATAAAATAGTCCAGGCAAAAATGGGCATCCCGGCGAACCAAAAAACAGAAAGAAAAGGTTCGGGCAAAAATTAGGGAAAAAAACTGTACACCCGGCAAGTCGAAAACCTGAAAAGGCGACTTGGGCAAAAATGGGTATCCCGGTGGACTGAAAACCCGAAAGGGAGGTCCAGGCAAAAGAGGGATTGAACGAACAACTGCGTCTAGCATGATCGTTTGCGCTTTGGTTAAAGCAACATGGATAATACCCGGTGGGGATCAATCAGAAACGTCTTGTTCAGAAGACAGAAAGCACGGAGAGTCTGAGGACATATGGGGTGTAACCGAGTTGGAACTCGATGAGATCACGGGTTTCACATTGCCATTAGGATAGATTTTTCCTTTTGTGCAATTACCTCTTTTCAGGAATTGCTTCCTTTGTATTGCTCAATTTGAGTCACACTTTTTTTCAATCAATAAAATGCATATTCAGTCAAATAATTTTGTTTTTGTTTTTCATTACCGCTTTGATTGCAAAAACATCCAGATATTTTTGATAAAGAATCTTGCATTTTAAGACATACAGGTCCCTTCCAATGCATGTTTATAAGATTGAAAGCTTGATATCTTATTTGGAAGGTTGGGTGACCCAAGTGTTGAAATCTTGACACGCCTGGGGCACGGTTTTATCTAACGATCTCTTTTGCAGGTGCTGTTAGGTATTTTCACTCACTTGCAGGTTGTGATGTGGAAGCTGTTGGAAAACAAATCCCCATGGAGTCCGATCAGGGATGAGTGAATGGGTAGTGAAGGGATGACGAAGAGGCGTTGAGACGTACGATGATCCTTGATGATAATCAAGAAGACTCTTCAAAATCGGAAGATTGGAAAGTCTGTAGAAATTCCCCGCGGGGTCCAATCAGGGACGAATGGTGGGTAGAAAAGTGATGAGAAGACGTTGAGACGTCCGATGACCTTTGGAATTAATCAAGAAGACTCTTCAAAGTCGGAAGATTGAAAAGTATGTATAAATCCCAGGAGTACGCTTTCCGTCGAGCGCGGAGCGATTGGGAGTACAAGATGATGGAGCAGAAAAGGTCCAGACGAGTCTGGGAGTTCTAAAAAGTGGAAAACTGATGCGAGATTGGGAGGTGGATACCGTGGTTCGACGAGTCGGCGGGTGTTCTGTACCAACTTTTCTCATTTCCCCGGCGAGGTCCCCAAGCAGAATTAGAGGACCAATTCCCTAGCAGATCCAAAGGTCTATGTTTCCCCTAGCCGAGTCAGGATGGTTATCCCCGGTAGGTTTACAACGGTGTTTCCTCAGCAGCCAGGCCAGAAGGTTGCTATCCCCGAGTGGAGCGGGTTTCAATGAAATATATCTCCAGCAATGTTCATCCTACCAGTGGATTGGCTGAGTTTTCCGTAGCAGACGGATTTTTGCATCCCCAGCTGAGTGGATCCTATGTGTGGATTGCATGGGTTGTCCCCAACGGAGTGGCATTTGTTTTCCCTAGCAGGGTTCGGATGGTTATCCCCAGCAGGTGTCAGATCGGTGCTTCCCCAGTCGACAATCCTGGAGGTTGCTGTTTCCCAGCAGAGTATCTGTGAGCATTTTCCCAGTAAAGTCGACAGGTATCTGTGAGGGTTCTCCAAGCAGAGTCGGGATTGATATCCCCAGCAAGTCAAAGACTGTTGTATCCCCACAGAGCGTTGGTGGTGCTTATCCCCAGCAGTTTCCCGAGCGGATTGGGTGCAAAGGAGGTTCTTCCCCAGCAAGGGTTGCCTTTTTCCCGGCAGCAGTGCTTATTCCCCAGCAGGGTGGAGATCGGAGTATTGACGAGTTCCTCAGCAGAGTGTCTCGTGCTTTCCGGAAGAGTCCCTTGAGGGGGACGTTTTTATGCATTCATCATGTAGCGTAAGCATAGCATATTGCATAGAAAAATACTAAAGCGCGTAGCATTTCCATAATTATGGAGCATTACGCAGAAAAAATCAATCATGCATCATATTGCAAGCACAAGCTAGTCTCAAGCCGTGGTTACCGTTTGAGAGGTGGTTTTATCCCCAGAGGTAGAGGTGTTACTCCGAGGAGTTTGGCCTCATGATTTGATCAAGGGTATTTCCCCAGTAGTGCGATATTGGAGGAAATGTTTCCGTCAGACAGAGATAGAAATGTTACGCGATCAGCGCGACTCGAGCCGTGGTTACCGCTTGAGATTTGGTTTTGCCGGACAGTGAAGACGATACTCCGAGGAGTTCAGCATTGTAAGTTTGGAGCAACAGTATTTCCCAGTCATCAGTAAGTGTCTGGTCGAGCTTTCTTTGGTGTCAGTAAACATCATCATTCGATGTCCAGTAAACGTCGAGTTATTTCCCAGTCATCAGTAAGTGTCTGGTCGAGCTTTCTTTGGTGTCAGTAAACATCATCATTCGATGTCCAGTAAACGTCGAGTTATTTCCCAGTCATTGTTTAATGTCTGGTCGATCATTGTTTGATGTCCTGTCAACATCCTTGTTTGATGTCCTGTCAACATCCTTGTTTGATGTCCTGTCAACATCCTTGTTTGATGTCCTATCAACATCCTTGTTTGATGTCCTGTCAACATCATTGTTTGATGTCCTGTCAACATCCTTGTTTGATGTCCTGTCAACATCCTTGTTTGATGTCCTGTCAACATCATTGTTTGATGTCCTGTCAACATCCTTGTTTGATGTCCTGTCAACATCCTTGTTTGATGTCCTGTCAACATCCTTGTTCGATGTCCTGTCAACATCATTGTTTGATGCCTGTAAACATCATTGTTTGGTGTCAAGTAAACATCATCGTTCGATGTCCAGTAAACGTCGAGTTTCTTCCCAGTCATCAGTAAGTGTCTGGTCGAGTTTTCTTTGGTGTCTGTAAACATCATTGTTCGATGTCCAGTAAACGTCGAGTTTTCTCCCAGTCATCAGTCAGTGTCTGGTTGAAAGTGTTACTCTGAGGAGTTCAGCATCATGACGTCAGATCAGCAGTGTTCCCCAGTAGTGCGATACTGGAGGAAATTTTTCCGTCGGACGGAGATGGAAATAAAATCAAAGGACGTTACGCGATCAGCGCGATTTCCGGGGTTCAAATGGAGAAAAGGAGATGTTGAGGCATTTTCTGGAGATGGGGTTCAAATGAAGAAAGGGAAGTGTTGCGACATTTTCTGGAGATCGGGGTTCAATCAGAGAAGAGTATATGCTGAGGCATTTTCTGGGGTTCAAATGAAGATTGGAGTTGAAGAATGTATCCGGGATGAGGTCCTTAGGATTATCTTCTGTTCATGTGTCACCTTAGACTCTGGCTGAGGCCGATGGAGGTCGTTATAGGTGTCTTCTGAGGAAGAGATACACATGCTACCTTCCTTTTGTGAAGGTATACCCTCTGACATGTCGCCCTCAGAGTGGTGTTGGTGTTATTTCCGGCGTTGCCAGCGGAATTATCACAAGAAGTTGGAGATCGGGGTTCAAACGGAGAAAAGAAGATGTTGAGGCATTTTCTGGAGACGGGGTTCAAATGGAGAAAGGGAGATGTTGCGGCATTTTCTGGAGATGGGGTTCACAATGGCGATCACAAGTAATCGTCAGGCGACTGGGGTTCAAACCGGAGAATGGGGTTCATTATTTGGCAAATAGGAGAGCGGGGTTCAAATGCAGTGGTCAGGGATCATTTGCGCGAAAGAAAAGTTTCGGGGTTCAAGAAAATGAAAAAAAAGCAAAGGATTATCAGAAATCTCGGGGTTCAAGAAAAGCATAAAAAAGGAAAGGAATAATAATCCCGAGTGGATGAGTGGTGTTCAGGCCATGGTTATCCCTGCATTACCATTTATTTTGGTATCCAGGTCGACATTTTTCGGTGATCAGGCCGACTTTTCTCCGTACCAGACGGATTTTTCAGAGATTGTGTTCTTCGCCGATGCTGACAGGCGTTGTTAATTATATCCCATCAGAGTGCAAATTGTTCGTCTGTTCTTGGTATTCAATCACTCTTCATCCTGATCATCTGAAAGCCGAGGCTATTCATATCGACAGGTTCACAGTGGATTGAATAGGGGCAGCTGTAACACCTCAAAATTTGCCCTCCTCTCTTGGGACTAGCTTAACATATTGCATATCATTTTAGGTCATTAGGCATTGCATATTGCATATCATGTGGTTACATTGTGCAAGCCATTCTCCCAAGTCTTGATCAGAAGATAAGAGGTCATGGTGCAAGCTAGGGTTTTATTGGACTGGATCATTAATCATCTGAGGATGTGGAGGTCCAAGTTAGGGTTTTGATTCTCAAGGAGATTGGTCTTCATATTGTTTGCAATGATACATCATCATCATCATGGTCTTGATTTCATCAAGTGTTGAAGCTGATTCCTTGGGATTAGGGTTTTGACCACTGGTCAACCCTAATCAGTTGCATTGGGCCAGTCAGGGCATAATCAGGAGATGGGGTCTATGATGTATGTGGGGATCATTACATGATTATATTGAGCTTATTGAGGCTAGGGTTTCATCCTTGAGCCATTTCATCAGAGGATTGGGGTTCAGATTGATCAGTGCGTGGCCAAATTCATCTATCAGTTGAAAAAGTCAACTGTGGTCAACTGTGCATGATTTAATGGATTTGGAGGTGGAGATGAGTTGGATACACTTCATTCATGTTGGAACAAGTGTTATTTGACATGTCAAAGCTTAAGAATGGAGAAAATCAAGTCAGGACAAGAATTGCCAAAAATAGAAAGTGACTTGTAATGGAAGTTTCCAAAAATGGAAAGTTTTTGACCTCAAAATTACATGTCCAAGGAAGCTTCAAATGAAAATTTGTTCAACATGAAAGTTGTAGATCTTGGTCTCACCTTTCCAAAAAGTCCAAGAACTTGGAAATCCCATGCATGGTTGGCAAGTTATGGTCCATTCAATTTCAAAAATGACCCATAATCAAAGTGGCATAACTTCCACATGGAGTGTCCAAATTGAGAGATCTTTTTATGTGCAAACTCCATTTGACATGTACTTTCATGGTGCATAATTGGAATTCATCAAAAATGGTCAATGCAAAAAGTCAAATTTCAAGTGCACAGTTAAAAATCCAAGGGCAAAATGGTCCAACTTGAGAAATAATGAGAATTTTGGAATGGGGATTTTTGCAACACCTCACAAATGCAATTTGAAAATTGTTGGAATGGTCATAACATGTTGAGGTCCATTATTTGGTTAAGCCATTTATGAAATGCACTTAAAAAGTATACAATTTACCATGACATAGTGAAAATCAAAAATACACAACCAATGACCATGGGACAAGTTGCAACACATCACACATGTCATTTTGAGAGTGTGTGAGCTGTCAATGAGCTGTCACAGGGCTTGAGTGAAAATACCATTTTGCCCTTGCTTAAGGAAATTACATTTTTGCTAATACAAGTCATTTTGGTTAATTCATGATTAAGGATGTAATTAGTTGGAGGTATATAATCTTAATCATAACCAACTTTTGATCATAATCACAATTTACAAGAAACTCAACAAACTTTTCCCTCCAAATTCTCCAAAAGCTCAAGAACATTCAAGAACAAAATTGAGCAAAACTCCTTCAATTCTTCATCAATTCGTGTGATTCTTTTTGCTGCCTTCTCCAATCATCTCCTTCTTCAACTGTTTTGGAAAAGCATCATCAAAATCCTCACGAATCTCCACTGTTCATCTTTGGTTCATCAATGGCAAATCGCAATTTCTCACAATTGGAGTGATCTTGAGCTAATCTATCTTTTGCATTCGCCTTCCCTATCATCAAGCTTGGACTGTTTTGAAGAATCACATCCAAATTCATCACGAATCACAACTGTCTTCATTCAAGGTGCGAGATTCGAACATCATTATTTCTTAAATTGTTACATGTTTTTGAAAGATCGTGGAATGTAGAACAGCATGCAATTCGTAGTTTGTGGATTGGTTGATTGTAGAATGAGATATCGCGTTTTTTAGTTTTGAATGTGGAACTTTAATCGTTCGATCCGTGAGATATAGTGAGTGTTAGAGAAAATAGGTAGCATATTCGTCATGTACATTGAGAGACGGTGAGAACGGTGTGCCATTTGTTGATTTTGGTTGAGGTTTGAGCGTGACCGAGTTTGGAGATGGAAGCTCACATACACGCGAGGAAGATGAAGCAGTTCTGGAAATTCCTTGCGTTTGATCTTGGATTTTTGCCTGGCAATTTGAACTTTTGTTTCCCGCCTGTACCATCCATCCACAGCGTGACAACGCATTAATGTGCAGCACGGTCGTTTTGGTCCTTGGCTTCATTATTACATTTTTGCCATTCCATTCATTTAATTAACCAAAACATTTAAATAAATATTACACAATTCATTTAATATTAGAAAAATCATAAAAAATATTGGCTAATCAGAAAATTATGAGAGTTTTTTTGTTAGATCCCATTTTTCCTCTAGTTTTTTATGAGCATGGTTTTACAAGTTGTGCATGGTGAAATGTTGACCTGGCCTATTGATCTTTGACTTGTATCATATTTTTGCATGTTTCACCAAATTCATCATGAAATGCTCATACATTTAAAGAAATGATTGAAATTTTTTGTGCTCATTCTGGACATGTTGATGGTGATTTCCATATAAAGTTTGTGATTTTTGGATACCTGAGGAGTGAGATATGATTTTTTGTATCTAGGTGTGACAATTTGTGTCACACCTAGCTAGGTCAACTTCATGAACTCTTTTGCCTGGCCTATGATTGTTGGAATGGATTGAAATTTTGCATGGATGATTATTGACATGTTGAGATGTTATGTGAATTTTTCTGGATTTTTCTATGGCATTTTCAATTTGATTGATATTTTTCTTCTCTGTTGGTTCATTGTGCAAGCTTGTGTGACACATGTTTGTATATCTTGTGTGAAATTCTCATATGTTTTTGGATGAATGTGAAATTTGGTATGCTGGTTGTAGACACATTGTAGGACATCCCTGTTTTGGTCCCATTCATTTCTTAATTGATTTCATTGATTTATGAATTTTTGAAGTGGATGCTTATGTTGATGCTATGGTTTGGCTTGAATAATCTTGTCTGGATTTCTTGATTTTTATTGGCCTAGTTCCTTTTGTCCAATTGAGCTGAAAATTGACATGCTATACCTTGAATAGGTCCTGTTTAGGTGTGAATTATTTGAGGATTTTTGGAATTGTTTTGGTATGCTTTTGATTGAAGTTATTCTGTTTGGACATTTGAGGTTCCATTTGACCTAGTTTGACTTGTTTTGGTCATGAAATGATATTGATGAATGATATGAGCATGGGATCAATTGCATTTGCTTTATATTTGCTTTAAGATGATTTTGGTTGAGAATTGCTTGCTGATTGGAATTTTTCTCCCTTTTGGACCCTAGGCTTGGCCTAGTGGTCCAGTTTCTCACATTTGGTTTGACTTTTCAGGATGAAATGCATAATGTTCAAGGAGAATGCTTCAAGTCAATTAAATTGAGATTGTTGGATGTTTTGAACTAATTTGACTTTGTTTTGTAGGTTGTGAAGCTTGAGCTTGAGCTTATAGCTTGCACTTATGTGCATTAACCTGTGTTGCTTAATCTGTATAGTCTGACTGATTAACATTTGCTGTTTATTGTTGGTTTGTCTGAGTACTGATGATGCTTGATTGATTTCAGGTACATTTAGTCGCTTACAATTCTTTAAGAACTTGCTTGCTGCTGCTTGGTTTTTAAACCACTTGAGGTAGGACTTCTATTCTTCATGTAGTCTGGAAGACCTGGCCTGTTACTTGGCCAGGCAACTGTCTGAAGTCCTCCTTAAGAGGCGATGCCTGTGATTGTTTACTTTTGTGCCAAGCAGGTGAAGACCTCTATGAGGCAATTGGCGGAACCCAAGGGATATGCAATCTATCCCCCGCTATTCTGTGAGTCGTCCCTCTGCTCACACGGCTGTGTGTTGATGCATTGGGACACAAACCCAAGATCTTGTGTTGTTGCACAATCGAGTCAGAGTCTTTGAGCGTAGAAGGGTCCCCCCATTCTGGACCCACGCTCCTTTGTCTGAAGCTCTCCCTGGTCAGGGATAAGAGCTGTGAGGTCTCATCCTCACTTCACCTTTCATCTGCTTCACCTTAGCCTCGTAATGGCAAGGTTAAGAGCGAATACTACCCATGTACAGATGACTCGCTTCGGCAGTCAAACCCATTGTTTGAGCCTCACTTGATTGGCTATAGTGTGTGCTTTGTGAATATTTGTTTGCTCTGTTTGCTTGGATGCTTGTATGCTTGCTTCTTTCCTAGATAGGATTAGCTTGCAGTTGTGCAAGTAGGTAGAAACCTGAACATAGGGTAACGATGCATGACAACACTAGGCTCGAGTCCAGCTCCCTGGTAGTGCGTCTTCCCTCGGTTTCTGGCTAGATTTTCTTTCCCTTTCAGGGGAACTACATCGCCCTGATCCTTGTTCCAGACGAGGTATGTAGGCAGGAGGTCGTGCGAGACCTCTCCGGGCACTTTTTTTTTCTTTTTGTGTGTGTTTACTTGTTATCGTCTGATTGGGTGTTTGGTTCGGATGCCGACGTAAGTCCAGTGATTGGCGGTCGGGCTCCACGTTTGCCCTTTTGGGTGTGTTTTGGTTCGGATGCTGACGTAATTCCATCGAGTGGTTGTTGGGCTCCATGTTTGCCATTTGTTTGTGTGTTTTGTGTTGTTTGGCGTGCGTAAGCTGAACTACAGTGGCTCTGATTCTCGTTCCAGACGAGATATGTAGGCATAGGATGCAATGTCCTATCGAGCTCCCTTCTCTTAACCCCACATGCGTTCCCTGTGTGTGTGTGATGTTTAGCAACCTTTACTTTTCTTAGAACGTGGATCCCGTCGAGTACGACGGACGTGAGGGGTGTTAATACCTTCCCCTTGCGTAACCGACTCCCTTACCCTTTCTCTTTGGTCGCAAGACCATTTCCTTTCCAGGTTTCTCTGAGCGTTTCCTTTCCCTATCTTGGGATAAATAACGCGCAGTGGCGGCTCTGTGTTGTTTTTGTTTCAGCCCGCCGGTTGTTTTTTCGCGGATGCGACACTTACTACTTCTCGTCTTGATATATTATTTAATGTATGTATGTGTGCTAGATTTCAGTCAGATCCAAGGGAATATCACTTAACTGCTGTTAAGAGAATCTTTAGGCATCTGAAAGGAACACCTAATCTTGGCTTGATGTATAAGAAAATATCAGAGTACAAGTTTCTTGGGTATTGTGATGCATATTATGCTAGAGATAGGTTAGAACGCAAAAGCACATCTGTGAACTGTTAGTTTTGGGGAGGAAACCTCATCTCATGAGCAAGCAAAAGACAATCAACCATTACACTGTCAATTGTAGAAGCAGAACATATCTCAGCTTCACTTTGCATCACTCAGATGCTTTGGATAAAGAATCAACTTAAGGACTTTTAGATCTACGAGTGTAACATTCCTATCTTTTATGATAATACTACTGCTATTTGTTTAAGTAAGAGTCCAAATTTACATTCTAGAGCGAAACACATAGAAATTAAACACCACTTTATTAGAGATTATGTTCAGAAAGGGACAATTGTTTTAAAATTTATAGATATAAACCATCAATGGACTA
Organism: Lathyrus oleraceus; assembly: GCF_024323335.1. Lineage (NCBI taxonomy): Eukaryota > Viridiplantae > Streptophyta > Magnoliopsida > Fabales > Fabaceae > Lathyrus > Lathyrus oleraceus. The sequence continues at coordinate 235,911,986 of NC_066581.1, forward strand.
ATATCTTTACAAAACCCTTAGTTGAAGATAAATTTCTCTTCATTCTGAAAATTTTAAATATGGCAGATTGCCCAGAATGACTCTGAACTTGTGTTTCTCATCTCTAATGTAAAATTAGACTCTGACTCAAGTATATGATATTTATCTGATTCTGATACTTCTACAAGTTAGAAGATATCTTTAGCAGAAACATCTCAAGTCAGAAACCTTTAGGTATTCTTGACTCCGAGTACATCAACACGTGGCCTCTCAAACGTGTGACTCTGATTCTTCTAGACACCTGTCTAGCTCAGAACTCAATGGCCAAACTGTTGAGATCCCCTCGAGTAGTGTGAAAATCTTGAGATTATAATCTCATCATTAGCTGTATTTAATTTTGCCCATGATAGTCTAAACTCATTTTTACCAAAATTAATTTTGTTTTCCCTCCCAAGTTACCATTTTGTTTATATATACTCCCACTATTCACATTTTCACTCTTCACTACTTACACAAACCCAAACCTCAAACTTTTCTCTGCAACCTCTCTTCATCTTTTTTCTCTGAAACTTCATCATGAATGCTCAAGAAAAACAAGTTTTCGATTTCTCTCAAGCGATGAACGCCCAAGAACAACAAGGTGAATCCCCACAACAAGTCTCCCACACTACTGCTCTTCAAACAATAACCTCTTATCAAGAACCTCATGTTCTTGATCGTCCAGCCCACATCAACTTATCAACACAATTTGAACAACTAGAAGTTCTTTGTGAATTGCTGGTAGATTTTGAAAAATTCAAAGATAATGGCATGGATCTTACACCAAAATTGAAAAATAAGGGTTGGCTCATATACTTTAACCGTCTCTATGGTCCCATCTACATAAATCTGGTAAAAGAATTATGGAGATTTGCTTATTGCGATGACCATTACATAATTTCTCATGTTCTGCGTGTCAAGGTAGTGATAACTGAAAAGGCTATTCCTACGCTTCTGAACATGAAGAAGAATGGGGTCAGAAGGATTTACAACATCAATCCTAGGGCTAAGTACATGTCTTAGGAAATCATCCCTACCGTATTTTCCTAGAACCCTGAAGGACGAACATCATCTAAAAATCAAGTGCTTCACAAGAATCTGAGGGTATGGCTCAAGATAATTTTGGGATGCATCCACCACCGTCCATCATCCATCTCTTCTGACTACGTCAACACAGATCAAAAGTGCATCCTCTACTACTAACACAAGGGTCTGAAGCTTAACCTACCATCTATTCTCTTCAAATACTTAAGAGATTATGTTACATATACCAGAACCAACATGAAGCCAAGGAACTACATCCCTTTGGGTAAGTTGATGTCAAATGTTCTGATTGAGAGTGCTCTGGTAGATCATCTCATTCATCTAAATCTGATGGAAGATGTCACAGTGGACATTGGAAAACCCATAAATGGGAGAAATCGGAAGAGTATGGGACTGATTGACAAGGTCATTATCAAACCTACAAGAAACACCTCCTGGGAGGAACTAAAGGATAAAAGAGAGAAAGTGGATGAGATGTACCTCTTCACCAAGATTGATCCTCCAAAAGTCATAGAATTTTATTTGAAAAATTTGGAAGCTCAAGGCTACGACATATCCATCTTCAACATGGATTGGCTTTCAGACCATCCTCAAAACTTCCTGAAAAGAAAGAGGGAACCATCTCAGAATACAAATGTTTAGAAAAAGAAGATTCTCAATCTGAGAGAGTCTTCAGCAACCAAGAAGAAGCCAGTGCCTCTAACCTCTTCTTCAACACCTTATGGGGAGATCTATATCTCAGAAGCTCTGAACTCCATCGTCTATGATTCTAGGTAACTTGCCTCATCAATTCCTCTACCACCTCCCACAATTTCAATCACAATTACAACTTCCTCTACTCCACCTACCATAAATATAAACATTCCCACTGAAAAATCAAAATCTCAACACTCCGAACCTACTCCTTCTCAATCCTTTCCATTAGAACCCACAAACTCTGAACCCATATGTCTCAGAACCACCAACTCTCCTCCATTACCTCTCTTCAACATCTAAACACTTTCCATCCCACATTCTGAAGCATTATTGTTCAACTAATCCTTCTCACCAACCCTCTCCAACGCCCATAACACCCCTCCTTACTATGACCTCACCATAGCCTCTGAACATTCTGGTTCAGATTACCCCGACCCAACCTCCCCAAACCTTGAAGGTATTCAAGCCACAACTGACTCAAAAAGAACTCCTTCTGTACCAACAGACCAACAAATTCCTGAACCTTCTGAACCTGAACTCACCCTACCAACCTTTGATGAGGCATTAGCCAAGTTCTCATAGAGTTCAACTTCTTTGTTCAAGAAGCTCTCTAACGAATCCAACACCAGTGAGAACCCTTATGAAGTAAGGACTAACTGGAAAAAATTCATCAGATGGATGACATATGAGGTTTTCAAGACGGAGAGCCTCCCTTAACAAGTCAGAAATGACTTCATCAGAAGTGCTGAGGAAAGGTTAGAAGCCAGATTGGTGAAGGAAGCGATAGAAAAGGCTGAACGGGAAGTAGCTGAGAAAGCTGCCAAGGAGGGTGCTAAGAAAGCAGCTGCAGAAGCTGATGAAAAAGAGAAAGTTGAGAAAGAAGCAGAAGCTGCAAAGGAACAACTAATCTTTCCCCTCTGGTCATCATAACTATAGAAGAGTTGCAAAAGGAACAATCACTAGTCAGAACCAGACTCGACAAACAAGATCATTTCAACACCAGCATTCAAAACCTGCTAGCCAAGCTACTTCAGAGGATGCGTCCTCCACCTAATTCTTAAACACTTTAGGGTGTTTTCTTTAAAAAAATTCTAAGTGTTTTTAGTTCTAAGGCTTATTTTATGATCTTTTCTCGTTGTACTTTCTAAAGTTTTCCAATCAATGAAATTATGGTTTATTTACTTTTTGAGTTTGACAAAAAGGCGGAGAATTAGATAGAAGTCTTTTGATGAATTATTTTATCTAAATCTCATAAATGCACTGCTTACATTTTGACATAAAATTATTGCATAGTCTAAGTCATTTTTCAGGACCTATCTGAACCAAGGGAAGCTTGAATTCTTATATGAGAAACTACTAAATAAAGTCAATCAACCTAAGAAGATCTGGTAAGAAATTCTCTACCCCAGAAACCCATATCTGATACTAAATATCTTTAAAAATCATTTTAAGTATCAGATTTAAGGGGAGATCTTTAATCTCAGGGGGAGTCACTTTTCTATCTCACTCTGATCATTTTCAATTTAGTATCTCTTAAAGTACTAATTGTTTCATCAAAATCCTAAGTTTTGTCATCATAAAAAAATGGGAGATTGTTAGAACATGATTTTGATTCTGCAATGTATCTCTAAGTTTTGATGATAACAAAGAATGAAATAATTTGGTACCCTAACAGTTTTCTTAAGTGTGCAAGATTCTAAGTTGAAATGACTCTGATAGGTCACCTTCTGATTCTTAAGAAACTAATATTTTGCATCTGAAGTAGTCTAGAAGCGTTGACCCAACACAAAGAGAAATCACATCTGACTCTGAAAAGAATGCATTTGGGGAGCAATCACCTAAAGAATCTGACTCTGAAGATCAAGCTCTGATGATCTGATTCTATGAACTATGTTTGAAGACTCTATCTGAAGACTCTGCAAAGAGATATCTAAAGACTCTAACACTGAAGACTCTGATCATGCTCACCTCAATCTGACACATGCTTAAAAACACGTCATCAGATGTCACCTGGTCAGAAACTTAAGCTGGAAGCAATTCAAATTGTAGTACAATCCTGTTAAGGAAACATTTGATTATGCTCTTAGTCTGCTATGGAAAGGACAAGGAACTTACTACATTTGTCTCCCACAGTTGGCACAAAATCTTTATTGATTTCCCCCAATGGTATTATCTCAAGTGTTATATAAGGGCCTCTTCACAACTTGCCATAATAACAACTTTGATACAACAACATTATCATACAACTTTTTCACCACTCTTACGAAGAACAACTCACGTTGCATGCTCTGATTATTTCTTTACCACTGTTGTTGTAATAAAAAGTTTCCATACAATAGTTGTTGCTCAATATTGTTTGGTTATCTTTCACTGTTTTTAATTACGTCTATACTTCTTATCTAGAATCATCTAACGAAACACTTTGTAATTCTTGTAATTGTTTTGATTCCTAAGTGACTTATTTATATCTGTAGACTTGAGAGGGATAAAAGGTTGTTAAACTCTTAGAAGAACTTTGTAATCTGTTAATATTAGTGGATTAAGTCCTTGTTTAAGGCGAAATCACCTTGGCCGGGTGGACTGGAGTAGCCTTGATTTTCAAGAGAACCAGGATAAATCGTTTATGTTGTTATTATTTCTTCTTTGTGTGTGTTGTTGTAAAAATATTTTAATTCATGTGAAAACAATTCAAATCCCCCTTTATTGTTTTTCTCTACCTCTAGATATAGGTTGCATAAAGCCTTGTATGGACTCAAACAAGCTCCAAGAGCTTGGAGTAAAAGGATAAATAATTGTATAAGGGAAAAGGAGTTTGTAAACTGCACAACTGAACATGGTGTATATGTTAGAAGAAACATAAGTGAAATGCTCATACTTTATCACTATGTAGATGACTTGTTGATAACAGACAACCGCAAGAAGGAAATCAAATACTTTAAATGTGACTTGAGGAAGGAATTTGAAATGTCTAGCCTAGGTAACATTTAATATTATCTCGGTATCTAATTCTACAAGAGTAATATAGGTTTGATGTTGTACAAATAAGATATGTAAGACCCTAATCTTGACCCTAAGATCCCTCATGGCATCATATCATTGCTCATTTGCATTGCCTCAAGGATCATAACATGTTTGGCTCCTTAACCTTAGGGTTGGGACTTGTGTGAGTGGTTTGAGACCACCAAGCATGCTTGTATTGTATGTTATTGCTTTTATTATTTTGATTACTAACCAAAACCATAAAAATATGTCACTAACTCTTTTTATTTTGAAGCTCAAGTGATCATGTGTTCCCATGCTCCTAGGAGGCTCCTAAGCTCAATGAAGTGGTTAGATGAAGATGAAAGCAAGCATGACAATGGTCCAAAAATATCCTAATCATCATATATGTCTACCAAGTATCTCAATTTTCCAATTTTATCAAGATAACCCAAAGGGCTTGAGGATTGTTTCCCAAGGAAACCCTAATTCAACTATGCATTGATTGTGCCTTGCTCATGAAGCAACCTCAACCTATGATCAAATTTAATCAAGGGAAGTTGTTTAATTAGTTATTTTATGAATATATGAGCTTATTTGAGGATCCTCAATCATTCATTCATCAATATTGGAAGTTTGGCCTTGAAAAGTTGACCGATCAAATCATCTGACTAAACTGAGGATCATTGAGACACAACTTGTGATATGTTTGTCAAATGAAGATGACCCCAAAGAGAAAAACTGTGCTTAAGAACCATATGAACAACTTTCATGTTCATCAAAAATCCATTTAAAACTTGGAAGGTCATCATTCATTTCAAAACATTATAGGTCATTTTGACTGAAACCCTAATTTTGGGTCAACTTCCCAAGGACCTAACTTCCTTAATTTTTATGATTTTTAGGTGATACCAAATGAATTATAAATTTTAATATGTCTACTTAAAATGTCATGTTGGACTAAATTTCATAATCCTAAAATAAATACATGTGATAATACAAAACATTATAGGTCACTTTGGACCTAAGTCATTGAATTTGAAAAATGCCCAACTTCAAGTGCCCATAACTTTCTCATGATAACTTCAAATGATGCAAAATTTAAGTCTAAATTGATCATATTGAAAATATCTACAACTTTTATGTTGGAGGTTTTTCCATTTGAGGCTTTCATCATTGAAATAGAAGGGCTTGAAGATGCTTGCTTTTGGTAAAAAAATTCAGAGAACCTAGACATGTTTTGTACCCAAACCTTCACAGCCAGTTTTCATAAATTTCCAATTGCCAAATGAATTTTTTCCCAACATGACTTTTGTTCCTTATCTCAAGGGCTTTCCAATCATTACTCACAATAATTTTTTGGACTTTCCATGTGTGAGTTTCGAAGAGCTTTATATTTATGTTCATTTTTGCATTTCACTTTGTAACTTCATGCGCAAGCAAATGTCAATCCTTGTGCACGTCTAATTCACTTCCATTTGATCTCATCATGGATTTTCATTCATTCTTGAGCCTTACATGCGCCTGTACAGGCCCATGCAAGGAGGATTCAAACTTCATGCACACAAGGGAAGCATTGCCTTGCATCACATTCCAGCTATAAATAAGTGTGCATTCTCATTCAAATGGTAACGAAGTGGAGATCTGAAGTACTGCTGAATTGAAATCCAAACCCTTGTAACACCTCAAAATTTGCCCTCCTCTCTTGGGACTAGCTTAACATATTGCATTGCATTTCTTAGGTCATTAGGCATTGCATATTTGCATATCATGTGGTTACGTTGAGCAAGTCATCCTCCTAAGTCTTGATCAGAAGATAAAGAGGTTAAGAGATGCAAGCTAAGGGTTTCATTGAACTGATCATTAACCATCTAAGGGTTGGTGATTCAAATCAGGGTTTCATGGTTCCTCAAGGAGGGTTGAGCTTTATCTTGGTTGAAATGGTACATCATCATCATCATGGTCTTGTCATCACCAAGAGATTGATCAGATACCTTGAGATTAGGGTTTTGACCACTGGTCAACCCTAATCAGTTGTATTGGGCCAATCAGGACTTAGCAAGGAGATGGGGTTTTCAGTGGATATGGGGATCATCATATGGTTATATTGAGCTTATGGAAGCTAGGGCTTCATCATTGAGCCATTTCATCAGGAGTTTGAGGCTCAATTTGATCAGTGCATAGCCAGATTCATCTATCAGTCAGAAAAGTCAACTGTGGTCAACTGTGCCTAAATTCATGGATTTGGAGGAGGGAGAGGGTCAGAGACACTTCATTCATGTCTAAACAAGTTTCATTTGACATTTCAAACATCAAGAATGAAGAAAATAAAGTCAGATGGAAACTTTCCAAAAATAGAAAGTGACTTGTAATTGAAAATTGCCAAAAATGGAAAGTTTTTCTCCTCAAAATTACGTGTCCAAAAATGTTTCAAATGAAATTTTGTTCAACGTGAAAGTTGTAGATCTTGCTCTCACCTTTCCAAAAAGTCCAAGAACATGAATTTCTCATGTGTGGTTGGCAAGTTATGGATTGATCATTGTCCAAAAAAGTTGATTTTTAAAGTGGCATAACTCTTGAACCAAAAGGCCAATTCATGTGGTTCTTTTTTGAGCAAACTCCATTTGACATGCTTTATCATAATCCATCATCACATTTCATGAAAACTCATCACATAAAAAGTCCAGTTTTCAAGTGGACTTAATTTGAAAAATGGAGGGAAAAAGGTGTTTTTGTAAAATATTCATTGTTTTCACATGATTCCTTTTGCACTAGCTCACAAATGCCATTTGAAACTTGCTCAAACCAGAAAATTCCACTGTTACATTGCATTGCACATGTGTGGGTGAATTGACCAAATTGCCATTTAGCATGAAATTGCATTTTTACTAATTCATTGCATTTTCACTAATCATGATTACTAACATCATTAACATCACATATATAAGTTAAATCATAACTGTTTTCATCTTAACCATAACAGAATTTCAGATCTAGATCCAAAATTGAACAATTCTCTCAACTTTTCATCTTCACTTTTTGCAATTTCTTCACAAACCTAGCCAAATTCTTCATTGATTCGTCACCTCCAAGCATTGTATAAGCTTTTGCAAGCAAGGATTCTTCACATTCAAGCAAAATCAAGGACTGTTAAAGTGAGATGCAACAATGGCAAATGGAGATTTCATCAAGATCGTGCATAATTGAGCCACAAACCTTGTTCCATTCATCTTCCACATCATCATAGAAGTTCTATTTTCACAATACAAGGAGTAAAACGCACGATTCAACAACTGTCTTCAAATTAAGGTCAGTTTTCGAATTCAATAATTCATGAAATTGTTTGATGCTTTAGATAGATCTCTTAGAGTAGAGAATTCTGCAATTTGTTTCACTGATTTTCGTTGAGAAATGAGAGAGATATATGGATTTAAAGTTTCATGCATGTTTATGTTTTGATTCGATTCTCTTTAATTAGCAAGAATTAGGTCGAAATAATTATGGATTCATGATGTACATTGTGAGACCTTTCCATTAATATAAAGTTTGTCCAATTTGGTGGAGATTTGTTCATGCTGAAAATTTGATGATGAACACGTGATGAACACTTGAAACATTTTCCAGAATTGGCTTTGATCCTCATTTTTCGTGTTTAGCTTGCTGATTGGTGTTAGTGCTACAGTGGTGCGCGCTACCTTTTTTAAAATAAACTACTGTAGCGCTTCGATCCTCCACTAGGATAATTTCATTTTTGGCTTGGCAATTTATTTTCACATGCTTCACATGATTTCACATGCCTCCATTCATCTTTTTTTATTTTTTCTCAATATTAGAAAATCCATATCTTATTCAATTTTTGTCCAAATAGTGTGAGAGTTTTTGTGGAATGATCCTTGTGATCTCTAATTTTTTTTGATATATTTTAATAAAATTGTGCACGTGTAAATTTTGGAATGGCCTAGGGTTTGTTTAGGTGTATTCTTTCATGCATATTGCTTGGTATTTTGATCATGAAATGATGATGCTTAACTGGATAGAGCTGAAATTTTGCATACTTATTCTAGAGACATTAATGAATATTTTGGCTTTGAGTTTGCTATTTTATCATTCCTGGATTGTGAGATATGACATGATAATTAGAGGTGTGACAATTTGTGTCACACCATTTCTTGTCCTACTTCCTGATTTTATTTGACATGCCATATGAACTTGGATTGAGATGAATTTTTGCATGATGATACTTCTAGATGTTAGGTTCACTTGTGAATTTTTATGGATTTTTTGAGTGCATTTCCAATTTGATTGAGAATTTCCTTTCTGTTTGACCAAATGTGGACTTTTTGTGAGTCATGATTTTATATGTTTTGTGAAATTCTGGATATGTATTGGATGGACCTGAAATTTTGTGGAGTGATTATATACATATTGAAGTTTGTTATGGTTTTGGTTTGGTGCATTTATCATGTTCCTACACTGTTTTATGCTTGCTTGAAGTTGATACATGAAATTGTGCCTTATTTGGACTTGTATGAGCATGCTTTAACTTGATGAATTTAATTGACTTGCTTCCCATTGTCCAATTGGCTTGAAATTTGGTGTGATTGACATGTAAAGAATGCTGTTTAGCTGTGAATTTTTTGGAGATTTATTGAATTGTTTTGGATTGAGTTTGAATTGATTCATTCTGTTTGGTCCAATGAGCTTTGAAATGACATGTTTCGCACTATTTGCTTCATGAAATAATCTTGGTTGATGATATGAACATGAGACCAATTGGACATGTTTCTAAATTGATTGAACTTGATTTTTGATAATTTTCATGTTCTGTTTTGGGTTTTTGATCCCTATTGGACCCTAGGCTTTGTCCTAGGGTTTTGCTTCTCATGTTTGGATTGTGTTTCAGGACAAAAGGCAAATGGAATGGAGGAATTAATGCACTTGGTTTGAGTTGCTCATTTGAATGATGTTGATTAACATTAATTTTGTTTTGTAGGTGGTTTCTAATTCATTTGTGTTGAGCATTGGCTTATGCTTTGCTTGATGCATTACTCGTGTACAGTTAACTGTTTAACTTGTAATTGTTTGTTCGACTGTTTGAGCTGTGTACTGATCATGATAGATTGATTTCAGGTACCTTAGTTGCTCTAGTTCATTTTGAACTTGCTTGTGCTGCTGCTTGGTTGTGTAAACCAATTGAGGTAGAATTTCTTTTCTCCATGTAGTCTGGAAGACCTGGCCTGTTACTTGTCCAGGCACCTGTCTGAAGTCCTCCTTAAGAGGCAATGCCTGTGCTTGTTTATTTTTGTCCCCAAGCAGGAAAAGACCTTTGTTAAGGCAATTGGCAGACACAAGAGGTGTGTAGTCCACCTTCTGCTATTCTTGTTGAGTCGTCCCTTGGCTCACATTACATGTTGATGCCTTGTGGATCCTAACCCAAGATCCATGTACAGTTGTACAGTTGAGTCAGTGTCATAAGTGTAGAAGGGTTCCCACTTTCTGGACCCACACTTCCTTTGTCTGAAGCTCTCCCTGGCCAGGGATAAGAGCTGTGAGGCACACCCCTCACTCACCTTTCATCTGGCTTCACCCTGACTCTCAATGTCAGGGTTAAGAGCTAACATCACCCTGATACAGTTGACTTGCTTTGGCAGTCTAACCCTTGTTTGAGCCACCTCTGTCTGGATATAGTGTGTGCTAATTGTGAATGTTTGCTTTGTTTTGATTATGCCTGCATGCTTTGCTTTACCTGTTTAGGATTAGCTTGCTGCCTGTGCAAGTTAGGATAGAAACCATAACTTAGGGATGATATGCATGATAACATCTAGGCTCGAGTCCAGCTCCCTAGTAGTGTGTCTCCCTTTGTATCTGGTTAGGTGAGAATTTCTTTCCCGTTCAGGGGAACTACGTCGCCCTGATCCTCATACCAGATGAGGTACGTAGGCAGGAGGCCGTACGAGGTATCTCCGGGCAACCTTTTCTTCTTTTTGTGTGCGTTTGCTTGACAGTTGCTAGGCTCGAGTGCCTGACTCCTTAGTAACTTGTTGCTTGTTTCTTCTTGTGTGTCTGGATATGGATGTAAGACCAGCGATTGGCTGTCCGTATCCTGATTGTGTTTGCTTGGTTCGGAAGCCGATGTAAGTCCAGCGATTGGCGTTCGGGTTCCAAGTTTGCCTGTGTTTGTGTGTGTCCTGTTTGGCGTGCGTGAGCCGAACTACGGCAGCTCTGATTCTCGTTCCAGACGAGATACGTAGGCATAGGATGCGATATCCTAGCGAGCCCTCTCCCCTTTTCTCCCACCTGTGTTATCTTCAGTGTGTGTGTGTGATGTTTGTTTTAGCAACCTTAACCTATCTTTTAGAGCGTGGATCCCGTCGAGTACGACGGATGCGTAGGGGTGCTAATACCTTCCCTTCGCATAACCGACTCCCGATCCCATCTCTTTGGTCGCGAGACCATGCTTTTCCCAGGTTTACTTCGAGCGTTTCCTTTCCCTCTTTTGGGATAAATAACGCACGGTGGCGGCTCTGTGTTGTTTTGTTTCAGCCCGCCGGTTGTTTTTCGCGGATGCGACAACCCTCACTAAAGGAATTTTCAGTTTTCATTCTCTTTTTCAAGCTTGAATTTCAACATCATTAGTTGATTTTCAAAGCTCAATTCCTTAACCTAGCATCACCATCACACTTCCAGATCAAAAGTAGATCAAGAGCTTGGAGAATTCGTGTTGTTTGAAGTTGCATTTCAGAGGTAGAACACCAAACTTTCTTGATCTAGATCTTGCAATATGATGTGAATTTCTTTGGTTTGTGCTGTTTTCTGAAGTCCTCATGCTTGAGGCAGGCCAGTGGTGGTCTTAATTTTCCAAATCGTGCCATTTCAGTTCATACACCATGATCTTCAAGCTCATATTTCTCTCTAAATAGGAACTGTGAGGATGATCCATGGTTACAAGGGTGATGTACATCACCTCGGCTTCATTTTGATGCCTTCATTTTTCATTTTCATTGCCATTTGATTTCCTGCGCGTGGTTGCCGGATCTGGTTAGATCGCCGGAGAAGATGGTGGTTTCCACCACCATCCCCACGTGGTAGCCTCAGAGCCCTTGGATCATGATGAAACGTTTTAATCTTGGCCATTGCATATGTTGACTTGTTTTAATACAAAGTGTAGCGCGCTTGACTCAAGTGTTTCGTGTATCCGCGCCTTAGAACCACATGATCATTGCCACGTCAATTAATGAGATGATCTGATGGCCCTGGATTTTCCTATTTTTCTTATTTTCTTTTAATTCCATTTAATTCCTTTTACTTTCAAAAATTCATAAATATTTTATTTGAAGTCACAAAAATATGTGACCAATGCCAAAAAAAATCTTGAAAAATCTAGTTTCATATTTTGATTTTTAATTATTTTTGTGACTTCATTTAATATTTTTTTGTGAATTGTTTGCTTTTTAATATTTTTAATTCATTTTAAAATACTTTTTGATATCTGAAAAATCCAAATATAGTTTCTTAACACATATGGATCATGATAAGTCAATGAAAAATAGTCTTATCAATTTCTTAATTGATTTGAGATTTATTTGAGATTTTAATTCATATTGTGTTATTTTTCATTGTTTTTAATTATTTTAAATAGTTTCTGATTTCAAAAATTGTGGAGAAAATTTGTCAAAGTTTGTTTGACCATGTTAGACCTATGAGAATTTAATTGGACTTGTTGAAGTTGATTTGAATTGAATTTGAGGTTTGACCATATTTTGTTTATTTTATTTTGCATTTATTTTTAATTCAAAAAATACCAAAAAAATATGTTTGACTTGTTGACTTGTAATCTTCATTTCTCTTCTGTTTAGCATTGGTTGATGATGACTTGGTTCATATTTAATCAATTGAGTTTGATACTTTATTTCTCTTTTCATCCATTTCATCTTCATCCCATTTCCTTTTTTAATTTGGCCAATGGGTTAATGTCTTATGGTTGGTCTTGACAAATGAGAGGTTTAACTTTCTTTGATCCAAACCAAACTCAACTTGATCCAAGATCAAGTGAGTTGTTTTGTGTCCACGATAGGTTGCTTCTTGGTCAAGCAAAAAATCTAAAGTCCATACAAGGCCTTTCTCTTTTCTTTTGGCATGACAAGTTTTTGGAGCTTGGCTTACTAGTCATGATCTCTAACTTGTGTTTATTTGCCTATAGTTTAATTGACCGACCTTAGATAGGTGTGACTACTACATTAGTCCACTTACGATTGCTTAACATAGCGATACATTGTCTTATGACAAACTAACATAACTTCACTAATCACTAACTTTAAATTCAAACATTTAATTTCTTGCCCTTTATTTTAATGCACTTCATTTCTTGCTCATTTATTCATATTGCTTTTCATTTTGCTCACTTGAGCACATATTTTATGTTTATGTCATTTTTCTTTTGCTCATTTGAGCTCATTATTGTATATAAATATATTGTTGCCTTGTGGTTGTTTGTCTTTGTTTTGTGTGAACCTAATGCAAAAAGGAGAAAGGACTTAGAATTAAGACATACCCATGCTTAAAGGAGTTCAAGAGAAACTAGGCCTCATGCCTTTAGAATGCTAAACTTGTTGAAGAGCAACTAGGCCTCATGCCTTTAGAATGCTAAATCTCAAAGTTAATCTTAAAGGACTTCCTTTCCAAAACTTATTCTTTGTCCATTGCCCTTATTGTGTTGTGAACTTTTTGATGTTTGCTCTTGTGTGATAGGGATCCCATTTTGAGATAGCAAAGAGGACCATTGTCATGAGTAGCCAAGTTAAGAGAGACAAGCCAAATGGAGATCCTAGGAGCTTGAATCTAAATTGTTTGATTGCTTGATTGTGTGCTAAGTCCAAAGGAAAGGAGCATCTTGAATCATCTATATGATTTCAAGAAAAGGAACTCCAAGGGTTTTATCTTCTTCCTCTTATCTTTGTATGATTTAGGACTAGCCCTTGTCTTCTTCTCCTCACTCTAACCCAAGCCAAAATCTTTTCTTGCAAACTTTGACATTGTTTCAAATTAGAAACCTAAGCCTTATGCCTTTGACTTTTCAAAATCTTTTCATCAATACTCATTGTGAATAAATCTTAATTCAACTTTGACTTCATTTTGTAAATAAATCTAACTTGTAAATACAACTCACTTCAAGTTGATTTTGTGGTTCCAATGGCCATCTTATTAAAACCTTTTCATAAACATTAGTTATAGGTTTGAGTTATCATAGTGGTTGATGTAAATCTCACCTCATCCTTAGTGATTGGACTATAAGTCTTCCATACTTATTATAGGGCTAACCCCTCACTAGTATGTTGAAGCTCTCCTCACATGGTGGATTGTTGGTTTAGGTTGAGTTTTCTCCCTTTGATAACAAAAGACCTTCAGGCTTTTGATCAAATCAATTCACCAATCTTTGAGATTTTTACCCCGAACTACGAGGTTTTGATCCTACCTTTGTGATTGTACGTAGGCAATGGGTTCATCCATTCAAACAACAAAATTGTAAATAATAATCTATTCTTTTCTCATCCCCCTAATCTTTTGCACATATTTTCACAAATACCAACCTATATCACATGTTTGCAAAAAGAGGTTCCCTTAGAGTACTAAGGATATTTTGGGTGCGTAAAACCTTCCCATCTCATAACCAACCCCCTTACATAGATCTCTGACATTTTTATTAGTTTTTGATTTGATAAAACTTCTTACTTTACTTTTGTTCGCTTTTTAGCCTTTCCTTTGGACAAATAAAAGTGCGGTGGCGAATCGAATTGTATGTTTACTTTTGGTTTAGTCAATAAACCTAAAGGTAACGAAAACCCCGCTACAGTAAGTAAGATACTCAAAATATTTGAGATTGAATATTGTAATGCATGTAAGAGCCCAATTTTGACCCTAAGATCCCTCATGCTATCTCATCATATGCATTGGCATTGGGATCACATCTTGGCATCCTCCTTACCCCTTATTCATTGGGTTTGCATTTGAGAGAGATCACCAAGCACCATTTGATTATATCATACTTTGTATTCTATCATCTTTATTAACCAAAATACCAAAAATATGTCTTTGTATGCACTAACTCTTTTGTAGGTAGGGCATGTGCTCACCTTTGATTCATCAGGCTCACATATAGGGTTTCAAACCCTCATTGCAAGGAGATCAATCAAGAAGTGGTTTACTATGGTTCTAGACATGATATATGGATCCCCATGAGCTTCACATGTTATTTTGGTCAAGAAATCATCAAGAGTTTGGAATTGGTTTGCCTTGGAAACCCTAGTTCATCTGGGTATCTTGTGTAACTTTTTCAACAAGCTTCTTCAACAATTGATCAAATAATTCAAGGTATACTTAAAATTTCATTATCTTATGCATATATGATCTTCCATGGGTCCCAAAAGTCAAGATAATTGCAAGTTAGCAAGTTAGTTGATGGTGGTTGGCCAGAGGAATTCATCTTATCAAAATTGGGTTCCCTAGACCCTATCTCCTACAATTTTTGTCATATCAAAATTATTCCAAGATCAAAGTTACTCTAAATGACATACAAACAACTTTCATGTTGAGTTCTAGAGCTAGTTTTTCTTGGAAAGTAATTTTTTATGGTGAAAGATTATAGGTCATTTTGTCTAAACCCTAATTTGGAGATCAATTTCCCAAGGTCATAACTTGCTCAGTTTTTATGAGATGAAAGATTTCCAAGTTGAAAAATCAAATTCAATATGTCTACTTCAACTTTTATATTTGGAGGAAGATCTAATTCAAGTTTTATGTACATGTCATATGAGGATACATTATAGGTCATTTTGGACCAATGCCATTGAACAAGTGATTTTCCTCAACTTTAAAAATGCATAACTCCTTCATATTAAATCCAAACAAGGTCAAATGTGTGACCATTTTGAAGGACCTTGAAGGAGCTACAACTTTGATGAAGGAACCTTTCTCATTTGAAGCTCACACAAAAAGTTAGCCAAGGTGGAATAAGTGAACATATGGCTTGACACTTAGAATTTTTGTTGACATGTTTAATTTTCCCAACTTCCACCTCAAAATTCATCTTGATCCAACATTCAAATAAAAAAGTGTCCAACATGAAAGTTGTTCCTCTTGATCTAACCTTTTTAAAAACTCCATTTTCATCCATTTTGGACAAGTTTTGAATGGGATGCGCATGGCTTGAACATTGGATCATCATTTGGCAAGATTGAACTTGTAACTTCCATACACCTTTGCCTTGCATTCCAACATGATCTCAGCATTGCTTGTACTCAACTATGGATCAGAAGAAGTGATTTCATGGGCCTGTACACGCCCATGCACCCATGTATTGCACATTGCTATTTTTGGAATTCCATTTCAAGCGTGTAAATATCAAACCATTTGCCTATAAATAGAGGCCTTGTGCATCATAATTGAGGACCATGTGCGTCGGCTTTGCTTCCAAACCTTCAAACCCTTTCATTTCAGAGGATAATCTTGATAATTTCCATTGGAAATTGAGTTGGAATCTCACTGTTTTGAGATTCAAATCTCCAAGAATCCTGAACCTTTTGATTATTCAATTCTACTCCTCCAAGTGTCCTGAGCAAGATCAAGCACAAGCAAGATCAAGATTAATCGAATTCAGACCTGCATTGAAGGTATTTTCCAGAAATTTTCATCTCTTTGATTCTCACTAAATTCTTCATAATTCTCTTGGATCCTTGGTTGTCTGAAGTCCTACCAATGTATGCAACAAGATTGAGTTGCTTTGATGTTAAATCGAAGCAACTCAGATCGTGCATCTCAAATTTCAACTCCTTGTATCTCTCAATATACTTGGAGTTAGGATAAATTGAGGTCAGATTCGAGCTCATTGGCATTTTTAATTTAAATTCATGTCCTTATTTTTAATTTTGGTGATGGTTATGACTGAACCAGTCCGGTGAAGCTCACTAGAGAAGGAGACCGAAGCTTTGGCTCCGGTGGTGAGTTGGCAGTCATCAGAACCATATGATCCATTTGAATTGATCTAATCTCACGCGTTGGTTTGGATTACCATTTGCATTGCGCGTTGATTCAAGACCATGGTAGAATGTGTGCTAGCAGCCACTTGATCTGCCACCTCAATTAACGAGGGAGATCAAGTGGTCCACATTTTTTCTATTTTCTGATTCTTCCTTTTATTTGGTTTATTTTCATTAATTCATATTAATTTTAATATTGATCCAAAAAATATGAGAGTTTCACCAAAAGAATTTAAATAAATTCTTCTTTCATTTTCTGAATTAAAATTATTTTTTGGATCATTATTAATATTTTTTTATGATTTAAATTATTTTGTGAATATTTTTAATTGCTCAAAAATACTTTTAAGTTTCCAAAAATGATGAAATTTTTTCTCCAAGGTCCTTTGACCTTGTTTGACCTATGATAAATCTCATGGCCATTTCTTTGGTGTTTTGATGAGGTTTTAGGAATTTGATAAACCATAATTTAATTTAATGCATTATTTAATTGATTTTAATTGTTTAATTGCAAAATAAATTATGTTGAGCATTTGATATTGACTTGTTGAGTTTGACTTATGTTGTTGGGCCTTGGTCAAGGTTGACTTGACTTTGTTGAGTTAAAATCATTGGATTTAGGGGATTGATAAAATGTACATTTCATCTCCTAAAATGAATGAATGATTTTAATTTGATAAAAATCCTCCTTTGACTAATTTGTGTTTATTCCATTTCCCCTCCCTCTTCATCTCAATCTCATTCTCTTCTCATTCATTTCATGGACCTATGATATCTCCGTATCCTAAGGCTAGTTGGTTGTAAAATCAACATGAGTGTGAACGAGATTAGGTCCACCCTTTTTGCATATTCTTTTTAAGCGTGGTATATTTTAGGAGCATGGTTCATAATACAATGTCTCTAACATGCATTAACATAAAAATTTATATTTCCCGACCTCAAATAATTGTGACTTCTATGTAAGTCCAATTACGATTGCTTAACATAGCGCTAAATTTGTGACACAAAAGGCATAACATTCTAGCAAGTGAGATTGTAAGTCTTCCCTCTTTTATGGTATTGTATGGAAACTTGGCCTTTTTTCCTTTCTTTGGAAGATGTCTTGGTTCAAGGATCCATGCTTGTGACAAGTGGGTTGAGTGTTCTCCAAAGAATGACTTAAACAAAACAAAAGCAAGAGCAATAATAACTTCTAATCAACGAACAACTAACATTTAATTTCAAGCCATTTAGTTTTATGCACTTTAATTTTGAGCCTTTATTCATTTGTCATTATTCATACCATTTAACTTGTTTACTTTAATGTCATTTTTCACTTTGCTCATTTGAGCCATATCTTGTGTTTATATTGAGTTTGTATATACTTGTTTGTGTTTGTGGCCTTTTGACCTCAATGTACATAATAACAATAAAAACCCTAAAAGATATTTGGTGTGGACTGTTGGTTTGCTCTGAGACTTTGGACTTAGAATTAGACAACATTCCCTATGCAAAAGGATTTGGCCAATGCCAACTTTCATGAAACCAAATGCTTGTGATTTGAAACTTCATCTGAAGCAAGTATTGTGATCCCATTTGAGTTCATCTGCTACATGGTCTTTTGGAGCTGTTACTTTGGACCTGTGCCTAGTGCCTATCTTTGAGTTCATCTAACACGTGGGAAATTATGAAGAAGATCATAAAGTTGCTAAGCTTGGATGTGGCTATCTTTATTTGATGTCTTGCTCTCCATCTTACTATTTGTGTATTGATATTGCTTGATTCTAAAGTCCAAGGGAGATTTGAGTTTCTATATGACATTCTTGTCTATTGGATTGCAGCTCATTGGTCAGATCTTTTTAACTCTTAACTTTTAAGTTTTTGCTTAGGATTAGTCTCTTCATCTCCTCCCCACTTCTTTAATTTCAAATCTCTCCCCCCTTTTAAAATCTTCTTTATTTGTGTTTTTTCTAAACTTAGACCTATTGCAAATTAGAAACTTTGGCCTTATGCCATTGTATTTTTAAACTCATTTTTCTTAATCAAACTTGTAAATGGACTTAACTATACTTGACTTAAAATTTTAAAAAGACAAAAAGAACTAACACTCATTCAAACCTTCTTAGGCCTTTGGTGCCTTTGTTAAACTTAAGATTTTGTTAAAAGCAATTCATTCACTTTGAAAGTTATACCATGAACTACGAGGTTTTGATCTCTCATTTTATGTTGGTACGTAGGCACAAGCCCGAGGGTCTTGTCAAATACAAAAAATATAATTAAGGAATTCTTTTCTCATCCCTCCACTCTATTTATTGCAAACATCACTTTTATACAAAAACACATATGCACACAAGAAAGGGATCCCTAGGAGTACCTAGGACACTTTGGGGGCTAACACCTTCCCTTTGTGTAACCATCCTCTTACCTGTAATCTCTGGCATTTTATTAGTTTTGATTTGAAAACTTATTATGTTTTGGGTTTTGTTCATATTTTTCCCTTTTCCATTGGAAATAATAAAAGCACGGCGGCGACTCTTGTTTAATTAACGTCTAGCTTATCCATAGTTTGATGGTCATGAATTTACCGCTACAGAAATTAAGTGGCGACTCTGCTGAGGAGTAGTCTCCAGTGGGTTTAGCCTACTTTTTTGTGTGTATATAATTGTATATTTGATGTATGTATATTTGTTTGTATGATATAATCTGCTTGTTGTGCTTGGTGATCTCTGAGTGGTGAGATAAGTTCTAGCCCGAACTTAAGTGCAATTAAGATAGGAGGATGGAATAGTCATGTTCGAATTATGTGGAGTAGTCCTTAATAAGTTGGCTTGAGACTCATCTACTCAGTGGAGACCCTTTTGGAGTTATGAATGTCACACAAGTTATTTTTTGTTAGGCATTACTATCTCTGATTTGGGGTCCGATAAGCTAAGGACCGTAGAACATTTAACCCCTCTTGGCCTATTTAAGACGTAGTGCGGAGACTGTTAAGGTGTAGACTTGATAATAGTTGTTACGTGATATTACACTCAGACGAGTTTCTCTTGATAATGTTATGGGTTGATGAGTCAGTCATCCTAACCTGTAATATTCGATAGATGGAATTAAGACTCTAGGAACTTTTTAGAACATAATCTAAAGGTTTTATCCTTAGTACACTCCTTTGGGATGGTTCTTATCCAGACTTCATGCTCGTGACTCACAACAAACCTTTGATTCTTGGTTGATCCAATCAAGTCTTGTCAATATCAATGGAACTTGGGTGTTGATAAGGTTAAAACCATAATCCACCAAAATGGATGATTGATCTTGACAATGACTCGATTCATCCCTTGACCTTTGTTTGTTTGCCTTGTGTGTGATCCCTTACTTGTGATTGTTGCATTCATGCATTCATGCGCATCATAACATTCATCACACTAAAAATAATTTCAAGGAACTGAGGTCTTGTTTGCAAATATTTTCAGACCATGGATTATGGACGAAGGAACACTAAGAAGTACATTTTCAGATGTTCGGACTTGAAAGAGTTAAGGAAGCTATCATCCTTTGTATTAGATCCCTTGGACTTCAAGCAACGTCATGGGAAGCTTCTGCCTATCTTGTCTGTTGATGTTGTTGAAGGTCTCTTAAGTGTGTTGGTTCAGTTTTATGACCCCCTCTACCGTTACTTCACTTTTCCTGATTATCAATTGGTGCCTACATTAGAGGAGTATGCCCATCTCTTAGGAATACATGTTTCTAGCAGAGTTCCTTTTAGTGGATTGGAAGAGATACTCAGATCTCATTTTATAGCCGAAGCTCTTCACTTGAAGAAGTCTGAGAAAGAGGCTCATTGGGTGAAGAAAGAAGGATTGTTTAGATTGACTTCTGAGTTCCTCATCAAGGAAGCTACTGCCTTTGCTCATCTATGGTCTAACCTTGTTCCCTAACCTTGACGGTTGTGTTGATGTTAACGCAATTAGAAGCTTCTTTATTGGGAATCATGTGCCTACTTTGTTGGGTGATATGTACTTCTCTTTGCATCTAAGGAATTATAAAGGTGGTGGGACTATTGTCTGTTGCATTCCTCTTCTGTACAAGTGGTTTATTTTGCACTTGCCTTAGACGCCTACTTTTGTGGAGAACAAACAATGTCTAAGGTGGTCTCAGAGACTTATGTATCTCACTAATGATGATATAGTTTGGTATGATTCTTCATTAGGTAGCTTGGAGATTATTTATTATTGTGGTGAATTCTCTAATGTACATCTCATTGGCACACAAGGAGGAATCAACTACAACCCTGCTTTGGTTCGTCGTCAACTTGGGTTCCCCTTGAGAAACAAACCTAATAACACTTTGTTATAAGGTCTTTTATACCAAGAGGGTAAAGATCCCCAAACATTTGAAGCAGAAGATGATACACGCTTGGCATAATATGCATAGGAAAGGAAGATCTGAGCTTGGTCCATGCAACTGTGTAGCTTTGGAAGCTTACACTACTTGGGTGAAGAAGAGAGATTTGGAGTTGAAGATGTCATATGCTTGTGAGAGACCTATGTCTATGGTTGTGATTGAGCCATTAAATCTACCTAACCAAGATGTAAAGGAGTTGGAAGACGCACTCGCCAAGATGAAGCAAGAGAAGGATATGTGGGAAGAGTGTTTCCATGCTTTTAGCCGAAAGCATGAGGAGTTGCAGCTTGAGTCTAAGCACAAAAATTCACTTATCGAGCTTCTTGAAGACCGAGTAGTGAAGATACCGAGAGACCCAGAGGTTTCATCTTCCTCTAGTATACCTCAGCCTTCTGTTGCTTGAAAGAAGATTGTTGATCAGCTTATCCTCGAGAAGACTCAGATGAAGACTTCTTTTGAGTTCGAGATTCGACGCATCCGAAGGAAGTATGCGCCTGCAACTAGATCTTCTAACATTGTTGTTAGGGATCCTTAGGATGACTAGTCTCCTTTTCTCTTGTATTTTGTATTCTGGTTTCTGAAATTGTACTCAGTGTAATCCTTCCAATTATATAAATAAAAGAGATTTTATGGTCAATCAAATTGTGCAATTGTTATTATTATATATTTGTAAATGAAACAGTAAGTTCATTTGCATACAGGCTTCTCTTTTGCCAGATGTCTTATTGGTATTTCTTATGTGCTTCAGCCAAGCTGACTCATCGATACAATACTCGCCCCAATCACTCAAGAATTATGGAACATCTAGAGCAAGAGAACAGAGACTTGAAGGAAGAGATCACCCGCCTGACTGCCATGATAGAGTCAGTGTTAGCTGCTCAAAGTCAATCCTCTCCAACACCTGCAACTCCTCCTCCTCAGAGGACAGTCATTTCAGAGGTTGCTACCTCTACCATTCCTGCTACTACTGTTCACTTCACGCCTACCATGTCTGCCGGATTCGTGTGGGGAATGCCGCCCAATTTCATGCCTGAAGGTTTTGCGCCTACTTTCGCTTCCATGCCGGCATATAGCCCGGTCATGTTTATGCCACCACCGGTTGTTCACACTCTGCCTCGTGTTGAGGACACCATCTATCATTCTGAGTCGTCTGAGGGCCCTGATGTTTATGAGAAGATGAGCGAAATGAAAGACCAATTCCTCGAGCTGCGAAAGGAGTTGAAGACCTTAAGGGGAAAAGATTTTTTCAGTAAGAGTGTTGCGGAACTTTGCTTGGTTCCTAATCTGAAAATCCTGATGAAGTTCAAAGTCTATGACTTTGAAAAATATAAGGGGAATACTTGTTCGCTCAGTCGTCTCGTCATGTATTCTAGAAAGATGTTGATGCAAACTGATAATGATCAGTTACTGATTCATTATTTTCAAGACAGCCTGACTGGTACCGTTCTGAGGTGGTACATGGGTCTGGGTAGTGCGAGTATCTGCACGTTTAATAATTTGGGTGAAGCATTTGTAAAGCAGTATAAGTATAATGTGTATATGGCGCCGGATAGAGATCAGTTAAGATCATTGTCTCATAAGGATAAGGAGACATTTAAGGAATATGCTCAGTGATGGAGAGAACTTGCCGCTCAGATCAACCCTCCTTTGGAAGAAAAGGAGATGACCAAGATTTTTCTCAAGACCCTGAGCTCATTTTACTATGAGCGTATGATTGCCAATGCCCCCAGTGATTTTACCGAAATGGGAAACATGGGGATGAGGTTAGAAGAAGGTGTCCGAGAGGGACGATTGTCTAAGGAGGATGTTTCATCTAGCAAGAAGTATGGCAGAGGGTTTTCCAGAAAGAAAGAGAACGAGACCAATGCAGTATCTGTTGGGAGGCAGAGGAGGCCTCATGTTAGAAGGAATACACAACCCCGTCAATACCATTATCAAGTATCATCTGTTATTCCGGTATTTTCTAACAATCAGTCAACATCAATTCTACAACAACGTCAACAACAACCACCGCAAAGAACAAACACCTACAACAACAACAATACCAGCAATGATCAACAACATAATTTTGAGAGGAATAAGGTCTCTTTTGACCCAATTCCTATGACTTATGTTGAACTGTATCCATCTCTGGTTCTCAAGAACCTTTTTCAACCAAGAAATCCTCCACAAATTCCTGAACCACTTCCATGGTGGTACAAATCGGAACTTCACGGTGCCTTTCACCAAGGATCTCCCGATCATGACATTGAGAACTATTACCCCCTGAAGTATGAAGTCTAAAAGCTGGTAAAAAGTGGGATGGTGTCCTTTGAGGACGGTGCGCCAAATGTCAAAGCTAATCCACTACCTGCTCATGGTAACCCTTCTATCAATATGGTGGATGGTTGTCCTTGGGAGTTCAAGGTATTTGATGTCCGCTTTAATAGAAGGTCCTTGGTGACGATGCACAAGGATATCTGTTTGGTAAGCGATTGTGAGCATGATCATGATAGTTGTGCAATTTGTAGTGTCAACCCCCGAGGTTGTGTGGTTGTGAGAGAGATATCTAGAGGTTGATGGATGAAGGCATGATCTAAATTCTCCAGTCCCGTCATGTGGATGACGATGTGAATGTAATAGTTCTTGTGTTCAAGACACCATAGAGAATGGTGATTCAATTTGACAGCAGTAACAGTAATAGTGTCAGCAACAGATCGGTGTCGCCGTTGGTAATACGGTTAGCGGGTCCAGTCCCGTATGCATCCGATAAAGTTATTCCGTATCAGTATAATGCAACCATGTTAGAGAATGGTCAAGAGGTTCCTTTACCTACGACTGGTTCTGTTGTGAGCATAACTGATGTTACAAAGGTAACCCGTAGTGGTCGAGTTTTTGGGTTGGTGTTCCCAAAGAATGTGGAAGATTGTTCAGTTGGTAAGAAGGTGGAATTGCCTGCAGTAGATCCAGTTAGTGCTCCAAAGTGTCAGTCTGGTGAATCCAACAGTTTGAAGCCTAACTATGATGATGAGGTGCTTCGTTTAATTAAGAAAAGCGAATTTAATGTGGTGGAGCAGTTGCTCCAAACTCCCTCTAAGATTTCAGTGTTGTCTCTGCTTATGAACTCTGAAGCACACATGGAAGCATTACAAAAGGTATTGGAGCAAGCGTATGTTGAGCATGATGTTACGGTGGATCAATTTGATCATATTGTGGCTAACATCACTTCCTGCAACAATTTGAGCTTTTGTGATGAAGAACTTCCCGAGGAGGGCAGAAATCACAACTTGGCTCTACACATATCAATGAACTGTAAGGAAGATGCTTTGTCAAATGTGTTGGTCGACACTGGCTCTTCATTGAATGTACTTCCCAAATCAACCTTATCAAGATTTTCGTATCAAGGTGCTCCAATGAGATTTAGTGGTGTGATAGTCAAAGCATTTGATGGTTCTCGCAAGACCGTGATCAGTGAAGTGGACCTTCCTGTGAAGATAGGTCCGAGTGATTTCCAAATTACTTTCCAGGTAATGGATATCCACCCGGCCTATAACTGCTTGTTAGGAAGGCCATGGATACATGAGGCAGGAGCCGTTACTTCAACTTTACATCAGAAATTGAAGTTTGTCAAGAATGGTAAGCTGGTTATTGTCGGTAGGGAGATGAATTTATTGGTAAGCCACATGTCTTCTTTCTATTATGTAGAAGGTGGGGATGAGATTGGAACTTCATTCCAAGCCTTATCTATTGTTGAGGAAAAGAGAGTTGGGGCACCCATGTCCTCATTCAAAGATGCGCAGAGAATTGTTGAAGATGGAAGTTATAATCAGTAAGGCCAGATGGTAGAGGTCGCCGACAACAAGAGCAGAGATAGTTTGGGTTTCCAACGGGGTTCATATGTGGTTAGAGATGAAGATATGCAACCCAGATTCCGTAGCGGAGGGTTCATTCATGGTAATGAATAACACTTAGCTGTCGTGATCGAGGGTAATGAAGATGAAGACTGCACTAATTTTGTGACGCATGGAAAAGCTTGCAACAATTGGATTGTTGTTGATGTTCCTATTATTGTGCATCGATCTAAGTAATTGCTTCTTTTTTTTTTTTAAATCCTTCTCCTATGCCTAAGGGAGAAGTGAACATTGTTTGGGCATTTTCAAATTTGATCATCAATAAAATATAATTCTATTCATCCACATCTATGATGTTTTTTTTTACTTTTTGCTTTTCCAAAAATGGTAATCACAAAAAACATAAATCAATAAATATAATTTGTCCATTTGCCTAATATTTGGTCACCAATTCATTTATCTAAAATCAAAATATCGAATCATTATGCAGGTTGGTTTCTAAACCCATTGAATACAATGATCCCACTCCTTCGCCAAATTTTGAATTCCCTGTGTTGGAGGATGAGGAGGGAAATGATGAAGAAGTATTTGATGAATTATCCCGTCTTCCCGAGCACGAGGAAAAATCCATTCATCCATTCGAAGAGCAGATCGAGTTAGTCAACTTGGGTTCCGAAGATGATGTGAAGGAAGTCAAGATTGAGTCTCAACTATGTCCAGAAGTGAATAAGGGGTTGATTGATCTTCTTCGAGAGTATTCGGATGTGTTTGCTTGGTCCTATCAAGACATGCCTGGTTTGGATTCTGAGATTGTGGAGCATAGATTATCGTTGAAGCCAAAATGCCCTCCAGTCAAGCAAAAGTTGAGAAGAACTCATCCAGATATGGAATTGAAGATTAAAGAGGAAGTGCAAAAGCATATTGATGCCGATTTCCTTGTTACTGCTGAGTATCCGCAGTAGGTGCCCAATATTGTGCCTGTTCCTAAGAAGGACGGAAAAGTCCATATGTGCGTTGATTATAGAGATTTAAATAAAGCCAGTCCGAAAAATGATTTCCCTCTGCCAAACATTGACATGTTGGTGGACAATACAACTAAATTCAAAGTCTTTTCCTTTATGGACGGATTTTCCGAATATAACCATATCATGATGGCACTAGAGGATATGGAGAAGACCACATTCATTACACCCTAGGGAACATTCTGTTATAAAGTGATGCCTTTCGGTCTAAAGAATGTTGGTGCAACTTACCAGAGGGTAATGACTACTCTTTTTCGTGATATTATGCATAAAGAGATCGAAGTTTATGTTGATGATATGATTGCTAAATCCGGTGGTGAAGAGGAACATGTTGAGCATTTGTTGAAGTTATTCCAGCATTTGAGGAAGTACAAGCTCCGCTTGAATCCCAATAAGTATACTTTCGGTGTTCGTTCTGGTAAGTTGTTGGGCTTTATTGTCAGCGAGAAGGGTATTGAAGTTGATCCTGCCAAGGTCAAAGCAATACAAGAGATGCTTGCGCCTAAAACTGGGAAGCAAGTCAGAGGTTTTCTCGGTCGCTTGAATTATATCTCCAGATTCATTTCACACATGACTTCCACATGTGCTCCTATATTCAAGCTTCTTCGGAAAGATCAATCTTGTGATTGAACCGAAGACTGCCAGAAAGATTTTGATAGTGTCAAAGAGTATCTGCTCGAAGTTCCGATTATGTCTCCACCTGTTGAAGGAAGACCATTGATCATGTATTTGACTGTGCTTGATGAAAGTATGAGTTGTGTTCTTGGTCAGAAAGATGAGACTGGAAAGAAAGAATATGATATTTACTACCTCAGTAAGAAGTTCATCGATTGTGAGACTCGGTATTCTATGCTTGAGAAGACTTGTTGCGCATTGGCTTGGGCTGCTAAGCCTTTGCGTCAGTACATGTTGAATCATACCACTTGGTTGATATCCAAAATGGATCCAATCAAGTATATTTTTGAGAATCCTGCCTTAATTGGGAGGATTGCCCGTTGGTAGATGTTGTTATCAGAGTATGATATTGAATACCGATCTCAGAAAGCAATCAAAGGTAGTGTCTTGGCTGACCATTTGGCTCACCAACCAATTGAAGATTACAGTCAGTGCAATATGATTTTCCTGACGAAGAGATTTTGTACTTGAAAATGAAAGATTGTGATGAACCATTGCTTGAAGAAGGGCCAAAACCTGGTTCCCGTTGGGGCATGGTATTTATGGAGCTGTTAGTCAATATGGTAATGGTATTGGGGAAGTGATTATTACTCCTCAAGGCACGTATCTTCCATTTTCAGTTAGATTGACTTCCAAGTGTACAAATAATATGGCTGAGTATGAAGCTTGCATTATGGAGCTTGAAGAGGCCATTGATCTCAAAATCAAGTATCTGGACGTCTATGGAGATTCAACTTTGCTTGTGAATCAGATCAAAGGTGAATGAGAGACGAATCAACCCGGTTTGAGACCATATAGAGACTATGCGAGGAGAATTTCAACTTTCTTTACAAAGGTTGAGTTTCATCATATCCCTCGAGATGAAAACCGGATGGCAAATGCTCTTGCAACTTTGGCTTCAATGATTATGGTGAAGTATTGGAATGAAGTTCCCAATCTGACTATGATGCGTCTTGATAGGCCAACTCGTGTGTTTACTGTTGAAGAGGCCAAAGATGAGAAGCTGTGGTATTATGATATCAAATGTTTTCTCCAAAGTCAGATTTACCCGCCTGGGGCATCTTTGAAAGATAAGAGAACTTGGAGAAGATTAGCCAATAATTTCTACCTGAATGGTGATGTATTGTACAAGAGGAACTTCGATATGGTCCTGCTCAGATGCGTGGATAGACACGAAACAGACTTATTGATGACTGAAGTCCATGAAGGTTCCTTTGGTACTCATTTCAATGGAAAAGCTATGGCTAAGAAGATGTTGAGAGCAGGTTACTATTGGATGATAATGGAACCTGGCTGTTGCAAGTTTGTGAAGAAATGCCATAAGTGTCAAATTTATGCAGATAATATTCATGTTCCTCCGACATTATTGAACTCCATTTCCTCCCCATGACCCTTCTCCATGTGGGGAATTGATATGATTGGCATGTTTGAGCCCAAAGCTTCGAATGGACATCGCTTCATTTTGGTGGCAATTGACTACTTCACAAAGTGGGTCGAAGTGGCATCGTACGTGAATGTAACCAAGCAAGTTATTGTGAGGTTCATCAAGAATCAGATCATATGTCATTATGGTGTGCCAAGTAAGATCATTACTGATAATGGATCGAACTTGAATAACAATATGGTGGAAGCTCTTTGTAAAGACTTCAAGATTGCACATCATAATTCTTCTCCCTACAGACCTAAGATGAATGGGGCTGTTGAAGCTGCAAATAAGAACATCAATAGGATCACTCAGAAAATGGTTATGACGTACAAGGATTGGCATGAGATGCTCCCATTTGCTTTGCATGGATATCGTACATCCATTCACACTTCAACAGGGGCAACCCCTTTCTCACTTGTTTATGGCATGGAAGTTGTGATCCCCATAGAGGTTGAGATCCCATCATTGTGTGTCTTGATGGAAGCCAAGTTGACTAAGGCTGAATGGTGTCAGACCAGGTTTGATCAGTTGGATTTGATTTAAGCGAAGAGATTAAATGCCATGTGTCATGGTCAGTTATATCAGCAGAGAATGAAGAAAGCATTCGATAAGAAGGTTAGACCTCGTGTATTCAGAGAAGGTGACCTTGTGCTCAAGAATATTTTTCAAGCCAAATTCTAGGGGCAAATGGACTCCTAATTATGAAGGCCCATATTTTGTTAAGAGAGCCTTTTCAGGTGGCGCTTTGATTCTTACAACTATGGATTGTGAAGAGTTCACACGTTCTGTGAACGCAGATGCAGCCAAGAAATACTTTGCCTAAAAAGAAAAGAACAACTCGCTAAGTTGAAAACCTGAAAGGGCCACTTAGGCAAAAATGAGTGTCTTGGTGGATTGAACCTGAAAGGGTGATCCAGGCAAAAATTAGAGACATAAAAACAGAAAAAGGATCATCCCTATAAATTGAGTACCCCACCTTGGGGAAATTTATGCAAAAATTAGGGATTATGGCAAGTAACTGCATCCTGCTGATCTTCAGTTTTGAAGACATTCTTGAGCAAATCAGTCAATCCTGATTCATCATCTCCCATCATCGCCAAGAGCACAGTGGACATCAAAAGTTGGTAGAAGGATTAGTGATCATTGTATTCAATGTATCCCTTTTCCATGTAAATTACCACTTTTCAACTTTTGTAAAGATCTATGGAGTCTTGTCATTTACAGACTACCATTCTATTAAATAAAGTTGAGCTTTTATCTAATTGTTTCTACTCTAATTTATTATTCAGCCAAATAGATTTAAATTTTATTGTGATCATTTTTGAAAATAAATTTTAAAACAAAATCATGTTTTCTTAAATATATAAAAGCAGTTATTTTAAAAGCAAATGATTTCATCAAAAGGAATATCAACAGTAGTTTGAAGAGAGGTAACCGTAAGTATGGAGCATTGTTGGTTCTCCCCAAGCCGTCTGCGTGACCCCTGTCTTCCATCCCCGATAGCATGTCAACATCCAATGTTTGTTGGTTACCCCAACCAAGTTTCGTTGACATTCCTAGCCGAGTTTGTTGGCCACCCTTGAGTTGTAGGCGTGCTATTTCCGCAGTTTGTTTGGTTTCGGCAAAACTTTGGCTTCTTCGTAAATCACCATCAGATTCGTCCCCAATCAGAGTTTCTCCCTGATTCGGAGCAACTATTTATGTTATCCTCTGCAGGGTTGTCCCCCATTTGATATGGTGTTGACCTAAAATTCCCCGCATGCTTGATAACAATTTCCTTAGCAGATCCTTGTGCTTTCCCCAGCCAGGATTGAGTCTTCGAGATGTGTGATCTCTTCTCCAGCAATTGTTTCCCTAATGCATGGATTGGCCGAGAATCATATCGATGATTCAAATCAGCGGCAGTTGTATCTTTTGCAATCGTTTTGTTAGCATAATCATCACATATACATATACATTTACATTCAGAAATTTCATTATTGCATCATTACACTTTGTGATTCATTGTTATTTTAACCCTCTGTTATGGCAGTACTTTATCCCCATGCAGGTTTGGTGTGTCTGTCCTCCTTCAATTGTAGAGTGTCAGCCCCTTAAGCAGAAAGACTTTAACCTTTCTCCTATTCCCCACTGAGTTATTTCCTCGTGGATGATTATTATTTCAGTTTCCTCCCCAGTTGATTATCTGGATGGAACCACTTCCCTTAAGTTATATCCTCATTGGGTTGAGTCTTGATTGACCGTTTCTTTCTATATCATACCTAGATAAATGCCCTTGGTCCTCTAAGATTCTATTACCCAGTAACTGGTAATATTCTTTTTAGTTTGCAGTTTGTTACTTTTGTCCAATACCCGACAGAAGTAACCCCTCTTTTCTCCCCAGATTCGTTTTCAAGTTTCCTTTTGAGTCTATCCTTGATATGTTCACCCTAACTGGTGACAGATATTCTCTTTTTTGGTATTCTACCCAGTAAAAAGGTAGTTGTAATCCCTATTCTCTTTCCCCAGAGAGTTAATCCTTGATATGTTCATCCTAACCGATGGCGGGCTTCCTTCTCTTTGCGGTCTTCTGCCCAGTAACCGGTAGTTGTAAATCCTACTTTTCTCCCCTTTGCAGAGTTTATCCTTGATATGTTCATCTTAATTGATGACGGATATTCTCTTTGTGGTTTTCTATCCGGTAACTGATAGGTATAATTCCTATTCTTCCCCTTTGAGTATATCCTTGATATGTTCATCCTAACCGGTGACGAATATTCTCTTTCTGGTATTCTATCCAATATTCAATAGATGTAATTCCTACTTTTTCAGGCAGTATATCCTTGATATGTTCATCCTAACCGATGACGGGTATCCTCCTTGATTTCCCCAGGCAAGTCTATCCTTGATATGTTTATCTTAACCGATGACGAATTTCCTTTCCTTTGAGTCTATCCTTGATATGTTCACTTTAACCTCTGACGGATATTCTTTCTCTTTGGTTTTCTGCCCAGTAACCGGTAGTTGTAAATCCTATTTTTTGCTTTTCCCAACAGTTTATTCTTACCTAGTAACCGGTAATGAATACGCCTCCTGGTTGCCTTCAACGAGTCATCCTTGATATGTTTACCCTAACTAGTAATAAATGTTCTCTCTGTCAGATCTTGTTATCTCCTTACCCAGTAACCGGTAGTGGATAATATACTTCTGTTACTCCTGTGTTGAAGATCATTTCTTCCCTAGTTGAGTGTGAGTGCGTATTTCCTTAGTGAAATCACCGTTTTCCTGCTTGGCTCGAGTATTTCAGCCTTGTTCTGATATACTCACTTCCCCCGTAGATGTTCTTCTTTCCCGGGCTGAGTCTTTCCATTGATTTATTTTCATGGAATCCCTCTAGTCCCCCAGCAGTTTTAAGTCGTAGCTTGGCCTACGCACAACCCTTTTATTCCCCCAGAGTCTCTGTCTCCTCAGTGAGTTTTCCTTACGGAATGCATTACGCTCCTGCGGACTCTCAGTCTCTCCGGATTCTTTTCCTTTGTGGCAACATTTCCCCACAGAGATTTATTTTAACATTTCATAACATATGCATCACGAGGTCTCTTAGGGACCAAAATTTGTTTCTATATGTTGTTATTTAAGCCCATTCTACTGAGTCGATGCGAAGATTTTAACATTCATCTCCTCAGTTAGAACGTACTTAAATAGGGGCAGCTGTAAGACCCCAATTTTGACCCTAAGATCCCTCATGCTATCTCATCATATGCATTGGCATTGGGATCATATCTTGGCATCCTCCTTACCCCTCATTCATTGGGTTTGCATTGGGAGATATCACCAAACACCATTTGATTATATCATAATTTGTATTCTATCATCTTTATTAACCAAAATACCAAAAATATGTCTTTGTATGCACTAACTCTTTTGTAGGTAGGGCATGTGCCCACCTTTGATTCATCAAGCTCACATCTAGGGTTTAAGACCCTCATTGCAAGGAGATCAATCAAGAAGTGCTTTACTATGGTTCTAGACATCATATATGGATCCCATGAGCTACACATGTTATTTTGGTCAAGAAATCATCAAGAGTTTGGAATTGGTTTGCCTTGGAAACCCTAGTTCACCTGGGTATCTTGTGTAACTTCTTCAACAAGCTTCTTCAAAAATTGATCAAATAATTCAAGGTATACTTAAAATTTCATTATCTTATGCATATATTATCTTCCAAGGGTCCTAAAAGTCAATAGAATTGCAAGTTATCAAGTTGGTTGATGGTGGTTGACCAGAGGAATTCATCTGATCAAAACTGGGTTTCCTAGACCCTATCTCCTACAAATTGTCATATGAAAATGATTCCAAGATAAAAGTTACTCTAAATGACATTACAAACAACTTTCATGTTGAGTTCTAGAGCTAGTTTTGTTTTTAAAGTCATTTTTTATGGTGCAAGATTATAGGTCATTTTGTCTAAACCCTAATTTAGAGATCAATTTCCCAAGGTCATAACTTGCTCAATTTTTATGATATGAAAGATTTCCAAGTTTCACAATTAAATTTAAGATGTATAATTCAACTTTTATGTTTTTATGAAGAGCTAATTCAACTTTTATGTACATGTGATATGAGGATACATTATAGGTCATTTTGGACCAATGCCATTGAACAAGTGATTTTACTCAACTTCAAAAATGCATAACTCCTTCATATTAAATCCAAATAAGGTCAAATGTGTGATAATTTTGAAGGACCTTGAGAGAGATACAACTTTGATGAAGGAACCTTTCTCATTTGAAGCTCACACAAAACGTTAGCCAAGGTGGAATAAGTGAACATATGGCTTGACACTTAGAAAATATTTTGACATGTTTGATTTTCCCAACTTCCACCTCAAACTTCATCATGATCCAAGCTTCAAATGAAAAAGTGTCCAATATGAAAGTTGTTCCTCTTGATCTAACCTTTCCTAAAAGTCCAATTTCATCCATTTTGGACAAAATTTGAATGGGTTGCGCGTGGCTTGAACATTGGATCATCATTTGGCAAGATTGAACTTGAAACTTCCACACACCTTTGCCTTGCATTCCAACATGATCTCAACATTGCTTGTACTCAACTATGGATCAAAAGAAGTGATTTCATGGGCCTATACACGCCCATGCACCATGTATTGCACATTGCTATATTTGGAATTCCATTTCAAGTGTGCAAATATCAAACCATTTGGCTATAAATAGAGGCCCTATGCATCAGAATTAAGGACCATGTGCGTCGGCTTTGCTTCCAAACCTTCAAACCCTTTCATTTCAGAGGATAATCTTGATAATTTCCATTGGAAATTGAGTTGGAATCTCACTATTTTGAGATTCAAATCTCCAAGGATCCTGAACCTTTTGATCATTCAATTCTACTCCTCCAAGTGTCCTGAGAAAGATCAAGCACAAGCAAGAGCAAAATTAATCGAATTCAGACCTGTATTGAAGGTATTTTCCAGAAATTTTCATCTCTCCGATTCTCACTAAATTCTTCATAATTCTCTTGGATCCTTGGTTGTCTGAAGTCCTACCAATGTAGGCAACAAGATTGAGTTGCTTTGAGGTCAAATCGAAACAACTTAGATCGTGCATCTCAAATTTCAACTCCTTGTATCTCTCAATATACTTGGAGTTAGGATAAATTGAGGCCAGATTCGAGCTCAGTGGCATTTTTACTTTAAATTTATGTCCTTATTTATAATTTTGGTGATGGTTATGACTGAACCAGTCCGGTGAATCTCACTGAAGAAGGAGGTCGGAGCTTTGGCTCCGGTGGTGAGTTGATATTCATCAGAGCCACATGATCCATTTGAATTGATCTAATCTCGCACGTTGGTTTGGATTACCATTTGTGTTGCGCGCTGACTCAAGATCATAATGAAATGCGCGCTAGCAGCCACTTGATCTGCCACCTCAATTAATGAGGGAGATTAAGTGGTCCACGTTTTTTCTATTTTCTGATTTTCCTTTTATTTGGTTTATTTTCATTAATTCATATTAATTTTAATATTGATCCAAAAAATATGAGAGTTTCGTCAAATTTTTAAAAATAAATTCCTCTTTCATTTTCTGAATTAAAATTATTTTTTGGATCATTATTAATATTTTTCATGATTTAATTGATTTTGTGAATATTTTTAATTGTTTAAAAATACTTTTAAGTTTCCAAAAATGATGAATTTTTTTCTCCAAGGTCCTTTGACCTTGTTTGACCTATGATAAATCTCATGGCCATTTCTTTGGTGTTTTGATGAGGTTTTTGGAATTTGATAAACCATACTTTAATTTAATGCATTATTTAATTTATTTTAATTATTTAATTGCAAAATAAATTATGTTGAGCATTTGATATTGACTTGTTGAGTTTGACTTATGTTGTTGGGCCTTGGTTCATAATACCATGTCTCTAACATGCATTAACATAAAAAAATCTATTGCCCGACCTCAAATAGTTGTGACTTCTACATAAGTCCAATTACGATTGCTTAACATAACGCTAAATTTGTGACACAAAAGGCATAACATTCTAGCAAGTGAGATTGTAAGTCTTCCCTCTTTCATGGTATTGTATGGAAACTTGGCCTTTTTTCCTTTCTTTGGAAGATGTCTTGGTTCAAGGATCCATGCTTGTGGCAAGTGGGTTGAGTGTTCTCCAAAGAATGACTTAAACAAAACAAAAGCAAGAGCAATAATAACTTCTAATCAACGAACAACTAACATTTAATTTCAAGCCATTTAGTTTTATGCACTTTAATTTTGAGCCTTTATTCATTTGTCATTATTCATACCATTTAACTTGTTTACTTTAATGTCATTTTTCACTTTGCTCATTTGAGCCATATCTTGTGTTTATATTGAGTTTGTATATACTTGTTTGTGTTTGTGGCCTTTTGACCTCAATGTACATAATAACAACAAAAACCCTAAAAGATATTTGGTGTGGATTGTTGGTTTGCTCTGAGACTTTGGACTTAGAATTAGACAACATTCCCTATGCAAAAGGATTTGGCCAATGCCAACTTTCATGAAACCAAATGCTTGTGATTTGAAACTTCATCTGAAGCAAGTATTGTGATCCCATTTGAGTTCATCTGCTACATGGTCTTTTGGAGCTGTTACTTTGGACCTGTGCCTAGTGCCTATCTTTGAGTTCATCTAACACGTGGGAAATTATGAAGAAGATCATAAAGTTGCTAAGCTTGGATGTGGCTATATTTATTTGATGTCTTGCTCTCCATCTTACTATTTGTGTATTGATATTGCTTGATTCTAAAGTCCAAGGGAGATTTGAGTTTCTATATGACATTCTTGTCTATTGGATTGCAGCTCATTGGTCAGATCTTTTTAACTCTTAACTTTTAAGTTTTTGCTTAGGATTAGTCTCTTCATCTCCTCCCCACTTCTTTAATTTCAAATCTCTCCCCCCTTTTAAAATCTTCTTTATTTGTGTTTTTTCTAAACTTAGACCTATTGCAAATTAGAAACTTTGGCCTTATGCCATTGCATTTTTAAACTCATTTTTCTTAATCAAACTTGTAAATGGACTTAACTATACTTGACTTAAAATTTCAAAAACACAAAAAGAACTAACACTCATTCAAACCTTCTTAGGTCTTTGGTGCCTTTGTTAAACTTGAAGTTTTGTTAAAAGCAATTCATTCACTTTGAAAGTTATACCACGAACTACGAGGTTTTGATCCCTCATTTTATGTTGGTACGTAGGCATAACTCCGAAGGTCTTGTCAAACAAAAAAAATAATAATTAAGGAATTCTTTTCTCATCCCTCCGCTCTATTTATTGCAAACATCATTTTCATACAAAAACACATATGCACACAAGAAAGGACTCCCTAGGAGTACCTATGACACTTTGGATGCTAACACCTTCCCTCTGTGTAACCAACCCCTCTTACCTATAATCCCTGACATTTTATTAGTTTTGATTTGAAAACTTCTTATCTTTTGGGTTTTATTCGTACTTTTCCCTTGGAAATAATGAAAGCGCGATGGTGATCTGGTTTAATTGACGTCTAGCTTATCCATAGCTTGATGATTATGAATTTACCGCTACAATGCAACTTCGACAACACCTGAACCAAGATTGCACTTGACAAAGGATCCAAATGAAGATGAAGTCGATCCAAATCAGTATAGAAGACTCATTGGATTATTAAGATGCTTGTGTCACACTCAATTGTTGGGAAAATAACAAATAAAAAAATAAACAAATATCGACACACGTAAAAGCACTTCCATAAAAGAAGAAAAAAGAAGCAAAAAAAATTCAAAAACAAAACTCACAAATTCATTATTTAACTTATAATATATTCAAAATAAAATTACAAACTCCCAAAATTGTAAACTCTCTCATTAAACTGCAATTTTAAAGGAGAAAATTACAAACTCTCCAAATTACAATTTTTGAACGAAAAAATTATAAACTTTCTCCCAATTATAAATTTTGAACGGAAAAATTGTAAACCCTCTCTCAATTGCAATTTTTTGACGGAAAAATTACAAATCGTCTCAACAAACTATTTTTGAACGGAAAAATAGAAAACCCTCTCATCAACCTATTTTTTTGACAAACTATTTTTGAACGGAAAAATAGAAAACCCTCTCATCAACCTAGTTTTTTGAACGGAAAAATATAAAACCTTCTCTAGGCACACAACTACCCAAATCCCCATTACACCAAAAAGACTATATTTTGTTGTTGTGTAAAAAACTCAAACTAACTATTTCTATTTATATTAGTACTCCAATTCTATTTTTTTTTCTACTATCCAATGCGAGACTTTGATGAATATAGTATTTGACCCAACGAATCATCTTTTCATCCAAAGTCTCACATATCTTCCTTTGTAATCAACTTCATCTTCAAAGCATTTAAGATCATCATCACATTTTTAAAATTATTACTATTCAATCTTTTTGTCTTCTTTTATGAATGTGCTTCCGTGTGTGCCATGTAACACCCCGAAGAAATTAAGATAATTGTTTAAATTAAGTTAATATTTTATTTATTAATTTAATTAAATAATTAGAAAATTATTGGATTATTAATATTATTATTGGGATAATATTATTGGGTTATTATTTTGTTGGAATAAAATAAGTTGGAATAATAAAAAGTCCTAATTTTTGGAAAAGGGTTTTCACGTGAAAAGGAACAGAGAAGCGGCTGAAAGTGGAAAAAGGCAAAGAGGCAGAGCAAGAGAAGAGGAAAAGCTTGAGGCTAACGGAAGTGCCGGATTAACTCAGGTAAGGGGGGTTTATCATCGATTAACGGGTATTATGGGATGATATGTACTGGGTAGTAATAAACTATTGTTTTACCTCTGATTAGATTGATGTGTGCTGAAAATGGTGAAATATTGGATGAACGAAATCGGGATTTTGATCGAAGGAATTCGTGGAAATTATATGTAGTGATGTTAGGATTTGTGAAATCGAATAGGGGATGATTCGGGTTAGATGATATGAGTAATATTGTGTGAAATTTGGACTGTGGAAGGGTGAATTGGATAGATCTCGTAGCAGAGAAAGCCATTGCAGATCTGAGAGTTCTGGTTTCTGGTCATACGCGTATGGCACTAGGCAATACGCGTATGAGATGGCTGGTACGCGTATGGCAATAGGCAATACGCGTATGGATGAGGAAGATGATGTTTTGAACGTGTTTTGGTCTCTGTTGGTACGCGTATGGGAATGTGATACGCGTAGCATACGCGTATGGGCGTGGGCATTACGCGTATGGATTTGGTCAGGCGTGGGCAATACGCGTATGGACATAGGCAATACGCGTATGGGCAGAATTGTGATTTTCTGTGCTGTTGTTGTGCAGTTTTTGGTTGTTTAGGCTGAGCGATGTACTTAGCTGATGTATGATGTAGCAGGGATCATTTCCCGTTGTTTTGAGTAGTATAGGTATTAGTAGGATGTGCTAATACTGTATTTGATTATGTGGCAGGATGTGATATGCTTTCGTGATAAAATGTATTAATGATGTGTGATGATAAGCATGATGCTGCGAATGTATCAGTTATGTATGCATTTGTGAATAGACTGTTTTATGGCTTAGAGTGTGAGCTTATGTCTATTCTTGAATTGTTGCTGTTGTTGTTGCATTGCTAGGTGATTAGCATGCTTATTCTAGCCTTTGGGGCTGTAGCTAATTCCCATGGTGAGGAATTAGTGAGTGAACCATGGTGGGTTTGTTGTTGATGTTTGCATGCTAGATGATTAGTGTGCATAGTCTAGCCTTCGGGGCTGTAGCTAATTCCCATGGTGAGGAATTAGTGAGTGAGTCATTAGATCTCAAATGAGTGGGACTAGTGAGCTTAGTAGCCGTATCTGGATTTGATCGGTGAGCTTGAACTGTATGTTCAAGAATAGTCGGTACCGCATGTGTGGAGTCTCATTGCATAATGAATGTATGGCATATAATATGAATGGATGTATTCCAGTATTATATGTGTGTTGTGTGTGGTGTTGTTGATGTCGAGTATGGTTGAGATTATACTTATGCTATATGTTACTGTTGAATATGAGGTTTGAACGGATATTGCCGTTGCTGAGTGCGTAGTCTGATTAGGGTGAATTGATGTGTTATTTACTTAGCATTACATGTTGTTCTATAATGCTTATTATATTGATTGAGGAACTCACCCTTACATCTATTTTTCAGGTAACGAGCAGTGAGTTGAGTAGAAGCTAGTGCTATGGAGTCTAGTGTCGTCCTTAGTGGGTCATGCTCTGGTAGATGTAACATCGGGAGGGAATGTTTGACTATGTTTTAATTTAGTTGTTGATTCAACTTTACATGTAATGTAGTACATGATTTGAATGTCGATGTTTTGTACCCGCTGCGAATTATGCACAAGAGTCTTATTTTGATTTAATAAATGAGCATGACAGGATATTTTGATAATTGTTGTGAAATGATTGTGTGACACCCTTCGGGGCATAATTACTCTGATTGATATGTTATTATTTTAATTAAATATTTTGGGGTATTTAGAAGGGTGTTACATTAGTGGTATCAGAGCATAGTCGGTCGAGTCGAGTCGTAATTATTCTGTTTCCCCTGTACGGTATAGGTGTTGTGTAACCTATCAGTACTTATTGTTTTAGTTTGTTTGGGTTTTCAGAATAGAGATGGCTGGAAGAGGTAGAGATGATGCTGCAATTGCTGAGGCTCTGGGTATGCTAGCTGGAGTACTTGGAGGGAATCCGAATGTTGTGGGAATGGGAGCTGCTCGTCAACTGAGTGAATTCCAGAAGAACAATCCTCCAATGTTCAAGGGAGCATACGATCTAGATGGCGCTCAGAAGTGGTTGAAGGAGATCGAGAGAATCTTCCGAGTAACTGAGTGTGCCGATAACCAGAAGGTCAGGTTCGGTACGCATATGCTGTCAGAGGAAGCTGATGATTGGTGGGTTGCTACCCGCACTGAGTTGGAAACTGCTGGGAATGCTGAGATCTCTTGGGCTGTGTTCAGAGAGAGATTCCTGAGGAAGTATTTTCCAGAGGATGTCAGAGGAAAGAAAGAGATAGAGTTCTTGGAATTGAAGCAGGGTAACCGGTCTGTTACTGAGTATGCTGCTAAGTTCACAGAGCTGTCAAAGTATTACACTCCCTATAATGAGGCTGCTGGAGAATTTTCGAAATGTGTGAAGTTTGAGAACGGGTTGCGTCCCGAGATCAAACAGGCTATTGGATATCAGCGGATCAGGGTGTTTTCTGACTTGGTTGACTGTTGCAGGATTTTTGAACAGGATTCCAAGGCCAGAGCAGAGAGCTATCAGCAGAGGGTTGATAGGAAAGGTAAGAATCAGATTGATCGTGGGAAACCGTATGCAGCTGGCAAAGGTTTCCAGAGGCAGAGTGGGATGAAGAGGCCTAGTGGGGGAGACTCTAGTGCTCCTGTTAAGTGTTACAGATGTGGTCGGGCTGGACATCGTGTTCATGAGTGTACCAGTGCTGAGATGAAGTGTTTCAAGTGTGGAAAAGGTGGTCATTTGGCTGCAGAGTGTCGGTTGAAGACTGTGACTTGTTTCAACTGTGGAGAGTTGGGTCATATCAGTCCACAGTGTCCTAAGCCGAAGAAAGAGAATCAGTCAGGAGGCAAGGTCTTTGCTTTATCGGGTTCTGAGACTTCTGCAGATGATCGTTTGATCCGAGGTACGTGTTATATTAATGGCTTTCCTCTTGTAGCTATTATCGACACCGGTGCTACTCATTCCTTTATATCTTTGAATTGTGCTGTGAAACTTAAATTAGAGATATCTGAGATGTATGGTAGTATGGTGATTGATACTCCTGCGAAGGGTTCAGTGACTACTACGTCAGTTTGTTTGAATTGTCCTTTGAGTATTTTTGGTAGAGACTTTGGGATAGACCTTGTGTGTCTTCCACTAGTGCAGATTGATGTTATCTTGGGAATGAACTGGTTGGTGTTTAACCGAGTTTCTATTAACTGTTTTGATAAGACTGTGATATTCCCTGAGATTGAAGAAGGAAAGGATTTGTTTCTATCAGCGAGGCAGGTGAATGAGGAAGTAGCAGATGGGGCAGAGTTGTTTATGCTGTTAGCGACTTTGGAAGCTAAAGATAAACTGGTGATTTGTGATCTGGCTGTGGTGTGTGATTTTCTTGATGTGTTTCCTGAAGAAGTGAATGAATTGCCGCCAGAGCGTGAAGTTGAGTTCTCGATTGATTTGGTACCTGGTACTAGACCGATATCGATGACTCCGTACCGTATGTCTGCTGTTGAGTTAGCTGAATTGAAGAGTCAGCTGGAAGATCTGTTGGATAAGAAGTTTATTCGTCCGAGTGTGTCACCGTGGGGTGCACCAGTGTTGTTGGTTAAGAAGAAAGAAGGTACTATGAGGTTGTGTGTGGACTACAGGCAACTGAACAAAGTGACGATCAAGAATCGGTATCCTTTGCCGAGGATTGATGATTTGATGGATCAATTGGTTGGTGCGAGTGTGTTCAGCAAGATAGATTTGAGATCTGGGTATCATCAGATACGTGTGAAAACTGAGGATATTCAGAAGATTGCTTTCAGAACAAGGTATGGACATTATGAGTATTTTGTGATGCCTTTTGGAGTGACTAATGCGCCTGGAGTATTTATGGATTATATGAATAGGATTTTCCATCCGTACCTAGACCAGTTTGTTGTGGTGTTTATTGATGACATTTTGGTGTATTCGAAATCTGAAGAAGAGCATGCTGAGCATTTGAGAGTGGTTTTAGAAGTTTTACGAGAAAAGAAGTTATTTGCTAAACTCTCTAAATGTGAATTTTGGTTAGAAGAGGTTAGTTTTCTTGGTCATGTGATTTCAAGAGGTGGTATTGCTGTTGATCCTTCTAAGATAGAAGCGGTATCTAAGTGGGAAGCTCCGAAGTCAGTTTCTGAGATAAGGAGTTTTCTTGGACTTGCAGGTTATTATAGAAAATTCATTGAGGGATTTTCCAAGTTGGCGTTACCGTTGACAATGTTGACTAGAAAGGGGCAAGCGTTTGTTTGGGATTCAAAATGTGAAGAAGGTTTCCAAGAGTTAAAGAAAAGGTTGACTACTGCTCCTA
Organism: Lathyrus oleraceus; assembly: GCF_024323335.1. Taxonomy (NCBI): domain Eukaryota; kingdom Viridiplantae; phylum Streptophyta; class Magnoliopsida; order Fabales; family Fabaceae; genus Lathyrus; species Lathyrus oleraceus. The sequence continues at coordinate 235,953,696 of NC_066581.1, forward strand.
TTCTGATATTACCGAGTTCGTCGGAACCATTTGAGGTTTACTGTGATGCTTCATTGTTGGGTTTGGGTGGTGTGTTGATGCAGAATAAGCAGGTTATAGCTTATGCTTCGAGACAGCTGAGGGTTCATGAGAGGAACTATCCGACGCACGATTTAGAGTTGGCAGCTGTGGTGTTTGTTCTGAAGTTATGGAGGCATTATTTGTACGGGTCAAGATTTGAAGTTTTCAGTGACCATAAAAGTTTAAAGTATTTGTTTGATCAGAAAGAGCTGAATATGAGACAGAGGAGATGGTTAGAATTTCTGAAGGATTATGACTTTGGGTTGAATTACCATCCGGGTAAAGCAAATGTAGTAGCTGATGCGTTGAGCCGGAAATCGTTACATATGTCTATGTTAATGGTTAAGGAATTGGATTTAATTGAGCAGTTTAGAGACTTGAGTTTGGTGTGTGAGAGTACTCACAATAGTGTTAAATTGGGAATGTTGAAGTTAACAAGTGGTATTCTGAATGAGATCAGAGAGGGTCAGAAATCCGATATGCTTTTGGTTGATAAGTTGACTTTAGTGAATCAAGGTCAAGGTGGTGAATTCAGAGTTGACGAGAATGGTGTTTTGAAATTTGGTAATCGGGTGTGTGTTCCGGACGTTGTCGAACTTAAGAAGAGTATTCTTAAGGAAGGACATCGTAGTGGCTTGAGTATTCATCCTGGAGCTACGAAGATGTATCATGATTTGAAGAAGTTATTTTGGTGGCCGGGAATGAAGAAAGAAATTGCGAGTTTTGTTTATTCCTGTTTGACTTGTCAGAAGTCGAAGATTGAGCATCAGAAGCCGTCTGGGCTAATGCAACCGTTGGCTATTCCAGAGTGGAAGTGGGATAGTATCAGTATGGATTTTGTTTCTGGTTTGCCGAGGACAAATAAGAATTTTGAAGCTATTTGGGTGATTGTGGATAGATTGACGAAGTCGGCTCATTTCATTCCGATCAGAATGGATTATCCGTTAGAGAGATTAGCCGAGTTGTATATTGAGAAGATTGTAAGTTTGCATGGTATTCCGTCGAGTATTGTTTCGGACAGAGATCCTAGATTTACATCGAAATTTTGGGAAGGTTTGCAGAGAGCTTTGGGAACTAAGCTGAGATTGAGTTCTGCATATCATCCGCAGACTGATGGTCAGACTGAGAGGACGATTCAGTCATTAGAGGATCTTTTGAGAGCTTGTGTTTTGGAAAAGGGAGGTGCTTGGGATTGTTATTTACCTTTGATTGAGTTTACCTACAACAATAGTTTTCATTCGAGCATTGGTATGGCACCGTTTGAAGCTTTGTATGGTAGGAGATGTCGGACACCTTTATGTTGGTATGAGTCCGGTGAGAGTGCGGTGGTTGGGCCGGAGATTGTTCAACAAACTACGGAAAAGATTAAGATGATTCAGGAGAAAATGAGAATTGCTCAGAGTCGTCAGAAGAGTTATCATGATAAGAGGAGGAAGTCACTTGAGTTCCAAGAGGGAGACCATGTGTTTCTTCGTGTTACTCCGATAACTGGTGTTGGTCGAGCTTTGAAGTCGAAGAAGTTGACACCTCGATTTATTGGTCCTTATCAGATTTTGGAGAGGATAGGGGAGGTAGCCTATCGTGTCGCTTTACCGCCGTCGCTTGCGAATTTACATGAGGTTTTTCATGTGTCTCAGTTGAGGAGGTACATTCATGATCCGTCGCATGTAGTCCAAGTAGATGATGTACAGGTGAGAGATAACCTGACTGTTGAGACATCACCTATGAGGATCGAGGATCGAGAGTCGAAGCAGTTGCGGGGTAAAGAGATTGCATTGGTGAAGGTAGCTTGGGGAGGACCAGCAGGTGGCAATGTGACTTGGGAACTTGAGAGCCAGATGAAGGAGTCTTATCCTGAGTTGTTCGCTTAAGGTATGTTTTCGAGGACGAAAACTCTTTTAGTGGGGGAGAGTTGTAACACCCCGACGAAATTAAGATAATTGTTTAAATTAAGTTAATATTTTATTTATTAATTTAATTAAATAATGAGAAAATTATTGGATTATTAATATTATTATTGGGATAATATTATTGGGTTATTATTTTGTTGGAATAATAAAAAGTCCTAATTTTTGGAAAAGGGTTTTCACGTGAAAAGGAACAGAGAAGCGGCTGAAAGTGGAAAAAGGCAAAGAGGCAGAGCAAGAGAAGAGGAAAAGCTTGAGGCTAACGGAAGTGCCGGATTAACTCAGGTAAGGGGGGTTTATCATCGATTAACGGGTATTATGGGATGATATGTACTGGGTAGTAATAAACTATTGTTTTACCTCTGATTAGATTGATGTATGCTGAAAATGGTGAAATATTGGATGAACGAAATCGGGATTTTGATCGAAGGAATTCGTGGAAATTATATGTAGTGATGTTAGGATTTGTGAAATCGAATAGGGGATGATTCAGGTTAGATGATATGAGTAATATTGTGTGAAATTTGGACTGTGGAAGGGTGAATTGGATAGATCTCGTAGCAGAGAAAGCCATTGCAGATCTGAGAGTTCTGGTTTCTGGTCATACGCGTATGGCACTAGGCAATACGCGTATGAGATGGCTGGTACGCGTATGGCACTAGGCAATACGCGTATGGATGAGGAAGATGATGTTTTGAACGTGTTTTGGTCTCTGTTGGTACGCGTATGGGAATGTGATACGCGTAGCATACGCGTATGGGCGTGGGCATTACGCGTATGGATTTGGTCAGGCGTGGGCAATACGCGTATGGACATAGGCAATACGCGTATGGGCAGAATTGTGATTTTCTGTGCTGTTGTTGTGCAGTTTTTGGTTGTTTAGGCTGAGCGATGTACTTAGCTGATGTATGATGTAGCAGGGATCATTTCCCGTTGTTTTGAGTAGTATAGGTATTAGTAGGATGTGCTAATACTGTATTTGATTATGTGGCAGGATGTGATATGCTTTCGTGATAAAATGTATTAATGATGTGTGATGATAAGCATGATGCTGCGAATGTATCAGTTATGTATGCATTTGTGAATAGACTGTTTTATGGCTTAGAGTGTGAGCTTATGTCTATTCTTGAATTGTTGCTGTTGTTGTTGCATTGCTAGGTGATTAGCATGCTTATTCTAGCCTTTGGGGCTGTAGCTAATTCCCATGGTGAGGAATTAGTAAGTGAACCATGGTGGGTTTGTTGTTGATGTTTGCATGCTAGATGATTAGTGTGCATAGTCTAGCCTTCGGGGCTGTAGCTAATTCCCATGGTGAGGAATTAGTGAGTGAGTCATTAGATCTCAAATGAGTGGGACTAGTGAGCTTAGTAGCCGTATCTGGATTTGATCGGTGAGCTTGAACTGTATGTTCAAGAATAGTCGGTACCGCATGTGTGGAGTCTCATTGCATAATGAATGTATGGCATATAATATGAATGGATGTATTCCAGTATTATATGTGTGTTGTGTGTGGTGTTGTTGATGTCGAGTATGGTTGAGATTATACTTATGCTATATGTTACTGTTGAATATGAGGTTTGAACGGATATTGCCGTTGCTGAGTGCGTAGTCTGATTAGGGTGAATTGATGTGTTATTTACTTAGCATTACATGTTGTTCTATAATGCTTATTATATTGATTGAGGAACTCACCCTTACATCTATTTTTCAGGTAACGAGCAGTGAGTTGAGTAGAAGCTAGTGCTATGGAGTCTAGTGTCGTCCTTAGTGGGTCATGCTCTGGTAGATGTAACATCGGGAGGGAATGTTTGACTATGTTTTAATTTAGTTGTTGATTCAACTTTACATGTAATGTAGTACATGATTTGAATGTCGATGTTTTGTACCCGCTGCGAATTATGCACAAGAGTCTTATTTTGATTTAATAAATGAGCATGACAGGATATTTTGATAATTGTTGTGAAATGATTGTGTGACACCCTTCGGGGCATAATTACTCTGATTGATATGTTATTATTTTAATTAAATATTTTGGGGTATTTAGAAGGGTGTTACATGCCATATTTGTTTATTTTTTATTTTCCCAACAACGACCTGATCTAGCATACAATATAGGTATGGTGAGTAGGTTCATGCAAAAGCCAATGATGTATCATCTTGCAGCCACCACGAGGATACTAAGGTATCTCAAAGGAATACTAGATTATGACATTTTATTTCCTGCAACAGATGTAAGAAAAGAATGCAAACTAGTGAGATACACTAATTCAAGTTTGTGTGGTGATGTTGAGGATAGAAAATCCACATCTGGTTATGTGTTAATGCTAGGTGGCACACTAGTTGCTTGAAGCTCAAGAAAAGAGCCAATTGTAGCATTGTCATCATGTGAGACTAAGTATATACTTGTCTTTCTTTGTGCATGTCAAGCAATATGGATGGTGAATCTGATCGAGGAGATTGCAAGTGAAGTTCATGGAGCAATGATCATGAAGATTGATAACATGTTTGCTATCAATTTGCCCAAGAGTTCGATAACACATGGAAAAATCAAACATATTGAGATGAGATTCCATTGTCTTATAGAGCTAGTAACAAATGAGAAGCTGAACTTGGAACACTACATAATTAAGAATCAGATTGCAGACATCATGACAAAGGTTGTGCATGTGGAATTGTTCAAGAGATTGAGAACTTTGAAGAATGTAAATAGATTATACATAATGAATTAGATGGTGTGTTAAATGTGTAATTCTTTATGTCAAACATGATTGTAAATTTGGCAGAGTCAAAGGTGTATATAGTTGATAAAGTCGAATTTAATTCTTAGTAGATGAATATGCATGTATTTGATAAACAGTTGAATACAATAAGTGTTGCTCTAAATTGTATGTATTTGACAAAGAGACAAATATAGTCTGTCGAAATTAATCAATTAGTTATTTTGAGATTGTTTGATGTACAAAATAATCTCATTATATATATGAAGTCACCTATTGTTTAAAAAATAAATATATAAAAAGATATTTTTTAATCAATAAAAAATGACAAAATATTTTATTTGTACTATCAGAAATTTTGCATTTAAAAAAATAAGAGTGCATATATTCCTCGCAAATAAGAGTTCAGTATCCAACTATAAACAAAATGAATAAAGTACAATCTCCACCGTTAGTTAAAGCTATCTGAATCAACGAAATATAACACGTCATCGATCCGAGTGAGGCCATTCCTTCCAATCACAACTCCTTTTTTAACCCTATATATAATTTTTCTCTTCATTTTCATTCATCACTCGTTCTCTGCAATATTGCAATCACCTCTCTTTAGTTTTTCACCACAAACCATCAATGGCCCCAACAAAGGCCGAGAAGAAGCCAGCAGAGAAGAAACCCGCAGCAGAGAAATCCCCTGCAGAGAAGAAACCTAAGGCCGAGAAGAAGATCTCGAAGGAAGGAGGAAGCGACAAGAAGAAGAAGAAATCCAAGAAGAGCGTTGAGACCTACAAGATCTACATCTTCAAGGTTTTGAAACAGGTTCATCCTGATATTGGTGTCTCCAGCAAGGCTATGGGAATCATGAATAGTTTCATCAACGACATCTTCGAGAAACTAGCTCAAGAATCCTCTCGTTTGGCTAGGTATAACAAGAAGCCAACTATTACTTCACGGGAGATTCAAACCGCCGTTAGATTGGTTCTTCCCGGTGAATTGGCCAAACACGCCGTCTCCGAGGGTACAAAGGCCGTCACCAAATTCACCAGTTCTTGATTTATCTATGCTGTTTTTTTCTCTAGGGTTTATTTTATTTACGGATTAGTTTAATTAGGGTTTTCTTTTTTCGAGATTGTTGATGTAATACAACTGATTAAATAATTAAAATGAAATTTAAAATCTCCATGTGTGCTTAATTTTGTGTGATTTGTCTCATGGTCCCTTGAGTATTTTGAAACCAAATAGACATACATCAATTTTTTAATGCATTATTCTAATTGATTAGAAGTTTGTTTCTCTTAATAATTTGTTGGCATCTATGATGTAATTGATGCATCTATGATGTAAACTTGTAATTGATGCGGCCTCAGTTAACCGAGCACTCACACTCCATTAAAATTCATATTAAACCAAAGTTGCTATGAATTTTTTGGATATATGGTAGAATAATGAAGACTGTTTGGTTGATTTTGCCATGCATACTACAGACACACTGTATTCGTATTTTCAACTTGCTTCTTGTTGTTGTTGTTAGCATTGGTAACTTCAATTTGTGTTCTGCTAATGTTTTTTTTTTGATTTGTTTTCCTTAGTGAAAACTATGTAGCTTTAAATGTATGGCAATCTGAGATTGTTTGGTGTAGGCAAAAACAGATGGTGAACCAATGTGTTGTTCCTTTGAATCTGGGATCCACGAGCTTGAGATGGATCTCAGGCCTTGTATGCACAAAATATGGGGTCGGAGAAGTTTCATGTAAGTGTTTATGTTCTAATATAACTGTTATCTATGGAGGATAAAGGTTAGCCTTACATTCTCTTTTATACATCATTTATTGAGTGAATTCAAAAGTCGATGGAGTACTTGTTAGTGTGACTTATACAAATTTTTTCTTTGAGAGATGAGAAGCGTAAGCTTGATACTGTAAAGGGAGAGTTAGTTGAAAAGCTGAAATGACTGAGTTTGATGTTAATTCCTCAATTTTATTGTCTATCATGAATTTCTGTCTCAACTTTTGGCTAGTGACTCATAACTTATTATTTTAGATTGTATTTTACAAAATAAATTATATTTGAAAAATTTATCTAAACCCTCTAAAACCTCATCCAATACAATTTTTGAGTTCTTCAAAACTAGGGCGATTTGCTACTACCATATTACTAAAACAAATTAAACCTCCGAAACTTTATCTGCCCAAATTCCTCAATTCTTTCCTTTTTTTTTTAAGCACTTCCCTCCCATTTCTAATAAATTCCCAATTAAAGTGGTGGCTTTAGGCATTTTCATAAGGAAAAAAAATGAGAAAAAGAAGAAAATGGGAGGGAAACATGATGAGTGAGAGTATGTGATAGGAGAGAGATAGAGGGAAAATTAGAGGGCAATTCCCTTCTTACGGTTAGAGGACCTCTACCCCTATTTTCCACTATATGTGATTGACAACTTATGATTGCTAATGTGGGAAGTGCGGGCCCTTTATGGCCCTTCTTCTCATTGTTCAGTTTTGATGCAAAACTAGCTCTATGCTGCGTTCCTCAAGTGCAGTTTTGATGCAAAACTAGCTCTATGCTGCGTTCCTCAAGTGCGGGAAAAACAATACAAAACACCATAAATTGATGTTCATCTTGCAACAAGTGCATAGTATTGTCATTCTCTCCAGATGTAGGAGCAAGGATAAATGGATTTTATTTGTAAGTTAGCTGTCGACCAACTTTCTATTACAAATTGATTAGCTGCCTCAGAAAATATCGGCTTCACAAATTCTAGTTCATCTTAAAAGTATTCTTGCTTTGCTTAGGCTTCTTTACATATTGTTTACATCTAAAAATTAATTGAAGTGTCAGCCGATATTGTCGGACATGCAATGGACCCCTAGCCACAGTAAGCTCAAGCGAATACAAACACACTCAAATGTAGGCCAACCAAACCTTTCTCAAATCTAGCTGTAGAAGGCGAAGATTATGACAGTGCTAGCAAGCAAACAACTTGTCTTATGCTGTAGCAAACACCTTCGGCCCAACAACATGAACTCAAGGACCAATCAGGGACTAGCTGATTTAGCATCCATGAGCAAGTTTTTCCATCTATGTCGGCTAATCTTACATCAAACTAGGCACAACCTGATGTATTGCTACCACCTTAGTTGGATTTGGCAACACCTCTATCAACTGTTGCTTACGTTGGTAAATTGCCATACATCACAAATCCACTTTACTAATGTAACACACGTTGGTATTTGGAACTCCTACGAGAAACAACGTGGAAGCGAGCCAAGAGCATCCATGGGAAAATTCCCTACCTTAGGTTATTTCTAAAACACCCCAGTTAACGCATGGCACCAGCCTGTTGCAGCAGAGACTCAAACTCCTGGATAACATGTATTGGATTCTAACCTCATGGCAGTTAAAATCAAGAGATATTTTAGGGTCCAACTTATGCTCATTGATAGGCCTATGAATAAGAAACCCTAGTTTGAGTGGGTGGATGGATTGGTGCTTATGCCGAGAGGTTACAAGGCTGCTGACTTTTCTACATTTACTGGGTGGGTAAATTGGTATCTTTTTCAGAACTTAGGTTTAAGAAGGCTGAAAGGGATAAGCAGAGGGTGAAGCTGATATGGCATGTCTAAAATCAAGTCAGCCGAATCTCTGCAGGGAGAGAGATGCAGATATATGAGTCACCCGTGTTCAACAGACTGTCCACTGCGTTGGTCCGAATGTTTGTTAGTCATTGTATCTTTTTTCAGAACTTACAGGGTTCAAGGCGGTTGTGAAGGGTACAGAGAGGGTGAAGTTGATATGGCAGCCTAAAATCAAGTCAGCTGAATCCCTAATAGAAGAAAGATAGAATAAAGAGTCATTCCTGTTCATCAGACTGTCCAGAAATTGATACGGAGAACGAGTAAAGAACTGAAACGTTGATACCATAAACATTAGTCAATATAAACAAAATGTGAATATTCTTTTTCTGGTGAACTTTAGATAAACATTGATATTATGGTTAGGGTATACGGTGCTCTATCTGTGTACCTTCTGTTTCTGGTTTTGTTTTAAGGCAGGGGATGCTTTGCTTCTGTTTTGGGGTCTGGTATATGGTAGAGTCTTGTTGTTATTCATTTGCTAGTAAGTGTGTTTGGTATATCTACTTATTGTGGTTATGTAGATATAAACTCTATTCCATCTATGATACAAATGCTTAATTGGTTTGGCTTGCAATAGTGACTTTACCGAAACAAAAAAAAAGTATAATTAAGGGAAGTGTTCCATTCCCCCATTTTTTTCATAGCTTAATTTATTATTTAAATATGGACAATTTGTATATTATTTGAAGAAAATTTTACTCCATACCTTATCATTTATTTTTCTATCTCTATGTTATATTATTTTTGACCAAAATACTCATATAAATAATTTATTAAAAATTAAAAAATATTAAAAAATTAATTATCAAAATTCTTTTCCAAAATCTTCTGATACATAAAATAAAAGTAAAAAAATTGATTATTGGAATTTTTTTACAAAATCTTTCAATATATAAAATAAAGGTTAAAGAATATTTAAAAAATGACTATTAAAAGTGAAAAAATGTAAAATAAATTGACTACCGATACTCTTTTGTAAAGTCTTCTGGTACAAAATGAAAATTAGAAAATATTTTAAAAAATTGACTATCAGACCCTTTTACAGGGTTTTTTTTACAAAAACAACCCACTTTTTCTAGGAAATTTTCAAAATACCCCTGGTTTAAAAAAAAAATCCCAAACTACTCTACTTTTAGGAGGAACCGTCAATTGAATTAGAGACTCCTCTTAAAAATTAAATGGAGGCGCCAATTGGATTGGCTAGGGTAGGTGCTCTAGCCAATCCAATTGGTGCCCCTGTGTAGGGTTTGGGAGGAGGCGCCAATTCAATTGGAGACTCCTCTTAAAATGCGTTTTTTTTTGGTAAATGGAATACGTGATAGATAAATTTGATATGGACTGCATGCACACCGATAATACGGTTCACAACTGTGGAGATGCACAACAGTGATCGTGTGAAGCTGCAGTTCAGTATGCTCCAAAATATCCCAGATCCCCCAGCTAGCCTAGGAGAATGACATCTGCGCAAAGTTAACGACAAATGGAACTTCAATCCATGGAAAAGCTTCGCAAGATTGGAGTGTCGCAAATGGAAGCACCATCATGACCATGTGTTAACTAACGCAGTCATGCCAACTGAAGAAAAACCAAGTCGTACTTATATGGCTTGATACAGATCGGTTGGTTTTCAGTTCATCGCCGAGGATATGTACTTGTACGACACACGCCAGATGACTTACACACCTGACACCTCAACATCAAACCCCCAACAACAGTGTCAGACCAGATACACACAACCCCCTGTCCGTCAAACATTCCGTTCAACCAACACACAAGCATACAACCAAAATATTCCATACACCCATCCCCAATACCAAGAGCATACCCCATACCACCACCAACAAATTGACCATCAACCTGAGACTCAACATCGCTTCGCACCCACCCCATCACCCTATCAAAGTCGCATAAGCCAGAACATCTAACGATCATTCAACACCAACCGCCCCTCCACCTACCGTAGCCAAGAAGCCTAAACCTCACAAAACCAAAACATCCAACAACCCTATCTCTACCAAACACCCCAACAAACTTTCCAACCTTTCCTCGACGCATCGTTCACACCCATGTCTCCCTTCAACCGTCTCGGTCGCCCATCAATGAGTCAACCACATCCCAACTTCTCTGGCCTGGGTCATGAGCTCAGCTACGGCGGTACACCATCGATGCATACTGAAGACTATGTCGACTTGTCTGACTACCTCAACAGACCTTCTCCTGTAGTTGGTAGTGACGCTCCTGGCCCTTCAGATGCTCAAACACCGGTACAGAATCGTCAACGTGGGTTAAGGCCACGAGTTAGGGTAGCTAGAGGATGTGGGACCGGAGGTCGGTTAAGTGATCCCGGTCATCACCATTAGGTTTCTTTGTGTAAATGGAAAATTTTATTAATATCAAGTGGTCATATATCAAATTTATCTATCACGTATACCATTCACCAAAAAAATTGTATTTTAGGAGGAGTCTCCAATTGAATTGGCGCCTCCTCCTAAACCCTACACAGGCGCGCCAATTGGATTGGCTAGGGCACCTGCCCTAACCAATCCAATTGACGCCTCCATTCAATTTTTAAGAGGAGTCTCCAATTCAATTGGCGACTCCTCCTAAAAGTGGGGTAGTTTGAGATTTTTTTTGAAACCAGAGATATTTTGGGAATTTCCTTGAAAAAGTGGGTTAATTTGTAAAAAAACCCTTTTACAAAGTCTTTCGATATATAAAATAAAAGTTAAAGAATATTAAAAATTTGACTATAAAAATTCTTTTATAAAATTTTTCATACAAAAAATATAAATTAATATTGAAAATCGATTATCACAACTATTTTACAAAGTTTTTTATATATAAAATAAAAATTAAAATATTAAAAAATTGATTATCAAAACTCCATCTTTTATGATGGGAATGCCATCATTTCCACCAATACTATAGACACATTTTATTATCATAATGGTGTGTATGCTCCATTAATAGTTAGAGAAAGATGAATTAAAAGAATAAAAAAGCAAAATAAATAATAATTAAAAGGAAGATGAAATTAAAAGAATAAAAACATAATTAAAAATAAGATAGAAAAAATAAATTTATATTAATTGATACGAAAAAAGACGATTTTTTTTTTACTAAAATAACCTATCTTTTCAATTTTTTTCCTTCTAAATAACGCAATTTTTATATTAATTCCCAAACTACCTCACTTTGAGAGGTGACGTCAGATGAATTGGCGTCTGCTCTCTAAGTTAAAGAGGTAGCACCAATTGGAATGAGATTGTTTGTAGTCTGAATTTGGTTTATGTAATCTTGAATGTAATTTTTTGGACTTGAAGATTAAATTGAAATGGTCTATAGGTTTAGTATGGACATGAACATGAAATGGTCGAATTGGTTTGTAAATGAAGAAATCAAACTAGAAGCAAACAAACGTGAGCATAGTGAATCAAGACCAATGGGATTGGATTAGGTCTTAGGGCGGTCAGTTGACTTTGGCAAACTGGTTGACCAAAAAGTCAATCGTTGACCAAAAGTCAATTGTTACAAAAATGGCAGAATAATGGATTCTTTGCAATGGACATGAATACTTGTGAGGAAAAGAACGTACTATGAATGAAATGAAGTGTTTGGATAGACCTTAGATGACACTGAAATAAACAGATGAACTGGAATGATTATGAACTAATTATCCAATGCACCAAGCACAAACCAAGATCTTGACCAACTATGAACATGAATGCACACCATGACTGAATGTGGACCTAAATGGATAGCCCGATATTCTTAAACCAGATGAAACATGCCAAGTTCCAAGACTTGAAATCCAATCAAGCAAAATCAACCAAATGATACTTAACCAAGCAACAAATTGTAACATCTTGAATGAATGCACCTTGATCCAGGCATGAGGATCGTGAACAAGTAGATCTCTGATGAATTGTACAAACCAATGAAGCTCCATGAGTGACCAGGTAAATCTAAATCTTGAATGCACACATGAGGGTATGATGACCATAATCAGAAACTAGGATTTTAGGGACATGAATGATCCTGATGCCCACAATCCAACATCCTTGAATTAATGCCATGGCCATAACTATGGTCCAAGAATCAGGGTTTGAAGTTATACTCCATGATGAAGAGAACCAAGATGAAAGGTTCTCCTCCTATTCAATACCGAGTGTGATAAAGACCATTAAACCCATGATTTTATACTTTTCAAATGCAAGTGGAATATACTATGATATTATGGGTATGTAGATGAGATGGATGCTTATCATGATATGCAAATGATTAGGGTTAGTGACCTAAATGAATCATTGTGAAGGGTTGGATGAATTTTGGGGCATGACAATAACCTTTTTACAAAAGCACAAAAATGAACTTGATCCAACGTCAAGTGTATTCGAAATCAAATTCAATTGAACACCACACAAGTGCTTGGTCTAACGCCAAATACCTCTTTCATATATTTTCACATAATTGACAAAAATCTCAAACACCTGATCCAACGTCAAGTCATTTTCAAAACTCTTTTTTGCAATAAACCGGATGAAAAAGGATGGGGTGTACGAACTTGTACACACCATTTCTCATGTACTTGGGTTATGAGTCGTACTTAGCTTGTGGCCCAACACTTGTCATCCATTCAAAAAGAATTAAAAATAAATGAGTTTAATTCGGTCCTCTTAGGGCAAAAAAGAGAGGTTGGGATGAATTGTCCTTTCAACTCTTGAGTATTCTGATTGCCAGCCGTACTTAGCACGTGGTTAGATGCTTGTCTCCCTCTAAGTACTAGTAGTTAAACTCGCCTCGCAAGGTCATAAATAAAAACTTTCAGGATGATAAGAATAGTTAGGATGCAATTATCCTTTCAACTTCCGAGTACTTGGATTGCCGACTGTACTTAGCTTATGGTCTAATACTTGTCACCAACTCTAAATTCAATCACAACCAATCAAATCCAATTTTCCGTCTTTGGGAATTCAAAACCTTTTCACAAAGAACATGTTATTTTCGTTCTACCGCGAACGACACTTAAGCCTCCCATACGCGAGCATACAAGTAATATTTAACTACTAGAATGCGACGACCATCTTCTTTCTTTTCAAGGGTTTTATCGATATTATCCTTTTCCTCTGGAATGAGTAAAGTTCGGTGGAGCCTCTGTATTTTTCGCGGTGCGATAATATAATAATCTATCTAAGTGGGATTTATGATTGAAAGAAGTGAGTTTCCTTGGTCATGTAATTTCTAGTGATGATATTGCTGTTGGTCCATTGAAGGTTGATGCTGTGTTGCAACGGGAAACTCTGAAGTCTGTTACTGAGATAAGAAGTTTTATGGGTTTGGCTGGTTATTACAGGAGGTTTATTGAAGGATTTTCAAAGTTGGTGCTACCTTTAACTTAGTTGACTCGAAAGGGCCAAGCTTGTGTTTAAGATGTGCAGTGTGAGGAGAGTTTTCAGGAACTCAAGAGGAAGTTGACGTCTGCTCCAATTTTGATTTGGCCAAGTCCAGGTGAATAATTTGTTGTGTATTGTGATGCGTCAAAGATGAGTCTAAATGGTGTATTAATGCATAATGATCAGGTTGTGCCTTATTCTTCTAGATAATTGAAAGTTCATAAGAGGAATTATCCTACGCATGATCTAGAGTTGGCAGTCGTGGTGTTTGTGTTAAAAATTTGGAGGCATTATCTGTTTGGTTCCATATTTGAAATGTTCAATGACCAAAAGAGTTTGAAGTATCTATTAAATTATAAGGAGTTGAATATGAGGCAGAGGATGTGACTCAAATTTCTAAAGGATTATGATTTTAGTTTGGGTTACCATCCTAGTAAAGCTAATGTTGTAGTCGATGTTTTAAGGAGAAAGTTACTGCATATGTCAATGTTTATTGTTCGAGAATTGGAGTTAATCGAGAAATTCAGAGATTTGAGTTTGTTATGTGAAAGGACTCCTAATAGTGTGAAGTTGGGTATGTTGAAGCTGACTAGTGGTATTCTCGAGGAAATTAGAGAAGATCATAAATCAGTTTTGGGATTGATTAAACGATTAGTGTTGATCAATTAAGGAAAAGGAAGTGATTTCAGAATAGATGAGAATAATGCTGTGCATTTCTATGACTGAGTTTGTGTGCCTGATGTTCCAGAACTTAAGAAGAGTATTCTTGAAGAAGGTCACATAAGTAGTCCGAGTATTCATCCTGGTGCTACTAAAATTTATCAAGACTTGAAGAAACTATTTTGGTGGCCAAGAATGAAGAAGGATATAACTGAGTTCGTTTATGCATATTTGACTTACAAAGGTCGAAAATTGAACATCAAAAACTGTTGGATTTGATATAACTAAATGGAAGTGGGATGATATTTCCATGGATTTTATGACAAGTTTGCCTAAGACTTCTAAAGGGAATGATTTAGTTAAGGTTATAGTAGATAAACTGACTGAATTGACTCATTTCATTATGATTAAGTTCAGTTATTCATTGCAGAAGTTGGCCAAAATGTATATTAAGAAGATTGTTAGTTTGCATGTAATCCTGTAGAGTATTATTTCTGATCAAGATCTGAGATTCACATCGAGGTTTCGAGAGAGTTTGCCGGAATCCATCAACACTAAGTTGAAGTTGAGTTCTTCTTATCATCCGCAAATAAACGGTCAAATAGAGAGGACTATCCAGTCTTTAGAGGATTTGCTGTGAGCTTGTGTTTTGGAGCAGGGGGTAACTAGGACAATTACTTACTGTTGGTTGAGTTCACTTGCAACAACAATTTCCATTCTAGTATTGGAATGACACCTCTTGAGGATTTGTATGGTAGAAGGTGTAAGACACCTTTGTGTTGGTATGCTTTTGGTGAAAGTGTTATGCTTGGACATGAGATTGTTCAACATACTACCTATAAGATCAAGATGATCCAAGAGAAGATGAAAGCTTTGCAGATTCACCAAAAGAGTTATCATGAAAAGCAAAGGAAAACACTTGAATTCCAAGAGGTAGATCATGTGTTTTTGAGAGTTACTCCGCTAACTGGTATTGGTCGAGCTTTGAAGTCTCGAAAGCTCACTCAGTATTTTATTGGTCCTTATCAGATTTTGAAGTGAGTAGGATAAATGTCCTACAAAGTTGCATTACAACCATCTCTTTCTAATCTTTATAATGTGTTTCATGTGCCTCAACTTCGGAAGTATGTGGCGGACGAGTCTCATGTGATTTAAGTGGATGATGTGAAAATGAGAGATAACTTGACTTTGGAGGCATCACCATTGAAAATTGATGAACGAGAAGTGAAACCGTTGAGAGGTAAAGAGATTGTCTTGGTAAAAGTTGTTTGGGGAGGATCTGCTGGAGGCACCATGACGTGGGAGCTGGAGAGTCGGATGAGAGAGTCTTATTCAAAGCTGTTTAGTTCAGATAATTCCCGATTGCAAAAATCTGTAAGTGGGGGAGAGTTGCAACACCCTATTTTCTTTGAATTATTTATTTAAGTGAATTAATGTTTTTCTCACTCTTTTCACGTTTGAATCAAGCGGATCCAAGGTATTGATGACAAATGAAATGAAATCTCTTTCCACGGGGGGACTTGTCATGGCGTACCCTAATTGTCTCTTGATTATAGCAGGGTTGTAGTTGATGCAACCTTGTGTTCCTATCAAGGGTACGTTAAAGAACTCTCCACATCTTGCGATGATATCCTTTGTGTCCCATTCCCTCTTGTACCATAGAATTGAGTTGGCAGAGAGAGATGCGAACCTTTGCGACCATGTCAGTTTGTTTTCGAAGAAGGGTCCATTTTGAGGCATGCAGGCCCTCATCCAAAGATGTAGCATATGAGCACAACAAAGGAAAGTACCTCCGTTCTTCTCATGCCTTGTATGGAAGGTATGGTAGAACTTGACAAGTAAAAAAGGCACCGGATTCTTTGTTAAAAAGACTTCAACTTCTAATTGATCCACGAACTTGTCCAGATTTGGGAAGAGGACAATTCCATGAATCAAAAGTGCCAAGGTTGCACTACAAAAGTCGGGTCTTCCTTTTTTAATCATTTCCCAAGCATGGGCTTCTAGGAACTTTTGAGTTAAACATTTGAGGGATACTTTAATGCCCCAATTATCCACTAGCTTGTTGGTGTTGATACCCAAGGTGAGTGAGAGCTCGGTCAAACAGAAGCCTTCTTCCAATTTCGGGAAAGGGTTGTATTCTTTAATTGGTCGATTGAGGAGTCTCTCGAGGTCTTCCAAGGTTGGAGAGATTTGGAAGTCGGGGAAAGTGAAACATCTTAAAGGGACGTCATAGTATTGGGACATTGTAGTGATAACACTATAGTCAACCTTCTCGGTTAGAAGATCTACAATGTTCCCAAAATTGGCTATAAACTTGTTATCTTTGAGAGCTACGACCTTTGAACAAAGGACTTTTAATGAACTGATGTAGGGACTCTTGAAGCGGAAAGAAGAAGTGCTTTTCCTTGTTGAAGTATCCATGATTGCGTCGGAAAATAGTCTTGTAATTCTGCGTCCTAACAAACGAAAATTTTAAGAGCTTTGCTTATTATTTTAATGATGAATGAATGTATGAATGAATGATTGGTTTATTATTTCCACATGATTTAAGGCTTGAGTTCATGGTTTTGGACCATCGTGACGAAGCATGGAGTTAATAATGTCTGCTTAGTAAACCAAGGTTCTCGCTTTGTGTGATCTAAGGCTTTTGGAAAATTGGGTGTAAGACACTGCCCCTAGAGTCATGGACTTCCTTGACTGTTAGCCGCTTATGTCAATTTACTTTCCAGGCGACTGCTCCATCAAAGTCATCTACTCTAAGTGAGATCTTCGTATCGAACCTTACGAGGAAGGCACCTCGATAGCCTATACTACGCGACCATCGGTCTAGGCTAGCCATAGTTTTAAAGGTTCTAAAAGGGGTCTTAGGGTCATTGACTCTAGTAAAAGAAAAGATGCTTACGCTGAAAGCACGACGGTCATCAATCCCCTTAAGAGAATCTACCACTAAGTGAGGTTCTCGTACGACCCTAACGAGGAAGGCACCTCGCGGATCAATACTACTCAACCTCTCCTATCTCAAGCAAACTCTCAGACTCAGGTGGGGAGTCCTTCACACAAGGTTTTTTCCTTTGCAATCATTATTGCTTCCAAAAATTCTTCGTCACAGAGTCAGGGTTTCGGACCAACAGGTAAACAAAGAAAATATGCACAGGTTAGCAAAGAAAGCAATATATACAGAAAAAATAGATAACAGATAAATCTCCACGTACATAAAAGAGGAACAACCCAAACTAGGATAGACTTGCTTAGGGAATTTTGGTCCCCAGCAGAGTCGCCAACTATCGCTACCGGGATTTCACGATAACGAAATCGGGACTAAAGAGATGCCAAAGAGAGGCCAAGTCAGAAGAGTCGCCACCAGATTTTATTTAGTTTACCTCTATCGGATAAGAGAGGGGAAATAGTCGATAAAACCCTCAGAAAAGAGACGCGCACGGGAAGCGCTAAAAGAGAATCATGAATCAGTCTCATAACCGAGATTTGGGTTCGGAAGTCGGTTACGTAAGGGGAAGGTATTAGCACCCCTTACGTCCATGGTACTCCATGGGAACCATTTGGGTTGTTTTACATACATGGGATTTATCTATTATTGTTTTATTTTCAAAAGAATGTGTGAAAAGAAGGGGGTGTTTTTGTTATTATAGTGCTCGCCAAGGATTGGGGCCCTTGTGCCTATGTATCACTCATTCGGGGATGAGGAATCAGAGCTCCGTAGTTCAGAGTAGAAAATATTTGTGTGTTGGTTGATTTTACCTTTGAGAAAAGGGTTTTCAGGATGATGCCCTAAGGCACAAAAATGAGTTTTATGAGTTGTATTGTTTTTTACCTTGAATAAGGGTTTTATGAAAGAATGTTTGTGATTATTTTGTACTAAAGTCTATGGGCGGAGGTGATTATTCTAGACAACAAGCCAAGCGTCTTGCGTCCAAAATAATCAGAGTAAGGATAGGAATGCTCCATTCTTACTCATTCTCCACCACTTAAGGCTCGTGGCGCACAATAATAATCGTAATTATTAAGTGTTTTGAATTTGGCTAAGAAAATGACACTTGACGTTGAATCAAGGGTTTATTTTATTTTGATTATGAAATTTGGCTTATGCAACATGAATGCAAAGTAACCAATAAGAAATTAAAGAGTCTCATTGTAAGGTAGCCCAAGAGAAAGCCTTTTGTGTGCAAAAGTGACCTAAGCTAAACAAAGGATAATGGTCTTACAAACATGTCCCCCTAAGGTGGTGCCATGATACCATTCTTATAACATGTATGTAAGTTACGGATAAAAATCCAAATGTTTACAAAGTATCACAAAGAGTAAAGGAAGGCTTCCAAGCCAAGGTCCTAAGATGAAATCCTCTAAGTCCAAGTTGATTAAGAGTGGAGTGAATATTTTTGGTCTTACCATTTTATCATGTTTTTATTATTTTTAATGTATGATGACAATAAAATAAATAACAAGTAAATAAACATGCATGATGAGTTTGTAAAATGATGATGATAATGAGTATTTGAATGTAAATTACAAGGTAATGACATAAAAGTAAATCACAAGATAAAGAATGACAATATCACAATAATAATGGTTAGTGAATGTAAATGACACAAAATAAACCACAAGCTAATGGTAAAAAAATCGCAATAACAAAGGTTAATAATAAAAAAGGTTAGTGAAGTATAATTAGTGGTTAGTAATATGTACAAAATGAACATCTTGAGGACTATTTTTCATAGGTCAAAAGACTCAAAATATGACACATTAAGAGACAGCTTATCATTGATGCAAAGTATTGAAGATGATTGAAAAATCAACTAGCAATAGATTTGTAACAAAGAAAGTTATGCAACCCTAAGTCCATCTATCAATACTATGATTTGTTCTCTTTATTTTTGTTTTTACTCCTCTTTTATTTAGCAAGATAATAAGAGAGTAAATAAATTAGCATAATGTAAATGATATGGTTAGATAGCAATAAACATAAACATAAACATAAACATAAAGTACTTGAATTAAAGTGAACAATAAAATAAATTGCAAGGAAGTAAAGTGGAATAATGTAAATGTTAGGAGTTAGTAGTTAGTGGTTAGTAGAATAACAATAAGCAAATATAATAACAAGTTAATGTAAAGAAAATGGTTTCATCTATGTATCATATGACCCAAATATGGTTGAAATAGAGGCAACCTATCAATGCCTCAAAGTATCATGAAGGATCTATTGATCAATCATTAATAGGTTTGAAACATTGAAGGTTTTATCAACTCTAAACAACCATGGGCATGATCTAATAGATCTCATCAACCAAATAAATGTGGAAACAAGTCAACAATAAATAGCAAATGAAACAAAATACAAAGTTTGATTAAAGATGGTGGATAAAAGTAGCAAGAACAAGAAATCCCAAAAGAAAAAAGTGTAAACCAAAGTTAGTCATTTTTACAAGCCTGAGTCTAAACCCTCTCAAAAGATCAACCAAGAACAAACAACCATTTTCAACACAAAAACAGAACCAAAAAGTTAACAAAGTTTAAGCTAAAATCATTACCCAAGAAATGCTGAAAAAGGGTAGATTGAAATGGTGTTGAGCTTGGATATAGAGTAAGGGGTTTGGGATGAAAGTGTTTATGGTGGAAGTATAGTGAAGGAGCTGAGTTATGAGTGTTAGAGAGTGAAAAACTTTGAAAAAAAATATGAAAGATGACAAAAAAAGTTGGTGGGGTGACTTTTCTAAGTGAGAAAGATTTTTTTGTTTTGACCTAGGTTTGGAGAGGAGAGTGAATGGTACTTGGGCAGAACTTTTGGGGGCTAAGAAGCATGAAAAATGAGGGAAAATAGTACCTCTATTTATAGGGAAAGTAGGTGGAAAAGGGGGTGACCCAAAAAGTACTCTGTGTAAAAAACAGAGCTACTGCTGCTGTCCACGCATGTGTAATCGATTACCATGATTAGGGTAATCGATTACACAGTCCAAAATGGCCTGGAAATCAATTTTTTGTCTGTGTAATCGATTACCATGATTAGGTTAATCGATTACACAGTCCAAAATGGCCAAAAAATTAATTTTTTGTCTGTGCAATCAATTACCATGATTAGGGTAGTCGATTACACAGTCCCAATTTTTTTTCCAGAACTTTAACCGGATAACCGCAGTTTTTCCCGGGTGTAAACACCATGCCTTGAGTCCGTGTAATATGTATTTGGTTATGAAAGTTCAATGAAATTATGACAATGAAATAATGAAAGCATGCATGTGCAGTAGGGCCATGGATCAGATGAAAGTTGTATCGGGGTAGGGTGAATTTTGGGGTATGACAGCTGCCCATATTTAATTTTCTCGGACCTGAATACATAGATAGTGACGACTTCCAATGTATTCAAGGTAAGAGAGGATTAAATACTAATGAGAGTAACCAGAAATTCGCCCTGCCGGAGGATGATATGTGCATATTTGTTTAGGGATTATGCATGGTTATGATGATTATGCATGCAATGTGATGTATGCATCCTAAGTATCTTCTTAACGATGAAAGTTTGATGTCAAAAGGGGCCAAGAAAGTTAAGGGAAGAAAGCTTCACTAGGGAATGAGAAAAAGAAGGGTGATCACTCCTAGTAACGACTGAGGGAAAAAACAAGATAGTGTTCCTTAACAACGGCTGGAACACAAAGCATATATTGGAGGGTCAAACAAAACGAAATCAGTGACGATTCTTAGTGAAGGCTAGAATATCTGACTCGACTGGAGATACAATTTTTTTGCGAAGGTACAGTGACAATTCGTAGCGAAGGCTAGAATACCTGAAATCCTCCGGGAAGATCAAACAACTTAGTGATGATTCTTAGAAACGACTAAGAATACCTGACTCTGCTGAGGAGAATACAGTTTTTTTTTGCGAAGGTACAATGACTATTCGTAGCGAAGGCTAGAATACCTGAAATCCTCCGGGAAGATCAAACAACTCAGTGATGATTCTTAGCAATGACTAAGAATACCTGACTCTGCTAAGGAGAATACAAATGTCAAGTGACGGTTCCTAGAAATGTGTAAGACCCTAATTTTGACCCTAAGATCCCTCATGGCATCATATCATTTGCTCATTGCATTGCCTCAAGGATCGTAACATGTGTAGCTCCTTAACCCTAGGGTTGAGACTTGTGTGAGTTGGTTTGAGACCACCAAGCATGCTTGATTTGTATATTATTGCTTTTATTATTTTTGATTACTAATCGAAAGTACAAAATATGTCACTAACCTCTTTTATTTTGAAGCTCAAGCAACCATGTGTGCCCTTGCTCCTAGGAGGCTCCTATGCTCAAAGAAGTGGCCAGATAAAGATGAAAGCAAGCATGACAATAGTTCACTAAGTTCTAAATCATCAATAAAGTGAAGTTATTTAATTCATTATTTTATGCATATATGAGCCTATGTGAGTATCCTCAATCATTCATTCATCAAGATTTGAAGTTTGGCCTAGAGAAGTTGACCAGTCAAGTCATCTGACCAATCTGAGGATCACTGAGACCTAACTTTTTATGTATTTGTTAAATGAAGATTACCCCAAGAGAAACAATTTTCTTAAGAACCATATGAACAACTTTCATGTTTATCAAAAATCCATTTGAAACTTGGAAGGTCATCATTCATTTCAAAACATTATAGGTCATTTTGACTGAAACCCTAATTTTGGGTCCACTTTCCAAGGACCTAACTTCTTCATTTTTTATGATTTTGAGGTTAGAACAATTTCATTGGAAATCTTAAGATGTATAATTAAAATGTTATGTTGGACAAAATTTCATAATCCTAAAATAAACACATGTGATAATACAAAACATTATAGGTCACTTTCGACCAAAACCATTGAATTTGAAAAAAGTCCAACTTCAAGTGCCCATAACTTTCTCATAAAAAATCTAAATGATGTAAAATTTAAGTCTAAATTTATCCCCTTGAAAAGATCTACAACTTTTATGTTGGAGGTTTTTCCATTTGAGGCTTGTATCATTGAAACATAAGGGATTGAAGTTGATCATTTTTGAAATTTTTTCCTTATACATGTTTTGTACCTCAAACTTCAAGGCCAGTTTTCACAAATTTCCAAATTCCAAATGGATTTTTGCCCAACATGGTTTTTGTTCCTTATGTCAAGACCTTTCCAACCATTACACACATGCCTATGTTTGGATTTTCTATGTGTGACTTTCGAAGAGGTGAACATTTATGCCCAATTATGCATTTCACTTTGAGTCTTCATGCACAAGCCATTGCAGTTCAAATTACACGTCCATTCCAACTTTAAATGAGTTCAGCTTGCAAATTCACTTGAGTTTGGGCCTCACATGCGCCTGCACAGGCCCATGCATGGCGGACCCAAAGCTTCATGCACACGAGTTTTACCTCACTTTGCTTGCAGCTCAGCTATAAATACAATGCTTCCCTCATTCAAATGAAAACCTGAAGGCAACCTGAAGCTCTGTCCATACCCAACCATACCAAAGGAATTCTGATTTTTCTTTTCTCAATTCAAGCTTGAATTTCAACAAAATCAGTTGATCTTCAAGACTTATTCCTTAGCCTTGCATTCATACCACATCTCAAGATCAAATTGGAAGCAAAAGTTGGAATGAATTGTGCTGATCAAAGCTGCTTTTCAAAGGTATATGATCCAACTGTTTTGATCTGAATCTCATCATACAATATGAATTGCTTGTGTTCTAATGGTTTTCTAAAGTCCTCGTGCAAGAGGCAAGCCAGTGGTGGCTTTGATTTCATGTTTTAAAGAACTTCAGTTTGCACACCTTGAATTTCCAGCTCAGATTTCTCACTTGATAGAGATCTTGAGGACAATCCAAGATTACAAGGGTGATGTACATCACCCCAACTTCATTTTGGTACCAGGCTCGTGTGTTTTGGTTAAGGTTCAAAAACCTGCAACTGGTGGCCGGAATTAGTTGGTCCACCAGAGAAGACGGTGGTTTCCACCACCGTCCCCACGTGGATGAGTCTGTGCCCTTGGATGAGGCTCACACGATCTAATCTTGGCCATGCATTCTTTTGACTTTTTTTAATTCAGTTTGTTGCGCGCTTGACTAATGCCTACCATGGAAGCGCGCCTCTGAGCCATTGGATATGTCCATGTCAATTAATGAAGTGGATCTAGCGCTCCTTGTTTTTTCATATTTTTCTAATTTCTGTTTTATTTTCTTTTATTCCATTTATTTTCAAAAATTCATAACTATTTTATTTGGAATCACAAAAATATGAGACCAACACTAAAATTTTTCTTGAAAAATCTAGTTACATAATCTGATTTTTAATCATTTTTGTGATTCCATTTAATATTTTTTGTGAATTATTTTGTTTTTAATAGTTTTTAATTCATTTTAAATACTTTTTGATATTCAAAAATTCCAAAAAATATTTTCTTAACACATATGGATCATGATAAGTCTATGAACAATATTCTCATCAATTTCTTAATTGATTTGAGATTTATTTGAGATTTTAATCCATTTGTGTTATATTTTATTATTTTTTTAATTGATTTTAAATAGTTTTTGTTTTCAAAAATTGTTGAGAAAATTTGTCAAACCTTGTTTGACCATATTAGACATATGATAATTCAATTAGACTTGTTGAAGTTGATTTGAATTGAATTTGAGGTTTGACCTTATTTTGTTCATTTTTATTTTGCATTTATTTTAATTCCAAAAATACTAAAAAAATATGTTTGACTTTGTTGACTTCTCATCTTCATTTCTCTTCTGTTTTACATTGGTTGATGATGATTTGATTCACATTTGATCATTGTGTTTTGATATTCCATTTGAATTCTTCATTATCCATTTCATTTCATCTTCATCTTCATCTTCTTTTTATTTTGGCCAATGAGTTAATGATTTGTGGTTGGTCTTGACATATGAGAGGCTTAACCTTCTTTGATCCAAATCAAATTCAACTTGATCAAAGATCAAGTGAATTGCTTTGTGTCCAAGATAGGTTGCTTCTTGATCAAGCAAAAAACCTAAAATCCATACAAGGCCTTTCCTTCTTTCCTTTTGGTATGGCAAGTTGTAGGAGCTTGGCTTACTAGTCATGATCTCTAACTTGTGTTTATTTGCCTATAGTTTTATTGACCGGCCTCAGATAGGTGTGACTACTATATTAGTCCACTTACGATTGCTTAACATAGCGCTAAATTGTCTTATGACACACTAACATTAACGATTAACCACTAACTTTAATTAAAGCATTTAATTTCTTGCAATTTACTTTAATGCAATTTAATTTCTTGCTCATTTATTTATATTGCCTTTTCCCTTTGCTCACTTGAGCTCATATTTTATGTTTATGTCATTTTCCTTTTGCTCACTTGAGCTCATTATTGTATATAAATATATTGTTGCTTTGTGTTTGTTTTGTGATTGTTTGTGTGAACCCAATGCAAAAAGGAGAAAGGACTTAGAATTAGGACCTTACCTATGCTTAAAGGAGTTCAAGAGCAACTAGGCCTCATGCCTTTAGAATGCTACACTTGTTGAAGAGCAACTAGTCATGCCTTTAGAATGCTAAATCTTAAAGTTGACTTCAAAGGACCTCTGATCTAAAGTCATTCTTTGTCCATTCCTCTTATTGCATTGTGAACTTTTTAATTGTTTGTTCTTGTGTGATATGGATTCCATCTTGAGATAGTAAGAAGGACCATTGTCATGAATAGCCAAGTTAAGAGAGACAATCCAAATGGAGATCCTAGGAGCTTGAATATAATATTTGTTTTGATTGCTTGAGTGATTGCTAAGTCCAAAGGAAAGGAGCATCTTGAATCATCTTTATGATCTCAAGAAAAGGAACTCCAAGGGTTTTATCTTTTCTCTTATCTTTGCATGTTTAGGACTAGCCCTTCTCTTCTTCTCTCCACTCTAACCCAAGCCAAACTCATTTTGTGTAAACTTTGACATTGTTTTCAAATTAGAAACTTAGGCTTTATGCCTTTGATTTTTTCAAACTCTTTTCATTAATACTCATTGTAAATGAACCTTAATCATACTTTGACCTCATTTTGTGAATACTTCTAACTTGTAAATACAACTCACTTCAAGTGATTTTTTGTGGTTCCAATGACCACTTTTGTTAAACCTTTTTTTTCATAAACATTAGCCATAGGTTTGAGTTATCATAGTGGTTGATGTAAACCTCACCTTATCCTTAGTGATTGGACTATAAGTCTTCCATACTTATTATAGGGTGGATCCCTCACTAGTATGTTGAAGCTCTCCTCACATGGTGGATTGTTGGTTTAGGTTGAGTTTTCTCCCTTTGATAACAAAAGATCTTAAGGCTTTTGGTCAAATCAATTCACCAATCTTTTGAGATTTTTACCGCGAACTACGAGGTTTTGATCCTACCTTTGTGATGGTACGTAGGAAATGGATTTATCCATTCAAACACCAAAATTATAAATATAATGTATATTCTTTTCTCATCTCCCCAATCCTGTTTGCATAAATCTTTTCACAAATACCAACCTACAATACACTTGCAAAAAGGGCTCCCTTAGAGTACTAAGGATGTTTTGGGTGCTTAAAACCTTCCCATTTCATAACCAACCCCCTTACCCAGATCTCTGACATTTTTATTAGTTTTTGATTTGATAAAACTTCTTACTTGGTTTTTGTTCGCTTTCTAACCTTTCCTTTGGATAAATAAAAGTGCGATGGTTACTCGAATTGTATGCTTACTTTTGATTTAGTCAATAAATCTAAAGGTAACAAATACCCCGCTACACAATGGCTGGAATACCTGACATCTACTGGAGAAAAATGAATTCAACGATGATTCTCGGCTTTGAAGGTCTGACTCGGCTTGGGGAATGAATCCAAAATGCCTCTAGTCTAAAAAATGAGAATTCAGCGACGATTCTTAATAATGGCTAAGAATACCTGACTCTGCGGGGAAAAGGAAAAATGTGTTGACTTTCTAGGGATAGAAGAAGTACAATGATGTTTCTCAGCATTGACTCCTCTGGGGAAACTCGATAATGAAATGAAACAGCTTAGCGACGATTCCCAGCAACGGCTGTAATGTGTGGTTTGTGCTTGAGAAATGTTTTGAGGATGAACATTGATTTTTATTGGGGAAAATTCCTAACAACGATTGGAAAATTCCGAACTCTGACGAGTTAGTTTGAGTAAGTTAAGGAGATACTTATGATGTGATGTTATGTATGCCAATGCATGTTTGGGCTTTCATGGGGAATACATGAAATGCAGGGTTTGCAAGTTATGCCAAGTATGTTTGAGCTTTGCGGAGGAGTTTATTTGGGGAATACCAATGGTGATTGGGCTTAAAAAGGGTGATAGATACTTGAGAAATTGGAGTTCGACGTCCAAGCAAGCGCTGAATGTATTGTTTGAGAATTCCTATTGGGGGGATAAATGATCGGCCTAGTCCAAAGAACTGTATGGCACCCTTGGGTCTGAAATGTGTTTTGATTACCTTTAGAAAAATTCTAAAAGGAATGTAATTCGATATTGTCTCCCTTATAGTTTTTTTTGAAAAAGGTCTTTTAATCCAAATTTTCCCATGTAATTTTATTTAGAAAAAGGTCATATTTCGCAGACAAAGTAAATATATGGAACACATGTGAGGAAACTGATTTTTATTGACAAGTGGTTCCACCAATAGGGAATTTTGTACAAAGGAAAGCAATTCCTAAAAGAGGTGATTGCGAAAAGAAAATGATAATTGTAATGGCAATGAAACATCTCGAGTTTCCTCCAAATTCTAACTCTGCTATAGCCTCTATGCCTTTAGTCGCCCTTTGATCTTGCTTTTTTGAAGGAGGGTGATAGGATTGACTTGTTGGGGACCCACATAATTGACTCGCCAAGGAATGAAGAAGGATTCCTTGCGGGATGCAGCCTCTTGTTGTTATTAAATCCCTAATTTTTGCATAGACCGCCCTTTCGGATTTTCAGTCTACCGGGATACCCATTTTTGCATAAGTTGCCCTTTCGGGTTTTCAACATATCGGGCTATATATTTTTTTAAGCATAGTATTTTTTGACCGCATCCGCATTCACCGGGGATGGAAGATCTTCACCATCCATAGTTGCAAGGATCAAGGCTCCTCCGGAGAAGACCTTTCTTACAACATACGGACCTTCATAGTTCGGCGTCCATTTTCCCCTTGGGCCAGTATGGATTGGAAGAATCTTTTTCAATACGAGGTCTCCGGCCTTTAGGCTGCGGGGGAAAACCTTTTTGTCATGTGCCCTCTTGATGCGCTTTTGATAAAGTTGGCCATGGCAGATGGCTGCTAGGCGCTTCTCATCAATGAGGTTTAGTTGGTCAAATCGAGCTTGTACCCACTCAGACTCATCAAGCTTAACATATATCAAAATCCTTAAGGAAGGAATCTCTACTTCGACTGGTATGACTGCATCCATGCCGTACACAAGGGAGAAGGGAGTTGCCCCAGTGGAAGTGCGTACGGAAGTACGATAGCCGTGTAATACGAATGAGAGCATTTCGTGCCAATCTTTGTAGGTTTCCACCATCTTTTGCACGATCTTCTTGATGTTTTTGTTAGCTGCCTCAACAACGCCATTCATCTTAGGCCTATAAGGCGATGAGTTATGGTGGTCGATCTTGAAATTTTGGCATAGCTCTTTCATCATTTTATTATTGAGGTTAGATCCATTATCAGTAATGATCTTGTTGGGGACCCCATAACGGCAAATGATTTCTTTCCTGAGGAATCGAGTCACCACTTGTCTGGTAACGTTGGCGTACGAGGCTGCTTCTACCCATTTTGTGAAATAGTCAACGGCTACAAGGATGAAGAGGTGTTCGTTCGAGGAAGTTGGCTCTATGCGTCCGATCACGTCAATGCCCCACATGGTGAAAGGCCAAGGTGATGTTAGGACATTGAAAGGTGTTGGCGACACATGGATCTTATCAGCATAGATCTGGCACTTGTGGCAGGTTTGGACGTGGCGATGACAGTCAATCTCCATAGTCATCCAGTAATATCCGGCCCTTAAAATTTTCTTCACCATAGTGCTCCCACTGGCATGCATCCCAAAGGATCCTTCATAAATTTCCATTATAATCTGGTTTGCTTCTCGCTTGTTCACACATCTAAGTAAAACCGAATCATAATTTCTGTTGTATAATACCCCTCCACTTAAGAAGAATTTGGATGACAGTTTTCGAAGATACTTCTTGTTGGTGATGGACGCGTCCGCAGGATACTCTTGGTTCTCTAAGAATTTCATGATGTCGCGGAACCAAGGATGACCGTCAGCTTCGTCTTCTGCTGCATATAGTAAGCAGGTTCGTCCAAGTAGTTCAGGTGAAAGGATGGTGCTTCGTTCTTCCACTTAACTTTAAACATGGGCACCAAAGTTGCCAAAGCGTCAGCTAGCTGATTCTCTTCTCGAGGGATGTGGTGGAATGTAATTTCATCGAAGTAGGGGACTAGTTTCAAGACATGCTCTTTGTAAGGAATGAGTTTATGATCTCTAGTATCCCAATCTCCTTTGACTTGGCTGATTACCAAGGCTGAATCTCTATAGACTTCTAGGATTTTGATTCTAAGATCGATAGCAGCTTCAATACCAAAGATACAAGCCTCGTATTTGTCCATATTGTTTATACATTCAAAACATAATCGGGCGGTGAAGGGGAGGTGGAAATTAGTTGGAGAAGTGATTACTGCCCCAACGCCATTGCCATGAGCATTAGAAGCTCCATCAAAAACCATGGTCCATCGAGATCCAGGCTCGGGTCCTTCCTCGGGACCAGGGATGTTGCAATCCCTAATCAACATGATATCCTCGTCGGGGAATTCGAAACGCATATACTGATAGTCCTCCAAGGGTTGTTTTGCAAGATAATCAGACAATACACTCCCTTTGATGGCCTTTTGAGTGACATGTTGGATATTGTACTCGATTAAAGCCATTTTCCATCGGGCTATTCTCCCAGTTAGAGCCGACTTTTCAAAGATGTATTTGACAGGATCCATTTTAGAGATCAACAATGTCGTATGAGTGAGCATGTATTGTCTTAAATGTTTGGCAGCCCATGCTAGTGCACAACAAGTCTTTTCAAGCATCGAATACCTACTCTCGCAATCAGTGAACTTCTTGCTCAAATAGTATATTGCATGCTCTTTTCTACCAGTCTCGTCATGTTGGCCGAGGACACAACCCATTGATCCTTCGAGAACGGTGAGATACATGATTATGGTCTACCAGGTACATGAGGCATCAACACAAGAGGTTCTTGCAAATATTCCTTTATTTTCTCAAATGCGTCTTGGCAGTCATCGTTC
The DNA here is from genome assembly GCF_024323335.1 of Lathyrus oleraceus. Classification (NCBI taxonomy): domain Eukaryota; kingdom Viridiplantae; phylum Streptophyta; class Magnoliopsida; order Fabales; family Fabaceae; genus Lathyrus; species Lathyrus oleraceus. The sequence continues at coordinate 235,983,402 of NC_066581.1, forward strand.
CAAATGATGGCTTGATCCTTTCGAAGAAGTTTGAAGATTGGATCATAAGTGGCAGTGAGGTGAGATATGAACCTAGCAATGTAGTTCAATCTACCTAGGAATCCTCAGACTTCCTTCTCGGTTTTGGGTGCATGTAAGACCCCAATTTTGACCCTAAGATCCCTCATGGCATCATAACATTGCATTTGCATTGCCTCAAGGATCTTTAGCATCTTGGTTCCCTTTGCCTTTGGGTGGGACTCCTTGTGATTGGTTTGAGATCACCAAGCATGCTTGAATTATACATCATTATTTCTTTTACTTTTGTTTACTAACCAAAAGCACAAAAATGTGTCACTAACATCTTTTGTTTGAAGCTTGAGTATCATCCAAGACACTTTGTGGGTTCTATTTAGATGATCAGTCAACACAAGGGAATGGCTTGAGATACTTCCAACAGGTTCAAATGGGGTCTATTCGTCAGTCAAAACATTAATCTTGAAGGAGCAAAAGTTTGTTCATGAGCTGTCATGCTCGCTAGGCGAGGAGAATGGGTCGCCTAGCGAGTCCCAAGAAAAGCCACCAGAATCACCTATGCTCAGAGGAGTTTCTTGAACTGTCATGCTCGCTAGGCGAAGCCCACGTGTTTAAAAAAAAAAAAGAACGAAAAACGAAATAAATAAATAAATAAATAAATAAATAAATAAATAAATAAATAAATAAATAAATAAATAAATAAATAAAATATAACAGAAAATGTTTGGACTTGGGCCTCTCTCGTTTGAGCCCACAGGTCCACAAAAATCAGGTTATAAATTCAGAGTTTCAGTGAAACAAAAGGCCATCCTATTCCTATTACCCTGGCAGGGAAAAAGATAGTGAGAGAAGAGCTAACAGAGTTCAGAGCAACCTCCAGAGACTGAAGGGAACTCCTCGGCAAAGAACCAATTCCCTCTCATATAAACCCTAAGAGTGCTTTACAAACCCAACCGTGCCATTCAATTTCATCGGTCTCTCCAATCAGGTTTGCCCTTATCCCCATTACTCTATGCTTTTAATTTGAATACTCTGAATGTGTGAGGTATCGTTCAGTTTTTGCCCACGGGTTTAGATATGCATGAATGTGTAAACAATACCTTGAATGTTTTGATCACTTAATTTCTGAGATGGATGCCATAGGGTTTGGAGTCCCTAAAATCGTACTGTTATCAATGGGAAATCCAGAACCCGCAGGCGCTCGCTAGCACCTTCGCTAGGCGAGCCTGCAGCGAAGCTTCGCTAAGCTTTCGCTAGGCGATGCAGCAGCGATCGCGACAGTAGTTGTTTTTTCCTGTTTGCTCTAACCTGTTTTGTGTTTGTTATGGCATTGTTTTCTCCTAATTCCGTCATATTACTCTAACCTGTTTGTTGAGTTTTTGTGAGGGCTCATATGACTCTTGAAGAGATGGCTTGCCTGGTGTTCCACTTTATTTGTGGGGTACCACCTGGAGGTCTATTCCGATTACCTGTACTGACTCGCTTTCTTTGATGGTGTTTAGCTTGGAAGAGTCTTTGGGTTTCTTATTTATCTAATTGCTGTTACTTAGGATCTTTATCCGTACGGTAGATCTCTCGATCCCTTTACTTTTCCCGCATGTTACCGATTTCTTAGGTTTCGTATAGCCTCTTATGGCATGTCATTTAAGGTAGCGCAGTTCCTTCATCTAGGACTGCCTTTTTGCATGAGCATCCCTAAACACCCCAAGCTCATTGATTTTTCTTCTCCTAAGAACACGTTATCTCCTTCTACTACAGGCGAGTAAGTCTCCAAAGGTCGAGCATCCAGTAGATTGCGTAGTAACGTCGTTCACCCCAAAACACAACCCTTACCCCATAGGTGGTCGAACTACGTTTTGCTCTGATTTTCATCCCAAATGAGATACGTAGGCATAAGACGCGATGTCTTAGCGAGCACACTCCTCTTTAACCCATAGGTAGCCGAGCTACGAAGACTCTGATTCTCAGATTCAGATGAGATACGTATGTAGTGGATGCGACGTCCGTGCGAGTCATTTTCTTTTGACCCCTTCTTTTAGTAAGTAGTACATTAGATAAACATACACGCTTTTCTCATCCCTTCAATCATGTTTGCACAAATAAATTTTCAAAAAAAACAACAACCTTTGCAACAAATGTGAAAAGGGCTCCCTAGGAGTACCTAGGATGCTTTGGGTGCCTAACACCTTCCCATTGCATAACCAACCCCCTTACCCAGATCTCTGACATTTTTACTAGTTTTTGATTCGATAAAACTTTTAGGTTTTTGTTCGCTTTCTAACCATTCCTTTGGATAAATAGAAGTGCGGTGGCGACTCGACTTGTATGATTTACCTTGGATTTAGTCAATATCTCTAATGGTAACGAATACCCCGCTATAGAAAAGTGGCGACTCTGCTGGGGAACATTTGCCTAGTGGGTTTTGCCTACTTTTCATATTTGTTGTGTTGTATTGTTATGTGACATATTTTTGTGCAATTTGGGATTACTGTATTGTATGTAATGATTGAATTGCTTGAATATTAATTCCTTGTATGCTTGGTGATCTTTGTGAGATGAGTTCTATACCCGAACTCGAGTGCACTTAGGATAGGAGAATGACATAGTCTTGTCGACTTGTGTGGAGTTATTCCTTAGCAAGTTGACTTGCAAGCCCATTCACTTGGTGGAGGTTATGTTGGGATCAATAATGTCACACAAGTAAGTTGTGGTTAGAAATTACTCTTTCCAATATAGACCTTAGAAGCCAAGGACCTTAGTTTACCAAACCCATCTTGGCCTATTCGTAGGATGTAGTGCGAAAGTCGTTCAAGTGTAAGATTTGATACGATTGTTACGCGATACTACACTCATAAGAGTCTCTCTTGAGAATATTTTTGGAATACGAGTAGTCGTTTCTCCGATAATATCCAAAAGATGGGATGATGACTATGGGAACCTTTTGTAGAACATGTTTGGCAGGTTTAAACCTTAGTACACTCCCTTTGGGTGGTTCTTAACCTAAACTCCATGCTCGTGACTTACAACAAACCCTTGATTCATGGTTGATCCGTTCAGGTATCCTTAATATCAATGGAACTTGGGTGTTGATAAGGTGTAAACCATAATCCACCAAAATGGATGGTTGATATTAAGGATAACATGATCCATCCCATGACCTTTGTTTGGTGTGATTTGCTTGATCCTTGAGTGTGATTGTTGCATTCATGCATTCATGCACCCATTTGCATTCATATCATCAAAATAATGAGAAAATTTTCAAGGAACTTAAGAGGTCTATTTGCAAAATTTTCAGACATGGAAAGACAAAGAAGGAATACAAAGAAGTACAGTTTCAGACAACCAGACTTGAAAGAGTTAAGGAATTTGACATCTTATGTATTAGATCCCTTGGGTTTCAAGGCTCGTTTAGGGAAGCTTCTTCCTCTTCTGACCACTCAGGTGGATGAAGGATTGATGAGTGTATTGGTGCAGTTTTACGATCCTTTGTACCGTTGCTTCACGTTTCCGGATTTTCAGCTTTTGCCTACACTGGAGGAGTATGCTTATCTTGTAGGTATACCTGTTCTGGAACAGTTGCTGTTCAGTGGCTTTAAAAGGGTTCCCACTTCTCAAGAGATAGCAGACATGTTACACATAGATGAATCTCTGGTTGATGCTCATATGACTACCAAAGGGGGAATTCAAGGTCTCCCTTCTGAGTTCCTCATCGCTCAAGCTACTATGTATGGGAAGGCCATGAGTGAGGACGCCTTTGAGGCCATATTTGTACTTCTCATCTATGGGCTAGTGTTATTCCCCAACATCGACAAGTTTGTGGATGTGAATGCTATTAGGATCTTCTCTACTCTTAATCCCGTTCCGACTCTGTTGGGCGATACCTACTTCTCTTTGCATATGAGGAATGCAAAGGGTGGTGGCGCCATTGTGTGTTGTTTGCCTCTGTTGTATAAGTGGTTTATTTCTCACTTACCTCAGACGGCCGCTTTCAAGGAGAACAAGGAATGTCTACGGTGGTCTACGAGACTTATGTCTCTCACTAATGATAATATCTTTTGGTACAACCGTGTATATGATGGTGTGCAGATTATTGACTCTTGTGGCGAATTATCCAATGTACCTCTTCTTGGTACACGTGGTGGGATTAACTACAATCCTGTTTTGGCACGTCGTCAGCTTGGGTTCCCCTTAAAGGATAAACCCAATAACATTCTGTTAGAGGGTGTATTCTTTCAGGATGGTAAAGATCCCCAAGGCTTGAAAGCTAGGATGGTCCGCGCTTGGCGCAAGATTCATAGGAAAGGAAGGAAAGAGTTGGGTCCTAAGAATTGCATCGCTTTGGAGCCTTACACTGTTTGGGTTAGGAAGAGGGCGTCTGAGTATCTCATGCCTTACGAGTATCCGAGACCTACACCTATGATTATGGCTGGGCCTTCAACCCTCCCTAATCAAGGAGTAGAGGAGTTGAGAGACGAAGACCGTTCACGTGCCTGGATCTGTGAACGTGAAGAGTTGCTTCAGTAGATTAAGGAGAAGGATACGTTGATTGAGTTTCTTGAGCATCAGGTTATTGATGACCCTGATGATGTATGGACTTCTCTACTTCCTCAGTCTTCTAAGTTCTGGAAGAGGAGGTATGACCGACTCGCCAAAGAGAAGGCCGATATGGAGGCAGCCTACGAGAGGGAGGTGAAAAGGCTTCGCGCATCTTATCTTCCTGTGTCCCGAGCTTTAGATGATTGTTTCTAGGGATCCATAAGACGATTATTTTCCTTTTCTCTTGTATATGATTGACGATGCTGCACTTCTTTTCCCTGATATTATTTGATGAGATATTTCCATATGTGATAAAATGCTTAATATTTCCAGAATTTGCAAATAAAACTCTAAAGTTCCTTTGAAATAAAAAACAAATCATATGCACAAGCATTGCATGCATCATATGCATAAGCAGGTTTTGTTTCCGGTCCCTTGCCCTGTGGTCTAACTCTGTGTCCTTCATTTATTTTGAAGACAAGCTGACTCACCGGTACTACACTAGAGCCAACATTTCAAGACTAACGGATCACTTAGAGCAAGAGAACCACGAGTTGAAAGAGGAAGTGGCCAAATTGACTGCCCTAATGGAGTCACTCATGGCTGCCCAGAGCCAATCTTCTCCGACACCTTCAACTCCTCCCCAGAGGACAGTTATCTCCGAGATTGTCTCCTCTACTGTGCCCGCTGCCAGTACACTTTGTTCCAACATCCATGCCAACCGGGTTCCCGTGGGGGATGCCTCCCAATTTCATGCCTGAGGGTCCTGTTCCTACCTTTGCTTCTCTGCCGGCATCTAGCCCGGTCCTCCTTCTGTCGTTCATACTTTGCCCAGGGTAGACGACACCATCTATCATTCTGAGCCGTCTGAGGGTCCAGATGTTTATGAGAAGATGGATGTTATGAACGATCAATTTCTTGAGCTTCGAAAGGAATTGAAAACTCTCAGAAGGAAGGATCTTTTCGGCAAGTCTGCTGCCGAACTCTGCTTGGTTCCAAATGTGAAGATCCCTGTGAAATTCAAGGTCCCTGATTTTGAAAAGTACAAAGGAAATACTTGTCCTCTCAGCCACCTGGTCATGTATGCCAGGAAGATGTCGACTCAAACCGATAATGACCAACTACTCATCCACTACTTTCAGGACGGTCTGTCCGGTGCCGCTTTGCGTTGGTACATGGGTTTAGACAGCGCGAACATCCGATCCTTCAATGATCTCGGCGAAGCCTTCGTTAAGCAGTACAAGTACAACGTGGATATGGCTCCCGATAGAGATCAATTGAGAGCCATATCCCAGAAGGATAAAGAAACATTTAAGGAGTACGCCCAGAGGTGGCAAGAGGTGGCAGCACAGATCGTGCCTCCGCTAGAAGAGAAAGAGATGATTAAGATCTTTTTGAAGACTTTAAGTTCTTTTTATTATGAGCGGATGATTGCTAACGCTCCTTCTGATTTCACCGAGATGGTAAATATGGGGATGCATCTAGAAGAAGGGGTCCGTGAAGGACGGTTAACCAGAGAAGAAGGGTCTTCTGCCAAACGTTATGTGGCGTTTGCAAAGAAGAAAGATGGAGAGGCACATGCTGTGATCTCCCATGAGAAACCAAGAAGACCCTCTATGAGGAGGAAGACTGTGCGTCCCTCCAGTAACCAGCACCAGGTGGCTCATATAGCACTTGTTTTCAGAGACAATCAACAATATCAGCAACATAGTAACAATCAACAACCACATCCGCAATATCAGCAACAACAGCACCGACCGCAGCAGCAGGCCTACCAGCCTCGAAACAGTAATCAAACCAGCACGAGTTACGAGAGGAAAAGGGTCACCTTCGATCCTATTCCTATGACGTACGCAAAGTTATATCCCTCTTTGATAGAAAGGAAGCTGATTACTCCGAGAGACCCACCGACTATACCTTTTAACCCCCAGCGGTGGTATAAGCCTGAGTTACATTGTGTTTACCATTCTGGTGTTCCCGGCCACGACGTGGAGAATTGTTACCCTTTGAAGACCAAGGTTCAAGACCTTGTGAGGTGTGGTATTCTATGTTTTGAGGACGTAGGTCCTAATGTGAAGAAGAACCCATTGCCCGAGCATGGGAAATCTGTCAACATGGTCCAGGGTTGCCCTGGCAAATACAAGGTCAAATATGTCAGTCATATTCAACAGTCTCTGGTCCAGATGCATCGTTTGTTGTGTGACTACGGTCATTATGAGCATGACCATGATAGATGCCGAGTCTGCTCTGTTAACCGATTGGGTTGTTGCCAGGTGCGCAAGGATGTTCAGGAAATGCTGGACGGAGGAGTCATTGAGATCCTTCAAAATAGGAATGTTGATGAAAATGAGCCTGAGGTCAATGTGATCTCCCCAGTGTTCCGGATACCCGAGCCTGTTATCATCAAGTACAATGGTAGCAAGCAGAAGGCTTCTTCCGCTCTGATCATTAAGCCTGCTGGTCCTGTGCCTTACTCTTCTGAAAAGGCAGTTCCCTATCGCTACAACGCCGTAGCAGTAGAGAATGGGAAAGAGGTGTCCTTGCCCTCTTCTTCTGTTGTGAATATTGCCGATGTTAGCGGTTTGACCCGTAGTGGCCGTGTATTTTCAGCACCGCCGAAGCCTCAAATTAATGCTGATTTTATTGAACGCCCGATCGGGAACGCTGTGAATTCTCCAAATCCGGCACTTGCTGTTAAGCCCTCCTCCGTACTGAAAACTCCTACTTCTGTTGGCCCGAGTGGCAATGTGAAAGAAGACTGTGATGAGATGCTGAGACTCATCAAGAAAAGTGAGTACAATGTTGTAGACCAACTTCTACAAACGCCATCCAAAATATTTGTGTTATCCTTACTCTTAAATTCAGAACCACACCGAGAGGCTCTGCAGAAGGTGTTGGATGTGGCATATGTAGATCACGATGTCACTTTGGAGCAATTCGATAGCATTGTTGCAAACATTACTGCTTGCAACAACCTGAGCTTTTGTGACTCTGATCTCCCTGAGGAGGGAAGATACCACAACTTGGCTTTACACATATCTATGAATTGCAAAGACAACGCCATGTCCAATGTGCTGGTGGACACCGGGTCATCATTGAACGTATTGCCAAAGTCCACTCTCTCAAAGCTATCATACCAAGGGCCTCCCATGAGGCAGAGTGGGGTAGTTATGAAGGCTTTCGATGGGTCTCGTAAGACTGTGATTGGGGAAGTTGATCTCCCAATCAAGATTGGACCAAGTGATTTTCAGATTACCTTCCAGGTTATGAACATTCACCCATCGTATAGTTGTCTCTTAGGTAGACCACGGATTCACGAGGCAGGCGCCGTGACATCCACCCTACACCAGAAGCTGAAATTTGTGAAGAACAAGAAACTTGTGCTGGTAGGGGGAGAAAGGGCTCTCCTGGTTAGCCATTTGTCTTCCTTCTCTTATATAGATGCTGAGGTTGAAATTGGAACTCCTTTCCAAGCTTTATCTATAGCTGAGCCTATTGAGAAGAGAACTCCTTCATTTGTTTCCTACAAAGATGCAAAGCTGGCCATTGAGCGTGGTGCAACCACTGGTTTAGGAAAAATGATTGAGTTAGAAGACAACGAGTCCCAGGCTGGCATAGGTTTTTCTTCTGGTACTTTCAACAAGCAAGGGCTATTCAAGAATGGAGGTTTTATCCATACCGGTCAAGATGAGGAGGCTGCTGCCGTTTTAGAAGAAGATACAAAGGATTCTGGCAATTTCATCATCCCTGGAGGGGTCTGCAACAATTGGGTCGCTGTGGATATTCCAACAGTTGTCCATAAGTCAACGTAATGATCACTTTGTTTAAAAACCCTTCTCCCATGCCAAAAGGAGGAGTGATGACATTGAGGGCGCATAAATACAATGATATTTTCATTCAATAAATTCATGTTAAATGTGTGTTTTTCCATTTATTTTCCCTTTTCGCTTTTGCATGAAATTGGTGATCACATAAAACCTCAAAATGGAATAAAATCAATCTTTTCATCTGCATAATGATTTTCCTTGTTTGAATTCTAAATCTTTTCATATCCAAAATCATTATGCAGGTTGATTTCTAAACCCATTGAACATAATGACCCAACACCATCTCCCAATTTTGAATCCCTATATTTGAGGCAGAGGAAGATGATGTTAAAGAGATTCCTGATGAGATCACCCGGCTACTTGAGCATGAAGAGAAGATCATTTAGCCGCATCTTGAGAATCTGGAAACAGTCAACTTGGGGTCTGAAGATTGTGTGCGAGAGGTAAAGATTGGGGCACTTCTGGAAGAATCTGTTAAGAAGGGGTTGATTAAATTGCTACGAGAATATGTTGACGTCTTTGCCTGGTCATATGAAGACATGCCTGATCTAGATACTGATATTGTGCAACATTTCCTACCTTTAAAGCCTGAGTGCGTGCCTGTGAAGCAGAAACTCAGAAGAACTCATCCTGATATGGCAGTGAAGATCAAAGAGGAAGTTCAGAAGCAAATCGATATGGGGTTTCTGGTGACTTCTACATATCCTCAATGGGTGGCCAATATTGTGCCCGTGCCTAAGAAAGATGGAAAAGTCCGGATGTGTGTGGACTATAGGGACTTGAATAAAGCTAGTCTGAAAGATGATTTCCCTCTACCACATATTGATATGTTGGTAGACAATACAACTAAATTCAAAGTCTTCTCGTTTATGGATGGATTTTCCGGATATAATCAGATTAAAATGGCACCCGAGGATATGGAGAAGACAACATTCATCACACCTTGGGGAACATTCTGTTATCGAGTGATGCCCTTCGGTTTGAAGAACGCCGGAGCCACGTATCAACGAGCTATGACTACCTTGTTTCATGATATCATGCACAAGGAGATTGAGGTATATGTTGATGATATGATTGCTAAGTCAAGAACGGAAGTTGAACATGTAGAGCATTTGTTGAAGCTTTTCCAGCATTTGAGGAAATATAAGCTTCGTCTGAATCCCAACAAGTGTACATTTGGAGTCTGTTCTGGCAAGTTATTGGGCTTCATTGTTAGTGAAAGAGGTATTGAGGTTGATCTTGCAAAGGTCAAAGCAATACAAGAGATGTCTGCGCCCAAAACTGAGAAGCAAGTCCGAGGTTTTCTTGGTCGCTTGAATTATATCTCCAGATTCATATCCCACATGACTGCCACATGTGCGCCTATATTCAAGCTCCTCCGGAAAGATCAGTCCCATGATTGGACCGAGGATTGCCAGAAAGCTTTCGACAGTATTAAAGAATATCTGTCTGAGCCTCCGATTCTGTCTCCGCCTGTAGAGGGAAGACCTTTGATCGTGTATCTGACTGTTCTTGAAGACTCGATGGGTTGTGTCCTTAGTCAGCAAGACGAATCAGGGAAGCAGGAGTATGCTATTTGCTACCTGAGTAAGAAGTTCACTGATTGTGAGTCTCGATACTCAATGCTTAAAAAGACATGTTGTGCTTTGGCTTGGGCTGCTAAGCGCTTACGCCAGTATATGATAAATCATACGACTTGGTTGATATCCAGAATGGATCCAATCAAGTACATCTTCGAGAAGCCTGCTTTAACAGGGAGAATTGCCCGTTGGCAGATGTTGTTATCTGAGTATGATATTGAGTATCGAGCTCAGAAGGCTATTAAAGGTAGTATCTTGGCTGACCATTTGGCACATCAGCCTATTGAAGATTATTAGTCAGTTCAGTAGGACTTCCCGGATGAGGAAATTCTGTATTTGAAAGTGAAAGATTGCGATGAGCCTACACTTGATGAAGGGCCAGAGCCTAGTTCCAAATGGAGTATGGTGTTTGATGGCGCTGTAAATCAGTATGGAAATGGTATTGGGGTCGTGATTATTACTCCTCAGGACGCGCATATTCCTTTTACAGCAAGGCTAACTTTCAAATGCACGAATAATATGACTGAGTATGAGGCCTGTATTATGGGATTGGAGGAATGTATTGATCTAAGGATCAAGCATCTCGATGTATATGGTGATTCGACCCTCGTTGTTAATCAGATTAAGGGTGAATGGGAAACGAATCAGCCTGACCTCATTCCATACAGAGATTATGCGAGGAGGGTTTCAACGTTCTTTACTGAGGTTGACTTCCATCATATTTCTCGAGATGAGAATCGGATGGCAGATGCTCTTGCTACGCTTGCTTCAATGATTATGGTTAAATTGTGGAACGAAGTCCCCAATATCACCGTGATGTTGTTGGACATACCAGCTCATGTATTTGCAGTAGAAGCAGTAAAAGATGATAAGTCGTGGTATTATGATATCAAGTGTTTCCTTCAGAGCCAGATTTACCCGCCTGGGGCATCTGTAAAAGATAGGAAGACTTTGAGGAGATTGTCAGGCAGTTTCTACCTCAATGGCGAAGTGCTTTACAAAAGAATTTTTGACATGGTTCTGCTCAGATGCGTGGATAGACACGAAGCAGACCTGTTGATGACTGAGGTCCATGAGGGTTCATTTGGTACTCATTCCAATGGACATGCCATGGCTAGAAAGATGTTGAGAGCAGGCTACTATTGGCTGACAATGGAGTCTGACTGCTGCAAATTCGTGAAGAAATGCCACAAGTGTCAGATTTATGCTGATAAGATTCATATTCCCCCGACACTTTTGAATGTGATCTCATCACCATGGCCTTTCTCCATGTGGGTAATTGACATGATTAGCATGATAGAGCCGAAAGCGTCCAATGGACACAGATTTATTCTCGTAGAAATTGATTACTTCACCAAGTGGGTTGAAGCGGCGTCGTATGCAAATGTGACCAGGCAGGTGGTCGTGAAGTTTATCAAGAATCAACTCATATGCCGATATGGTGTGCCAGATAAGATCATTACTAATAATGGATCTAACTTGAATAACAAGATGATGAAAGAGCTGTGTAGTGAATTCAAGATTGCACATCATAATTCTTCTCCGTACAGACCCAAGATGAATGGGGCTGTTAAAGCTGCTAATAAGAATATCAAGAAGATTATCCAGAAGATGGTTGTCACGTATAAAGATTGGCATGAGATGCTGCCATTTGCTTTACATGGATATCGTACATCTGTCCGCACGTCAACAGGGGCAACCCCTTTCTCTCTTGTTTATGACATGGAAGCCGTACTCCCAGTAGAGGTGGAGATCCCATCAATGAGAGTCTTGATGGAAGCCAAGTTGACTGATGCTGAATGGGTTCAGAGTCGTTATGACCAACTAAATTTGATAGAAGAGAAGAGATTAACTACCATGTGCCATGGTCAGTTATATCAGCAAAGAATGAAGAAAGCTTTTGATAAGAAGGTCAAGCCTCGTGTGTTCCGAGAAGGTGACCTTGTGCTCAAGAAAGTCTTGTCTTTCACGCCCAATTCCAGGGGCAAGTGGACTCCAAACTATGAAGGTCCATATGTTGTTAAGAGAGCCTTTTCAGGCGGTGCTTTGATACTTACAACTATGGATGGGGAGGATTTCACTCGTCCTGTGAATTCAGATGCAGTCAAGAAATACTTCGCCTAAAAAAACAAAAAAAAAACTGAATAACTCGCTAAGTTGAAAACCCGAAAGGGCGGCTTAGGCAAAAAATGAGCTATCTCGGTGGATTGAAAACCCGAAAGGGCGGTCCAGGCAAAAGTTAGAGACATGAACAATGAATATAGGTATCCCGCTAGATTGAGTACCTCTTCCTGGGGAAATCTAGGCAAAAATTAGGGATTTGGCAAGTAACTGCATCCTGACAAGACTTTGTTCTACAACTCTCGTCCGTCAGAGATCCTTGCTCATTATCAGCCAAAGCTTCAAATACATCGGATTCAGAATTGGTGGAGAAATGGTCATTATGTTCAATGTAGCCCTTTTCCAATATATATCACCAATTTCAAATTTGTAAAGATCTATGGAGCCTGCCATTCGCGGACTACCATTCTATCAAATAAATTTGAGCCTTTTATCCAATTATTGGTACTCTTATCTGTTTCTATTCAACAAATGTTTTGCATGTTTTGATTAAGAAAATATCATTGTTTTAAACGATCAAATTTTTTATATAATTTGTTTTTAAACAAAGTGAACATTCAGAATGACGAAAGGATACTTAGGAGATCCTCAGTGCTCTCCCAAGGGTGGTACGATCCCCAACAGGGTAAGATTTTTGTCCATATTCCTGGCATGATTGTATCTCCTCCCTCTAGAACCCCTTGTGGTTTATCCTACCAAGTGGATTGCTTGTTGAGAGTCACCTCTCTTCCCTTCAGCAGAGTAGCAATCTTTCTTCCTCAGCAGCTTGGATCTCTTTGGGCAAGAGCGGTATTTGGTGGTTGATCCCGATAAATCCTTTATCTCCTCGGAAGATTCCCCAGTAGAGTTGTTGGTGTGGTGGACCTTGTCTGTGATAACTCTCGTCCCCAACTGGAATGATTGATGATTCATCCCTTGCAGAGTTCTTTGCTTCCTGGTATCTCTGATCCCCAGCAGATTGGATATTCCCCGGTGAACTTGGCTTTCTCTCTTGAGATGTAGTACTGGGTGGTTGATTCCTGGACCTGGTTGTGTTAGATATGTCTGTCTGTCAGCATACATCATACATAAACCACGCATATTCATGCATAATTATAACATTCAGATATTCATGTTGCATTCTTTGCCATATATCGTTGTTTGTTGTCTCCTGCTATTTGGTGATATACTTCCCCGAGCAGATGTGTGTGTTTGATCTCTCCATAAAGAGCCAACTCCATAAGCAGAAAGCGTCTATCCTTTCTTCCATATTCCCCACCGGGTTATATCCTCGTGGATGTCGATTGTTTTTGTTCCTTCCCAACACATATACTGGGATGGTTTTCCCCATTGAGTTATATCCTCACCGGGACAAGTCTTGATTTGGTGTGCCTATCTAGTTTGATCCTAGATCGGTCTCTTGAGACTCTTTTCCTGTTTCCCCGTGGTAAATGAATAATTGCTCAATAATTAGTAATTATTATCCCCGGCGGAGTCTGTGTTTCTCTACCCTCATACCGGTAGTTGTAAACCCCATTTCTTCCCTTTCTGCAGAGTAACTATTTTTGCTCATCTTTAATTGGTGACAGTTATCTTCATCCAATATTCGGTGATGATATCCCCTCATCTGCTTGGATAATTGCCCTGATTATGCAATTTATCCCCAGCAGGTCATCTCTCGTCTACCTTGTTGTTGTTGGTAACGATTGTTTCTCCCCTGAATTGGTCATCATTATATACCTAGTTTCGGTATCCCGATGCCTTTTCTTTTCGGTCGATTTATCCTTTATTAACCCAGTAAACGGTTGTGGATAATCGTCCATGCGAGTATATTATCTATGTTCTGACGGTAATAGATAGTATATCTCATGCACTCTCGGGTCTGAAGCCTTTTGTTCTTCCCCAGTTGAGTAAGATTCGTATCCCCTTTGTGGAGTCGAATATCCATCCTGTAATCGAGTTTGCTTTTAGCCCTCTTTTGGATGATGAGTGTTTTGGGAATATTCCCCAATTCACGCCTTGGTTGGTCACCTATTATATGCCCAGTAACCGGTATCCCTGGTGTTCCTTCCTCTCTGCTCCCTATTATGACTTTTTGTCCCCTGTGGAGTCAGAATCCCTGAGTTGAAGTATACCTTTTAGGTTTTCCTCAGACGTTTTGAAGTTTTGATATCTCTCACCCCTATACCGGTCTTGGATATTCATCTCTTCCTGAGCATGTTGTATCTCTCACCCTCATACCTGGCGTTCAGATCACATGTCTCCTTGAGCTTATTACCCAGTAACCGATAATACCTCGTCCCGCTGCTTCCCCAGGAGTGTCCTTGTGGACATCCCCAGCGAAGTCCCTTAGTGGATTGTTTTCATCCGAATTTTATCCGAAGTATCCGCTGTGGATAGTTTTTTGCTGTATTGGCATATTCCCCAATACATGCATCTTCGAGTCAGCTTGAGTCTTTCCATTGGATCTTTTCCCTTTGGAATTCTGTTCCCCATGCTTTGAGTCGTGACCTGCTCGCGCATTTTTATCCCTTTTCTATCCCCAGGAGAGTCCCCAGGGTCTTGATCCCATGGAGTGAATTGCTCATATGGATTATCAGTGGCTTCTGATTTCTTTGCCTTTGTGGACACATATCTCCACAGAGTGCTACCATTTTTCATACCTACATTTGCATCATGAGGTCTCTTAGGGACCAAAATTCGTCTCTTTGTTATTACTTAAGCCCATTCTACCCCGTCGAGACGAAGATTTTAACCTTCACTTCTCCGGCTAGAATGACCTTAAATAGGGGCATCTGTAAGACCCCAATTTTGACCCTAAGATCCCTCATGGCATCATAACATTGCATTTGCATTGCCTCAAGGATCTTTAGCATCTTGGTTCCCTTTGCCTTTGGGTGGGACTCCTTGTGATTGGTTTGAGATCACCAAGCATGCTTGAATTATACATCATTGTTTCTCTTACTTTTGTTTACTAACCAAAAACACAAAAATGTGTCACTAACATCTTTTGTTTGAAGCTTGAGTATCATCCAAGACACTTTGTGGGTTCTATTTAGATGATCAGTCAACACAAGGGAATGGCTTGAGATACTTCCAACAGGTTCGAATGGGGTCTATTCGTCAGTCAAAACGTTAATCTTGAAGGAGCAAAAGTTTGTTCATGAGCTGTCATGCTCGCTAGGCGAGCAGAATGGGTCGCCTAGCGAGTCCCAAGAAAAGCCACCAAAATCACCTACGCTCAGAGGAATTTCTTGAACTGTCATGCTCGCTAGGCGAAGCCCACGTGTTTAAAAAAAAAAAGAACGAAAAACGAAAATAAAAATAAAAATAAATAAATAAATAAATAAAATATAACAGAAAATGTTTGGACTTGGGCCTCTCTCATTTGAGCCCACAGGTCCACAAAAATCAGGTTATAAATTCAGAGTTTCAGTGAAACAAAAGGCCATCCTATTCCTATTACCCTGGCAGGGAAAAAGATAGTGAGAGAAGAGCTAACAGAGTTCAGAGCAACCTCCAGAGACTGAAGGGAACTCCTCGGCAAAGAACCAATTCCCTCTCATATAAACCCTAAGAGTGCTTTGCAAACCCAACCGTGCCATTCAATTTCATCGGTCTCTCCAATCAGGTTTGCCCTTATCCCCATTACTCTATGCTTTTAATTTGAATACTCTGAATGTGTGAGGTATCGTTCAGTTTTTGCCCACGGGTTTAGATATGCATGAATGTGTAAACAATACCTTGAATGTTTTGATCACTTAATTTCTGAGATGGATGCCATAGGGTTTGGAGTCCCTAAAATCGTATTGTTATCAATGGGAAATCCAGAACCCGCAGGCGCTCGCTAGCACCTTCGCTAGGCGAGCCTGCAGCGAAGCTTCGCTAAGCTTTCGCTAGGCGATGCAGCAGCGATCGCGACAGTAGTTGTTTTTTTTCCTGTTTGCTCTAACCTGTTTTGTGTTTGTTATGGCATTGTTTTCTCCTAATTCCGTCATATTACTCTAACCTATTTGTTGAGTTTTTGTGAGGGCTCATATGACTCTTGCAGAGATGGCTTGCCTGGTGTTCCACTTTATTTGTGGGGTACCACCTGGAGGTCTATTCCGATTACCTGTACTGACTCGCTTTCTTTGATGGTGTTTAGCTTGGAAGAGTCTTTGGGTTTCTTATTTATCTAATTGCTGTTACTTCGGATCTTTATCCGTACGGTAGATCTCTCGATCCCTTTACTTTTCCCGCATGTTACCGATTTCTTAGGTTTCGTATAGCCTCTCGTGGCATGTCATTTAAGGTAGCGCGATTCCTTCATCTAGGACTGCCTTTTTGCATGAGCATCCCTAAACACCCCAAGCTCATTGATTTTTCTTCTCCTAAGAACACGTTATCTCCTTCTACTACAGGCGAGTAAGTCTCCAAAGGTCGAGCATCCGGTAGATTGCGTAGTAACGTCGTTCACCCCAAAACACAACTCTTACCCCATAGGTGGTCGAACTACGTTTTGCTCTGATTTTCATCCCAGATGAGATACGTAGGCATAAGACGCGATGTCTTAGCGAGCACACTCCTCTTTAACCTATAGGTAGCCGAGCTACGAAGACTTTGATTCTCAGATTCAAATGAGATACGTATGCAGTGGATGCGACGTCCGTGCGAGTCATTTTCTTTTGACTCCTTCTTTTAGTAAGTAGTACATTAGATAAACATACACGCTTTTCTCATCCCTTCAATCATGTTTGCAGAAATAAATTTTCAAAAAAAACAACAACCTTTGCAACAAATGTGAAAAGGGCTCCCTAGGAGTACCTAGGATGCTTTGGGTTCCTAACACCTTCCCATTGCATAACCAACCCCCTTACCCAGATCTCTGACATTTTTACTAGTTTTTGATTCGATAAAACTTTTAGGTTTTTGTTCGCTTTCTAACCATTCCTTTGGATAAATAGAAGTGAGGTGGCGACTCGACTTGTATGATTTACCTTGGATTTAGTCAATATCTCTAATGGTAACGAATACCCCGCTACAGTGCAGGCATAGCTCGTATGGCCTTTAGTTTCTCGGGATCTACTTCGATGGCACGTTTACTGACGATAAAACCTAAAAATTTGTCGGATCTTACCCCAAATGTGCATTTGTTGGGATTAAGCCTCAATTTGAACTTCCTCAGCCTCTCAAACAGCTTTTCTAGATTGACAAGGTGTTCTTCTTCGGTTTGAGACCTGGCTATCATGTCGTCGACGCAGACCTCAATCTCTTTATGGATCATATCGTGAAAGAGAGTGACCATGGCTCGTTGGTATGTGGCACCAGTGTTCTTCAATCCAAAAGGCATCACCTTGTAGCAGAAGGTGCCCCATGGTGTTATGAAAGTGGTTTTCTCCATATGTTCTTGAGCCATGCAGATCTAGTTATAACCGGAGAAACCATCCATAAAAGAGAAAACAGAGAACTGAGCGGTATTATCTACTAGCACGTCAATGTGTGGCAGTGGGAAGTCATCTTTGGGACTTGCTCTATTTAGATTTCTATAATCTATGCACATTCTTACTTTGCCATCCTTCTTAGGTACAGGCACAATGTTAGCTATCCATTAAGGATAATTGGAGCCCGCTAGGAAGCCGACGTTGAGCTGCTTTTGTACCTCCTTCTTGATTTTCATAGCCATGTCGGGACGGGTCCTTCGTAGATTTTGCTTTACTGGAGGGCATTCTTCTTTAAGGGGTAGATGATGGACCACAATGTCAGTATCGAGGCCGGGCATATCTTGGTATGACCATGCAAACACATCTTTGTATTCCTTCAAGAGCTCAATCAATTTTGTCTTCACCTTGTCTTGTAGAGAGGAGCCGACTCAGACTTCTTTCGCTTCCCCATTTGTCCCAAGATTAATCACTTCCACCGATTCTTCGTGCGGCTGAATGACTTTTTCCTCCTGCTTGAGCAGCCTTACCAATTCTTCTGGGAGTTCAGCCTCTTCCTCACACTCTTCATCAGCTTGATTAATCGGGTTGTCAAAGTTGTATGAGACTGTAGCAGAATTGTCATTGGTGGTTGTCGAGGATGATCTGCATGATATAAGGTCCACGCTTTTATTGGTATGAAAGAAAGGATGATTTAAAAAGATTTTTTTTTTTATAAAAAAAAAAGAAAAATTCCATTTAAAAAAGGTGAAATAAATAAATGAAAGGCAAGGATCTCAAAATTGACCGCGAACATGAACCCTTTTTCATTAATGATTAATAAGGAAATTTAATGAGGCCCTACAAATGATTCCCCCATGCCTTGGGCTTGACATGGGTTCTTTTGATAAAAAAAGGAAGGAAAACAACATTGGGAATAACATTTCAATCAAGGTCACTTTAGGTATTTCAATCTCGGTCCATTTGGTGGCACCGTTTCCATCAGTCTTTGTGAAGATCAACCCATCATCATCATCTTCTTCTTCTTCTTCTTCTTCTTCTTCTTCTTCTTCTTCCACGACACAGATACGGTTGTCATCTAGGTAACCAGCATTTGAGAAGTTTTCGGATAGAGGGAACACTGATCCCCTTGTAGCTATCGGCGCGGGCTTCTTCAAATTCTGGGAGTTGTATCCCAAACCGGTGCGGTCCTTGTTGGCAGGAAGTTCAAGCAATCTTCCCCATCCTTGGGGGTGTCCATCCTTTATGATTGTCAGGGCGTCTTTAAGAGATGCCATGGGAGATTCGACATCTTTGGATTCGTCCTTTGCTGGGCAAACCATTTCAACATTGATAACTTCAAATGATTGGAATGGGACTTCCCTTATCTCCCCTTCTCCTTCAACGTATCGGAAAGATGCGAGGTGACTTACGAAAATGTCCTCCTCACCCTCGACAACAACTAGTTTATCATCAGCTAAGAATTTCAATTTTTGGTGGAGCGTTGAAGTGACTGCACCATCTGAATGGATCCAAGGCCTCTCAAGCAGACAACTGTAGGCTGGATAGATATCCATTACGAAGAAAGTGATAAGGAAAATATGGGGACAAATCTTCATAGGAAAATTCACCTCACCGATTACAGTCCTTCTAGTCCCATCAAATGCTCTTAATATAAGCTCACTCGGCTTCATTACGAGTCCTTCAACGGTTAGTTTAGCAAAGGAGCTCTTAGGCATCACATTGAGGGAAGACCCAGTGTCTACCAAAACTCTTGATAGGACTGTGTCTACACACTCAATAAAAATATGGAGAGCCTTGTTATGATTCCTCCCCTCGGCAGGAAGCTCTTCATCACTGAAACCCAAGCTTAAGCTAGTAGCGATATTGTTAACTACTCCTTCAAACTGACAAACAGATATCTCTTGTGGTACGTGAGCTGTCCTCAGAAGTTTTACCAAAGCATCCTTATGGGCCTCCGAGCACATTAATAAAGACAACATTGAGATCTTCGAGGGTGTCTGGTTAAGCTGATCAACTACTCGATAATCGCTCTTCTTGATAATGTGTAAGAACTCGTCTACTTCATTGGCAGGTGCGGGGTCTTGTCTTTGCTAAGCACCATCAATTTGTTTGCCTTTGTCTGAAGTTGAAGGATTGATAGTCCCAATTGGAGTGGGTGTCGGTGCAAATACCCTTCCACTTCTCGTGATTCTGCTAGTGCCGATGATATTGACCATTAGATCACTAGACTTTAATGACTCTTCTTGAATCTTCTGACCATGAATGTAGACTGAGGTGTCATACATCCACGAGACTGCCTTGGTGTCAACATATGGGAATGGTGTGGGAACTGTTATTATGATTGGAGTAACAGGATTTGTCGACAGAGTTAACTGAGAGAAGTCATATGGAATTTGCAGAGGAGGGACTTCGTCGTATGGTATCTCGAGGGTAGACACATCTTCCTTTGTGGTCTGACAGTCTACCACCAAGATCCCTCGGTTCATTAATTGTTGTATGACAGACTTCAATGTTCTACATTGTTGTGGGTTAATCAGACAGTGTTCACAGTCATTACTACAGATGGGAAAGGCATTATCCTTCATTAAAGAATTCTTGATCTCGATGAGTGGTGTTTTTAACTCGTCCACACAGGACATCAATCTCCTTCCATTGTCAGCTTCCATCCTATTCACTGATGCATTTTTGTGAGGGGGCATCGAGTTATTATTTACATTCGGCCCCTTGGGGGAGAATGTGATTGCCTTAGAATCAATAAGATTTTGAACCTTGTACTTTAATGCTTTACAATTCTCGATCGAATGCCAGGAGCGCCAGAATGAAATTCACAGCGGGCATTTGCTTCATAACCGGGAGGAAGAACTGCTAGTGGGGGTCCTAACTCCCTTAGTTGTATAAGTGATCCCCTCAATAAATATGGTAGAATGTGGCTATAAGGCATGGGAACTGTGTCAAATCTTCTCTCGGGCCTTCACATCCTTTGTTGTTGTTGTTGATATTGTAGTTGCTGACGTTGCGGTTGTTGTTGATACCGTTGTAGTTGTTGAGTTTAAACAGGAATTGAAAATGGTTGTTGTTGACTTGGTTGGATGGGAGCTATGGCAGCTACTTGTAGATAAGTGAGATTTCTTATTCGAATGATAGAGGCAGCATTGGTCTCGCCTTCTCGTTTTTTACCGTAGGGAACAAAAGGTTTCTTTGATGCACTAGAAGTACTGGCAGAGTTCTGGATCTTTCCCATTTTAATCATATTTTCTATCCTTTCACCGGCTAATACCAGTTCGAAAAAGCCCGAAGAGGTGCTCCCTACCATTCTATCAAGGTATGGACCTTGCAGGTTTCCCATAAACATGTCCTCCAGTTCTATTTCTAGCAATGGGGGTTGTACCCTAGCAGCTAATTCCCTCCACCGCTGGGCATACTCTTTGAAGGACTCCTCAGACCTCTGAGTCAGATTTTGCAACTGCGTGCGATTAGGTGCCATATCAGTGTTGTACTGATAGTGCTTGAGGAATGCTTCATCCATTTCCCTCCAGGTGTGGATATGGTTGCCCTCAAGTTGCATGTACCAATCCAAAGATGCCCCACTGAGGGAATCCTGGAAAAAATGCATTAAAAGTTGATCATCGCTGGAATAGGGAGCCATCTTTTGGCAGTATGCCCTAATGTGTGTCCTAAGGTCGCTATTTCCCTTATATTTTTCAAAGTCCGGAACTTTGAACTTGGCCGGAATGATGACCCCAGGTACTAAGCACATTTCTGCCGCATCAAGGCCAAAAACATCAATGCTCCCCATTGCCTTGAGCTTTTCCTCGATAGCCTTTACCTTCCTCTCCACCTTGTTGGTTGCCGAACCGAAGGCGTCATCCTGAGAAGCATCCCTTGGGTTGAAGAATGCATCGAGTTGGTCGTCTGTCTCAAAATATGAGGACGATGATTGTCGTTTGGAACACCGCTGGGTGCAATAATGTTAATTGGAGGATCAACTTGAGGAACTGGAGTCGGAATCTTGGCTGCTGAAGGGGTAGGAGGATTGGTAGTACTAGCACGTTGGTTCATTTCTTCTTACATTTTTGCCATAACCTTTTGGCCTCTTGCGACTGCTTGAATATTCTCCATCAACTTCCGCATTTGGGACCGTATTTGGGATACTTCTTCCTGAAGGACAACTTGGTTCTCTTGAAGTTGCTCAATGACAGCTTGTCGACGTCCTCGCGTATCGTACCGAAAAGTCAGCTTTGGAGAGTGGTTCTGGAAGGAAAAAGGGGTGGATGGATGAGTTTTTTTATGTTTTTGTGTTTCGAAAGATGCATATGATGCTTGTGTTAAAGCAAAGCTCTTTTTATTTATTCATGTTTATTCATTGCAAAAACTACTTGACGATTCACGTTCACAATCATGAATAAAGGAAAACACAATAGAGAAAAATCCCAACTTTCATTCATCCTTTGAAGGGAAAACAGACAGCAATACATAGAAGTTACAAAATACAAGTAATGGAAGCAAATAAACCAACTAGATATCCATCCTAAAAGTGATCCCCTGAGACTTGCGGAGAGCTTAAATGTCGGTGATGAGTTCAGCCATAGTTCTTTTGCAGAACTTGACGAAGTGGTAGACCTCTTTGGGGGTATTATCTGGGCACATGATCAGATCTGCCTCCTTCAACTTGTCGGGAAAGTCTTGAAGGGCATAGTTGGTTAATACCGTCATGTTGGTGTACTTGTCCCTCCATTCTTCGTAAAAGGCTTGAAGATTATGGATGATTTCGTCCCTTTGAACAATGGCAACTTCGAATCCATGGCAACGCTTCTCCCAATGTCTGCAGTTATTTTGCAATTCTATAAATGCTTGGTCATAGATTCCCCTCTTCAAGTTCTTGATTTGCTCGCAAGCTCGTCTAAGGTTGAACTGCTCACACATGAAGCTTTGGTGAATCTTTTCTTTCTCTAGTTGCTCCTTGGCTAGAAAATCCTTATACTCTTTTAGAGTGGTCCTTAGGTCGAGAATCTGGGCCTCATAATCTTCCCCCGCTTCTTTCTTCATGGCAATAGACCTCTCGACAGTATTTTCAAGGTCCTTGATAATTCGGGATGCTCTATCCAACTCCTCGTTGCGGAAGTCTAGCTCAGAATTAGCTCCTTGTAAAACTCCACCAACCCAAACTCTTTGTCCCTCAGCTAATCGGAGCCTTTTCTTGCTATCTTCAAAATTTTCACAGACTTGCTTACCCTTATCCTCCAAGACGTGGTTACGTTCCTTGGCACGATTGAGTTGGACTCGTAGTTGAGTGTTTTCCAACTCGAGCTCTTTGATTTGGCTGGTAAGTTTGTCCATGTCCTCTTGTAGGATAGGCTCGGGCTCAGGCATCAACGGGAATGAAGAAGGATCAAACAGAAACGACATCTTAATCATCCTAGCCCTCTCTTTTACCCACACATAGTAGGGTTCCTTGGCTAGGATATTTTTCTTACCCCATTCATGGTCAATACGGACTATGCTTGTCCAAGCTTTTCTCACTCTTTTCACATTTGAATCAAGCGGATCCACGGTATTGATGACAAATGGAATGAAATCTCTTTCCTCGGGGGGACTTGTCATGGCGTACCCTAGTTGTCTCTTGAGTATAGCAGGGTTGTAGTTGATGTAACCTTATGTTCCTATCAAGGGTACGTTACAGAACTCTCCACATCTTGCGATGACATCCTTTGTATGCCATTCCCTCCTGTACCATAGAATTGAGTTGGCAGAGAGAGATGCGAACCTTTGCGGCCATGTCAGTTTGTTTTCGGGGAAGAGTCCATTTTGAGGCATGCAGGCCCTCATCCAAAGATGTAGCATAAGAGCACAACAAAGGAAAATACCTCCCTTCTTCTCATGCCTTGTATGGAAGGTATGGTAGAAATCGGCAAGTAAAAAAGGTACCAGATTCTTTTTTAAAAAGACTTCAACTGCTAATTGATCCACGAACTTGTCCAGATTTGGGAAGAGGACAATTCCATGAATCAAAAGTGCCAAGGTTGCACTACAAAAGTCAGGTCTTCCTTTTTTAATCATTTCCCAAGCATGGGCTTCTAGGAACTTTTGAGTTAAACCTTTGAGGGATCCTTTAATGCCCCAATTATCCACTAGCTTGTTGGTGTTGATACCCAAGGTGAGTGAGAGCTCGGTCAAACAGAAGCCTTCTTCCAATTTCGGGAAAGGGTTGTATTCTTTGATTGGTCGATTGGGGAGTCTCTCGAGGTATTCCAAGGTTGGAGAGATTTGGAAGTCGGGGAAAGTGAAGCATCTTAAAGGGACGTCATAGTATTGGGACATTATAGTGATAACACTATAGTCAACCTTCTCGGTTAGAAGATCTACGATGTTCCCAAAATTGGCTCTAAGCTTGTTGTCTTTGAGAGCTACGACCTTTGAACAGAGGACCTTTAATGAACTGATGTCGGGACTCTTGAAGCGGAAAGAAGAAGTGTTTTTCCTTGTTGAAGTATCCATGATTGCATCGGAAAATAGTCTTGCAATTCTGCATCCGAACAAACTAAAAGTTTAAGAGCTTTGCTTATTATTTTGATGATGAATTAATGTATGAATGAATTATTGGTTTATTATTTCCACAGGATTTGAGGCATGAGTTCATGGTTTTGGACCATCATGACGAAGCATGGAGTTAATAATGACTGCTTAGTAAACCAAGGTTCTTGCTTTGTATGATCTAAGGCTTTTGGAAAATTGGGTGTAAGACACTGTCCCTAGAGTCATGGACTTCCTTGACTGTCAGCCTCTTATGTCAATTTACTTGCCAGGCGACTGCTCCATCAAAGTCATCTACTCTAAGTGAGATCTTCGTATCGACCCTTACGAGAAAGGCACCTCGGTGGCCTATACTACGCGACCATCGGTCTAGGCTAGCCATAGTTTTAAAGGTTCTAAAAGGGGTCTTAGGGTCATTGACTCTAGTAAAAGAAAAGATGCTTACACCGAAAGCACGACGATCATCAATCCCCTTAAGAGAATCTACCACTAAGTGAGGTTCTCGTACAACTTTAACGAGGAAGGCACCTCGCGGATCAATACTACTCAACCTCTCCTATCTCAAGCAAACTCTCAGACTCAGGTGGGGACTCCTTCACACAAGGTTTTTTTCTTTGCAATCATTATTGCTTCCAAAAATTCTTCGTCACAGAGTCAGGGTTTCGGACCAACAGGCAAACAAAGAAAATATGCACATGTTAGCAAAGAAAGCAATATATACAGAAAAAATAGATAACAGATAAATTTCAACGTACGTAAAAGAGGAACAACCCAAACTAGGATACACTTGCTTAGGGAATTTTTGGTCCCCAACAGAGTTGCCAGCTGTCGCTACCGGGATTTCACGATAACGAAACCGGGACTAAAGAGATGCCAAAGAGAGGCAAAGTCAAGAAGAGTCGCCACCGAATTTTATTTAGTTTACCTCTATCGGAGAGGAGAGGGGAAATAGTCGATAAAACCCTCGGAAAAGAGACGCGCACGGGAAGCGCTAAAAGAGAATAAGGAATCGGTCTCACAACCGAGATTTGGGTTCGGAAGTCGGTTACGTAAGGGGAAGGTATTAGCACCCCTTACGTCCATGCTACTCCATGGGAACCATTTGGGTTATTTTACATACATGGGATTTATCTATTATTGTTTTATTTTCAAAAGAATGTGTGAAAAGAAGGGGGTGTTTTTGTTATTATAGTGCTCGCCAAGGATTGAGGCCCTTGTGCCTACGTATCACTCATTCGGGGATGAGGAATCAGAGCTCCGTAGTTCAGAGTAGAAAATATTTGCGTGTTGGTTGATTTTACCTTTGAGAAAAGGGTTTTCAGGATGATGCCCTAAGGCACAAAAATGAGTTTGATGAGTTGTATTGTTTTTTTAACCTTGAATAAGGGTTTTATGAAAGAATGTTTGTGATTATTTTGTACTAAAGTCTATGGACGTAGGTGATTATTCTAGACAACAAGCCAAGCGTCTTGCGTCTAAAATAATCAGAGTAAGGGTAGGAATGCTCCATTCTTACTCATTCTCCACCACTTAAGGCTCGTGGCGCACAATAATAATCGTAATTATTAAGTGTTTTGAATTTGGCTAAGAAAATGCCACTTGACGTTGAATCAAGGTTTTATTTTATTTTGATTATGAAATTTGGCTTATGCAACATGAATGCAAAGTAACCAATAAGAAATTAAAGAGTCTCATTGTAAGGTAGCCCAAGAGAAAGCCTTTTGTGTGCAAAAGTGACCTAAGCTAAACAAAGGATAATGGTCTTACAAACATGTCCCCCTAAGGTGGTGCCATGTTGCAATTCTTACAACATGCATGTAAGTTACGGATGAAAATCCAAATGTTTACAAAGTATCACAAAGAGTAAAGGAAGACTTCCAAGCCAAGGTCCTAAAATGAAATCCTCTAAGTCCAAGTTGATTAAGAGTGGAGTGAATATTTTTGGTCTTACCATTTGATCATGTTTTTGTTATTTTTAATGTATGATGACAATAAAATAAATAACAAGTAAATAAACATGCATGATGAGTTTGTACAATGATGATGATAACGAGTACTTGAATGTAAATTACAAGGTAATTGTATAAAAGTAAATCACAAGATAAATAATGACAATATACACATATCAAATAAGGTAAAATAAATCAAGAATTGATCATAATACACACATTTAGGATGTCACTCTTCATAAAATAACACATACTCCATACATATATCAAATAAGGTAAAATATTCTAATACATCTATCATCACTTGCTCACCTTCACTTAGGGTATCATCGTAGCATAAATCATCAAACAAACTTGCTTCACAGTAATTAAGTCTCAATAAAATACCTTATTTAAATTAAAACAATGTGGCAAAAATCTCCATTATAACATAAGCTCAAAACGTCAAGAGCATAACATACGACTCTCGATTTGCAAAACATAAATTGAATAAAATAATCAAACATTCCCAACCCTGATGTTACAGGATCAGAGAAATACTTATAAATTAATGATGAAATAAACGAAGTAACTCCGGGAGCTAATTTCCACTTACTGGAGCAAACTCTACTACTGAGTATCTACAAGATGTCCATGGTGGACAATATTAAAGCAAAGGGGTAGAGAAACAAAAAACTAATATAAATAATGTAAAGAATGCTAAGGTAGAGAATACACAACAAACACGCATTCATTACACATCCATCAACAACATGTTCTCACACCCAAATCATGACAACATTTACAGATTCACATCAAATCAACACATCATTAAAAATCAACTACATATGCAATCATGTATGCAAATGTACTCCACAAATGACTCATTATGCATGCGGTATCATTCATTAACACTCAAGCTCATCTCGCTCTGATCCCCACCATAGGACAATAGCACGCCAAATTGTTACCATCAACATAGGTAATGCTTCACCTATTCCCACATGAAACCGACAACTCATTCCCGATCCCCACCATATGACCAGAGCACACCAAATTGTTACCATCACCATATGTAACACTTCATTGATTCCCACCTGAAACTGACTACTTGGTCTTGATCTCCACCATAGGACCAAAACACACCAAAATTCGTTACCATCACCATATGTAATGCTTCTAGATTCCCACCTGAAATCGACTACTCGCTTCTGATCCCCACCATAGGACCAAAGCACATAAATGTTAGTAACCATCACCGTAGGTAACACTTCACTAATTTATTCATTAGAATTAGCTACCTGCTCCTGATCCATATTACCATATCAGAGCACACCAAAACTGGACCGAAGTCCGTACACCATGATGCACTCTCAACAACATGCATTATCAAAAAAAAGGTTCACCAAAAGGATCCCCATACACATCTCACCATTTATACAACACATAATTCATCATACCCAACAATCAATCCATGTCATGGCATCACTAAACAACAACAAACATCACCAACTCAACAAATGTAAATTCATAGGCATTTACTCATGTTACTCCACCAAACCAACAACACATCATCGTATAACCATAACGATTCGCTAACCTATCACACAAGTCAGCATAAACATTGTAAATAGGTACATAATTATAATTCAAACACTTCACCAAATATCACTGTGTGATATCTCTATGCGTTAGCTTTCCAACACTTCAAACCGCGCCTCAATCCGAGTCACGAAACTCAAGTTAAGCTCGAAAACGTCTCACTTAGTACAAAATCCAGGGAGGTGCTACGGCCACCCGTAGCACTCCCTAGAATAAAACCCCTCTTTAGGCGCGCCTCTCGTACAAAAACTCAAGGGCTGCTACATCTTCCCGTAGCACGTTCTACGGCCCGTAGTAGAGCCCATACAACCCCAAATTTCTCGCGATTTTATGCGTTTGCTCTTGTTTTTCAGTCGTTTATCAGACCCCAAACCCTAAGTTTTAACCTATAACAATCCCAAAATATACGATACATCATTCTACATGAAAACATATGTATTTTTATCATATCTTAACATATAACTCAATAAGACATCATTTATCTATGACTAATATCAATTTACTCAATTCATCATGGATTCATCATATCAACACATATAAGCACAAGGTCCATCAATAATTTTCAGAAACTCATCATAAATCGTTCATAAGAAGAAAAACCTAAGAACCCTAATGAGGTCAAGGACTCCTCATCACTATCCCATCATGCAATACACCTAATTGGTATCCCTTTCCCCTTTACCTTAGATTTCCAGCAATTGATGATGAATCAAGCAATCTCTATGGTCCCATCTTCAAAATCCTAGATTTTGCTCTTTCTCTCCTTTTGCCTTTTTCTCAAATTTCACATACTGACAAACTAGGATAATTTTCTCTTAATCCCAATATATCCTTAGGATTTTCTACACACTTCTTTCCAATTACCTCATTAATCCTTAACTTTCTTAATTAACATAATTGCCCCAACTCTCTAACTCACTGCTCCCCTCTATTTCTCCAAATTTCACAAATGACCCAATTCTATTATTTTACTATTTATTTTATTAGTTTGAGTACAACACTATTTATTCTAAGAATTAATTAAAATTTTAGTTAATTCTAAACAATCACACCAAACTCTTACTCTCTCTATACCTCTACTTCAAGGACACTTACCCCACTACCATACAACGCATAATTAAAAAACCAATTAATCAAATAAAATTCTAAATAATCCAATTAAAATAATTAATCGAATATGGAGTGTTACAACGGGCGTCATCCAGGTGACAGGCTGCCCGTCATCATGTTAGTAGGTGCGTATTGGCCTGCTGAGTTGGATTTTTGGTGTTGTTTTGTTGTGCGATCGGTGTTTGGCTACTGCTTGGTGTATTTTGATGAATTTTGGTGATTAATTGAATTATTTGATTAATATAATAATGTTGAGTTGTGTTGATGATGAGATACTTATGTGATGATCATATAATTGAGATTGTGGTGGGTAGTTCAGATGTGAGGACTACTTTGATGTTGTTATTTATAGTTAGATGTGTAACTATAAGCTATTGAGTTGTTATCATTGTGCAATATAATGTACATGCATCATATGTTGTCGTTATTGTGAAAGAGGCGAGTCACAAATTCAGATATTAGGACTAGTGATTTGTCTGGAGCTCAAATGAGGGGGCTCAGAGTTCAGATGTTGAGATCCAGTTCGTATGAAGAATCTTTGTTGAGTTGGTACCACATGCATGAGTTGAGTTATTGTTGCATTCCATTACATATAGGTTGTATAGATGAGTTGTTTTGGGTGTTGTTAAGTAATTGTTGTATTGATTTATGTAATCTAAATGTATGAAAGTTTATGTTTTACCTTTAGGCTACCCTTGCATTCTTTTGCACCGTTATATATTTTGAGAGTATTCTCACACCTTTACTTTGTTGTGGTGTTCTGTGCTCCTTCTTGGGGTACATACAAGCAGGTAGATGAGTATTTGCTTTAGAGCTGAAGGACCGTGTTGCGGATATTCTTCCCTTCTAGTTTTATGCATTTTAGATGATCTTTGCTCTAATCTGTAACACTGGGCGGACAAACATTATGTTTTGTTTTATTCTGAGTTATTGTTGCGAGATTAAATATTATAACTCCTGGTTTTGAGTTGCTTTGATATTGAAGGCATATTTCCCTGATTGAGTTTAATTTTAAATAAACATTATATTTGAACTTATTTGATTGATTAGCTGTTTTTAATGATTAATTCTAATACGATGAGCCTAAGTAAAGGAGAGCATGCGATGACAGGTGTTTTGAATTAAATGTTTTATTTTAATAAGTGTTACAAAGTAGGTTGAATATGGAAATTTTGTGACATCTTATGTGAACTAGTTGTTTATATTTGATTTATTCTGTATAATTTCGAGTGGGGGTTTTAGGGCGTTACACTTTTCGATAAAGTCCTTTTTGTAAGTAAAGTTGTAATTCTGGAAGGGTAGATTTGTAAGTTCGTCAAGGAGCTTTTGTTTATACCTTGGTTGAACATTTTATTAAGGATTGTTTAGGTTAGAAGCTAAACACGTAAAAATATTTCATTTGGGGATTGCGTGATCAAATCCTTGTTTAGATTCAAAGGCCCAGCCCGTGATAAGAGCTTTCATAGATTTTTGGTTAGCCCATGGTAAAACCATGGTTAGGTTAATCCTTAGCCCAATATTAAAAGCTTGATAAGGTTAGAGATTAACCCGGTATTAAAATCTCTCAGGTTATTGGTTAGCCCATGGTAAAACCAAGGCTTAAGGTTCGTGAGCTCACCCCGATGTTAAAAGCTTACAAATTTTGTTTAAAAGCTTGAAGACTAACCGCTCCAAGATTCTCATGCAAATGAGACTAACCGCTTCAATCAGCAGTTTAGGAATACTAACTACTTCACTCAGTTATTTATCATTTGGTTATAAGTCACTCTCAAACTTCATTTTTTCTTGTTTAAAAAGGGTTCGTGCGTATAACTTACTAAAAACTCTCAAGTTTATTGGATACTCTCAATACTAATTCTCGGGGACTGGACTAAAGCGTTTCTTGATTAAACCTGTATAACTCTTGGTGTTCTTATCTTCCCTTAACTCTACATTTCTGCAATCTATATTATGCTAATTTATTTTCCACTGCTTAATATTAAAATAGTTGTTGAAATCTTTTTAAACTCTGATGTTAAACCAAAAAGTTTTTCAAAACCATGTTTTTCAGAACCACAAAATTCACCCCTCTTGTGTGAGAAGTCACATGTCCAACAACTATAACACTCTTTCTAGACGTCCGTAGACTCTCAATTGACTAGGAGTACATGCGAGCTACGTTCGTACTACGAAACTCTCTCTAGATGCAAACCTACTCCCACTCTAGTATGATGCATGATAATCAGACATACACGAATTCCTCAAGAACATCCTTCCTCTCTTGAAACAAATTTACCTTGATTACCATATTAGGACTTTTTACAAGATTTTTCCACACATTTAATTTAATTGTCGCATTAGGGCTTCACTATGGTATTACCAGACATTCAACTTGATTGCCACATTAGGGCTTCTCAATATTTTACCAGATGTTGGACTCATGTCCTAATTCTTACCTTACAATAATTTATAATTCACATAATTATCCATCTCTCTCTCTCTCTCTCTCTCTATATATATATATATATATATATATATATATATATATATATATATATATATATATATATATATAAACTCAATCTAACCCCAAGAAACAGTTCCGAAATGAATTTACAAAACATAATACATTACAACAATAACTAAACATCAAGTAAACAAAATCCGTTCATCATAACACATATTCATCAAATCAAAACATGATATTAACATTCATATAAGTAAATTAGGGAAAAACACATCAAATTATCAAAATAACCTAGCTCGTTGATGATATGAGAGAGATTCATAACCTAGGGTTTACAAATAGTCATCTTGTAGGGAAACTCCCATTAAAATTAGAATGGATTTGGGGTTCAAAGGAAACCCCTCTACCATAAGACGCTAAAATATCAATGTTATAGAATAATACCCCCCTTATCTTATTATTGCAGAAATTCCCCGCGAAGCTCTCAACACTGGCGTAATCATCCTTTACATAATCTCTACGACGATCTTTTTGGAAAAAATGGAGTTTTCTCTTAGGTTTTTGGAGAAGAAAGGGTTCTTTGGAGAATAAGAGAGTGGCCAGGGTTTTCCTTTTCCCAAAGAAACACATGCTTCTTTTTTTATTTCCCTATTGTCTCTTTTTCTCTCTTTTTTTCTATTTTCTCTCCTTTTTCTTTATTCCCCTCGTTTTTTTTTCTATTTCTCTCCTTTTTCCCTCCCTCCTCCATATTTATCTCTTTTTTCTAAATTATAAATTAATTCTAAATAATAATAATAATAATACTAATAATAAATATAATAAAATCATCCAAAACACAAATACAAATTTGAATAACAATGAAATAATATTTTAATTATTTTGGGATGTTACAGTCTCCATGAAGGTGTGTCGATTTCAACAAGCAGAATGGCCTCCGACCCATACACTAGTGTGAAGGGAGTTTCCTTGGTGGTAAAGTGACGAGTGGAGTGATATGACTACAACACTTAGTGCAACTGTTCGACCCACAATCCCTTGGTGTCACCCAACTTCTTCTTGATCCACTTTAGTATTATTTTATTTACTAATTCTGCCCGCTCGTTCACCTGTGAATGAACGACCAAAAGAACTTGGATTGTACTCCTAAGTCATTGCAAAAGTCGATCACGGTAGTACTGGAAAACTGAGTTCCATTATCTGAAATGATAATTCCTGGTAAATCGAACCTACGCATAATTCTTTGCCAATAGAAGTGGTAGATCCTTTCTGTCATAATATTGAATACAACTTCCACCTTTATCCATTTTATGAAGTAGTCTACTTAATTAGGAACTTTTACTGGCCAAGAGCTAAAGAAAAAGTTCCTAGAAAGTCCACGCCCCACTGATGAAATGGACAGAGTGTTGTTATTGAATGGGGGTGTTCAGCTGGTGCATGATGTAAATTAGCATGCTTATAGAATTTGTCACATTTATTTAAAAAACCACGTTTTTCCTCATTATTGAAGGCAATTAGTAACATGCCCTCAATATATTGTAGGCCAAGGCCCGTTCGCCAATGTGGTTACTACAAGCCTATTGATGAACTTTAGATAAGACTGGGGCAATTTCGTGTTCACCCATGCACCTTAACACAAGAGAGACTCTTCCTATTTTATAGAGCCTATATGAAATCAAAATGTACTTTGATGCACGCTTTCGGGTTTGCTTCACCTCTAACTCGTCTTGTGGCAGTTCACCTGACTACAGATAATGAACTATAGGCATCATCTAACTGTCTGTCTGGGCGATGTTGATAGTGATTTTCTTAGCCACCTCGATGCTAGAGATGGATATAATTTATTGTATTACAATGTTGTTGAACCCTATTTTCTTTAACTGGAAATCTTGGATAACATGTCTTCTCTGGAATTTTGTTCCTTGGGCACATGCATTATCTCAAAAGTTTTGAAATGCTTGGATAAGTCACATACATTTTTTTAATATTTGATGAGTTAGGGATCATTCGCCCGATACTCATTGAAACCTTGATTTTCCACCAAGTGATAGTTTTTCTTGGCCTTTAGAGTTGATGCACCTACTTGAAGGTCCAGGGACATCCAATCATGTGGCAGTTCACCCTGACTACATGTAATGAACTATAGGCGTCATCTGACTGTCTGCCTGGGCGATGTTGATAGTGATTTTCTTAGACACCTCGATGCTAGAGATGGAGATAATTTATTGTATTACAATTTTGTTAAACCCTATTTTTTTAACTAGAAATCTTGGACAACAGGTCTTCCCTGGAATTTTATTCCTTGGGCACATGCATTATCTCAAAAGTTTTGAAATGCTTGGATAAGTCACATACATTTTTTTTTAATATTTGAAGAGTTAGGGATCATTCACCTGATACTCATTGACAACTTGATTTTCCATCAAGTGAGAGTTGTTCTTGGCCTTTAGAGTTGATGCACCTACTTAAGGTCTAGGGACATCCCGACGATGACAACTTTATACTCAACCTGATTATTACTACCCTTGATTTCAAGCTTCATCAATTACTTAATCAATAGATCATTTGGTCCTTATAGCACTATCCCAACACCACTCCCTTCCACGTTAGAGGTACCATACACTAAAAAGGTCCAAGTAGGGGAAACCTCCTCGCCAATCGACGTACTGAACTCTGCCAAAAAATCTCCCAATACTTATTATTTGATGGTCCCTCGAGTTTTGTATTAGATGTCATATTTAGATAACTCACCTGCCCAAGATACCATTTTTCCTACTATATTTGGTTTCAAGAGGACTTGGCATATGTGGTAGTCTATTTGTACCTATATCTGATATCCCAGGAAATAAGGCATGAGATTTCTTACGGCTACCACTGTTAGAATAAGATTTGGTTCTGCATCTATACCTTGAGTTTTGATGATAACAATGTTGTATTTGTGTGAGAATAATTTTAGTACCCTAATGGTTTATTATTATGTAGCTTTAATAGCCAGTTTCGGTTATGAGTATATGACGTGCAACATCATTAATTTCTGAATGAAGAGTTCCAAATCCACTTCTGCGCCAGTTATAAGAAGTTCTGAAAGATGTTCAATGTTGCTGTTGTAATGATCTTTCTGCCTCTGTGCTGATTCACTCCTAAGAAGCTTCTGAGGAGACGCTATGTTACTGTTGAATTCTCTCAGTTTGTGCTTCTAGATATGACTCTGATCACCAAGCTTTTGAAGAATGGCAAGCTTCTGAAGTTGTGTTACATAGTTGAAGATTCTGAAGATCTCAAGCCAGACGATTATGGTTATCAAGGTTCTGACTATAGATTCTGAAGACTCTGAAGATACTGAAAATCTCAAGCCAGACTAATGATACTATCAAGGTTCTGAACAAAGATTCCGAAGTTTATGAATCCAGCTTTATGTTTCTTCATTTCATGCTTCATTAACTTTCATCAGAAGCCAATGAACTTGAAGATCAGATCAAATGGGCACGTGATCAAATAGTATATAGTACAAATCAAATATCCTTTCCACTACCTGAATTCATGGGCAATGGCAGTACTATACATCACACCTACCACTAATTTTGTGGGTGAAAGACAGTACGCAATATCATTCCTTTCACCATCCAATAGTGGGTTGTCTCTCTATGAGCTTTCCTCAGTTTTCCCTCCAACGGTCTTCTTATTATGCTATATAAGTAAAACTTGGATACTTGAAGAAAAACAACAAAATACACAAGAATGCTGAAGTGCTGCTCAACTTGAAAAAGCTATCATTCTTTATACACAGTTTTTTCTTGAAGTATTTGTTTATCATTTGTGTAAAATCTGATTGTATAGAAATAACTTGTAACACACAAAATATTATTCAAACAATTTGTTTGATTCTTTAAGGAGACTATGGTATAGTCGGATCCTTGAGAAGACAAATAAGGTTATTCTTTGCGAGTCCTTAAGGAGACTAGGGTATAGTCGGATCCTTGAGGAGACAAAGAAGGTCATTCCTTGTGATTATTATAATCTGTTGATTATAGTGGATTAAATTCTTGTGTATAAGGAAAAATCACCTTGGCGGATGGGCTAGAGTAGCTTTGAGTTTCAAGCGAACCAGGATAAAAATACTTGTGTTTTTATCTCTTTGTTATTAACTTTTAAATGGTGTTCTTGAGTTGGAAAAAAGATTTTGTTTTGTAAAACCCAATTCAAACCCCATTTCTTGTGTTTTTCACACCTTCAATTGGCATCAGAGCTCTGGTTGTGATTGTGATACAATATTTTTTTAACACTTCACCGTGTTCAATATCGATCCAGTTTATGTGAGAAACAATGGTCGCTTATAACGCTGCTAACATTGTTAACAATAATGAAAGAGATCACTACAGTGAAAAACCATCAATCTTTGATCGTGAGAAATTTGATTATTGAAAAGATAGAATATAAAGTTTCTTTCTTGGTTACGATGTTGATCTCTGGGATCTTGTAGTTGATGGCTATGTTCACCCAGTTAATGCTGAAGGAAATAATATATCAAGAAGTGCTATGACTGATCAACATAAGAAAGATTTAAAAAATCATCATAAGGCCAAACCTATATTGCTAAATGCTATCTCTTATACTGAGTATGAGAAGATAACAAACAAAGATTCTGCCAAATCCATATTTGACTCTCTGAGGATGACTCATGAGGGGAATGCTCAAGTAAAGGAGACAAATGCCTTGGCGTTAATCCAAAATTACGAGGCATTCCAAATGGAAGATGATGAAACAATTGAAACTATGTTCTCAAGGTTTCATATGCTTGTTGCATGACTGAAAGTTTTGGACAAAGGATACTCTACAGCTGACCATGTCAAGACGATTATCAGAAGTCTTCCTAAAAATCAAGACCTATGGTAACTGCTTTGAAGCTAGCAAAGGATCTCAACAATATCAGTCTTGAAGAACTTGTTAGTTCTTTAAGAAGTCACGAGATTGAGCTCGAGGAAGATGAACCTTAGAAGCGAGGAAAATCTATTGCCTTAAAGTCTAAGCCTGAGAAGACAAAAGCTTATCAAGCTGGGGAAGAATCAGAAGGATATTATGAAGACTCGTATGAGGATGATGAGTTGTCTCTAATTTCAAACAGAGTCAATAGACTCTGGAAGCACATGCACAACGGTCAAGGGAAGTTCAGAGGAGCAAGAAGGACTGTTGGTCGTTTTGATTCTTCGTCTGGACAGAAGAAGCAAGGTTCTAGAAAAGAAGTTATCTGCTTTGAGTGCAAGGAGCTAGGCCACGAAAAAATTGATTGTCCTAAGTTGAAAAAGGACAGAAGGCCTAAGAAGATTTTTTCTAAAGGAAAGAAGGGGATGATGGTTACATGGGATGACCTAGAATTCGAAGAAGAAGATTCTGACAAAGAAAAAGAAAACGTTGCACTGATGGCAACTACAGATAATCCCAAAGGTTATGAAGAACCAGAAGATGAGGTATTATCATAATCAGAATCTGACTTCAATTTTGAAGAGGTATTTTCTAATCTCTCTCATTCTGATCTTGAATCATGTCTCTCTGGAATGCTTGAAAAGTACCAGAGTCTTCAAAGTAAATACAAAGACCTTAAACAAGTCCAGTAGTTGCTTCTGAAACTCACAGTGAGCTTGAGAAAGATATTTCCTCTCTAAATGAAAAATTATTTTCTTTAAAAAGTAACAACTGCGCTTTAAAAAGAAAAATTTCAAAACTAGAGGAGGAAATAGTCTCAGAAGCTTTTGGTACTGATTGCGTCATTGGATATGACAAATTATTCCAGTACTTTATAGCTAAAAGCATAGATAAAATCAAAACGACTTCTCTGATCTATGGAGTTAGCAGAAATGGCAAGAAAAGTTTAGGTTGTATAGAAACTATAAAACCTGATAAAAGTCAGAAGGTAAGACTGAAACCTTTCTATGTGCATTTCGTGCCTGCTAGCACTGAGCTTGATATGTCTACACAAACACCAAAATATACAAACGGCAAGAACTGAGTTCTAAAACCTAAGTATTGAAGCGCCGCAAAAAATACAAAGTCGCCACCGAATTTTACTTATTCCATAGGAAAGGGAAAATAACGATAAAACCCCAAATGAGAGAAATGGTCTCACAACCAAGACCGGATTCAGAAGTCGGTAATGCAAGGGGAAGGTATTAGCACGCCTCACATCCATGGTACTCCATGGAAACCACTTACTCGTATCAAATGTGCATGTATGTTATTTATCTGTAAGTCGCTTGCTATCGGGAATGAGATGAAAGGATAAGATGAGAGAGATAATAAGTTTTAAGTTAGTGTGCTCGCCAAGGATTTGGACCCTTGTGCCTACGTATTCCTATATGTGCAATAGGGAAATCAGAGCTCTGTAGTTCGGCTCACAAACAAAACATTTGTTTGGTTGATTTTACTGAACAATATTAAGATTCGCGTGCTAATGTTCACTTGCTTGTATACTCTGTCATGGGAGCGGAAAGTAATTGCTTGTTTGCGGTAAAGTGGATACGCTTGGTTCGCACTCAAGAAGTTAAACATTACTTGCTCGCACATGGAGGCTTAAGCTTCATTCACAGTAGAACGGAAGTAACACGTACTTTTCGAAAGGTTTTGAAGAGAAAGCCCTAAGGCAAAAGATGATTTGATTTGTTGGGGTTGATTTTATGTACGGAGACAAGCATCAGACCCTTGGCTAGATACAGTCAACGGTCCAATAACTCGGGAGTTAAGAGGACAATGTTATCCTAACCACTCTTTTTCATCCAAAAAAGAGATTTAAATTGTGAAAAGAGTTTGGCAAGTCTAATCATTGGAACTTAGAGGGGGACAAGTATCTGACCCTTGACTAAGTATGGTCAACAATCAGAGTACTTGGGAATTGAGAGGACCATGGAGTCCTAACTACTCTTTTTCTCCCTCATAGCACCTACATCTAACTTGTTTGAAACATTAGATGTTTTAAGAGGGAAACTCAAGTGTCGGGTCCTCAGGCTAGGTACGACCGACAACCCAATTACTTGAGTGTTGTGTACAAACACGTACACCCCATTTCGCATTCCAATTTTTTATGAAAATGTTTTTGAAAATGGTACTTGACGTTGAATTTATTATAAAAAATAGTGAGTGAAGGAATTGGGGTGGGAGGTAGAATGGGGTTGAGAAGAGAATGGAAAAGATATGTGAATAATGGATCATGAAGTGGATGGAGAGTACTTGACGTTGGATCAAGTATTCACATTGCAATGGTGTGAATTTTATTCGGAAAATAACTTGACGTTGAATCAAGTACCTTTTATTTCTTTTGAAATGCTTTGTTTATCGTTTTGTATTTTATCTTTTTTTTTATTCACATGCATGGTGAACTAACTAGAAAACAATAAATCTATGCTATTACATGATCACGGGGTGGGGGGAACATTTAACCTATAAGATGGATCCACACAATACAACATAAGAGAATGAAAGAAAAATATAAGTTACAAACTATTAAACTATGTACCATGCCTAAAGCATACAAGTGGCATGGTACTTCAAACAATACAAGACTATTGAATGAGAATGAATGGTTAGGAGCATGACTAGCTAGGAGTGAACTTGAATCTCAAAGTCGCATGTGGACACAAAATAACAAACGAGTTAGCGTGAGATTAAGTCAAATGAATGAGAATGATGGAACAATGTGTAAGCATAGTCAATGGTTAAAATCGATTCGAAAGGTAATGGATTAATCAATGATAAATAATCAAAGATCTATCATATGATCATGACAAATGAAATTAAGCATACAACCTAAATTGAAATGGGATTTTCAATTTAATCAAAATGATCACCAACCAACGAATCGATTACATGGACAATTAAAATGAACGTTAATTCTAAAAGTCAAAATCTACCTAAACATGAATGAGGACCACAACTAATCAAATGAGAAATTAACAATTCAAATCACAACTTCATCTAATGAACATGATCATGACAATCATAATGTGATATGCGGATCAAAAGGAAATTAAGCTAATGGAAAAAATCAAGGTAAAATCTAAAACTAACCACATAAATCCAAATCATGAATAAAATCATCAAGATCAACAAAAATCCTAATGGCAAGTGATATTAAAATCAAGGCATGGTTAACCAACAATGGAGTTAATTCTAAAAAAAACTAAAATATAATCAAAATAATTAAACCTAATTTCTAATCTAATTAAACCTAATTTACTATGAATTGATACTAATTACTCACTAAAACTATGTGAAATCCAAATAATTCTAAAAAAGAATAATCCTAATTCTAACAAGATCAACAAACTGCACCAACATTAACAAAAAAAACTGGCATTAGAAATAAATTAACTAAAGATTAAACCAATGATTAATGGGGTGATTAGGGAAATTATGGACTAGGAAAGATCATGGGCCTTAGGTGCATAGGCATTGATGGAGGGGTGTGGTCAATGAAACATTTGGGCCAAAGGCCTAATTCTCTTAACACCTAAATCAGGTTCAACATGTTCTCAGCCATGTTTGTGTAGACAACAGAAATACACGCAACACATATGAACGACGCGACTACGAACGAAATTAAAATATAACGCTTTTCGTCCCCAATTCAAAAATATTAGGTCAAACATAAAGACTTCACTTGCGGCACAATCATTTAATTTCAAGGCACAAGAACTTCAAGCAAGAATCAAGATAAGACAATTGAATCCACACTCAACCTTATTCCTAAATTGGACTGGAAACCGAAATTGCACACAATATTGAATAGATTGAGGGAAGAAGCACATTACTGTATGCGTCGTTGCATTGTTTATGTTCGAAGGCATTGCTTTGTTGAGCGAAGATGCCGACATTGTGGACACTGTTACATTGAAGGTTTGGGTTCGTGATTAAGATCCAGACATTGCTCCGTGATGAAGCGTTGTTGATCGTTGCTCAAGTAGCTGATGAAATTCCGCGCTTCCGTTTCTATGAGTTGAAAATGGTAATTATTCCTCGAATTGTTGCCTTACGATGATGAAGTGTGCGCCATGGTGAAAAGGGAAGATATTGAGTCGTCGAAGAACGAAGATGTTTTGGCTTGAAGCTCTCCGTCGACTTAGAGATGGACGAAGATGACCCCTCTTTATTGTCGTGAGTTTTCTTTTTCTTCCTTCTCCTTATTTCACTCCTTTTCTCTACTTCTATTATTGAGTTGTTGAAAGGTTGGTTGAGGGTGAGCGAGGGTGTTTTGTTAAAGAGTTGGTTGCGGTTTTTGTTGTTGTTGAGAGGGTTCTGTAGGGCGGTTAGTTTCTGGTTTTGGGAGGTCCGATTTTGAAGTTGGCAAATGGAGAAAATGAGTTTTTTTTGAAGGGTTGGAAACAGGGTCTGTTACGAAGTGGTTGAGTTTAGGGGTGTTTGCGGTACGGTTTGGGCGGTTTTGACGATAAAAATCATCCGAACCGCAAGAGAAAAAAGCATGCGGTTCGGTTTGGTTCAGTTGGCTTTTAGAAATAAAACCAAACCAAATCAAACCAAATGAATGCGGTTTGGATTGGTTCGGTTGGTTCGGTTTTTTACAATATTTTTATTTAGCCATACATAGACCTGTAGAGAATAATATAACTTTGTGTTTAGTCATTCATACATTAGAAATAACATCAAAACTCATCATATTTAGAGAAAAACTTCTCATTCAATATACAAAAATTAGATTAGAAAAAAGTGGAATAAAAAACATATATAAAATAGTAGCATAAAATAATATAAAAAACATTATAATAAAACATAAAAACCATATGAGAAGAGATATTAGAGAAGATGAAAAAAAACATAAGAGATGCAAGATTGAGAAGAAATGTGTGATAAAAATGTAATTGGAAGATAAAACAATAATATAAAAGATGAAAAAGAAAGAACATAAGAGATGACATATTAGAGTAGAAAAGGTGAAATATACATGGCAAAGAAGACGAGAAGAATGTGCGGTACTACTATGAGAGATTTAAGAAGGTTGAAGTTGAAACCCTAAGTGTGAGTAAGAGAAAATCGTTTGTAATTGTAAGGTTAAGGCATACTAGGTTTGAGTTTTGGAGTGGATGTGGGATAAGTGAAGTTTAGACGGTAACATAATGCGGTTTGGTTTGGTTTAGTTCGATTTGCAAAATACAAACCGCAAACTAAACAAAATCGTGCAGTTTTATTAAAAAACGACCCAAACGCATCCGAACCAAATGCGATTTTTTGTGGTTTCGATTTAGTTTGCGGTTTTCTATTGGGTTGGTTTGGTTTTGAACACCCCTAGTTGAGTTAGTTGATGAAAAATGGGAAAGTTGAGAGTTTCTTCAGGTTATGGAAATTCGATTGGAGATTGGAGGGTTATTGCCGAATTCGGTTAGTGTTCTGTTGGAGTTTTGAAAATGATTGAAGTTGTTCTGTTAGAGGTAGTTTGAAGAGGGATGTGAGGTTTGTTAAGGGATATTGGAGTGTTCTATTGGAGTTTTTGGTTCAGAATTGGTTGGTTCTCAATGTGTTATGAGGGTTTTGGAAGTTTTGCAGCAAGTTAGAAAATATGTTAGGATTTTTTTGGTTATCCAGCATTGAAGATTGGAAATCGAATTCTGTTAGAGTTTCGGGTTGTTAGAAATTCTGTTATGCAGAGTTTATTGATAGTTGGAGTTTTTTATTCGTTTGGAGGAGGTTATGGAGTTGGTTAGATGGTTAGGATTCAGTTATTTTATTCTGAATTTCTGTTTTGAAAATTGGAGAGTTTTGTTGAGGTTTCGAGTGGTTTTGTTCTAAATTTTTGCAAGTGAAGTTATTTTGGGTGACTTTTCATTATGTTATGAATTGTAGGTTTTTATGCATGTTTTTGTTAACTTGGTGCAGGGCCATGTGCACGGGTTGCCGGCAATGTTAGTTTTGAATGTTAGGTTCACTTCTGTGATGTCAGGGTGTGCTGCAGAATTTGGCTTGGTATGGCTTCAGGTTTTAATTGGACTAGTGCAACATGTGTTCAATTCAGGTTGGTTTTGCTTGGCATGTTCCTGTCTTGGTTAATTGCAGGTTTGTGGTTTGTGGCTTGTGGCTTTTTGTTCATGCCTTAATTCTGACTTGCCTCATGTTTCATTTTTGCAGCTTGGCATACTTTGCAATGCTTCATTTTTCCTATGCATTCATTCTGACCTTGTATTACAGGGAACTTCATTTGGATTATGCATTGAAATGGATTAGACAAAAGCTTGCAAGCAAATGACACCAAGTTGAACTTGGAAGCATCATGTGCCAATGGAAAAGATTCAAGGGTCAATCAAATCTCTGGATTTAGGATTAGGATTTGGATTTAGGTTGTTTATGATAGGGGTTGGGTTGACATTGGTGAAAGTTGACCAAAAAGTCAACTGTTGACCAAAGTCAACATTTGGTAAACATTTCCATTTTTGTGTAATTTTTTATATTTTATACATTTTGCTTTATAATGAATGGAATCGACATATTTTTAAATGAAATGGATTGTTTTTGAATTGAATTTCTAATTGTACATGAACATATCTTGAATGAAAATGAATTTGTCATGAACTGGGATTTGAATTATGGACCATTGTATGAACATCCTTGTAATGGATTGAAATGAGCAATGACCAGGACTTGTAATTGATTTTGAATTGAATTAGTCAAGACATGGTATGGAATGAATCATGTGGTATGGAAAATGAGCTTGAATGAATGAACATGGATGATAATCAAGGCTATGACTTGAATGGAACATTAACATGAATCCCAAAGACATGAATTAATTATGGGTGGGCCAAAGCCAAACCAAAGGAATTATATGGATGATACAAAGAATAGATGAGATTAAGCCTTAACATGGACCAATGGGCAATGAGATTGCATGGACCAATGGACACGTCATGAACAAACCATGAGAAAACTATGCACTAGAAATGAACAGATGAAATGAAGATAAACAAACCATGAATAAGCTATGGGTTAAGAATGAGGGAATGACTATATGACATTTCATGAACGAATTGAATCAAGTGGAAGTTATGATGTCATGGAAATGGACTTGAACCAATGAATACCATCAAGCAAAAGATGAACATGTAAGGTCGTGAAGTGAAAGCTAAACAAAGCCCAATAAACCTCCATAATGGACCATGAACAAGTGGGCCTTGAATGAATCATGGCGAAGCAAGTGAAGCATATATAATGGATGATAATGAATCTGATGGAACTAGGGTTAGGGGCACACCCAAGGAGTGGTGGCCATGAATTAGGGTTTGGGGACACCATGATCAAGTGAGGATCCCAAGATTAGGGTTTTGCTTCACCAAGAATCCAAAGTTGAATCATCAATGTTAGGAACAAAACATAAGCTTCAAGAGCTACCTCCACTTATGGTTTGATTGATTTAGCCACCTTTATCTGCAGAGAAACCCTAGCTTCCACTAGGTATAAGCACAAAGCTCAGAATTTAAGATACATGTCCTCTTGTGTTGGACCATGATTATGCAGATGAAATGAAATGTCTATAAGGCTATGTATATGATTAAGGTTAGTGACCTAGATGAACTTTGTGAATGGTAGGGTGAATTTTGGGGTATGACAGCTGTCCCTATTTAATCTTCTCCAACCTGAATGTGTGGATAGTAACAACTTCCAAACATTCAAGGTAGGAGGGGATTAAATACTTAAAGCATCGAAAAATTTGCCCACCAAGAATAAAATGAAATGTGAAGATAAGTCACGAAGAAATTCTTCATTGAGGTATAGGATGAATAAAGTAGCTTTTGTGCAGGGCAGCTGCTGGGGATTCAAATGTTATCTGGTCAATGGATATTTATGAAAGGTTAGGGATGTATGACATATACATGATGTTGATGCAATATGATTAACTATTTTTTTCCAACAAACTCTCTGTATTTTTTTAAACAAGCATTTCTTTTTTCTATTTTTATTTTTCAATGCTCCCTGGCCAGTACTGAGGCAATTTCCGTTGGGGAGAAAGGGTGGAAGATGCTGGAAGAAATGATTTTCCAGGTGGAACTTGGACTTTGATGTGATGGTTGGGGAAGAAAGGATATGGATTGACCCATCATCTACTGGGTTCTCAGAGGGGATTTATTTTTTTCATAGTCGGCCAGAAAAGGAAGGAAGGAAGGCCTAAACACCGTCCGGTATTTCAAAGAGGTGGTGAATACTGACCACAAAGTTCAGACTCACACGGAGGTACTGGTTAAACACATTCAAATTTACAAAGACACACATGAAGGTCTGATAGTATTTGTGTTAAACAATTTCTAGGAAATGGGTAGAAAGGATTGGTCAAACATAATTCAAATTGCATAGACACATAGGAAGGTATGATATTATGTATGTTTGACACGACTGGGGAAATGGATATAAAGGATTGGTCAAACATAATACAAATTGCAAAGACACATAGGAATGTCTGATATTATGTATGTTCAACACTACCGGAGAAATGGGTGGAGAGGCCAAATACAAAGACTTGGGCTTGGTGGATAGGGAGGCTGGGTCGAACATATTCAATCTGCAAGGACACACAAGAAGGTCTGATATTATATATGTTTGACAATGCCAGGGAAAGGGGAAGGGGGATAGAAAGGCCAAATACAAAGACTTGGGCTTGGGGGATAGAAAGGCCAAATACAAAGACTTGGGCTTGATAATGGAAATGATATTAAGACCAAATACAGAGACTTGGGCTTGATGGCGAATAGAAA
Source organism: Lathyrus oleraceus (assembly GCF_024323335.1). NCBI lineage: Eukaryota > Viridiplantae > Streptophyta > Magnoliopsida > Fabales > Fabaceae > Lathyrus > Lathyrus oleraceus. The sequence goes on from NC_066581.1 coordinate 236,028,236, forward strand.
TGCCAAATACAAAGACTTATGCTTGGTGATGGAAAGGAAGGCCAAATACAAAGACTTGGGCTTGGTGATGGAAAGGAAGGCCAAATATAAAGACTTGGGCTTGATGCTGGAAATGATAGAAAGGCCAAGTACAAAGACTTGGGCTTGATGATGGAAATGATAGAAAGGCCAAGTACAAAGACTTGGTCTTGATGGAAGATAGAAAGGCCAAATACAATGACTTGGGCTTGGTGGTGGAAAGGCAGGCCAAATACAAAGACTTGGGCTTGATGATGGATAGAAGGGACAAATATAAGACTTGGGCTTGATGATAGAAAGCCAAATACAAAGACTTGGGCTTGAAGGATAGAAAGGCCAAATGCAAAGACTTGGGCTTGATAGATGGAGATGATAGAATGGCCAAATGCAAAGACTTGGGCTTGATGGCGGAAATGATAGAAAGGCCAAGTACAAAGACTTGGGCTTGATAGATGGAAAGGATAGAAGGGAAAAATGCAAAGACTTGGGCTTGATGGCGGAAATGATAGAAAGGCCAAGTACAAAGACTTGGGCTTGATGGCGGATAGAAAGACCAAATACAAAGACTTGGGCTTGATATATGGAAATGATAGAAAGGCCAAGTACAACGACTTGGGCTTGATGGTAGATAGAAATGCCAAATACAAAGACTTGGGCTTGATAGATGGAAATGATAGAAAAGCCAAGTACAAAGACTTGGGCTTGATAGATGGAAATGATAGAAATGGCAAGTATAAAGACTTGGGCTTGATGATGGAAATGATAGAAAGGCCAAGTACAAAGACTTGGGGTTGTGAGGGCGATTGTCAACGAAACAAGACTCCGGGGGTGGTTTGGCCAACGGAACTGGGCTTACAACTAATTTTTCGACTGGAACTGAACTTTTGATGAAGTATTGGAAAATGGTTTATCCACGGGGTTGGATTCGAGGAAGGCGCCAACAGAAACGGGCTATTGAGTAGTGCCAAGAAAGTTTTGGGCTTACTTCTTTCTTGTTTTGAGAGCTTCATGATTATATCGGATGATATGCATGAAATGATATGAATTATGCATGACAGGCTTATACAATGGTATGAGGGTTTATAGATGCCCCACGTGTGGGTATCGTGTAATGAATGCTGAAAGGAATTAGCTTGGGACAAAAAGGCTTCTGATTCACAAGGTGTAGGCTAACATGACTTCCCGACATCCATATACTGCTGGAGAATTGTTGGGTACTGCTGGATCTTCTGATGCCCCAGGCTTGGTCTAAAAAACCTTTGCCAGCGAGGAAAAGGACTTCCTCTTTCTGGACAGTCTTGCCTCAGTCTGTTGGGTATCTGGACGGATTGCCTCAAACACTGGTTATGAAGAAACTTTGTCGTAGATTATCTAAATTTAGCCTGCCCTAGTATCTTGGAACTGCATTCCTCTGATTAACCGTTTCAGAAAGATTGACTTCTTGTGCTCTTGGGGTGGCCTGCCCCAGCACGAGCCTTAAAGTAACTGTGCCTCTGGCTGGTTGATCTTCGAGGGAATGCCCTTGTCTAACTGGTCTTCAGAGAGATTTACTGAATCTCGACATAACTGGGTCTGATCCACTAGATCTTGTAGAGATTTCTCGATGTGACTGCCTTTGATCGACTGGATCTTGTAGCAATTTTGTCTTTCTACCCCACATAGTCTTTAGAATTATGTCGTGGTGTGATCAAATAAAGTGGCTTGCCCCTGCTCGACGGAGTCTCAAGCATTCCGCACTTTTGGATCATCAAGTTCCTCAATTTATGTTCATTGTGGGAGATTTTTGGAGGTCAGATGCTTACTCACGAGTAAGACAAGTTCATTTTGGAAATGATAATGCACATGTCATGTTTATGCTAGTTTTGAAATCCCATCTTGTTAATTGGAATTATGACATATAGTGAACGAATCACTAATGAGAATGTCATATTGATACCAACACAAATGATAGGCAAATCATTAAGGAGCTAGCTTAAACACGATTATACTGACTATAGTAAGCTTTCAAACTAAACCCTGCTTCAAATAGGTCTTTTGAGGGTTGTAAAGCGGTCTGGTTCACAGTTTTAGAAAGAAAAAATTCATGGCTCGAAACCTATTCTAACCCACCCATTCAGCTTGATGTTCTTCAACCCTACGTTCAGCTAGTTCAATACAAGCACTCATCTTCCGAAAGGGATTTGGGAGTGAAAATGAACCCACAGGGTTTTTGAAGTGGCAGTCATGCACCTTCTGTTTGGTTTGTAGCCACACGGTTTTGTTCTTATTGAGGATTTTCTTTTGACTCCTATTTGTTGCTTTGTTCTTTCATTTCCCTATTTTTGCTGGATTGACTCTGATTTGCAATCCATAGGGATGCCCTAATTTTTGCCTAAGTCACTTGTTCTCAAGTTTCGACTTAGCGAGCTTTCTTTCTTTTGATGGAAAAAATCGTGTGACATTTGTTCAATTGATTGGAAGGGGTGTGACTGCCTCGTGCCTCTATGGGTGAGGGACAACCGTTGTGGATTTGTGATTTCCGACCTCTTATGAGGGATAAGATATGGTTGATCCTCAGATAGGACACTCCTCTTTTGAAGTTTGAATTGCTTGGTTAAACTAACTGACGACAACCTTGCCCCGGGTTAAGATGGAGGGTTTTATATTCAGAAAGAAACTGGTACTCCTTGGCTCGAAAGGGTTAACTAGGGATTATCTTCCTTATATATCCGGTGTTTGGGGATTTGAAACAATGCCTTACATAATCAACAAGGTTCTATTCAAAAGCGTACGCGTATGGATGTCGTGTTTTCAATTTCATCATTCTCCGTTTGATTTCGCTTAGCGAAAGTTTGATACCGATGAGAAATATGAGTGGACACAAATGGATTTATTCAAAATAATGCATATTTATTTCAATGTCATTATTATTCAAAAACAAACGAGTTCATTACAAGTGAATGTTACAAATGACAAACAAGAAAAATTACACATGAAAAATGATTGAACAAACTAGTGATTGCTGGAGTGATCAGCCTTATTCTTCCCATAACTTGGGGTCTTAGTTCTTGCAGAAGCTGATGAAGTAGTCATATAGATGGAACCTCTTCAAATCTACCAATGCTCTGACTGCGGCATTGCAGATGTACTTGCCTGCACGAGGTCATTCATTCCAGTTGGCGTGAACGATATAGCTTTCGAGTCGATCTAATCTTGTACTTTGTGCTTGAAGACATTACAATTCTCAATAGAGTGCCCTGGCGTCCCAGAGTGATACTAGCAGCTAACATTCATGTCATACCCGGGAGGAAGGGGTACTGGAGGAGCCTTGGCTTCTCTTAACTGAACCAACAGATCCCTGAGCAAATAAAATAGCAGATGACCATACGGCATGGGAATTGGGTCAAACTTCTCGGGAGGCCTCCTTGGTCCTTGTCTACCCTGCTGATAGTAATTTTGCTGCTGGTTTGGATATGGGTTCGGCAACGTAGACATGCATGTCTGTGAAGTCTTTGGGGGTGCGTACTACATCCGGGCCTTGCGGTGTGAACATAATAACCCTCGAATCAATCAGATCTTATACCTTGTACTTGAGACTCAAACAGTCTTTGGTTGAGTGCCCAGGTGCCCCAAAATGGAATACACACCTGACATTCATGTCATTGTCTGGAGGAAGAGGCGTTGGAGGGGCCTTAGCTTCCCTAAACTTTACCAATGATTGCATAAGCAAGATAGGGAGAAGTCTACTGTATGACATAGGAACATGATCCATATGCCTCTCTACCTTCTTCGTCTTTCTCTGACCTTGCCGAGCATAGTTCCCTTACTGATTGGGATATTGATTATGCGTTGGGTTGCTCTGCCTGGGTCGGGGAATGAGAGATGATTGCTGACGTGGAGCCATTGAAGATCCATGCTGGGGATGGCGTCCATGAGGTAACTCCTGATATGGAGTAAAGTCAGGCACATTCGCAGGAGTGATCATTTCTGGTACAACAATTGGCCTATGATAGCCCAATAGTACATTCATGAGATCTGAAGCATGGCCGAACTGACTCTTCATTTTGTTGAGTTCCAAGCTCAAAACTTCACGAGTTTCTAGAAATTCGTCCATGGTAGCTCGAGACATACTTCTGGCTTGAACAGATGTCGGGTAATCAGTTAGCTGTACAAAAATAAGAGGTGTTGTGAGACCGAGTTTAAAGACAGATGTATGAGCATATGATTGATGCGTGATGCATGACATATGTATTTGTTTTTATTCTCGGAGAAACCTTATATGATTCATAATGTGATGGTAAAACATTATAAAATGACATATAAAGTAGGAATACCGGATTCTAGACAAGTCAAGCAATTTACTCATGAATTTGATATTACAATTACAAAGAGGTATAGTAAAGTAAATCAAAACAATAAAGCCGTGGTCAGATGGCACACTATGCTTTCCACTCCTTCATCTATTTCAATTTAGCTTTGAACCTTTTCATCATTCGATCACAAAGGTAGATGAATCGGGGTATAGAGTGGGGAGTGGTTTTCTCATCAGCGTCTTCTAGAGCATCCTCTAATTTCCAAGGAACTTCCTTGGTTAACTCGTTACAGAACCTCATCAAACATTCATACTTGGCTCGGTACATAGCGGTAGCAGGTTGCAATAAGTTGACAGATCCAACATAAGTATCAAGAAGACTATTTCTCCAAGGTTTCTCATTGAGCAAACCCGAACTCTCATTCTTCAAGGCAGAAAAAACGGTATCTTCAATGTTCGGTACTCAAGGTGGAAAGTTCAGCTTTGTGACGTTTCTCTCTCCAGACTTGAGGGGTAATGTAGGAAACCCTGATTGCTTCCTCTTTAAGACGATGTTCCACCTCTACCTTGGCATTGGCCTCGCTAAGGGAAAGTTTGAGATTCTGAATCTCCAGGTCAGATTCATCTCTCAATGTTTTCTTCTCTTTGACAACCAACTCGAACCAACGGTGGTTGTCACCTCGCTCATTTCCTGTCTGTTTTAACTGTTTTCGGAGAGAACTTAACCCCATATCTTCTTGAGCTAAACCATCTTGGTACTTCTCTTTGAGGTTTTCCTCAACTTTCGCATTTTCTACTTTCTGATAAGATCTCGATATCTTCTTCACTCTTTCTTTTCAACTTAGCATGATCTCTATCCAATGTATGTAGCTTCGATCGTACTCTTTAATGGTTGGAACCAACTGAAAGTCTTTAAATGTAAAACATATGAGCGGTGGATCATAATACTGGGATGAGGCCACCAAAGCTGATATGTCTACAGGGATGGTAAGAAGATCCAGGATCCGCCCATATCCGCAGATGAAGTTCTTCTTCTTACAAGGATTAATCTTACTGCTGAGAGCTACCAGGGTATCCACTCTTGGAAGCTTGAACTTGAGTGGAAGGGTGTTCTTTCTTTCTGAGCCCATCTTGGGATTTTCACATACACACTCATAAACCTTTAGGGTTCTCCGAGAATAAGGACCAAATATGTATGCAAATGCGATATGTTATGAATGCATATGCTACAAGAGGACATGATCACTGTAGATTCAAGGTGTCTTGGAGGTTAAGTTTCCCGTCAAGGAACCCATATACCCTCGCGAGGTGAGTACTAAGACATCTGAAGATGCTTAAATTCACGGATCATGAGGTGAAAGTGTCGTCATCGACACAAAATAACTTGTGAGCCAACAACACTTTCGCGATGACCTCCTCTAAGTGAAGTTTCGTTCAACTTCAAAAGCCAAGGATTGCCTAAAGGTCCTCGGAGTCATGGACCCTCCTTGGAAGAATGGTTGTCAGCGTGAACATGACTCACGTGCCAGCAAAACTCCAAAAAGAATCTACTCCAAGCGGGATCTTCGTATCTCCCCCTCAAGACAACTACGTCCGACAGATCAATACGAAGAGCCCTCCTATCTTAGGTGAACTCTCTAAGCCTGTGTATTGGGCTTCTCACTCTATAGTATCTATCCCACAAGGTTAAAACAAGATAATATATAATAGGAATATATAACAGGAATGGATAAATAAAGCAAGTAATAACAAAGATAAACATCCAAGGAAAAGGATACATGCAAGCTAGGCTTGACTCGCTTATGGGAACTCCATATTGTCCCCAGCAGAGTCGCCAGCTGAAGCACCGCGAAAAATACAGAGTCGCCACCGGATTTTATTTATTCCAAAGGAAAGGGAAAATAGCGATAAAATCCTAAATGAGAGAAATGGTCTCGCAACCAAGAGAGGATTCAGAAGTCGGTTATGCAAGGGGAAGGTATTAGCACCCCTCACATCCATGGTAATCCATGGGAACCACTTGCTTGTATCAAATGCATATGTATGTTGTTTATCTATAAGTCGCTTGCTATTGGGAATGAGATGAAAGGATAAGATGGGAGAGAGAATAAGTTTTAAGTTAGTGTGCTCGCCAAGGACTTGAGCCCTTGTGCCTACGTATTCCCATACGTGCAATAGGGAAATCAGAGCTCCGTAGTTCGACTCGCAAACGAAATATTTGTTTGGTTGATTTTACTGAACAATATTAAGATTCGCGTGCTAATGTTCACTTGCTTGTATACTCTATCATGGGAGCGGAAAGTAATTGCTTGTTTGCGGTAAAGTGGATACGCTTGGTTCGCACTCAAGAAGTTAAACATTACTTGCTCGCACATGGAGGCTTAAGCTTCATTCACAGTAGAACAGAAGTAACACGTACTTTTCGAAAGGTTTTGAAGAGAAAGCCCTAAGGCAAAAGATGATTTGATTTGTTGGGGTTGATTTTATGTACGGAGACAAGCATCAGACCCTTGGCTAGATACAGTCAACGGTCCAATAACTCGGGAGTTAAGAGGACAATGTTATCCTAACCACTCTTTTTCATCCAAAAAAGAGATTTAAATTGTGAAAAGAGTTTGGCAAGTCTAATCATTGGAACTTAGAGGGGGACAAGTATCTGACCCTTGACTAAGTATGGTCAACAATCAGAGTACTTGGGAATTGAGAGGACCATGGAGTCCTAACTACTCTTTTTCTCCCTCATAGCACCTAAATCTAACTTGTTTTAATCATGAGATGTTTTAAGAGGGAAAATCAAGTGTCGGGTCCTCAGCCGAGGTACAACCGACAATCCAATTACTTGAATGTTATATACAAACACGTACATCCCATTTTGCATTCCAATTTGTTATTAAAATATTTTTGAAAATGGTACTTGATTTTGTATCAAGTATTTGAATTTATTATAAAAAATAGTGAGTGAAGGAACGTGGGTGAGAGGTAGAATGCGATTGAGAAGAGAATGAAGAAGAGAAGTGAATAATGGATCATGGAGTGGATGGAGAGTACTTGACGTTGGTGTCATACCCCAAAATTTGCCATACTTTTGTTATTATTCAATTCCTCTAGCTTATGATTTTGTTCATTTGCATACTTTGTTTCTATTTGATCATACATTCATCGACATTTGTATATGGTAACAAATTTATGCCAAATGTTCGATGATAAATAATTTAATCAGTTTAAGTGGATTTTCGAGGTGGATATTATTTGGTAATTATTCGGGTTTATTTCCCGTATTACTTGTGGTGGGGATCATCTGTTTATTTGAGATTCATGGTTATAAGGAGAGATTGAAAGAATCATAACTTAATTTGGAGGTTTGCTTGGAGGAAAGGGCAAAGTTGGAATAAAAGGGAAATTTCATTCATTTAATGGAAAATATAACTTCTCAAAAGTATTAAAAGTCATGGGCTAAGCCACTCAAAATAAAAGCCAAAAGTGGTAGAAAAATCAAGGCAAATGCATGAAAATTCAAGTTAATTACTAGTGACTCTTTGCCTTACATCCTAACTTGGTACTTTTGCTAAACTCCAACACCATTGGTCTTTAACTACCCTTAACTACCTATTTTTCCACAAGCCATCAATTTACCTAATTATCCTTAACTACCATAACTTCCAAACTAACACAAAACTTCCAAACAAACACAAATCTCAACCTCCATTTTTTCACTCAATCCTAGTCACTCTTAACTATTCGAAATCCAACCATATATTAACTAGTCGAATTCGGTTCCGTTGACCGTTATCGAAAACTTGTTCGAAACCAGTATTTTTTTCCTTCTTTTTTTTCTAATGCGCCGATAGCGGTACCCGAGCCAGAAGTTTTTACTTGTTCTACTAGCTTTAGTTTGTTGCTTTTTTCAATATATTTAGTAGCCTTAGATATATCAGTAGCTTTCTTTTAATATATTAATAACTATGATCTCAATTATGCATTAGATTAGTAACATAACTTATTTCATGATCTGACATTAACAATATTAATATATTTGTGTAATTGCCGTATTAGATATTCATGGTTGCTGTGTTGCGATTTACATCGGTTAAGTATACCCGAATTTCATATTTAGAACAAGATTTTGATTAGACCTATTATGGGTAAGACTTTCTATGAATTATGGAAGAATATAAAGCCCAAATATCCTTACTTTCACCCTTTTGGTTGTGAGTGTTTTATGTTGAACACTAAAGAAAATCTTGGCAAGTTTGATTCTAAAGCACACAAGTGTTTATTGTTAGGATATTATGAATGCTCCAAAGGCTACAAAATCTTTAATACTGAAACACGAATTGTTGAAGAATCAATTTCTGTTGGATTCAATGATAAGCTTGACCCTGAAAAGTCAAAGCTAGTTGAGAAATTTGCAGATTTGAAGATCAATCTTTCAGAATCCAAGTATACTGATTTTGGAGAAAAAAACTCAAAAGGAAAAGCTAAAGAATCTGAAGCAAACAACTCAGATACGACTCAACCAGAAGCTGTCGTTGGTCCAACTCATAAAAATAAGAGTAGATTAAGAACCTCTCATTCTGAAGAACTGATTCTGGGAGATAGAAATGCTCCAGTCAAAACTAGATCTTCATTCAAACCTTCTGAATAGGCTTTTCTAGGTTTAGTATCTCTGATAGAACCCACATTTATTGATGAAGCTCTTCTGGATAATGAATGGATTCTGGCTATGCAAGAAAAACTGAATCAATTCACCAGAAACGATGTTTGGGATCTTGTTCAGAAACCAAAGGGTTTCCATGTTATTGGAAGCAGATGGATCTTCAGAAACAAGCTCAATGAGAAAAGCAAGGTTTTAGAAACAAGGCTCGACTGGTAGCATAAGGTTATAGTCAGCAAGAAGGTATAAACTATACATAAACATTTAATCCAGTTTCCAGATTAGAGTCTATTCATCTTTTAATTTCATTTGCAGTCAATCATAACATCATCCTTTATCAGATAGATGTTAAGAGTGCATTCTTAAATGGATATATTTCTGAAGAAGTATATGTGTACCAACCTCCTGGTTTTGAAATCTCTCAAAATCATGACTTTGTTTTTAAATTGAAAAAATCGTTATATGGTCTGAAATAAGCTCCTAGAGCTTGCTACGATAGACTAAGTATCTTCCTTTTGGAAAATAATTTTGCAAAATCTTTAAGAATGATATTCTAGTTATGCAAATTTATGTTGATGATATTATTTTTGCTTCTGCTAATGCTTCATTGTGCAATGATTTTTCTAATTAAATAAAAGAAGAATTTGAAATGAGTGTGATGGGAGAACTCAAGTTCTTTTTGGGAATCCAGATTAATCAGCATTCAGAAGGAACATACATTCATCAGAGCAAATATACAAAGGAATTTCTGAAGAAGTTTAACTTATCAGAATGCAAGAAAGCAAAGACTCCAATGCATCCTACATGTATTCTGGAGAAAGAAGAGGTAAGCAGTAAGGTAAATCAGAAGCTATTGATAGGTATGATAGGTTGTCTCCTTTATCTAACCGCTTATAGACCTGATATTTTATTCAGTGTCTGCTTATGTGCCCGCTTCCAATCAGATCCTAGGAAAACTCACTTAATGGCTGTTAAGAGAATCTTTAGGTATCTGAAATGTACTAATAATCTTGGTTTGTTTTATAGAAAATCAAGTGAATACAAATTAGTAGGCTATTGTGATACTGACTACGCTGGTGACATAATAGAAAGGAAAAGTACTTATGGAAGTTGCCAATTTCCGGGAGACAATCTGATCTCATGGTCCAGCAAGAGACAATCAATAATTGTGCTTTCAATAGTCGAAGCTGAATATATTGCAGCTTCTGGATGCAACACTTAGATACTCTAGATGAAAAGTCAGCTGGAAGATTATCAGATATTTGAGAGTAAAATTCCTATTCTCTATGATAATACTTCTGCTATCTATTTATCTAAGAATCATATCTTGCATTCTAGAGCTAAGCATATTGAAATTAAACACCACTTTTTATGTGACTATGCTAAGAAGGGTATTTTTCATCTAAAATGTGTTGATACAAACCATCAATGGGATGATATATTTATAAAACCCCTTGCTGAAGATAGATTTGTTTTCATTCTGAAAAAATTATTTATGGATTTATATCCAGAATGAAAAGATGTATTTTAGATTGTTTAAGTCTTCAGAACTCTAGATTAGATTCTAAGAATTTATTTGTTGACTCTAAAACATGAGCTTTCTGAAGTAAGGAAGTTTCATTAATCAGAAAGGTTCTGATCAGAAGCAGTCTTATTGATTTGTCACTTGATTCTGAACAGTCGTTACATTAAATGGTTGTCATATCGTTTGATTTCATGTGGTTCTAAATGGTGACATATGTCCCATTTTCTGAGCATGCGTGATGAAAGCGTGACATATTGGGTTTCACAAATCTTGGAATTAAGTTAAAAACTCTTAAGCTTCCCCCCATGACTACGTATTTTTACCTTGTCATCATTGCAAAAATTTTCTCTCTATATAAACCCAATTCACTAACATTTTCATAATACGCGCACAATATTCTCACATTTTCATCTTTCAAACCTAAAACACCTCTATGCGACTGTTTAACCTCTCCTTCAACTTCAATAGTGGCTGCTCCTCAACAATAGATTCAACAATAACTTTCTCCCAGTCGCTCCATGGCTGATGAAAACTATCCCGTCATGGAAGGGATTCCCGAGTTAACTCTAAACACTCATGCTAATGAGTTAATAGTGCTCTGTGAGACTATCGTGGACTTCAAAAATATGAAGGACAATGGCTTCGATTTCTCTGAAACTTTGGAACTCCAAGGATGGAAGAGTTTCTTTGAAAGATTAAATGGTCTTGTTTACCTAGTGCTTGTGAAGCAGTTTTGGGTGCATGCTACTGCTGAGAAGGAGACAATAACTTCCTATGTTATGAACAGGAAGATTGTCATTATTGAGAAATCCATTGCTGACTGAATCTCGCACAATGAAAAGGGAAAAAGAAGTCATAATGCCAAGATCAATGCTAAGAGAGAAGAAACAATTGCTCCTGTCATCTTCAAAGCTGGAACCAATCTTGAGGATGATAAAGGTCCAAGTGCTAAGGACTTGACAAACAACCTAAGAATGTGGTTCAAGATCATTATGGGTTGCATTCACCATAGACCTAACACGAAGAGTTCTGACTATGTCAACACTCGTCAGAAGTTTATGTTGCTCTTTCTGGAAAAGGGTCTCAAGCTAACACTCCCTTCTATCTTGTTCAAATTTATAAGGGATTCAATCAGAGAATCCAGAAATGGTAGTTCTTGAAAGAAAGGAAAAAGTAAGTTCATTCCAAATGTAAGGCTTATTTCTGATATTCTTGTGGAGAATGGTCTGGTGGTGACCTTCTAATTAGTGGTCTAACTTATGAATTAGTAAAGGATGCTGGAAAGATCTTATGGGGGAAGAATCTCAAGAGCACAAGTCTCATCTCTAAGGATGTAAGGCTATATTTCATTCCCTCAAAGGATGATATCATTAGAATGAGGATTCTAGTAGAAAACTTTCCAATCTTCACTAAGATTGATCCTACAGAAATTCTAATGGCTTATCTTGAGAGTTGCCTGAAGGATGAAATTGACCCAATGGTTGATCTTTTCAATCTACCAGAAACTTATTCAGATGCATATGGAAAAAGGAAGAAGTATTCAAGAGGAGAAGAATCTTCAAGGCCTCAGAAGAAGAAGAAAGTTATTGTCCTTCTAGATGAAGATGAGGTGCCTCTCGGTGAGCTCTAGAAAGAAATGCTTCTGAAGGAAACATTTGGAGTTGTCTAGTAATCTTCTAGAGCTTCTGATACTACTTATGGTAAGCTTTATGAAGCTAGTAATCTCTTTGTTTCTGATTCTATTGTTTCTTAAAGGATCTTACAAATCCAGCCACCTCCTACTTCTCAACCTATTTCATCTTTGTCTCAACCAATATTTTCCCAACCAATCTCTGAAGATATTTTACTTCCACCTCCGACAGAAACTCTTATCATAGGACCTGATACAGAAACTCCTCAAGTTTCTGAAACCCAGTCACAACAACAACAATAACAACAACAAATACCATCAACACCACCTCCTTCACAATTTCAATCTTCACCAATTCCACTTCCATGTGTTTCTTATCCCCACACATAAAATCCAAATATAACAACCCCCAAAACATATCCCTTGAGAGATTCTAGAAACAATTGTCTGAAGGTAATCCTGAAGGCATGTTTAATTTTGAACCTGAACCAGAAGTATCAAATTCAGAACCACCCCCGATCATTTTCTCTACACTTCTAACTCTTTATAACCCTGATCATGATAAAACTAGAATAAAACTTTTTGTCAGATTTCCCAAACCACCAAAACCTAGTCCCAACATTGTTAAGATTCTGAGGAAATTTGAGTCAGAGTCAAGAAGTCGTCTGCATGAAGCTATGACAATCAATCGTTCTTTAGCAAATCCGGCTGAAAGTGATTCTTCTTGGGAAGCCTACAGAAGGTGGATTAATTCCAAAATCTCAAAGATAAAGAACTTCGGGTATAAAGTATCTGAAAGAAACTTCCGTTTTGGGTTTATCCCCTTAATGGAAATCTAGAAGTTATGAAATTCCCAGTTGTGTCTTCCTGCTCCTAAGGTTAAGGAAGTTATTCAGGAAGTGGTTGAGGAAGTTGTTCAGGATACTGAGGTTGATTATGGGCATCAAGACTGTGTTATGGAAGAAATTGCTGCTCAGATAGTTGTTTCTGAGATTCAACAATCTGAAGATCAACAAGTTGATGTTTCTCTTCCTCAACAATCTCTTGGAACTTCGTCTGGAGAAATTCCTGATGCGCTTAAGAAGACCATTGATGAGATAAAAGCTGATAATGCTCTGGCCAAAGTGTAGTGGTAAATTCATGATCATCAAGCTATGGATAAGTTAGAGATCAATAAAACCAGAGTCGCCACCGCGCTTTTATTGTTTCCAAGGGAAAAGGGAAAAAGTATGAGCAAAACCCAAAAGTAAGAAGTTTTCAAATCAAAACTAATAAAATGTCAGAGATTACATGTAAGGGGGTTGGTTACACAGAGGGAAGGTGTTAGCACCCAACGTGTCCTAGGTACTCATAGGGAGCCATTTTTGTGTGCATATGTATTTTGTACAAAATGATGTTTACAAATAAATAGAATGGGGGAATGAGAAGAGAATCCATTAATTGTATTTTTGTGTTTGACAATACCTTCAGACTTGTGCCTACGTACCAACATAAAAATGAGGGATCAAAACCTCGTAGTTCGTGATACAAATTTCAAAGTGGATGCATTGCTTTTAATGGTCAAAGACCACACCAACAGGAAAAATATACACAAACAAGATATATCACACAATATGGTCCAAATGGACAAAGTGAAAATTGCATTAACATAAACAATTAGAATGATATGAATAATGGCAAATGAATAAAGACTAAAGTTGAATGACATTAAAGTAAATGGCTTGAAATTAAAAGTTAGTTGTTAATGAGTTAGAAGTTAGTATTGTTTTGCTTTTGCTTTTCATTTTTAAGTCATTCTTTGGAGAACACTCAACCCACTTATCACAAACATGGATCCTTGAGCCAAGACATATTCCAAAGGAAGGAAAAAAGGCCAAGTTTCCACACAATACTATGAAAGAGGGGAGACTTACAATCTCACTAACTAGAATGCTATGCCTTTTGTGTCACAAATTTAGCGCTATGTTAAGCAATCGTAATTGGACTTATGTAGAAGTCACAACTATTTGAGGTCGGGCAATATAATTTTGGTGTTAATGCATGTTAGAGACATAGTATAATGGAATATGCTCATGAAACATATCACACACAAAAAGAATATGCAAAAGAGGTGGCCTAATCGCATCCATACTTATGTTGATTTTTCAATTAACTAGCCTTAGGACTTTGAGATATCATAGACCAAATGAGATGAATGCATAAAGAATGGGAATGAGATGAAGAGGGAGGGGAATGGATCAAAACTCAAATTGGTCAAATGAGGACTTTTACCAAATTAATATCATCCATTCATTTTGGGAGATGGAATGTACATTCCATCCATCCCCTAAATCAAATGATATTAACTTGACAAAGTCAAATCAACCTTGACCAAGGCCCAACAACAAGAGCGAAACTCAAACAAGTCATCAAAATTGGTCAACACAATTAATTGGCATTTATTCAAATTAAAAAGACTAAAATAATACATTTAAATTAAATATGGTTTGTCAAATTCCTAAAACCTCATCGAAACACCAAAGAAATGGCCATGAGATTTATCATAGGTCAAACAAGGTCAAAGGACCTTGGAGAAAAATTTTCAGAATTTTTAAAGACTTAAAAGTATTTTTAAACAATTAAAAATAATCACAAAATCAATTAAATCATGAAAAATATTAATAATGATCCAAAAAATAATTTTAATTCAAAATATGAAAGAGGAAATGATTTGAATTTTTTTGGTGAAACTCTCATATTTTTTGGATCAATATTAAAATTAATATGAATTAATGAAAATAAAAGGATTAAAATGAAAATTAGAAAATAGAAAAAAACAAGGACCACTTGATCTGCCTCATTAATTGAGGTGGCAGATCAAGTGGTGGAGAACGTGCGTTCCATGGTACACGCTAGATAACTCATCCACACACCTGATATTCACAATGAGCGCTCCAGATTAAAACGTTTTAAAACAAATCAATGGCTCTGAACACTTCCAGCTCATCGCAGGAGTCCAAAGGCCGGTCATCTTCTCCGATGACCCTGGCCGGACTGGTTCGATTATCACCACATCAAAAATTACAAAAAAGGACATGATCTGAAAGATAAAATGGTGTAGATCATGAATATCACCTCAATTTTATGTAACTCTACATATATAGAAAGATATGAGGAGTTGAATCTTGAGGTGCATCAACTGAGTTGCTTCGATTTGACCTCTAAGCAACTCAATCTTCTTTCCTACATTGGTAGGACTTCAGACAACCAAAGATCCAAGAGAATTGAGTAGAATTGAGTGAGAATCGAAGAGATGAAGTTTTCTGAAAATTACCTTTAATGTTATGCAGTTCTTGATGTTGCTTGCTCCAAACACGATCTGATCACACTTGAGAAGCTAGCAGGAAGTGATTAGAGAGGTTGCAAGGCTTTGGATCCTGGAGTTCTTGAATCTCTAACAGTTGAGATTCAAACTCAAATTTCAAATTGAAATTTCTCAAGTTTTCCTTTAGAATGAGAGGGTTTCAATGGGGGGCAAAGCTGGTGCGCAAACTGTTGTTCAAATGAGCTCAGAGGCCTTCTATTTATAGCCAAAGGGAATGATATTTGCACACTCCAAAATCTGTCCAAAATTGGCAATGTGGATAGCACGAGTGCATGGGCATGTACAAGCCCATGATGCAATGCATTAAGGTCCAAAATGATTCCAATTGAATTCTGAATGAAGCTTGAATGGCAAGGCATTGTGAACTGAAGTTTGTACAATTGATTCTCTCTAATGATGCAGCCCTGTTAAAGCCATGTGCAGATCTAGAAATCTTTGTTCAAAATGCATGAACTTGGATTCTTTGGAAAGCTTGGATCAAGGGGAACAAGTTTGATGTTCAACACTTTTTCATTTGGAGCTTGGAACATGGAGAATTTTGAGGTGGAAGTTTGGAAATTTCAACATGTTGAAATTTTTTCTAAGTGTCAAGCCATATATCTCAATATTCCACCTTGCTTAACTTTTTATGTGAGTTTCAAATTAGAAACGTGTCTTTATCAAAGTTGTAGATTTTTCAAAGACCTTCAAAATGGTCACCAATTTCATATCATTTGGATTTATAATGATAGAGTTGAATTATCTTGTTCAATGGTATAGGTCAAAAATGACCTATAATGTAACCTCATATCACATGCTGATAAAAGTTGAATGGTCTCTCACTCCAAACATAAAAGTTTAAGTAGACATCTTTAATTTGATTGTGCAACTTGGAAATATTTTATCTCATAAAAATTGAGCAAGTTATGGCCTTGGGAAGTTGACTCTCAAATTAGGGTTTAGACAAAATGACCTATAATGTTTCAACATAGAAAATGATTTTCCAAGAAAAACTAGCTCTAGGTCTCAACATTAAAGTTGTTTGTAATGTCATTTAGAGTAACGTTTATCTTGGAATCATTTTCATATTGTGAAAATTGTAGGAGATAGGGTCTAGGGAGACCCAGTTTTGATTAGATGAATTCATCTGGCCAACCACCATCAACCAACTTGCTAACCTTCAATTCTTTTGACATTGTTGGCTCATGGTAGATCATATATGCATAATATGATGGATTTTGAAGTGTCCCTTGATAAATTTGTTCAATTGGTGAGATAACTTGTTGGAGAAGTTACTCAAGATACCTAGTCAAACTAGGGTTTCCAAGGAAAATCACCTTCAAACTTTTGAAGAATACTTGATAAATATAATATGTAGAGGTCAATGGAACTCATATATGATGCTTATAACCATTCTTGGGTCAATTCATGGTTGTGCTCTTTGTCATGAGGGTCTCAAACCCTAGATATGAACTTGATAGATCAATGGAGATCATGCCCCACCTACAAAAGAGTTAGGCAAATGCAAAGACATATTTTTGGTATTTTGGTTAGTAAAATGATGGTATACAAGTATGATACAATCACATAGTGCTTGGTGATCTCTCCCAAAACAAACCCAATGAAAGAGGGGTAAGGAGGATGTCAAGGTATGATCCCAATGCTAATGCTTTTGATGAAATCGCATGAGGGATTTTAGGGTCAAAATTGGGGTCTTACACAAAGAACGTTTGGGCAGACATGAAATGATTTTTCAGATGATTTTATCCATACTTCCACCGCCTCCTCCTCAGAACCCTTAACACTTTGTTTTTAAGTTTTTTTTTTAATTTTTACTAAGTGTTTTTTGCTGTTTCTGATTGTATCTTTTCTGCCTGTTGGCATTAATCAATAAAAATCATGTTTTGTTTCTTTCCATTATTTCTTTTGTTTTATTTGTCTATGTCTTTTTGATTTATGACAAAGGGGGAGAAACACATCTAAGGGGAAGAATCATAATTAATTTTGACATACGTAATTTCCTAAATTAAGAACCCAAACATTGTTTAATGTTTCTACTAACAACTACTTCAAAGAATAGTTTTTTAACTGTTTTATAAGGTTATGCTCAAAGATCATAATGGTTAAGTTCAAACATCAGAAGCTCTTGTGAAGTTTCAAAGATCAGAATGTAAGTTACCAGTTTTTGAAGAAATGGTGTACTATCTGTGTATGAAAAACCTTCATGCTGATGATTGAGAATCAAATGATGTTCTGAACTTGGAAAATTGGGTACTTGGCATCAAGTTTTGAAGAATTAGAAAATTTCAACATCTAGCTATGAGGAAGTGTATCCTCTATAGTAATCAGACTTGGCAATCAAGTTTTTAAGAAGAATTCTTAACCTAGTTTTTAAAGTTTTTTTTAAAGAGATTAGTTCTTTAAAGGTATTCTAGCTCTTAAAGAAAATTTCAAGAGAACCATAATTCAAGCTTCTAAAGATAACC
The DNA here is from genome assembly GCF_024323335.1 of Lathyrus oleraceus. Lineage (NCBI taxonomy): Eukaryota > Viridiplantae > Streptophyta > Magnoliopsida > Fabales > Fabaceae > Lathyrus > Lathyrus oleraceus. The sequence goes on from NC_066581.1 coordinate 236,046,183, forward strand.
AACTCTGAAGCTTCTTCAAAAGAATTCAACCAAGCTTCTGAAGTGAAGCTCATCAGAATATTGATGTTAACAAACCGGTGCTCTGGACAACATCAAGCAACTTCTAAAGACAAACCAGATTCTAATTGAAAATTACTCTGGTACTTCAAAAAGGTTAATCAGGAAAGTATTCTTTCATTCTGATTTTATCTTTTCAAGATTATACATCTCAGTGGGAGGTTTGTGCTTCTGTAAGATGTATTCTTCTATGATTACCCTGTACAAAACTGTTCATCAAAATACGTGTTTTGTCATCATAAAAAAGGGGGAGATTGTTAGAACAAGATTTGGTTCTGCATATATACCTTGAGTTTTGATGATAACAATGTTGTATTTGTGTGAGAACAATTTTGGTACCTGTAGAGGTAAACTCATGACCATTAAGCTATGGATAAACTTAACGTCAATTAAACCAGAGTCACCACCGCACTTTTATTGTTTCCAAGGGAAAATGGAAAAGTACGAATAAAACCCAAAGATAAGAAGTTTTCAAATCAAAACTAATAAAATGCCATAGATTACAGGTAAGGGGGTTGGTTACACAAAGGGAAGGTATTAGCACCCAAAGTGTCCTAGGTACTCTTAGGGAGCCCTTTTTTGTGTGTACATGTGTTTTGGTATAAAATTATGTTTGTAATAAATAGAATATGGGAATGAGAAAAGAATTCATTAATTATATTTTTGTGTTTGACAAAACCTTCAGACTTGCGTCTACATACCAACATAAAATGAGGGATCAAAACCTCGTAGTTCGTGGTATCAATTTCAAAGTGAATGAGTTGCTTTTAACAAAATTTTAAGTTTAAAAAAGACACAAGGGCTAAAAAGGTTTGAATGAGTGTTAGTTCTTTTTGTCTTTTGAAATTTTAAGTCAAGTATAGTTAAGTTCATTTACAAATTAGATTAAGAAAAGGGTTTAAAAATACAATGGCATAAGGCCAAAGTTTCTAATTTGCAATAAAGTCTGAGTTTAGAAAACACAAGCAAAGAAGATTTTTAAAAGGGGGGAGATATTTGAAATTAAAGAAGTGGGAGGAGATAAAGAGACTAATCCTAAGCAAAAATTAAAAGGTAAGAGTTGAAAAGATCTGACCAATGGGATGCAATCCAATAGACAAGAATGTCATATAAAAACCCAATTTTCCTTGGACTTTAGGATCAAGCAATATCAATACACAAATGGCAAGGTGAAGAGCAAGACATCAAATAAAGACAGCCACATCCAAGCTTAGCAACTCCATGATCTTCTTCATAATCTCCCATACATCAGATGACATACTCCTTGAATGGCTCAGAGATAAGCATTAGGCACAGGTTCAAAGTAACAATTTCATCAAGACCATGTAGCATATGAACTCAAAAGGGGTCTTAATACTTGCATCAGATGAAAGTTTTCTTCACAAGCACTTGGTTTCAAAAAATTTGGCATTGGCCAAATCCTTTTGCATAGGGAATGTTGCCTAATTCTAAGTCCAATGTCTCATATCAAATCCAACAGTCCATACAAATCTTCTTTAGAGTTTTTGTTATTATTATGTACATTAAGGTCAAAAGACCACAAACACAAACAAAATACACAAACACGTATATACAATCACACTATAATCACAAGATATGGCTCAAGTGAGTAAAGTGAAAATGGCATTAAAGTACACAAGTTATACGGTATGAATAATGACAAATGAATAAAGACTTGAATTTAAAGTGCAAAAGGTAAGTGACTTGAAATTAAAAAGTTAGTTGATTAGAAGTCAGTATTGCTTTTGCTTTTCAATTGTTTAAGTCATTCTTTGGAGAACACTCAACCCTCTATTCACAAACTTGGATCCTTGAACCAAGACATCTTCCAAAGGAAGGAAAAAAGGCCAAGTTTCCACACAATACCATGAAAGGGGGGAGACTTACAATCTCACTTACTAGAATGTTATGCCTTTTGGGTCAAAATTAGGCGCTATGTTAAGCAATTGTAATTGGACTTATGTAGAAGTAACAACTATTTGAGGCAGGGGAGTAGAAATTTTGGTGTTAATGCATGTTAGAGATATGGTATTATGAACCATACTCCTAAAACATACCACACTTAAAAAAATGGCAAAAGAGTGGACCTAATCTCATCCATACTTATGTTGATTTTGCAATCAACTAGCCTTAGGATATAGAGATATCATAGGTCAATAAAATGGATAGGGATAAAATGGGATTAAGATGAAGAGGGAGGGGGAATGAGATCAACACAAATTGGTCATATGATGACTTTTATCAAATTAAAACCATTCATTCATTTTGGGAGATGAAATGTATATTTCATCCATCCCTTAAATCCAATGATTTTAATCCAACAAAGTTAAATCAACTTTGACCAAGACCCAACAACAAGAGTCAAACTCAACAAGCCAATAAAAATTGCTCAACACAAGTTATTTACAATTAAACAAATAAAAATCAATTAAAAATACATTAAATTAAATTATGGTTGGTCAAAATCCTAAAACCTCCTCAAAACACCAAATAAATGGCCAAGAGATTTATCATAGGTCAAACAAGGTCAAAGGACCTTGGAGAAAAAATTTCATTATTTTTGGAAACTTAAAAGTATTTTTAAACAATTAAAAACATGCACAAAAACAATTAAATCATGAAAAATATTAATATTGATCCAAAAAATAATTTTAATTCAGAAAATGAAAGAGAAAAATATTTGAGAATTTTTGGTGAAAGTTCCATATTTTTCTAGATCAATATTAAAATTAAAATGAATTAATGAAAATAAGTCAATTAAAATGAAAATCAGTAAAATGCAAAAATACGTGGACCACTTGATCTCCCTCATTAATTGAGGTGGCAGATCAAGTGGATCAGAGTGCGCGTTCCATGATATTCCCTATTCAATGTGCCACACGGGTGGTAATCAATTTGGATGCTCAAGATTAAAACAAAATAGAAGGATCTTATGGTCTGGAGACATGCCAACGCATCGCCGAAGCCAAACTCCGGTCTTCTTCTCCAGTGGACCTCACCGGACTGGTCCACCCTCAACCATCACCAAAATGAAAAAGGAGGACATGAATTTAAAGTAAAAATGATCAGGAGCTCGAATCTGACCTCAATTTCACCTAACTCCAAGTATATTAAAAGATACAGGGAGTTGAATTTTTGAGGATCATGATCTGAGTTGCTTCGATTTGACCTCAAAGCAACTCAATCTTGTTGCCTACATTGGTAGGACTTTAGACAACCAAAAAACAACAAGAATTATGGAGAATTGAATGAGAATCAAAGAGATGAAAAATTCATAAATTCACCTTCACTGCAGGTTCAAATGGACACGATCTTGCTCTCAATGGTGTTTGGCCTTGCTCTGGATGCTTGATGGAGTGGAAATGGATCAAGAAAGAAGCAGGACTCTTGGAGATTTGAATCTCACAATAGTGGAGATTCAAACTCGATTTTCAATGATAATCCTCAAGGTTATTCTTTGAATGTGTGGGTTTAGGGTTGGAGATTCAAAGCTGGCGCGCAAGGGTCCTCAATTCTGATCATAGACACTTCTATTTATAGCCAAAGCCTTTGATATTTGCACACTTCTTTCAAACTTTCAAAAATAGCAAAATTCCTTGCATGGATGCATGGGCGTGTGATAGGACCATGTAATGATACAATCAAGTCCAAAATCATGTGCAAGCAATGTTGAAGTTATGTTAACAAGCCATGCATTCGTGTGTGGAAAGTGGAAGTTCAAATATGCCAAATGGTCATCCAACTTTAGACCATGCGCAAGTGACTCATACTTTGTCCAAATGGCATGAATTTGTACTTTTAGGAAAGGTAAGGTCAAGAAGAATAACTTTCATGTTGAACACTTTTTCATTTGAAGCTAGGATCATGATGAATTTAGAGGTGGAAGTTTGGAAAATCAAACATAGCAAAATATTTCCAAGTACCAAGCCATATGTTCACTTCTTCCACCTTGAGTAACTTTTTCTATGGGATTCAAATGAGAAAGGTTCCTTCATCAAAGTTGTAGCTCTCTCAAACTAATTCAATTTAGTCTCAAATTTGACCTTATTTGGGTTTAGAATGAAGGAGTTATGCATTTTAGAAGTTGAGGAAAATCACTTGTTCAATGGTATTGGCCCAAAATGACCTATAAATTTTCCTCATATCACATGCATTTAAAAGTTGAATTTTCTCTTACTCCAAACATCAAAGTTTAAGTAGACATCTTGAATTTGATTTTGCAACTTGAATAGCTTTCATATCATAGAAATTGAGCAAGTTATGGTCTTGGGAAGTTGACCTCTAAATTAGGGTTTAGACAAAATGAACTATAATCTTTCACCATAAAAAATGATTTTCAAAGAAAAAATAGCTCTAGATTTAAACATGAAAGTTGTTTTAAATGTCATTTAGAGTAACATTTCTCTTGGAATCATTTTGATATGACAAAAAGTGTAGTAGATAGGGTCTAGGGTACCCCAATTTTGATCAGTTGAATTCCTCTGGTCGACCAACATGAACCAACTTGCTAGCTTTCTATTGTCTTGACTTTTGGGACTCATGGAGGATAATATATGCATAAGATGATGAAATTTGAAGTATACCTTGAAATATTTGATCAATTTATGAAGAAGCTTGTTGAAGAAGTTACACAAGATTCCCAGATGAGTTAGGGTTTCCAAGGACAACCAACTTCAAACTCTTGATGATTTATTGATCAAAATAACATGTGAAGATCATGGGGATTCATATATGATACTTAGAGCCATAGTAAACCACTTATATATTGAGCTCCTTGCAATGAGGGTCTTAAACCCTAGATGTGAGCTTGGTAGAGCATATGTGAGCATGTGCACTACCTACAAAAGAGCTAAACTATACAATGACATATTTTTGGCGTTTTGGTTAGTAAATAATGAAAAATTAAGTATGATACAATCAAATGTGCTTGGTGATCTCTCCCAATGCAAACCCAATTAATGAGGGGTAAAAAGAATGCCAAGGTGTGATCCCAACGTTAATGCATATGATGAGAATAGCATGAAGGATCTTAGGGTCAAAATTGGGGTCTTACAGCTGCCCCCATTTAAGGATGTTCTAGCTGAGGAGATGAAGGTTAAAATCTTCGTATCGACTCAGTAGAATGGACTTAAATAACAACATATAGAAACAAATTTTGATCCCTAAGAGACCTCATGATGCATATGATATGAATGTTAAAATAATCTTTGTGGGGAAAATGTTGCCACAAAGGAAAAGAATCCAAAGAGACTGAAAGTCCACAGGAGCATAATACATTCCATAAGGAAAACTCACTGGGGGAGACAGAGACTCTAGGGATAAAAGAGTTGTGCGTAGGCCAGGCTACGACTTGAGGGATTCCATGAAAATAAATCAATGGAAGGACTGAGTCGGGGAAAGAAAAAAACATTTGTCGGAGAAATGGGTAGATCAGAACAAAGTTGAAATACTCGACCTGAGCAGGAAAAGGTGATTTCCTAAGGGAAATGTACTCAAACTCAACTGGGGGAAGAAATGATCTTCAACATCGGAGGAACAAAAGTATGTTATCCGTTACCGATTACTGGGTAAGGGTATAACAAATTCTGACAGGGAGGGCACCCGTTACCGGTTAGGGTAAATATATCAAGGATGACTCGCTGAGGGCAACCAGGGGATGCATTCGTTACTAGTTACTGGGTAAGAATGAACTGCAGGAGAAAAATCCAAACAGGGTTTACAGCTATCGGTTACTGAGTAGAAGACCACAAAGAAAGAGAATATCCGTCATTGATTAAAGTGAACATATCAAGGATAAACTCAAAGTGGAAGAATATCTGTCATCGGTTAGGATGAACATATCATGGATAGACTCACCTGGGGACATCAGGAAGGATACCCTTCACCAGTTAAGATGAACATATCAAGGATAAACTGCCTGAAAAAGTAGGAATTACATCTATCGGATACTGGATAGAACACCAAAAAGAGGATATCCGTTATCGGTTAGAATGAACATATCAAGGATATACTCCGAGGGGAGAAGTAAGAATTACATTTATCAATTACTGGATAGAATATCGAAAAGAGAATATCCGTCACCGGTTAAGATGAACATATCAAGGATAAACTCTACAAAAGGGAAATTAGGATTTATAACTACCGGTTACTAGGTAGAAGACCGCAAAGAAAGGAAACCCGTCATCGGTTAGGATGAACATATCAAGGATTAACTCTCTGGGGAAAGAAATAGGGATTACAACTACCCTTTACTGGGTAGAATCCCAAAAAGAGAATATCCGTCATCGGTTAAGATGAACTTATCAAGGATAAACTCAAAGCAGGGGAAGAAAATATCTGTCACCGGTTAGGATGAACATATCAAAGACAAACTTCCTGGGGAAATGTGAAAAACAAATCCGCTGGGGAAAAAAGGGTTACTTTTGTCGGGTATTGGGCAAAAAGTAAAACTCTGCAAAAATTGAGAAGAATATTACTAGTTATTGGGTAATAGACTCTCAAAGGGACTAAAAGCATCTATCTAGGTAAGATCTAGAAAGAAACAATCAATCAAAGACTCAACCCAATGAGGATATAGCCCAAGGGGACTGGTCCCATCCAGATAATCAACTAGGGAGGAAACTAAAATAACAATCATCCACGAGGAAGTAACTCATTGGGGAATGAGAAAGGTTAAATTCTTTCTACTTATGGGGGTGACACTCTATAATCAAAAGAGGACAGACAAACCAAATATGCGTGAGGGGAAAAAGTATACCACCGTAGCAGAGGATCAGAGAAATAATGAGTCACAAAGTGTATTAGTAATGCAATAATGAAATGAACGTATATGTATATGTATATGTATATGTATATATGATGATTATGCTGACAAAACGATCTTAAAGGATACAAATGTCACTGGTCTGATTCATCGATACAATTCTCCGCCAATCCACAAAGGGAGGAGACAACTGCTGGAGAGAACAAGGTGCAAAAGGAATGCACAAGAATCATCCACCTCAAAGGGGTCAACCCAGGCTGGGGAGAGAGAGGAGAGGATCTGCTAAGGAAACTGCAACATCAACTCTGTAGGGAATTTTAGGTCAACATCATATCAAATGGGAGATAAACCTGCAGTGGACAACTATGACACTGCTCAAAATCAGGGCTAAGAGAGGTTAGGGGCAACTCTGATGGCGACTTGCAAGGAAGCAAAATTCTGCCGAACTCTGCAAACTGTTGCTAGGACACGCCTACAACTTACGGGAGACAAATACAAACTTAGATGGGGAAACTAACCAAACTCGGTTGCTGAAATGCTGCGGGAATGCTGCTGGGGGTGAAATAAGGATCATACCAACCACTTGGGGAAAATCCAATAATGCTTCGCATTTAGGGCTTACCACTTTTCAAACCATTATTGATATTCCTTTAATTGCTTTTTAAAAGTTATTGCTTTTATTATTTAAGAAAACATGCTTTTTTATTTTAAAACTTTAATTTCAAAATGATCACAATAAAATTTAATTCTATTTAGCTGAATAAATAAGAGTAGAAACAATTGGATAAAAAGCTCAACTTTATTTAATAGAATGGTAGTCTGTAAATGACAAGACTCCATACAGTTTTACAAAAGTTGAAAATGGTAATTTAGATGGAAAAGGGCTTCATTGAATACAATGATCATTAATCATTCTACCGCCGTCAATATCCAATGTGCTCTTAGCTTTGGTTGAAGATGAATCAGAACCAAGCATTGTGCTTAAGAACGTCTTCTTGACTAAAGCTCAACAGGATGCAGTTACTTGCCATGATCCCTATTTTTTTGCATAAATTACCCCAAGGTGGGGTAATCAATTTATTGGGATAATTTTCTATTTTATATCTCTAACTTTTACCTGGATCGTCCTTTCAGGTTTCAATCCACCGAGACGCTCATTTTTTCCCAAGTCGCCCTTTCGGGTTTTCAACTTAGCGAGCTGTTCTTTTTTTTAGGCGAAGTATTTCTTGACTGCATCAACATTCACAGGACGAGTTAATTCTTCACCATCCATAGTTGTAAGAATCAAAGCAGTGCCTGAAAAGGCTCTCTTAACAACATATGGGCCTTCATAATTAGGAGTCCACTTGCTCCTAGAATCTGGTTTGAAAGATAGAATCTTCTTGAGCACAAGGTCACCTTCTCTGAATACACGAGGCCTGACCTTCTTATCAAAAGCTTTCTTCATTCTCTGATGATATAGCTGACCATGGCATGTGGCAGTTAACCTTTTCTATTCAATCAAATTCAGCTGAACGTACCTGGTTTGACACCATTCAACTTCTATCAACTTGGCTTCCATCAAGACACACAATGATGGGATTTTGACCTATACCGGGAGAACAACCTCCATGCCATAAACAAGTGAGAAAGGGGTTACCCCTGTTGAAGTATGGACGGATGTATGATACCCATGCAAAGCAAATGGGAGCATCTCATTCCAATCTTTATCCATCACAACCATCTTCTAAATAATTTTCTTGATGTTCTTGTTTGCAGCTTCAACGACCCCATTCATCTTAGGTCTGTAGGGAGAAGTATTTGCAAAGAGCTTCCACCATATTATTGTTCAAGTTAGATCTATTATCAGTAATGATCTTACTTGGCACACCATACCGACATATAATCTGATACTTGATAAACCTCACAACAACTTGCTTGGTTACATCCGCATATGATGCCGCTTCAACCCACTATGTGAAGTAGTCAATAACCACTAGAATGAAACGATGTTCGTTCGATTCTTTGGGCTCAATCATGCCAATCATGTCAATTCCCTACATGGAGAAGGGCAATGGGGAGGAAATGACATTCAAAAGTGTCGGAGGAACATGAATCTTATCTGCATATATTTGACACTTATGGCATTTCTTCACAAACTTGCAACAGTCGGATTCCATTGTCAGCCAATAGTAACCCGCTCTCAACATCTTCTTAGCCATAGCATGTCCATTGGAATAAGTGCCAAAGGAACCTTCATGGACTTCAGTCATCAATAGGTCTGTTTCGTGTCTATCCATGCATCTGAGCAGAACCATATCGAAGTTTCTCTTGTAAAGCACATCACTATTCAGGTAGAAATTGCCGAATAATCTTCTCAAAGTCTTCTTATCTTTCAAAGATGCCCCAGACGGGTAAATCTGACTTTGGAGAAAACTCTTAATATCAAAATACCACGACTTCTCATCTTTGACTTCTTCAACAGCAAACACATGAGCTGGCCTATCAAGACGCATCACAGTCAAATTAGGGACTTCATTCCAATACTTAACCATAATCATTGAAGCCAACGTTACCAGAGCATCTGCCATCCGGTTTTCTTCTCGAGGGATATGATGAAATTCAACCTTTGTAAAGAAAGTTGAAATCCTCCTCGCATAATCTCTATATGGTATCAAACCGGGTTGATTCGTCTCCCATTCTCCTTTGATCTGATTCACAACCAAAGTTGAATCTCCATAGACGTCTAAATACTTGATTCTGAGATCAATAGCCTCTTCAATCCCCATAATGCAAGCTTCGTACTCAGCCATATTGTTCGTACACTTGAAAGTCAATCTAGCTGTAAATGGAAAATACGTGCCTTGAGGAGTAACAATCACTACCCCAATGCCATTGCCATATTAATTAACAGCTCCATCAAATACCATGCCCCAACGGGAACCAGGTTTTGACCCTTCTTCAAGCAATGGTTCGTCACAATATTTCATTTTCAAGTACAAAATCTCCTCATTAGGAAAATCATACTGCACTGACTGGTGATCTTCAATTGGTTGGTGAGCCAAATGGTCAGCCAACTTGCTTTGATTGCTTTCTAAGATTGATATTTAATATCATACTCTGATAACAACATCTGCCACCGAGAAGTCCTCCCAGTTAAAGCAGGCTTCTCAAAAATATACTTGATTGGATATCAACCAAGTGGTATGATTTAACATACACTGATGCAGACGCTTAGTGGCCCAAGCCAATGCACAACAAGTCTTCTCTAGCATAGAATATCGAGTCTCACAGTCGATGAGCTTCTTACTGAGGTAGTAAATATCATATTCTTTCTTTCTAGTTTCATCTTGCTGACCTAGAACACAACCCATACTCTCTTCAAACACAGCCAAATACATGATCAAAGGTCCTCCTTCAATAGATGGAAACAGAATCGGAGGCTCAAGCAGATACTCTTTGATAATATCAAAAGCTTTCTGCCAATATTCGGTCCAATCACAAGACTGATCTTTCTGAAGAAGCTTGAATATAGGTGCACATGTGGCAATCATGTGTGAAATGAATCTTGAGATATAATTCAAGCGGCCGAGAAAACCTCTGACTTGCTTCTCAGTTTTTGGCGCAGGCATCTCTTGTATTGCTTTGACCTTGGCAGGATCAACTTCAATACCCTTCTCGCTGATAATAAAGCCCAATAACTTACCAGAACGAACACCAAATGTACATTTATTGGGATTCAAGCAGAGTTTGTACTTCCTCAAACGCTAGAATAACCTCAACAAATGCTCAACATGTTCTTCCTCGTTACTAGATTTGGAAATCATATCATCAACATAGACTTCAATGTCTTTATGCATCATATCATGAAAAAGAGTAGTCATTGCTCTATGGTAAGTTGCACCAACATTCTTTAGACCGAAAGGCATCACTCTATAACAAAATGTACCCTAGGGTGTGATGAATGTAGTCTTCTCCATATCTTCGGGTGCCATTTTAATCTGATTATATCTGGAAAATCTGTCCATAAACGAAAAGACTTTGAATTTAGCTGTATTATCTACCAACATATCAATGTGTGGCAGAGGAAAATCATCTTTTGGACTGGCATTGTTCAAATCTCAATAATCAACACATATGCAGACTTTTGCATCTTTCTTCGGGACATGCACAATATTGGCCACCCACTACGGATACTCAGCAGTAACAAGGAAACCAACATCAATCTGCTTCTGCACTTCTTCATTGATCTTTACTGCCATATTAAGATGAGTCCTCCTCAACTTCTGCTTGACTGGTGGGCAATCTGACTTCAATGACAGTCTATGCTCCACAATCTCAGAATCCAAACCAAGCATGTCTTGATAGGACCAAGCAAACACATCTGAATAATCTCGGAGAAGAACAATCAACCCCTTATTAACCTCTGGACACAGTTGAGGCCCGATCTTGACTTCCTTCACCTCATCCTCGGAACCCAAGTTGACTAACTCAATCTGCTCTTCAAACGGTTGAGTGGATTTTTCCTCGTGCTCAAGTAGACGAGACAATTCATCAGACACTTCTGTCGCATCCGCGAAAAACAACCGGCGGGCTAAAACAAAAAACACAAACAGAGCCGCCACTGCGCGTTATTTATCCCAAGATAGGGAAAGGAAACGCTCAGAGAAACCTGGAAAAAGCATGGTCTCGCGACCAAAGAGAAAGGGTAAGGGAGTCGGTTACACAAGGGGGAGGTATTAGCACCCCTCACGTCCGTCGTACTCGACGGGATCCACGCTCTAAGAAAAGAAAAGGTTGCTAAAACACCACACACACACGCACCGAAGGCAACACAGGTTGGGTTATGAGGAAGAGAGCTCGATAGGACATCGCATCCTATGCCTACGTATCTCGTCTGGAACGAGAATCAGAGCTGCCGTAGTTCGGCTCACGCACGCCAAACAAGCAAACACAAACACAGGCAAACATGGAGCCTGAATGCCAATCACTGGACTTACATCAGCATCCGAACCAAAACACACACAAAAAGGCAAACGTGGAGCCCGAAAGCCAATCACTGGACTTACATCGGCATCCGAACCAAACGCACGCACACTGGAACCCGAATGCCACTCGATGGACTTACATCAGCTTCCAAGCACACAACAACCAACAAGTTAATAGGGAGTCGGGAACTCGAGCCTATAACTGTCTAGCACACACACAAAAAGAAAAAAAGTGCCCGGAGAGACCTCGCACGGTCTCCTGCCTACGTACCTCATCTGGCATGAGGATCAGGGCGACGTAGTTCCCCTGAAAGGGAAAAAGATTCTAGCCAGAAACCAAGGGGAGACACACTACCAGGGAGCTGTACTCGACCTAGTGTTATCATGCATCATTGCCCTATGTTGTGGTTTCTACCTACTTGCGCAACAACAAGCTAATCCTATCCAGGAAGAAAGCAAGCATGCAAGCATCAATCAAAATAAAACAAACATTTCACATAGCACACACTATATCCAGTCAAGTGAGGCTCAAACAAAAGTTGGACTGCCGAGGCAAGTCATCTGTACAAGGTAGAGTTAGCTCTTAACCTTGCCATTGAGAGGCTAAGGTAAAGCTGATGAAAGGTGAGTGAAGATTAGACTTCACAGCTCTTATCCCTGGCCAGGGAGAGCTTCAGACAAAGGAGCGTGGGTCCAGAATGAAGGGACCCTTCTACGCTCAAAGACTCTGACACAACTGTACAAAGTACAAGATCTTGGGTTTGTGTCCCAATGCGTCAACACAGTGGTGTGAGCAGAGGGACGACTCAACAGAATAGCGGGGGATAGATTGCATATCCCTTGGGTTCCGCCAATTGCCTCATAGAGGTCTTCACCTGCTTGGCACAAAAGTAAACAATCACAAACATCGCCTCTTAAGGAGGACTTCAGACAGTTGCCTGGCCAAGTAACAGGCCAGGTCTTCCAGACTACATGAAGTATAGAGATTCTACCTCAACTGGTTAAAAAAACCAAGCAGCAGCAAGCAAGTTCTTAAAGAACTGTAAGCGACTAAATGTACCTGAAATCAATCAAGTATCATCAGTACTCAGACAAACCAACAATAAACAGCAAAAGTCAATCTATACAGACAACACAAGTTAATGCACATAAGTGCAAGCCATGAGCCCAAGCTCAAGCATCAAACCTACAACACAAAACAAGTTAGTTTACAGCATCAAACAAATTCAATTTGCATCTTGCATTTATCTCCTTAAGCCTTTTGCATTTCAACCTGAAAATCCAAACCAAATGTGAGAAACTAGACCACTAGGCCAAGCCTAGGGTCCAAAGGGGATAAAAAAATCAAAACAGCAAGTGCAAACTAACCAAAATCACATTCAAATAAATTAAAAGCAAATGCAATTGGTCCCATGCTCATATCCTTCACCATTATCATTTTATGCACAATTTAACATCAAACATGCAATTTGCAACTCCAAAAGACCAAACAGAACTATCTCAATCAAATCCATATCAAAACAATTCAATTAATTCCACAAAAATTCACACCTAAACAGGACACATTCAATGTATAGCATGTCAATTTTCAGCTCAATTGGACAAAAGAAAGTAGGTCAATGAAAATCAAGAAGTCTAGACACATTTATACAAGCCAATTCAAGACATCCAAACAAGCATCCACTTCCAAAAATCATAAAACAGTGACAACAATTAAGAAATGAATGGGATCAAAACCATGATGTCCTATAATGTGTCTACAATGCTCACACCAAATTTCATCTTCATCCAATACACCATGAGAGTTTCACAAACAAAATGCCAACATGTGTCACACAAATTCACAAAATGAGCCAACAGAGAAGAAAATTATCAATCAATTAGAAAATGCCACCAATAATTCCAGAAAAAATCACATGTTATCTTGACATATCAATGATCATTCATGCAAAAATTTGGAGCAATTCAACATTCTTAAGCCAGGCAAATAAAATCAGAAAGTTGACCTAGCTAGGTGTGACACAAATTGTCACACCTCTAATCAAAAAATCATATCTAATCAACCAGGTATCCAAAATTCACAAACTCTACATGAAAATCACCATCAGCATGTCCAGAATAAGCACAAAATTTTTCATCCATTTCTTTAAAGGTATGAGCATTTCATGATGGTTTTGGCAAAACATACAAAAATGTACACATGAACAAGATCAATAGGCCAATCCAAAAATTCTCCAAGCACAACTTGAGTTATCATACCTATAAAAAACTAGAGAAAATTATGAATCTAACAAAAAAAATCTCATTAAATTTGGATTAGAAATGAATTTTTTATGATTTTTTGAAGATTTGTTAAATTAGTGAAATATTTATTAATGAATTAAGTGGATTAATTAAACTGCAGTGGCACGATTGTAATTACCACCAGCCAGGCCAAAACGACGTAGTGTCATTTATGCGGTGTCAGCGCTCCATTCGCTGGATTTGGCGGCAAACAGAATTTCAAATGGCCAGGCGAAGTGAATGGATCAAAATGCAGGTTTTTCCAGAAATTGCTCGTGTTCATCATCGTTCATGCGTTCTTCTTCTTCAAATTCGGTTTCGGTCATTTCCTCACCAAAATACACAAACTCCATATGGATAGAAAGGTCTAAGCGTGTAGGTCACAAATATCACTACGAAATCATCCAGAAATTCATGTACACTACGAATCGATGGAAATAAGTTTGTGCACCTAAACTTTAATCTAAGATATCTCTCTCAATAGTCAACCAAATCGAAAACTAAGCATAGCATGTTGATCTACATTGAACGATCTTTCAAAAGCATATGATAATTTAAGCAAAAGTGAGAATCGAATTTTGGTACCTTGAATGAAGCAGCTGTTGAATTTGATGTTTCTTGATGTAATTCTTCAAAACAGATGCGTGCCAAGGTATAGGGAGGTGAATGGAGAAGTTATCTCAGCTCAAACACGATCCAGCAGCAAGAATTCTTGAATCACCATTGATAAGCATCACATGAACAGTCACGATCCAGCAAGATTTCAACCACAATTCCTCAAAACAGTTGAAGTTTATGCTTGTAGAAGATCAACCAAAGAAAAATCGTGCCAAATGATGAAGAATTGATGAAGTTTTGATGAATTTTGTTTGATGAAGTTCTTGATGAGTTTGGGAGAAAATGGAGGGAAAGTTAGTTAGGTTCTTGAGAATTGTGATTATCATTAGCATTCTGTTATGATTATCCTCTTATACTCCAACTTAATCACTTTGTTAATCTCAAATTAGCACAAATGAGTGAAATTAGCATAATGTGATGTTTTAAGTGAGAGTTCCAAAATGCCCTTGCCAAATATTGAACCATGACAGCTCATGACAGCTCAAACAACTTCTATTTGGCATTTGTGATGTGTTGCAAAAATCCTCATTCCAAAATTCCATGTATTTCTCAACTTGGACCATTTTGCCCTTGGATTTAATTAGTGCACTTGAAAATTGACCTTTTTATGTGAAGGCTTTTGGCAAAATGTGATGATGGATTATGAAAGTACACATCAAATGTGGTTTGCTCAAAGAAAAACCATCCAATTTGGCCATTCCATGTGAAAGTTATGCCACTTTGATTATAGGTATTTTTGGAAAATGAATGGACCATAACTTGTCAACCACACATGGGAAATTCAAGTTCTTGGACTTTTTGGAAAGGTAAGAGCAAGATCTACAACTTTCATGTTGGACAAATTTTCATTTGAAGCTTTTTTGGACATGTTATTTTGTGGTGAAAAACTTTCCATTTTTGGAAACTTCCATTACAAGTCACTTTCTATTTTTGGCAATTTTTGTCCTGACTTTATTTTCTTCATTCTTGAGCTTTGACATGTCAAATGAAGCTTGTTTCAACATGAATTAAGTGTATCCAACTCTCTCCCACCTCCAAATCCATAAAATCAAGCACAGTTGACCACAGTTGACTTTTTCAATTGATAGATGAATTTGGCAATGCACTGATCAATCTGAGCCCCAATTCTCTGATGAAATGGCTCAAGGGTGAAACCCTAGCCTCCATAAGCTCAATACAATCATGAAATGATCCTCATATCCATTGTAGACCCCATCTCCTTGCTATGCCCTGGTTGGCCCAATGCAGATGATTAGGGTTGACCAGTGGTCAAAACCCTAACCCCAAAGTATCTGATCAATCTCTTGGATGATATCAAGACCATGATGATGATGATGTACCATTGCAACCAAGATGAAGCTCAATCTCCTTGAAAGTCAAGAAACCCTAATTTGTTCCACACATCCTCAGATGATTAATGATCAATTCAATGAAACCCTAACTTGCATACATCAACCTTTTATCTTCTGATCAAGATTTTGGAGGATGACTTGCTCAATGTAGCCACATGTTATGCAAATATGCAATGCCTAATGACCTACAAATGATATGTAAAAATGCAAAGCTAGTCCCAAGAGAGGAGGGCAAATTTTGAGGTGTTACAGCTGCCCCTATTCAATCCACTGTGAACCTGTTGATATGAATAGCCTCGGCTTTCAGATGATCAGGATGAAGAGTGATTGAATACCAAGAACAGACGAACAATTTGCACTCTGATGGGAAAATAATTAACAACGCCTGTCAGAATCGGCGAAGAACAATCTTGAAACAAAAATCCGTCTGGAACGGAGAAAATCGGCCTGAACACCGAAACAGCAACGTCGACCTGGATACCACAATAAATGGTAACGCAGGGATAACCACGGCCTGAACACCACATATCCGCTGGGGATTATCATTCCTTTCTTTTTTATGCTTTTCTTGAACCCCGAAATTTCTGATAATCGCTCTTTTTTCATTTTCTTGAACCCCGAAATTTTCTTTCGCGCCAATGATCCCCAATCACTGCATTTGAACCCCGACATCTTGTTTGCCAAAATAATGAACCCCATTCTCCAGTTTGAACCCCAGTCGCCTGACGATAACTTGTGATCGCCATTGTGAACCCCATTCTCCAGAAAACACCTCGTGTCTCCTTTTCTCCATTTGAACCCCGCTCTCCAGAAAATGCCTCAACACTTCCCTTTCTCTGTTTGAACCCCGATCTCCAGTTTCTTGTGATAATTCCGCTGGCAACGTCGGAAATAACACCAAACACCACTCTGAGGGCGACATATCAGAGGGTATACCTTCACAAAAGGAAGGTAACATGTGCATCTCTTCTTCCGAAGACACCCGTAACGACCTCCATTGGCATCCGCCAAAGTCTAAGGTGACACATGAACAGAAGATAATCCTGAGGACCTCATCCTGGATATAATCTTCAACTCCAATCTCTATTTGGACCCCGATCTCCAGAAAATGTCGCAACACTTCCTTTTCTCCATTTGAACCCCGAAATCGCGCTGATCGCGTAACGTCCTCTGATTTTATTTCCATCTCTGTCCGACGGAAACACTTCCTCCAATATCGCACTACTGGGGAACAGTGCTGATCTGACGTCATGATGCTAAACTCCACAGAGTAACATCTTCACCAACCAGTGAACCCAAATCCCAAGCGGTAACCACGGCTCGAGTAACTGATACTTGCAATGCTGATGATTTTCCAACTAGTGAGATCACTCCTCAAACGGTAACCACGACTCGAGTAGCATCTTCACCTCCGGCAAAACCACCTCTCAAACGGTAACCACAGCTTGAGACTAGCCTATGCTTGCAATGATTCATGATTGATTTTTCTGCGTAATGCTCCATAATTATGGAAATGCTATGCGATTTATTTTTCTTCTTTTTTTTTTCTATGCAATATGCTATGCTTATTCTACATGATGAATGCATAAAAGGCATCCCCCTCAAGGGATTCTGCTGAGGAGCACGAGACACTCTGCTGAGGAACTCGTCAATACTCCGCTCTCCACCCTGCTGGGGAATAACACTGCTGTTGGGAAAAGGTAACCCTTGCTGGGGAAGAACTTCCTTTGCGCCCAATCCGCTCGAGAAACTGCTGGGGATAAGCACCACCAACGCTCTGTGGGGATACAATAGTCTTCGACTTGCTGGGGATATCAATCCCGACTCTGCTTGGATAACCCTCACAGATACCTGACGACTTCACTGGGGAAATGCCCACAGACAGCTCTACTGGGGAAACAGCAACCTCCAGGCCTGACGACTGGGGAAGCATTGATTTGACACTTGCTGGGGATAACCATCCTAACCCTGCTAGGAAAGCGAATGCCACTCCGCTGGGGACAACCCATGCAATCCATAGGTAGAATCAACTCAGCTGGGGATGCAGATATCAGTCTGCTACAGAAACTCATCCAATCCACTGGTAGGATGAACTCTGCTGGAGATATATTTCATTGAAACCCGCTCCACTCGGGGATAACAACCTTCAGGCCCGGCTGCTGAGGAAACATCGTTTTAAACCTGCCGGGGATAACCATCTCGACCCTGCTAAGGGATCCATAGACCTTGGATCTGCTGGAAATTTGGTCCTCTAATTCTGCTTGGGGACTTAGCTGGGAAAATGAGAAAAGTTGGTACAGAACACCCGTCGACTCGTCGAACCACGGTATCCACCTCCCAATCTCGTACCGACTTCCCACCTTTGAGAGTTCCCAGACTCGTCTGGACCTTTTCTGCTCCATCATCTTGTACTCCCAATCGCTCCGAGCCCTACGAAGAGCGAACTCCTGGGGACTATACAGACTTTTCAATTTTCCGACTTTGAAGAGTCTTCTTGATTAATTCCAAAGGTCGTCGGACGTCTCAACGTCTCTTCGTCGCTTCTCTACCCATCATTCGTCCCTGATTGGACCCTGCGGGGAATTTCTACAGACTTTCCAATCTTCCGATTTTGAAGAGTCTTCTTGATATCATCAAGGATCGTCGTACGTCTCAACGTCTCTTCGTCATTCCTTCATATTCTTTCGTCCCTGATCGGACTCCATGGGGATTTGCTTTACAACAACTTCCACACCACAACCTGCAAGTGAGTGAAAATATCTAACAGTACCTGCAAAACAGAACGTTAGATAAAACCGTGCCCCAGGCGTGTCAAGATTTCAACACTTGGGTCACTCAATCCTTCCGAATAAGATTTCAAGTTTTCAATCTTATAAACATGCATTGGAAGGGACCTGTATGTCTTAAAATGCAAGATTCTTTATCAAGAATATTGGATGTTTTTGCAATCAAAGCGGTAATGAAAACAAAAAACAAAATTATTTGACTGAATATGCATTTTATTGATTGGAAAAGTGTGGCTCAAATGAGCAATACAAAGGAAGCAATTCCTGAAAAGAGGTAATTGCGCACAAAAGGAAAAATCTATCCTAATGGCAATGTGAAACCCGTGATCTCATCGAGTTCCAACTCGGTTACACCCCATATGTCCTCAGACTCTTTGTGCTTTCTGCCTTCTGAACAAGACAATTCCAACTGATCCCTACCGGGTATTATCCATGATGCCTTAACCAAAGCGCAAACGATCATGCTAGACGCAGTTGTTCGTTTCAATCCCTCTTTTGCCTGGACCGCCCTTTCGGGTTTTCAGTCCACCGGGATACCCCTTTTTTGCCCAAGTCGCCTTTTCAGGTTTTCGACTTGCCGGGTGTACATTTTTCCATTTATATCCCTAATTTTTGCCCGAACCTTTCCATTCTGTTTTTGGTTCGCCGGGATGCCCATTCTTGCCTGGACTATTTTATTCTTTTCGTCCAGCGGGTCTATTTATACGAAGTATCTTTTAACTGCGTCCGCATTCACAGGGGATGGAAAATCCTCGCCATCCATGGTCGTTAGCAACAAGGCTCCGCCAGAGAAAACCTTCTTGATCACGAATGGACCTTCATAATTAGGTGTCCATTTGCCCCTTCGATCGTTTTGAGGAGGAAGGATCCTTTTCAGCACCATATCACCTACGTGATATACCCGAGGTCGTACCTTCTTGTCAAAAGCACGCTTCATCCTTTGCTGGTATAACTGCCCATGACAGATGGCTGCTAGCCTCTTCTCCTCGATCAGGCTTAATTCTTCGTACCGGGTCCTTACCCATTCAGCCTCTTGCAATTTCACGTCCATCAGGACTCTCAAAGAGGGAATCTGGACCTCAACAGGTAATACAGCCTCCATCCCATATACCAACGAGAAAGGAGTTGCCCCAGTAGATGTGCGCACCGACGTTCGATACCCATGCAACGCAAACGGCAGCATCTCATGCCAATCTTTATAGGTTACCACCATTTTCTGCACAATCTTCTTTATATTCTTGTTGGCTGCCTCAACCGCCCCATTCATCTTCGGACGATAGGGAGAAGAATTGTGATGCTCAATCTTGAATTCCCGACACAGTTCTGCCATCATCTTATTGTTCAAATTAGAACCATTATCAGTAATGATTCTCTCGGGAACCCCATATCTGCAAATGATGTCTCTCTTGAGAAACCTGGCAACGACCTGCTTCGTCACGTTCGTATAAGAGGCTGCTTCAACCCACTTGGTGAAGTAATCGATAGCCACTAATATGAACCGATGCCCATTCGAAGCTGTAGGCTCTATCTTTCCGATCATATCAATGCCCCACATAGCAAACGGCCATGGAGACGACATTAAACTCAACGGATTAGGAGGCACGTGCACCTTGTCCGCATAAATCTGGCATTTATGACACTTCCGCACGAAATTAAAGCATTGGGCCTCCATTGTCATCCAATAATAACCTGCCCTCAGCAACTTCTTCACCATCGCATTCCCACTGGCATGGGTACCGAACGATCCCTCATGAACCTCTTTCATCAATTGGCTTGCTTCTCTATCATCAACACATCGGAGCAAAACCCAATCAAAATTTCTTTTGTACAAAATCCCATCCTTATTCAGGTAAAACACCATGGCCAACCTCCGCAGAGTCTTTCGGTCCTTTTTCGATGCTCCCTCAGGATACTCTTGAGTCTCCAGATAGCGCTTGATATCATAATACCACGGCTTCTCATCATCAAGCGCTGTATCAACAGCAAACACATAAGCCGGTCTATCCAGACGGCCTACTTCCACACTGGGGAACTGATTCCACCACTGCACCTTAATCAAGGCAGCCAGAGTAGCCAAAGCATCTGCCAAAGGGTTCTCCTCTCTAGGCACATGATGCATCTTCACCTTGGTGAAAAACGTCAACAATCTCCTCGTATAATCTCGATACGGAACTAAATGAGATTGATGCGTATACCATTTTCCGTTAACCTGATTTATCACCAGAGCTGAATCTCCATATATGACAAGGTTCTTGATCCTCAAATCAATCGCCTCTTCAATCCCCAATATGCAGGCTTCGTATTCAGCCATGTTGTTGGTGCACTCAAATGTTAGCCGGGCAGCAAAAGGAATGTGGGATCCTTTCGGCGTAACCAAAACAGCACCAACACCGCTTCCATTCACGTTAACGGCCCCATCAAACATCAGAATCCATTCGGATTCAGGGTCAGGCCCCTCCTCCGGGATCGGTTCCTCGCAATCTTTCGATTTGAGAAACATGATGTCCTCATCAGGGAATTCAAACTTCATCGGTTGATAATCATCAATAGGTTGCTGGGCGAGGTAATCAGACAATACACTCCCCTTTATCGCCTTCTGAGAGGTATACTGAATATCATATTCAGTCAGAATCATTTGCCATCTCGCAACCCGTCCGGTCAAAGCTGGTTTCTCAAAAATGTACTTGATTGGATCCATCTTGGAAATCAATAAAGTGGTATAGACCAGCATATACTGCCTTAGTCGGCGAGCAGCCCAGACCAAAGCACAACAAGTTTTCTCGAGCAGTGAATATCTTGTTTCACAGTCGGTAAACTTTTTGCTAAGGTAGTATATGGCATGCTCTTTTCGACCAGACTCGTCATGCTGCCCCAATACACACCCCATAGACCCCTCGAGGACTGTCAGGTACAGAATTAACGGTCTCCCCTCCACAAGAGGCATCAAAATCGGAGGCTCCTGCAAATATTCTTTTATCTTTTTAAATGTCGCTTGGCAATCATTATTCCACCTGACCGTTTGATCTTTTCTCAACAATTTGAATATTGGTTCACACGTGGCTGTTAGATGAGATATGAACCGTGAAATGTAGTTCAATCTACCTAAGAAACCACGAACCTCCTTCTCTGTTCTCGGTTCAGGCATTTCTCTTATTGCTTTTACTTTCGCAGGATCAACCTCGATTCCTTTTTCGCTTACAATGAACCCCAGCAATTTACCGGACCGCACTCCGAACGTGCACTTGTTCGGATTCAACCTCAGTCTGAACAGTCTCAACCGGTCGAACAACTTAGCCAAATCTACCAAATGCCCCTCTTCTGTCCGGGACTTTGCTATCATGTCATCCACATAGCATTCGATTTCATGATGAATCATATCATGAAACAAAGTCACCATGGCCCTCTGATAAGTAGCACCGGCGTTCTTGAGACCGAATGGCATCACCTTATAACAAAAGGTGCCCCACGGTGTAATGAACGTTGTTTTCTCCATATCATCTGGCGACATTTTGATTTGATTATAGCCAGAAAAGCCATCCATGAAGGAAAACACCGAGAATTAAGCTGTATTATCTACCAACACGTCGATGTGAGGTAATGGAAAATCATCCTTCGGACTAGCTCTGTTCAAATTCCGGTAGTCCACACACATCCTCACCTTCCCATCTTTCTTCGGGACTGGCACGATGTTCGCAACCCATGGCGGATAGTTAGTGACAGCAAGGAAACCAGCATCCCACTGCTTCTGCACTTCCTCTTTAATCTTCATTGCCATGTCAGGTCGAGTTCTGCGCAATTTCTGCTTCACTGGAGGACAATCTTCTCTTAATGGTAGCTTGTGCACAACGATATCGGTATCTAACCCTGGCATATCTTGATAAGACCAGGCAAAGATGTCGACATACTCTTTCAACAGTGCCACCATTCTGCTCTTGACACTTTCCTCCAAAGCAGCCCCGATTTTCACCTCTTTCTTGACCTCATCGGTACCCAGGTTCACCACCTCAATTTGCTCTTTGTGCGGCTGAATCACCTTCTCCTCTTGTTTCAACAACCTAGCTAATTCCCCTGGCAGTTCACAATCTTCTTCGTCTTCTTCTTCAGCAAGATAGATTGGATTGTCGAAGTCATACAAGGGCGTAACAGGATTGTTATCAATGAGATCCGGAGAGATATCGCATCTGCATGAATGATGATTCATGCATTGCTTTAGAACCGGTGTGAGACAAAATGAAAAGAAAAAAAACGAAAACATTGCCATTTTTATTTTGTTTTTATTTTTAAACTGCAAAAATAAATGAAAAACAGGGAACACCGCTTTTAACTGAAAAAAAATCCTTTTATTAATGATGCAAATTTGAAAATTTAAACATGAGGTGACCCTTACAATGAACCATTACGTGTCGGGCAACACGTAAGGCTTTCATGCATATAAGACTAAAACAGGAAAAATATTACTCTTCCAGCAGAGTGACCCGGATGATCTTTTCAGCCTTCCAGTTCTGGATTCCCATCCCTGGCGCGCACGGCTTTATCCACCGGTCCATGTCACAGTCGCTATCAGCATCATCACTCATCATGCAAATGTGATCCGGATCCAGCATTCCGGCACTTGTGAATGTGACTGGCGTACGACCTCCTCTGCCTTGCCCTGAGCCTCTACCCGGCTGGTACCCCACTCCAAAGCGATCTTTCTTCGCGGACACATCCATCATTCTGCCCCACCCAGGAGCCTCTCCATTCTTTACCACCTCAGCGGCCTGCTTATACGAAGAAATGGACGGTTTCTCCTCCTCCTGTTTAGCAAACAGAGCACTCTCCACCTTAACAGTTTCGAATGCCTGACTAGGCGTCTCCCAGACCTCGCCGTCCATCTCAACATATTTGAACGAGGACAGGTGGCTGACAAAGATGTCCTCCTCCCCACAAACAGTGACAACTTGGCCTTCCCAGATGTACTTCAGCTTTTGGTGCAAAGTCGAGGTTACTGCCCCAGCAGCATGAATCCACGGCCTACCCAACAAGCAACTGTATGCCGGCTGAATATCCATGACATAGAATGTCGACTTGAACACTTCTGGGCCAATCTTCACTGGCAGCTCAACCTCTCCAAACACGGCCCGCTTTGACCCATCAAAAGCCCGCACTATCAAATCAGTCGGAGTCAAAATCAGCCCATCGCAGTTTAGCTTCGCCAGAGCCTTCTTCGGCAACACATTCAAAGAGGAGCCGGTATCAACCAGCACATGCGAAAGCACGACTCCTTTGCATTCCATCGCAATGTGTAGCGCCCGGTTGTGATTCCTCCCATCCACCGTCAGGTCCATGTCTGTAAAGCCCAGCCCATGGCTGGCATGCACATTGGACACGACCGTCTCCAGTTGATTAATGGTAATCTCTTGGGGAACATAGGCTTTCTTCAATATTTTCAATAAAGCCTCCCTATGCCCCTCGGAGCTCAACAGCAATGACAGAATGGAGATTTTGAACGGAGTCTGCTGCAGATGGTCAACCAACTTGTACTCTGACTTCTTGATGATCCTAAAAAATTCTTCAGCATCATCATCAAGTTTTTCTTCCGACCCAACCGGCGCCGGTGTCACTACAGGAGTACTATTATCCACCACAGCTTTTCCCTTTGCCCTGGCTAAAGCCTCGGCCTTTTCTTTTTTCTCTTTCTCTCCTTCTCCTCCCCTCAGGGCATCTGGAGCAAATAATCTTCCACTGCGAGTGAAACCGCTGGGACCGGCATTATCCACCTTTAGCACGGCAGTTTCACTTGCAGTTTGGTCGTCTACCTTCTCCCCATTACAGTAGACCTCTCCACCATAATGCCAAGGTACGGCATCATCTTTTTCGTATGGAATTGGTCCAGGTACCGTGATGGTAACCGGAGCCGCTTCAGCAAGATTTGACAAATCCACCGGATCAAAGTATATTGTTATGGTGGAGACCTCATCTTTCCCCTCATCAACCTTCTTCTCAATCATTATACTCCCCTCGTCCATCAAACCCTGGACAGTCCTCCTCAGAAGTATGCATCCCTCAGGAGCAACAGAACACTCGGCACAATCATCATTACAGCCCGGATGAACCCCATTCTTCAACAACAGTCCCTTGACCTCAGCCAACGGAGTCCTCAGTTGATCAACAGACAACAACCCAACTCGGTTCTCCTCGGAGATTGCATTCACCCCCCTCTGACCATGTGCAGGCATGGGATTGGCATTGACATTGGGAGATGGTGCGAAGTTGATTGCCTTTGAATCCACTAGGTCTTGAACTGTGTGCTTAAAAGCTTTACAGTTCTCAATGTTATGTCCGGGCGCACCTGAGTGGAATTCACACTTTGCATTCTCGTCATAGCTGGCCGGCCTTTGATTAGGTCTCAAAGGCGCCAGGGTCCTTGTCTGCACCAGCCCCAAGTCCATCAGCTTCTTGAATAGAAAAGAATAGGTCACCGGAGGCCTATCAAATTGTCTGTCCACTGCTCTCCCTCTGACTTGGTACCTGGCCCTCTGTGGCCTCTGCTGGAACGACTGCCTTTGCTGTTGTTGCTGCTGCTGTTGCGGTTGCTGTTGTTGTTCAGCAGGAATGGTTACCGCAGCAGTGTGCTGAAAGTAACGATCCCTACTGGGTCCTCGTTGAGCATACACAGCGCTTGTGTCACCCTCCTTCTTCCTCTGACCGTTATTACCAAACGGCTTCTTCGACCCAGACGACGAAGAAGACGCAGTACCCTGAATCTTCCCAAGCTTCAACCAGCTCTCTATTCTTTCCCCTGCCACGACAATATCAGAAAAGTTGGTTACCGGACAACCAACCATTCTTTCAGCAAATGCCCCCTGCAGGGTCCCCATGAAAAGATCCGACATCTCTCTGTCAACAAGAGGAGGTTGCACTCTGGCAGCCAACTCTCTCCATCGTTGGGCATATTCCTTAAACCCTTCATTATTCTTTTGAGAC
This sequence comes from Lathyrus oleraceus, assembly GCF_024323335.1. NCBI lineage: Eukaryota > Viridiplantae > Streptophyta > Magnoliopsida > Fabales > Fabaceae > Lathyrus > Lathyrus oleraceus. Next base: position 236,071,975 of record NC_066581.1, read on the forward strand.
ATACCCTGCAACTGGGTACGACTCGGAGCCATGTCCGCGTTGAACTGATATTGCTTGAAGAACGCGTCCCCAAGATCCTGCCAGTTTTTAATATCTGAGGACTTTAACTTGGTGTACCATTCCAAGGAGCCTCCGGACAGGCTGTCCTGGAAGAAGTACATCCACAGCTTCTGATCCATGGTATACGCCGAGATCTTGCGGACAAAAGCCTGCAAATGCGTCTCAGGACAAGAACTTCCATTGTAACGGTCAAACGTGGGCGCCTTAAACTTCTGCTGGATCACAATCCCCTCAACAAGCCCCATATTCAACATATTGACCACCCCAGGAGTGGCATAACTTTCCAGCACTTTAATCTTCTCAGCCAACAGCTGAATCTCCTTGCTTTGAGGCTGGACCCCATACTGACCCAAGGGCTCATTATGCATTGAAAACTGGTCTGCTTCCCTGTCTTCCTCTCTGTCCTCATCAAACCCGTAGAATGGAGGCAACATACCGTCCTTCATATTCTGCCCCAGACCGGGCCCAGGTTGACCACCAGCACCGAAACCAGCAGCATTGTTCACAACACCAACAGTTGTCCTCTTACCACCGTCACGAGACCCCAACCCCTGGTTGGAGACACCATCCAGGTTTACACCACTATTTGCTGCAGAAGCCCGCTCGAGCTTTTCAACTTTATCAACCAGAGCTTTCTGACCAACTGCAAAGCCTTGCATGATGTTGATCAGCTCATTCATTTTATCTTTCAGCTCGAGGATATCTGTGTTGGGAAGATCCATGAGTCTGGGAGTGTTGTGTCTTGTGAAATATCTGTGAGGTCGGGTTGAGTGCAAAGGTACAGTTCTGCGAGCACGAGCAATGATTCCTGAAACAATCAAGCACATTAGCAACAAATACCTGCAAAATAAAACACAAGTTATTATGATCATGCATGAATGCAGTATTTATCCACATGAGGAACACTTCGTCTCTTGATCCTGGCATCATTGAGACAATATAATAATCCGGCATTAATACTTTGACATTCACATTTGATTTCATCGTGCAGATTGGAGATATGTGATTTAGCATGATACCCCCAACCATGTGTGTGCTTGTGTAAGTGCATACGGTAAAGCAAATAAAGCTTGGAGATTAATCACAGAATGAAAATAACCATCGCATAGCAAAAGTGCACAAACAGGGCCATAGTCATACATCAAATCAGATACAAATCTCCAGAATCGGGAAAGAAATACAAGCAAATGAATTCCGTCAACAAGCCTGACGATAATTCACACAAATGAAAGGCTAGCCTGATGAGGGTCTCACAGACGACCCTATCTCAGCTTCCATCCTCGCGAACTCTGCGGCGAACCTGAGCTCGGTATTCTCCTGCTGTAATCTCCCCACCTCCTTCTGGTGAATCTTCATCTGCCTGAAGTAATGATCTCTCTCAGCAATGTAATGATCTCTCTCGGCGATGATCTTCATGCTCTCTGTCTCCTTAACCTTCAGCTTGGCTTCCCACTCAGCAATGAGAACCCGGACTCTGTCGTCCCTCTGATCTCTCACCAAGATTTGCCTTCTCTTCTCATCTTCGATGACCTTTGAAGCTCTAGCCAATCTCTCCTTGGTGATGTCGTGCTCCTTTGTTGAAGATGCCAAGGCTTGACTAACCTTCCCATAGTAAGCAGTATCCATCTCAAAGCGCTTTGCTTCTAAGGCATGTCGCTTGTCTTGATCTTCCATCTTCACCCTGATCTCCTGATTGGCCATCTGAAACCGAGCAACAGTCATCTCCAATGCCGCTTTCTCCGCAAGCAACTGATCTCTGGCTTTCTTCATCTCGAGGAATTCCTCCATACTGACAGAAGAACTCGGACCCTCAATCATAGGACACCGAGGATCACCTCCTGGAAATGGTAGAAATGTAATCTCAATTCTCTTCCGAAGCCAATCATTGAATAGGGGAAAATACCGACTGTTGACCTTACCATAAGGAACCTTGCCCTTTCTCTGGATATCTCGCCACTCATCCAATACTTGCCTCAGCTTGGCCTGATTGCCATCAATCGGGAAGTAAAAGGACTCCTGGATCTCTCGCCCGAGAGGAGGACCCTCAACAGCAAACCCCATCTGTCTCCTGAGAAGCACCGGGTTGTAATTGATGCAACCCTGAACTCCTACCAGAGGCACATTAGGTAGACTCCCGCAACTGTATATAAAATCCCGTCCAGCCATACCATTATGAGTCCAAGCAATGTCATCAGCCCGCAAACCCATCAACCTGAAGGACCACTTGACAGTGGGATCAATATGAGCAAAAGCACCCTGAGAAGGCAAATACCCCATAAACCACCTGAAGAGCAACTGAGCACAACACCGGATTAAACCCCCACGTCGCTTCTCGTTCCTGTTATGAACCGAGTAATAGACATCTCCGATCAGAGTAGGAATAGGGTTTCTCTGCAGGAACAACCTGATAGCATTATGGTCCACAAAGTTCTTCTGATTAGGAAACAGAATAATCCCATAAATGCTCACAGCAATCAAGGCACAAACCGTCTTCCAGTTACCCATAGCCGCATGTTCCTTGGCATTAGCTTCCAAGAAACTCAGATGAAATCCAGGTAACTTCCCCTTTTCCTTCAGACCCTCCTTGACCATTTCCGGACTCAAATAAAGAGCACGGGAAATCCCAAGGACATCAGGCTCCACCCTAGTAACATGGAAAGGAATCTGATCACGGATCTGCATACCCAGGATGCCAGCATAGTCCTCCATCAGAGGTCCCAACAAATAGTCCGGAAAGACAAAACACCTCAAGCCCGGGTCATAGAACTGAAGAAGAGTGTGAATGGCGCTCCTGTCACTATCAGTGAGTCTGAAAACCATTTTCAGAATACTACCATATGCCTCTCTGAACATCCCCACATGGTCGGGTGTAATCAATGCTATCATCTCCTTCAGCACACCAATCTCTGGGTCAAAGAAACTGTAGGCCACATCATGCTTCAAACCGGTCCTTATATCTGAACAGAAGTCTCTCAACCAGGATCTCGATCAGAAGTGTCCCTGCATATGGTAAACATGTGTTAGATGCAGGTAAATGCAAAATGTAATGATGCTGATGAATGAATGCAATGCATTGCCATCCTCCAAGTCATCTGATCATCTGCTCTGAACCACAGCCCGGATCTCTGAACTGATCACAACCATCTTAGGGAAAACGTAACCACAAATCCACCTCAAGGGTTCCGAAATAAACGGAAGACAGATACACCATCATCATCATCAAACCATCTCTGAACAGATACCAACAATCATCTGAATCGGCCCGGGGAATCCTAAAATAAACGGATCCCCACTGATAAATAACACGGACAACACTTCGGCGTCTCTGAAATAAATGGCCATAAATCCGACTTATAAATACGACTCTGATCAACGGAACCAAAAGTCACCATCTGAGTCACCAACAGAACATCTGAAAGAATCACCCTCCCCTCACAGGTAAATTCTAATCAGGTCACCCTAAGGCGGATAATAGTCTCGACAATCGGGCAGAGATACTCAATGGGTTTACCCTTTCGGGTGTGCCATTGTAGCTCTCTTAAGATCATCTAAACCAAAGATCCGGGAAATGATCGGTCACCAGAGTCAACAGTTCAGATGAAGTAACTAAGCCAAAGTGGAGTACCCCACAGAGGAAAGCACTATCAAATGAACCTCGTCCGGCTTGTGGTACATCACGCCGCCAGGTACATATTGACCTAACATGAAGAAGGCGACATGAGACCACACTAATCCTAGGTGTACACTCCGGCCTGGGTTTTAGCCCCACTCAGAACACCCACCCCAAAACAGAGGAACCACCTGCACAGAGGACGGCAACATGATAGTATGATGCATGCAAATATTTATGCAAATATATATACAGTCAGAATAATAAATGCAATAAATAAAGCAACACAAGCAACCTAAACTATCCTAGCACGCTAGGAGAGACTCGCTTAGGGAAGATGGACCAGCACAGGTCAACATCCGAGTCCCCAGCAGAGTCGCCAGCTGTCGCATCCGCGAAAAACAACCGGCGGGCTAAAACAAAAAACACAAACAGAGCCGCCACTGCGCGTTATTTATCCCAAGATAGGGAAAGGAAACGCTCAGAGAAACCTGGAAAAAGCATGGTCTCGCGACCAAAGAGAAAGGGTAAGGGAGTCGGTTACGCAAGGGGGAGGTATTAGCACCCCTCACGTCCGTCGTACTCGACGGGATCCACGCTCTAAGAAAAGAAAAGGTTGCTAAAACACCACACACACACGCACCGAAGACAACACAGGTGGGGTTATGAGGAAGAGAGCTCGATAGGACATCGCATCCTATGCCTACGTATCTCGTCTGGAACGAGAATCAGAGCTGCCGTAGTTCGGCTCACGCACGCCAAACAAGCAAACACAAACACAGGCAAACATGGAGCCTGAATGCCAATCACTGGACTTACATCAGCATCCGAACCAAAACACACACAAAAAGGCAAACGTGGAGCCCGAAAGCCAATCACTGGACTTACATCGGCATCCGAACCAAACGCACGCACACTGGAACCCGAATGCCACTCGATGGACTTACATCAGCTTCCAAGCACACAACAACCAACAAGTTAATAGGGAGTCGGGAACTCGAGCCTATAACTGTCTAGCACACACACAAAAAGAAAAAAAGTGCCCGGAGAGACCTCGCACGGTCTCCTGCCTACGTACCTCATCTGGCATGAGGATCAGGGCGACGTAGTTCCCCTGAAAGGGAAAAAGATTCTAGCCAGAAACCAAGGGGAGACACACTACCAGGGAGCTGTACTCGAGCCTAGTGTTATCATGTATCATTGCCCTATGTTGTGGTTTCTACCTACTTGCGCAACAGCAAGCTAATCCTATCCAGGAAGAAAGCAAGCATGCAAGCATCAATCAAAATAAAACAAACATTTCACATAGCACACACTATATCCAGTCAAGTGAGGCTCAAACAAAAGGTGGACTGCCGAGGCAAGTCATCTGTACAAGGTAGAGTTAGCTCTTAACCTTGCCATTGAGAGGCTAAGGTGAAGCTGATGAAAGGTGAGTGAAGATTAGACTTCACAGCTCTTATCCCTGGCCAGGGAGAGCTTCAGACAAAGGAGCGTGGGTCCAGAATGGAGGGACCCTTCTACGCTCAAAGACTCTGACACAACTGTACAAAGTACAAGATCTTGGGTTTGTGTCCCAATGCGTCAACACAGTGGTGTGAGCAGAGGGACGACTCAACAGAATAGCGGGGGATAGATTGCATATCCCTTGGGTTCCGCCAATTGCCTCATAGAGGTCTTCACCTGCTTGGCACAAAAGTAAACAATCACAAACATCGCCTCTTAAGGAGGACTTCAGACAGTTGCCTGGCCAAGTAACAGGCCAGGTCTTCCAGACTACATGAAGTATAGAGATTCTACCTCAACTGGTTAAAAAAACCAAGCAGCAGCAAGCAAGTTCTTAAAGATTTGTAAGCGACTAAATGTACCTGAAATCAATTAAGTATCATCAGTACTCAGACAAACCAATAATAAACAGCAAAAGTCAATCTATACAGACAACACAAGTTAATGCACATAAGTGCAAGCCATGAGCCCAAGCTCAAGCATCAAACCTACAACACAAAACAAGTTAGTTTACAACATCAAACAAATTCAATTTGCATCTTGCATTTATCTCCTTAAGCCTTTTGCATTTCAACCTGAAAATCCAAACCAAATGTGAGAAACTAGACCACTAGGCCAAGCCTAGGGTCCAAAGGGGATAAAAAAATCAAAACAGCAAGTGCAAACTAACCAAAATCACATTCAAACAAATTAAAAGCAAATGCAATTGGTCCCATGCTCATATCCTTCACCATTATCATTTTATGCACAATTTAACATCAAACATGCAATTTGCAACTCCAAAAGACCAAACAGAACTATCTCAATCAAATCCATATCAAAACAATTCAATTAATTCCACAAAAATTCACACCTAAACAGGACACATTCAATGTATAGCATGTCAATTTTCAGCTCAATTGGACAAAAGAAAGTAGGTCAATGAAAATCAAGAAGTCTAGACACATTTATACAAGCCAATTCAAGACATCCAAACAAGCATCCACTTCCAAAAATCATAAAACAGTGACAACAATTAAGAAATGAATGGGATCAAAACCATGATGTCCTATAATGTGTCTACAATGCTCACACCAAATTTCATCTTCATCCAATACACCATGAGAGTTTCACAAACAAAATGCCAACATGTGTCACACAAATTCACAAAATGAGCCAACAGAGAAGAAAATTATCAATCAATTAGAAAATGCCACCAATAATTCCAGAAAAAATCACATGTTATCTTGACATATCAATGATCATTCATGCAAAAATTTGGAGCAATTCAACATTCTTAAGCCAGGCAAATAAAATCAGAAAGTTGACCTAGCTAGGTGTGACACAAATTGTCACACCTCTAATCAAAAAATCATATCTAATCAACCAGGTATCCAAAATTCACAAACTCTACATGAAAATCACCATCAGCATGTCCAGAATAAGCACAAAATTTTCATCCATTTCTTTAAAGGTATGAGCATTTCATGATGGTTTTGGCAAAACATACAAAAATGTACACATGAACAAGATCAATAGGCCAATCCAAAAATTCTCCAAGCACAACTTGAGTTATCATACCTATAAAAAACTAGAGAAAATTATGAATCTAACAAAAAAAATCTCATTAAATTTGGATTAGAAATGAATTTTTTATGATTTTTTGAAGATTTGTTAAATTAGTGAAATATTTATTAATGAATTAAGTGGATTAATTAAACTGCAGTGGCACGATTGTAATTACCACCAGCCAGGCCAAAACGACGTAGTGTCATTTATGCGGTGTCAGCGCTCCATTCGCTGGATTTGGCGGCAAACAGAATTTCAAATGGCCAGGCGAAGTGAATGGATCAAAATGCAGGTTTTTCCAGAAATTGCTCGTGTTCATCATCGTTCATGCGTTCTTCTTCTTCAAATTCGGTTTCGGTCATTTCCTCACAAAAATACACAAACTCCATATGGATAGAAAGGTCTAAGCGTGTAGGTCACAAATATCACTACGAAATCGTCCAGAAATTCATGTACACTACGAATCGATGGAAATAAGTTTGTGCACCTAAACTTTAATCTAAGATATCTCTCTCAATAGTCAACCAAATCGAAAACTAAGCATAGCATGTTGATCTACATTGAACGATCTTTCAAAAGCATATGATAATTTAAGCAAAAGTGAGAATCGAATTTTGGTACCTTGAATGAAGCAGCTGTTGAATTTGATGTTTCTTGATGTAATTCTTCAAAACAGATGCGTGCCAAGGTATAGGGAGGTGAATGGAGAAGTTATCTCAGCTCAAACACGATCCAGCAGCAAGAATTCTTGAATCACCATTGATAAGCATCACATGAACAGTCACGATCCAGCAAGATTTCAACCACAATTCCTCAAAACAGTTGAAGTTTATGCTTGTAGAAGATCAACCAAAGAAAAATCGTGCCAAATGATGAAGAATTGATGAAGTTTGTTTGATGAAGTTCTTGATGAGTTTGGGAGAAAATGGAGGGAAAGTTAGTTAGGTTCTTGAGAATTGTGATTATCATTAGCATTCTGTTATGATTATCCTCTTATACTCCAACGTAATCACTTTGTTAATCTCAAATTAGCACAAATGAGTGAAATTAGCATAATGTGATGTTTTAAGTGAGAGTTCCAAAATGCCCTTGCCAAATATTGAACCATGACAGCTCATGACAGCTCAAACAACTTCTATTTGGCATTTGTGATGTGTTGCAAAAATCCTCATTCCAAAATTCCATGTATTTCTCAACTTGGACCATTTTGCCCTTGGATTTAATTAGTGCACTTGAAAATTGACCTTTTTATGTGAAGGCTTTTGGCAAAATGTGATGATGGATTATGAAAGTACACATCAAATGTGGTTTGCTCAAAGAAAAACCATCCAATTTGGCCATTCCATGTGAAAGTTATGCCACTTTGATTATAGGCATTTTTGGAAAATGAATGGATCATAACTTATCAACCACACATGGGAAATTCAAGTTCTTGGACTTTTTGGAAAGGTAAGAGCAAGATCTACAACTTTCATGTTGGACAAATTTTCATTTGAAGCTTTTTTGGACATGTTATTTTGTGGTGAAAAACTTTCCATTTTTGGAAACTTCCATTACAAGTCACTTTCTATTTTTGGCAATTTTTGTCCTGACTTTATTTTCTTCATTCTTGAGCTTTGACATGTCAAATGAAGCTTGTTTCAACATGAATGAAGTGTATCCAACTCTCTCCCACCTCCAAATCCATAAAATCAAGCACAATTGACCACAGTTGACTTTTTCAACTGATAGATGAATTTGGCAATGCACTGATCAATCTGAGCCCCAATTCTCTGATGAAATGGCTCAAGGGTGAAACCCTAGCCTCCATAAGCTCAATACAATAATGAAATGATCCTCATATCCATTGTAGACCCCATCTCCTTGCTATGCCCTGGTTGGCCCAATGCAGATGATTAGGGTTGACCAGTGGTCAAAACCCTAACCCCAAAGTATCTGATCAATCTCTTGGATGATATCAAGACCATGATGATGATGATGTACCATTGCAACCAAGATGAAGCTCAATCTCCTTGAAAGTCAAGAAACCCTAATTTGTTCCACACATCCTCAGATGATTAATGATCAATTCAATGAAACCCTAGCTTGCATACATCAACCTTTTATCTTCTGATCAAGATTTTGGAGGATGACTTGCTCAATGTAGCCACATGTTATGCAAATATGCAATGCCTAATGACCTACAAATGATATGTAAAAATGCAAAGCTAGTCCCAAGAGAGGAGGGCAAATTTTGAGGTGTTACAACTTCTTCATCACTTTCTTCCTCAGCCTAAAACATATGGAATTCAAAGTTTGGAGAAGGAGTAGGATCATTTTATTCAATGGGTTTAGAAACCAACCTGCATAATGATTTGATATTTTGATTTTAGAGAAGTGAATTGTGACCAAACATTTATGAAAATGGATAATTATTATTATTTACTTATGTTTTTTTGTGATTACCATTTTGCAGAAAAGCAAAAAAAGTAAAAATAAAACATCATAGATGTGGATGAATAGAATTGCATTTTATTAATGATCAAATTGAAAGATGCCAAACAATGTTCACTTCTCCCTTAGGCATAGGAGAAGGATTTTCAAAAACAATAAAATCAATTACTTAGAGTGATGCATAATAACAGGAACATCGACAGCGGTCCAATTGTTGCAAGATTTTCCATGCGTCACAAAATTGGTGCAGTCTTCATCTTCACCCCCTCGATCACGACAACTAAATGTTGTTCATTACCATGAATGAACCCTCGGAAACTGGGCTTCACATCTTCAGCCTTAATCACAGACGTCCCTTGTTGGAATCCCAAACCAGCTCTGCTCTTGTTCTTGGCGACCTCTACCATCAGGCCCCACTGATCAGAATTACCATCTTCAACAACTTTCTGCGCGTCTTTGAAAGAGGGCATAGTTGTCCCAACTATCTTTTCTTCAGCAATAGATAGAGCTTGGAACGGAGTTCCAACCTCATCCTCAACTTGAACATATGAGAAAGATGACAAGTGACTCACCAACAGAGCTTTCTCTCCACCGACAATAACAAGCTTACCATTCTTTACAAACTTCAACTTCTGATGCAGAGTTGACGTAACAACTCCAGCTTCGTGTATCCATGGCCTTCCCAACAAGCAAAAGCTGTGACGATCACTCGGACCTATCTTCACCGGAAGATCCACCTTTTCTATAACAGTTTTGCGAGAACCATCAAAAGCTTTGACAATCACGCCACTGTATCTCATCGGAGCTCCTTGATATGACAATTTGGAAAGACTTGAGTTGGGGAGTACATTCAAAGAAGAGCCGGTATCAACCACAACGCGTCCTCCTTGCAGTTCGTTGATATATGCAATGCTAAGTTGTGATTTCTACCTTCCTTGGGAAGTTCTTCATCACAAAAGCTCAAGTTGTTGCAGGAAGTGATGTTAGCCACAATATGGTCAAACTGATCTACTTTCACATCATGCTCTACATAAGCTTACTCCAATACTCTTTGTAGTGCTTCTCTGTGCGCTTCAGAGTTCATAAGCAGAGACAACACTAAAATTCTGGAAGGAGTTTGGAGTAGCTTCTCCACCATATCAAACTCGCTCTTCTTGATTAAACGGAGTACCTCATCATCATCATTAGGCTTCAAACTGCTGGAATCACCAGACTGACATTTTGGAGCGCTAACCGGATCTGCTGCAGGTACATCAACTTTCTTACTGACAGATACATCTTCTACACTCTTTGTGAACACAGGCCCAAAAACACGACCACTACAGGTCACCTTCGTAACATTAGCAATGCTCACAACAGAACTGGTTGTAGGCAACAGAACCTCTTGACCATTCTCCAACATAGTTGCATTATACTGATACGGAACAACTCTATCGAATACGTACGAGATTAGGCCCGCTAATCGTATTACCAACGGCGATACCGATCTATTGATGACACTATTACTACTGCTACTATCAAATTGGATTACCACCCTCTCCGGTGTCTTAAACACTGGCACTATTACATTGACATCATCTATATCCCTAGACTATTGAATATGGATTAAATTATCATCCATCCACCTCTGGATATCTCTCTTGACAACCGAACACCCACGGGGGCTCACACTGCAGACGGAACAACTGGCGTGATCATGCTCACAATCACTAATAGTACACATGGTTTTATGCATCTCAACCAACGATCGATGAATTCGTCGCACATCAAACACCCGAAAACTCCATGGACAACCTTCTACCATGTTGACAGATGAATTACCATGAGCAGGTAATGGGTTAGCTTTGACATTAGGCACACGATGCTCAAAGGACATCATCCCACTCTTTACCAACTTCTGGACTTCATACTTCGGTGGGTAGCAATTCTCGATATCATGGCCAGGGGCCCCTTGATGAAAGGCACAGTGGAGCTCTGGCTTATACCACCATGGAAGTGGTTCTGGTATTTGTGGCGGATTTCTCGGTTGAAGCAGGTTCTTGAGAATCAAAGATGGGTACAGTTCAACATAAGTCATATGAATAGGGTCAAAAGAGACCTTCTTCCTCTCGAAGCTCTGGTGTTGTTGATTATTGCTGGTGTTGTTGTTGTAGTTGTTTATTCTTTGTTGTGACTGTTGTTAACATTGTTGTTGACATTGTTGTTGAACTGGCACTGATTGATTGTTGGAAAATACTGGAATAACATATGATACTTGATGATGGTGTTAACGGGGTTGCAGACTTCTTCTGACATGAGGCCTCCTCTGCCTCCCAATTGATACTACATTGGTTTCAGCTTCCTTCTTCGTGGCAAAACTGTTACCATACCTCTTACTTGATGATGCCTCTTCTTTAGACAACCGTCCCTCACGGACACCTTCCTCTAATATCATCCCCATATTTACCATTTCGGTAAAGTCACTAGGGGCACTAGCAATCATCTGCTCGTAGTAAAATGAGCTCAGGGTCTTGAGAAAGATCTTGGTCATCTCCTTTTCTTCCAAAGGAGGGGTAATCTGAGCAGCTAGCTCTGTCCATCTCTGGGCATATTCTTTGAATATCTCCTTATCTTTCTGAGACATCGATCGAAGTTGGTCCCTATCAGGCGCCATATCCACATTATACTTGTATTGCTTCACGAAGGCCTCACCCAAATCATTGAATGTGCGGACACTCGCACTATCCAAACCCATGTACCACCGCAGAGCGACACCAATCAGACTGTCCTAGAAATAATGAATCAGTAACTGATTATTATCAGTTTGCGTCGACATCTTTCTAGCATACATGACGAGATGACTAAGTGGACAGGTATTCCCCTTATACTTTTCAAAGTCATGGATTTTGAACTTCATCGGGATCTTAACATTGGGAACCAAGCAAAGTTCCGCAACACTCTTACCAAAAAAATCCTTTCCCCTCAAGTTTTTCAACTCCTTTCACAGCTCAAGGAATTGGTCTTTCATTTCATCCATCTTCTCATAAACATCCGGACCCTTAGACGGCTCAGAATGGTAAATGGTGTCCTCAACAGGAGGCAGGGTGTGAACAACTGGAGGAGGAACAGACATGACCGGGCTAGATACCGGCATGGAAGCAAAAGTAGGTGCAAAACCTTCAGGCAAAAAGTTGGGCGGCATTTCCCACGGGTATCCGGCAGGAGCAAACTGAGTGGCAGGCACGGTTGCAGTAACAACCTATGATATAACAGTCCTCTGAGGAAGAGGAGTTGCAGGCATTGGAGAAGATTGACTTTGAGCATCTAGAACTGACTCCATCATGGCAGTCAGGTGGGCGATCTCGTCCTTCAATTCTCGGTCCTCTTTTTCCAAGTGTTCCATGATTCTTAGATGATTGGCGCGAGTATTGTATCGATGAGTCAGCTTGGCTAAACCACATAAGAATAACCAATAAGACATCTGGCGGAAGAAAAACTTGATATGCAAATGATGCATGAAATGCAATACTTTGATTGTTTTTACTTTCAAGGAACATGCTATTTTATTTGCAAAAAAATAATAATAACAACTACGATAATTTTGATTGGCCATAAAAAATCTCTTTTATTTATATAATTGGAAGGATTACACTGAGTATAATTTCAGAAACCAAAAATACAAAAATACAAGAGAAAGGGAAACTAGTCATCCTAAGGATCCCCTAACAACGGTATCAGACGATCTGGCTGTAGGCGTGTACTTCCTTCGGATGCATCGAATCTCAGACTCAAAAGAAGTCTTCACCTAAGCCATCTCAAGGACAAGTTGATCAACAATCTTCTTCTAAGTAACGGAAGACTGAGGCATACTAGAGGAAGATGGACCCTCTAGTTCTCTTTGTCTCTTCACTGCTCGGTCTTCAAGAAGTTCAATAAGCGCATCTTTGTCCTTAGACTAAACCTTTAACTCCTCGTGCTTTCGGCTTAAAGCATGGAACCACTCTTCCCACATATCCTTCTCTTTCTTCATATTGGCGAGTGCGTCTTCCAACTCCTCTACATCTTGGTTAGGGAGAGTTGATGGCTCAACCACAACGACATACATAGGTCTCTCACAAGTATAAGGCATCTTCAATTCCAAAGCTCTCTTCTTCATCCAAATAGTGTAGGCTTCCAAAGCTACACACTTGCGCAGACCAAGCTCGGATCTTCCTTTCCTGTGCATATTATGCCAAGCATGAATCATCTTCTGCTTCAAAAGTTAGGAATCTTTACCCTCTTGATAGAAAAGACCTTCTAGCTGAATGTTATTGGGTTTGTCTCTCAAGGAGAACCCAAGTTCACGACGAGCCAAAGCAGGGTTATAGTTGATTCCTCCTTGTGTACCAATGAGAGGAACATTAGAGAATTCACCACAACTATCAATAATCTCCAAGCTACTCAATGCAGAGTCATACCAAACTATATCATCATTAGTGAGAGACATAAGTCTCTGAGACCACCGTAGACATTGTTTGTTCTCCACAAAAGCAGGCGTCTGAGGCAAGTGCGAAATAAACCACTTGTACAGAAGAGGAACACATCACAGAATAGTCCCACCACCTTTAGAATTCCTTAAAAGCAAAGACAAGTACACATCACCCAACAAAGTAGGTACAGGATTCCCAATCAAAAAGATTTTAATAGCGTTAACATCAACAAAATTGTCAATGTCAGAGAACAAAGCCAAACCATAGATGAGTAACACAAAGATGACTTCGAAAGCATCCACATTACCAGCTTGAGCAAAGACAATGACTTTCCCAATAAGGAACTCAGAAGTCAACCCAAACATTCCTCATTTCTTCACCCAATTTGTAGCCTCAATCTCATACTTCTTCAAGTGAAGAGCTTCAGCTATGATATGAGATCTGCGAATCTCTTCCAATCCACTAAAAGGCACTTTGCTAGAAACAGCTATTCCCAAGAGATGGGAATACTCCTCCAACATAGGCACAAGCTGATAATCAGGGAAAGTGAAGCAACGGTAGAGAGGGTCATAAAACTGAACTAATACACTCAAGAGTTCTTCAACCACATCAACAGATAACACAGATAGAAGCTTCCCATGACGTTGCTTGAAGTCCAAGGGATCTAATACAAAAGATGATAGCTTCCTTAACTCTTTGAAATCCGGATATCTGAAACTGTACTTCTTAGTGTTCCTTCGTTCACAATCTATGGTTTGAAAATATTTGCAAATAAAACCTCAGTTCCTTGAGGCTATTATTTGGTGTGATGAATGTTATGATGCGCATGAATGCATGAATGCAATAATCACAAGTAAGGGATCACACACAAGGCAAATAAAGGTCAAGGGATGAATCAAGTCATTATCAAGATCAATCATCCATTTTGGTGGATTATGGTTTTCACCTTATCAACACCCAAGTTCCATTGATATTGACAAGACTTGGTTGGATCAACCAAGAATCAAGGGTTTGTTGTGAGTCACGAGCATGGAGTCAGGTTAAGAACCATCCCAAAGGAGTGTACTAAGGATAAAACTTGTAGATCATGTCCTAAAAAGTTCCCAGAGTCTTTATTCCATCTATCCGATATTACAGGTTAGGATGACTGACTCATCAACCCATAATATTCTCAAGAGAAACTCGTCTGAGTGTAGTATCGCGTAACAACTGTTATCAAGTCTACACCTGAACAGTCTTTGCACTACGTCCTAAATAGGCCAAGATGGGTTAAATGTTCTACGGTCCTCAGCTTCTCGGACCCCAAATCAGAGAAAGTAATGCCTAACCACAAATAACTTGTATGACATCAATAGCTCCAAAAGGATCTCCACTGAGTAGATGGGTCTCAAGCCAACTTGTTAAGGACTACTCCACACAGGTCGAACATGACTATACCATCCTCCTATCTTAATTGCACTCAAGTTCGGGTTAGAACTTATCTCACCACTCAAAGATCACCAAGCACAACAAGCAGATTATATCATACAAACAAATATACATATATCGAATATATAATTATATACACAAAAAAAGTAGGCTAAACCCACTTGAGACTACTCCCCAATGAAGTCGCCACTTAATTTCTGTAACGGTAAATTCATGACCATTAAGCTATGGATAAACTTAACGTCAATTAAACCAGAATCGCCGTCGCGCTTTTATTGTTTCAAGGGAAAAGGGAAAAGTACGAACAAAACCCAAAGATAAGAAGTTTTCAAATCAAAACTAATAAAATGCCAGAGATTATAGTTAAGGGGGTTGGTTACACAGAGGGAAGGTATTAGCACCCATAGTTTCCTAGGTACTCCTAGGGAGCCCTTTTTTGTGTGTACATGTGTTTTGGTATAAAATGATGTTTGCAATAAATAGAATGTGGGGATGAGAAATGAATTCATTAATTATATTTTTGTGTTTGACAAGACCTTCGGACTTGTGCCTACGTACCAACATAAAATGAGGGATTAAAACCTCGTAGTTTGTGGTATCAATTTCAAAGTGAATGAGTTGCTTTTAACAAAAGTTTAAGTTTAACAAATACACAAAAGGGTTAAAAAGGTTTGGATGAGTGTTAGTTCTTTTTGTCTTTTGAAATTTTAATTCAAGTATAGTTAAGTTCATTTACAAATTGGATTAAAAAAAAGGGCTTAAAAATACAATGGCATAATGCCAAAGTTTCTAATTTTCAATAAATTCTAAGTTTAGAAAACACAAGCAAAGAAGATTTTTAAAAGGGGGGAGATATTTGAAATTAAAGAAGTGGGATGAGATGAAGAGACTAATCCTAAGCAAAAATTAAAAGTTAAGAGTTGAAGAGATCTGACCAATGGGATGCAATCCAATAGACAAGAATGTCATATAGAAACTCAATTTCCCTTGGACTTTAGAATCAAGCAATATCAACACACAAATGGCAAGGTGAAAAGCAAGGTATCAAATAAAGACAGCCACGTCCAAGTTTAGCAACTCCATGATCTTCTTCATAATCTCCCATATATCAGATGACATACTCCTTGAATGGCTCAGAGATAGGCATTAGGCACAGGTTCAAAGTAACAATTTCATCAAGACCATGTAGTAGATGAACTCAAAAGGGGTCTTAATACTTGCATCAGATGAAATTTTTCTTCATAAGCACTTGGTTTCAAAAAAGTTGGCATTGGCCAAATCCTTTTGTATAGGGAATGTTGCCTAATTCTAAGTCCAATGTCTCAGATCAAATCCAATAGTCCATACAAATCTTCTTTAGAGTTTTTGTTGTTATTATGTACATTAAGGTCAAAAGACCACAGACACAAATAAAATACACAAACAAGTATATACAATCACACTATAATCACAAGATATGGCTCAAGTGAGCAAAGTGAAAATGGAAGTAAACAAGTTAAATGGTATGAATAATGGCAAATGAACAAAGACTTGAATTTAAAGTGCCAAAGGTAAATGACTTGAAATTAAAAAGTTAGTCAAATGTTAGTTGCTTAGAAGTTAGTATTGCTTTTGCTTTTCAATTGTTTAAGTCATTCTTTGGAGAACACTCAACCCTCTATTCATAAGCATGGATCTTTGAACCAAGACATCTTCCAAAGGAAGGAAAAAATGCCAAGTTTCCACACAATACCATGAAAGGGGGGGGGGGGGGGGGAGACTTACAATCTCACTTACTAGAATGCTATGACTTTTGGGTCAAAATTTAGCACTATGCTAAGCAATTGTAATTGGACTTATGTAGAAGTCACAACTATTTGAGGCCGAGCAATAGAAGTTTTGGTGTTAATGCATGTTAGAGATATGGTATTATGAACCATACTCCTAAAACATACCACCTTTAAAAAAAGGCAAAAGGGTGGACCTAATCTCATTCAAAATTATGTTGATTTTGCAATCAACTAGCCTTAGGATATAGAGATACCATAGGTCAATGAAATGGACAGGGATAGAATAGGATTAAGATGAAGAGGGAGGGGGAATGAGATCAACACAAATTGGTCAAATGAGGACTTTTATCAAATTAAAATCATTCATTTATTTTGGGAGATGAAATTTATATTTCATCAATCCCTTAAATCCAATGATTTTAATTCAATTAAGTCAAATCAACCTTGACCAAGACCCAACAACAAGAGTCAAACTCAACAAGCCAATAAAAATAGCTCAACACAATTTATTTACAGTTAAACAAATAAAAATCAATTAAAAATACATTAAATTAAATTATGGTTGGTCAAAATCCTAAAACCTCCTCAAAACATTAACTAAATGGCCAAGAGATTTATCATAGGTCAAACAAGGTCAAAGGACCTTGGAGAAAAAAATTCATTATTTTTGGAAACTAAAAAGTATTTTTAAACAATTAAAAACATACACAAAAACAATTAAATAATGAAAAATATTAATATTGATCCAAAAAATAATTTTAATTCAGAAAAATGAAAGAGAAAAATATTTGAGAATTTTTGGTGAAAGTCCCATATTTTTTTGATCAATATTAAAATTAATATGTATTAATGAAAAAAAGTAAATTAAAATGAAAATCGGAAAATTCAAAAATACGTGGACCACTTGATCTCCTTCATTAATTAAGGTGGCAGATCAAGTGGATCAGAGCGTGCATTCCATGATGTTCCCTAGAAAATGTCCCACACGCGTGGTAATCAATTTGGATGCTCAAGATTAAAACAAAATAGAAGGATCCTATGGTCTAGAGACATGCCAACGCATCGTCGGAGCCATAACTCCGGTCTTCTTCTTCGGTGGACCTCACCGGACTGGTCCACCCTCAACCATCACCAAAATGAAAAAGGAGGACATGAATTTAAAGTAAAAATGATCAGGAGCTCGAATCTAGCCTCAATTTCACCTAACTCCAAGTATATTGAAAGATACAGGGAGTTGAATTTTGAGGATCATGATTTGAGTTGCTTCAATTTGACCTCAAAGCAACTCAATCTAGTTGCCTACATTGGTAGGACTTCAGACAACCAAAAAACAACAAGAATTATGGAGAATTGATTGAGAATCGAAGAGATGAAAAATTCAGAAATTCACCTTCACTGCAGGTTCAGATGGACACAATCTTGCTCTCAATTGTGCTTGGCCTTGCTCTGGATACTTGATGGATTGGAAATGGATCAAGAAAGAAGCAGGACTCTTGGAGATTTGAATCTTAAAACAGTGGAGATTCCAACTTGATTTTTAATGAAAATTCTCAAGGCTATCCTTTGAGTGTGAGGGTTTAGGGTTGGAGATTTAAAGCTGGCACGCAAGGGTCCTCAATTCTGATCATAGACACTTCTATTTATAGCCAAAGCCTTTGATATTTGCACACTTCTTTCAAACTTACAAAAATAGCAAAATGCCTTGCATGGATGCATGGGCGTGTGATAGGCCCATGTAATGATGCAATCATGTCCAAATTCATGTGCAATCAATGTTGAAGTCATGTTAACAAGCCATGCATTCGTGTGTGGAAAGTGGATGTTCAAATATGCCAAATGGTCATCCAACTTTAAACCATGCGCAAGTCACTCATACTTCGTCCAAATGGGATGAATTTTTACTTTTTGGAAAGTTTTGATCAAGAAGAACAACTTTCATGTTAAACACTTTTTCATTTGAAACTTGGACGATGATGAATTTAGAGGTGGAAGTTTGGAAAATCAAACATATCAAAAAATTTCTAAGTACCAAGCCATATGTTCACTTCTTCTACCTTGAGTAGCTTTTTCTATGGGCTTCAAATGAGAAATTTTCCTTCATCAAAGTTGTATCTCTACCAAAGTAATTCAATTTGGTCATATATTTAACCTCATTTGGATTTAGCATGAAGGAGTTATGCATTTTAGAAGTTGAGGAAAATCACATATTCAATGGTATTGGCCCAAAATGACCTATAATGTTTCCTCATATCACATGCATTTAAATTTTGAATTTGATCATCCTCCAAACATAAAAGTTGAATTAGACATCTTGAATTGGATTGTGAAACTTGAATAGCTTTCATATCATAAAAATTGAGCAAGTTATTGTCTTGGGAACTTGACCTCCAAATTAGGGTTTAGACAAAATGACCTATAATCTTTCACCATAAAAAGTGATTTTTCAAGCAAAAAGTTGTTTGGAATGTCATTTAGAGTAAACTTTATCTTGGAATAATTTGCATATGACAAAATATGTAGGAGATAGGGTCTAGAGAACCCCAGTTTTGATTAGTTGAATTCCTCTGGTCGACCAACATGAACCAACTTGCTAGCTTGCTATTTTCTTGACTTTTAGGACTCATGGAGGATCATATATGCATAATATGATGAAATTTGAAGTATTCCTTGAAATATTTTATCAATTTGTGAAGAATCTTGTTGATGAAGTTACACAAGATACCTAGATGAATTAGGGTTTCCAAGGCAAACCAACTTCAAACTCTTATTTCTTGATCAAAATAGCATGTGAAGATCATGGGGGTTCATATATGATACTTAGAGCCTTAGTAAACCACTTATTGATTGAGCTCCTTGCAATGAGGGTCTTAAACCCTAGATGTGAGCTTGATAGAGCATAGGTGAGCATGTGCACTACCTACAAAAGAGTTAAACTATACAATGACATATTTTTGGCATTTTGGTTAGTAAATAATGAAAAATGAAGTATGATACAATCAAATATGCTTGGTGATCTCTCCCAATGCAAACCCAATGAATGAAGGGTAAATAGAATGCCAAGGTGTGATCCCAATGCTACTGCATATGATGAGAATAGCATGAGGGATCTTAGGGTCAAAATTGGGGTCTTACAGTACCCTAATGGTTTGTTATCGTGTAGCTTTAATAGCTAGTTTTGATTATGAGTATATGACGTGCAACGTCAACAATTTCTGAACGAAGAGTTCCAAATCCGCTTCTGCACCAGTTATAAGAAGTTCTGAAAGATGTTCAACGTTGTTGCTGCAATGATCTTTATGCTTCAGTGTTGATTTACTCCTGAGAAGCTTCTAAGGAGATGCTATATTGCTGCTGCAATGTTCTCTTAGTTCATGCTCCTGGACGTGACTCTGACCATCAAGCTTCTGAAGTTATGATACGTAGCTGAAGATTTTGAAGATCTCAAGCCCGATGATTGAGTTATCAAGGTTCTGACTAGGCATGGTAACATAACCCATACCCACGGATACCCACCCGAACCCGCCCCGAATTTGACGGGGAAAACCCGCTTTTACTGGGTTTGGGTTTTCCCCGATTATACATTATGGGGACAGGCCGGGTAAAGAGGACACTAGTACCCATTCCGTTTATTTTATTATGTACTTAATTAGTTTAGTTTTGATAATTTAGAATATTAGATATGTGGTTAATCATTTTATATTTTGATCTGTATTTATTATTTAAAATACTTGAAATGCATGAATGAAAGTTTTTGAGATTTTTTTATTTTATTTTGAAAAAGTAAATGTTTTAATAAAAAAATGATTTCAGTAAATAAATGGTGGCGGGGCGGGGATACCCGAACCCAACCCAAACTCGTTTGGGACATATTTGGGTTTTAACTCTTCATCCTCGATGGGGATTGGGGCGGGGAGCGGGGATTATTTTGAGATTTGGGTTTGGGTTTGGGGAAGATAAAAACTGTCCCCGATCCTCCCTGTTGCCATGCCTAGTTCTGATTGTAGATTCTGAAGACTCTAAAGATTCTGAAGATACTGAAGATCTCAAGCCAGACTACTGACACTGTCAAGGTTCTGACCAAAGATTCTAAAGTTTATGAATCTAGCTTTATGTTTCTTCATTTCATGCTTCATTAACTTTTATCAGAAGCCAATGAACATGAAGATAAGATCAAATGGGCACATGATCAAATAGTACATAGTACAAATCCAATATCCTTTCCACTACCTGAATTCCTGGGCAAGGACAATATTATACATCACACATGTCACTGATTTTATGGGCAAAGGACAGTACACAATATCACTCCTTTCACCATCCAACAATGGACTGCCACTCTATGAGCTTTCCCCATTTTCCCTTCAACGGTCTTCTTCTTATGATATATAAGTAGGACTTGAGACTTGAAGAAAAACAACGAAATACACAAAAATGCTGAAGCGCTGCTAAACTTGAAAAAGCTATCATTCTTTATACACATATTTTTCTTTAAGTATTTGTTTATCATTTCTATAAAATCTGATTGTATAGGAGAAACTTATAACACACAAAATATTATTCAAACTGTTTGTTTGATTCTTTAAGAAGACGAGGATTTAGTCGGATCCTTGAGAAGACAAAAAAAGTTATTCTTTGTGAGTCCTTAAGGAGACTAGGGTATAGTCGAATCCTTGAGAAGATAAAGGTTATTCCTTGTGATTACTTTAATCTGTTGATTATAGTGGATTAAGTCCCTGTGTATAAGGAAAAATCACCTTGGCAGGTGGACTGGAGTAACTTTGAGTTTCAAGCGAACTAGGATAAAAATACTTGTGCTTTTATCTCTTTGTTATTAACTTTTAAGTGGTGTTCTTGAGTTGGCAAAAAGCTTTTATTTTTTAAAACCCAATTCAAACCCTCATTTCTTCTGTTTTTCACACCTTCAACCACTACTGCTAATGCGAGCCTTTATATCTTCTGATATCTATCCTCAGTGCCCTTGAACACTTTTCTCACAAAATAGACAAGGCGTTCCACTCAATCTATTTCTTAGATGAGTATTGAGCTCAATGCTTGTCAGTAACAAATAAGTAGAGATATAAAGGCAAACCTGCTATCGGGCGCGTCAGGATGAGGGGAAATGCTAGGAACACTTTTAGCCTTGTGAATGCCTCCTCGAATTCACTCGTCCATTCAAATATATCTTTTTTCTTTAACGTGGAAAAGAAATGGAAATCCTTGTCACATGCACAAGAATGAAAACGAGAGATGATGACTAAATACTTTGTTAGTTGTAGAACCTCCTTAACGTTGAAGTGACTCCTCATGTCTATGATGGGTTGAAAGTTTTATGGGTTCTCCTTTATGCTCATTTTGGCAAGTATAAAACCCAAGAATTTTCCTGCTTGTACACCAAATGAGAACTTGGCCAGATTCTGATGCATGTTATAATTCCTAATTGGCCACATGATATCTTCCAAGTCAACTGTATGACTCTATTCTCCTCGCCAACCTTACACTTCCTTTGAGATACTGGGTTGAGTTCAGTATCTATGGAGAGGTGATGACATATCACTCTAGTATCTATGTCGAGCATATCTGAGGGCGCCCAGGCGAACAAATTGATGATCTTCCTATGTAGGGAAACCAAATCCTCTCCTTCAGGCTCGAATAGGGAGATGCCTAGCTTGGTGATTTGGTGGTGCAAAGGCCCAACATGATCCTATTTCAAATATTTTATTTGGGTAAGCCTTTCAGTTTCTCCCCCCAACTTTGGGTCCTAACTTACTGTATCGACGTCACCCACCTCTAGACAAGAGATGGAACCCAGGGCAGCGGGTTCCCTCGTCATTTCCAGGCTACTCTAGTAACACTCCTGAGCAATTTCGTGCCCCCCTTAATCGTTCCAACACGTCACTCAAGTTACGGGTATTTAAGGCTTAAATAAAGGGTGGACAACACCATCATAACAAGTTAAGAGTGAGCCTTCCCGTGATGGTTTTGTAAGGGGACATGACATTTACCACAAGATACTTCACTTTGATGGTTCCGACGCCCCACCGGAGACAAAATTCGTTTCGAGTGTGAGATGAACCTTAACTTACACCTGCTCACCTGAAAGGCCAATTTAGGATCCTTAAAAGGCTCCGATGATTAAGGGATGAGGCTTTAAGGTTTGTTATGAGGTTAAGAGCTTGTTCACGTAGGGTGTGAGAAACTCTATCTCTGTGTATTTTAGTATTTGAGTTAGGTTGTCCCTTTAACTATGTTGAAGTGATATTTATAGCCGTTTTGAGTATGGATCCAAGGCTTCCTTAGAAATAGCGGCCATTCAGGGAGTGGACAATTTATTTCATGTATTCAGAGGAGCATGATCCATCTCTTTCATGACTTCTTCCGTGCCGTTATAGGATGATGACATGTCACATACCAATTCCCACGTTGGACGGATTTTCCTAGAGGTGAGCGAGATATGATCCATCTCTTTCACGACTTTTTCCGTGCCGTTATAGGATGAGGACATGTCACATACCAATTCCCACGTTGGACGGATTTTCCTAGAGGTGAGCGAGATATATAATAAAGCAGTGACACATTTGATAAAGGGGATGTCAACGTGATAAACAGGCGACTGGAGGTCTCAATGTCGCCTCCTAAGACCTTTACACAAATATACCGATACAAGAGCAATCAGGATATAAACTAATCCATAACATATCGAAATGTAATATTTGTTCCATAACATATTCAATATTCAACTGATTAAACATTTGAAAAGAAATCTTTTCAAAAAACAAATTATGCAGATTCTCTAACAAATTAAATCTTTCCACATAAAATATTTTCAAAATAAATCATGTAAATTTTGAATGAAATAAATTTTTCGAATGTTTAATCACACAATAATTGGAATATATTCAAAATCAAATGAACTCTTTTCAAAAATAGTGCACTAGAGGATAACACAGTCAAGATGTCTAAGCAACTTTCGAGACATCTTGTTAAATATATATATATATATATATATATATATATATATATATATATATATATATATAAACTAACTTTTTAGAGTGAGATGAAAACTAGGTTAACATCTTTGAGCTTGAACTTATTAGATCTCTACCAAAAATATGTATAAATTTAATACAGTCTGATTATTGTGCTAACTAATAGTACATACTAAAGGATTTCAATTGAAAAAAAAAGGTAGGTGCTAATTAAATTCCTAACTTTGGTGAAAACATAGAGTGGCATGTGAGTTTATAAAAAAGAAAAAGAAAAAATTAAATTGCTGAAACTGATCTCGCTGACTTTGGTTTGTAGCTAGCATTGACTACTATGTAGTACATGATTATAAAGGAAGTAAAAGAGTTAGGTGACTCAGCAAGGTAGATATGAATGAGTTTAAGAATAAAGGCCTTCTTTTCTTCAAAGTCATGGAGAGTATATAAACCAATCACATGCATTGATACTATTTCAAACCTTTCTCTCTCTCTCTCTCAATTTTAGTCTTAAGAGTGATCCAATAGTAGTGAAGAGTTTTGAGGGTGAAAAAAAGAAAGAATCCATGGGAAGGCCTCCTTGCTGTGACAAAGTTGGCATCAAGAAAGGTCCATGGACACCTGAAGAAGATATCATCCTTGTTTCTTACATCCAAGAACATGGTCCAGGAAATTGGAGATCCGTTCCTACTAATACAGGTATAATATTTATCGTAATTATGACTAAGATGTATGATTTTTTTTCTTGTGATCTATATATATATTTGAATAAAATTGATATATAGTTTGAATTATTGGATAAAAAGGGTTGTCAAGGTGCAGCAAAAGTTGCAGACTTAGATGGACAAATTATCTAAGGCCAGGAATCAAGAGAGGAAACTTCACTCCTCATGAAGAAGGAATGATTATTCATTTGCAAGCTCTTCTTGGTAACAAGTAATAATCTTCAATCTCATAACTCATCTCTTAATTATTCAAAAACACAACAAAATGAAAGAAAAATATTTATAATAATAATATTTCATCTATATATTATGAAATATTTTTATTGATTATTTTTACAATTATTTATGACATTGATGATGTGTCTGAATTAAATAAATATTGTTGAGCAGATGGGCAGCCATAGCTTCATACCTTCCACAAAGAACAGATAATGATATAAAGAATTATTGGAACACACATTTAAAGAAAAAGCTTAACAAATTTCAAGCTGCTGCTTTAGAGTCATCAAACTCAACAACTTATGTATCAAAAAGTTTTAGTGACAGAAGCTTAGATATTACCAACAATCATGCTTCGTCGCTAAAGCTTAATAGTAATAATCAAAATTCTCATCAATCTTCTTCATCAACATATGCTTCAAGCACTGAGAATATTTCAAGGCTCTTAGAAGGTTGGATGAGATCTTCACCAAACTCACAACAACAACAACAGATCAAAGGAAATTACCAATATGGTCATCATCAAGAGTTTCAAAGCAATGGTGATGATAATGTTATTATTGATGATGATAATAATAGCTTTGAAAATAATGGTAATTTGTTAGTGAAGTCTGCTTCAGTTCCAGCTGATTTAAACCTTCAAGGCCATCATCATCATCATCATCATCACCAGCAGCAGCAGCAGAAAACTAGCAAAGATGAAATGGTTTCTCATGATCAAGAGTTTGATTCTATTCTTTCATTTGAGAATCTTAACAACGGTGTTGCTTGGGACAAGTCAACTTGTGATTCTATGCCTGCTGAAAAGTGTTCTTCTTCTTCTCAGAAGAGTATCAAGAATTTATGCAATGCTCCTCCTCCATTGTCATTTCTTGAGAAGTGGTTATTGGATGAAAATGTTGGTCATGTGGAGGAAATGATGGAATTATCATCACCAATGTTCTAACTTGGAAGAAAATATTCATCAAATAATCAATCCCTATAAGTTTGGGATATGTGAGGAAAATATTATTTAAATTAATGATTAATGAAATATGGTAGTATCATAAGTCAGAGAAAAACAAGATAAACAAAATTCTCTGATTATTATAATATTAGGGTTTAGTTTTTATATTACATAGGTTGAGGGATTCTTAGAAGTTAGGATCTCTTTCAACTTGTAACTTGAATTGTTTAATTATTTCAAGTACTAAGTTTAATTTAGTGCATGTTGTTGTTCTTTTTCCTTGTAGAAAAAACTACAAGTTAATGTTAACTCAGCCTAATTAATAATATAACAGTTATTTGTGTTTATTCAATATAATGAAATATATTAATAAATTAATAATATATATATATATATATATATATATATATATATATATATATATATATATATATATATATATATATATATATATATATATATATATATATATATATATATATATATATTTGTATGATGGAAAATTGTACAAGCCTATAGTTAATATTTTTTCTTCTTGTTTTCTTATTTTTGGAAAACATAAAAGAAATTATTAATATAAAAAATATTAATAACTACTTATTTTTATTTTTATTATAATTTTTTAAAAAATTTATTAAATAATAAATATATTTGATTAAATATAAGTAAGATATATTTATTATTTATTAAATTTAAAAATAGATTCTTTTTTCTTATTTTCAGCATCAATTTTTTTAATAATTGTCACACTGAAATTTCAACCATTTCTTTTCTGTTTTTTCAGAGTACATTATAATTTTATATAGATCCCTACTAAGAAGGGAAAAATGGAAGGAAAAATCAAAGACAATTCATTGGAGAAAGATTGAATATACATGATGTAGTATTAATTAATTAGCATACATATTAGCTGAATTGCCATTAATAATTGATGTAGAGAGGAAATTGTGATGTGACTATGGAGACAAGTGTACAAGTTAATGAACACAAAAAAAAAAAAAACCATTATATATTTCCACAAAAATGGTTCTTTGATATTGCCGCCACTAAACTATACTTGCTTAACTTTTCATAATATTAGGAAAAACATAATTGAGTATTAATATGACTACTAAATAAGTCGAATACACAAAAAAGATAAACGTCTCATTTTTTCACCTTCATTGGTAACTTTTTTTGTTTCTATCAATAATTTAGTTAAATTAATGAAGGAAATTTTAAATTTAGTCATTTATAATAAAGATATATAAGCAATACTGACATGCCATTTGGAATCAAATTAATACTCATGAGGCTATTTTTTATTAAGATCCAAAAAGCAACAGTTGTTTTTATGTGAGATGGAAAAATTAAAATAGTAATATTTTGTTTATATTATTATTATCAAGCATAAGTAAAATGAGGTATGTGAATAGAGTAAAATAATAGAATGGTGTCACGAAAGTCTTGCTAACAAATAAGGTAAAATAGGTGGCTGAAACTTCCTTTCTTTTTGGAATTTTTTGGTATGAGAAGCATGTGAACTTCTTTTTACCTTTCGGTGTAAGAAAAGCTGGCAACCATTGAAAAATATCATGAATGTCATATATGAATATAACTTTGATTTCACATGATATATGCAACAAATGGTCTATGCAAGCTGGACCAATTATATCATGCCATAATCAATATTATCTTATGTTAGTTAGTAATAAGAAGATTATACACAAGTTATAGAAAAACTGATATTTTGAAAGTGAAGTAGGATAGTACTACTATAGTAGGAGATGAGTAATAATGCTAGTAAACAATGAATTTATAGTGATTCAGATCAATAATAAGAGGCTGTTAAGAGCAATAATTTGATGTTAAATTTGTGGATAGCCTACCTTGACTTTAAGACTATATTTATTGCAGCGGCTTTGGGACTAGATAGGGCATGTTGTGATTGGCAGTAGACAACTAAAGATGAGGTGCATCATTAAATTCTTACTTTCTCAATCTTATTTTATGTGTTCCGTTTTAATTTTGTGTACTTCTTAAAATATTGTTTTCTTTGTTTTGAATTATAAATTATTTTAAATATTTTACATTGATTAAAAATATGGCTAATAAATATGGAAAGAGAAATAAAACTTATAAAATTGTTTTTACTTAATGATATGATAAAGAAAATTTAAAAATTTTAAAAGACACAAGACACTATTACTATCTCTATTTGTTATTATAATGTCATTTTAAATTATTGAAAAATAGAAATTATGATTGATTTTACAAAATTATTAAATTATTCTTTATTAATGATTGTAAATTTAGAAAATTAAAAGAAAAAATAATAATAAATACTTAAGAATGAAAATAAATACTTACGATCCTAGCATACTTCGACTACAACATGTGAACAGACTTCGACGACATGCTAAGGTCTTGTCGAATTGTCGAACCAATAAGCTATCATTCGATCATACTAGACTTCGATCCAACATCTCACAAGTCCCCAGCTTGGAACAACCTCTATAACATCATGGGAACAAACTAATTTTCTTCATGCAGCTTTATCAACTGCATACAGTGGAAAAACTCGCAACTTGGTAACATCTTGGTGGTCATATCAACAACATTGTGATTTGTCGAAACCTTAAGCACTTGGACTTCTCCACGCTCAATTACCCATCTAACGAAATGCAGCCTCACATCGACGTGCTTGATTCGCTCATGATAGGATGAATTCTTCGACATGTGTATAACACTTTGACTATCACATATAATAGTGATAACTCGACCTTGAAATTTTAGTTCCTTAGCAAAACCTTCAAGCCACAATGCTTCTTTCATAACTTCAGTGAGGGCGATATATTCCACTTCAATGGTTGATAAGGCAACAACCTTCTAAAGTGTTGATTTCCAACTGATTGTTGTGCCAAACATAGTGAGCACATATCTAGTAGATTTTCTAGAATCCGTACAACCTGCATAATCAGAGTTTACATACCATTTGATTTCTGCTTTACTATTTTCACCACATGCTTCACCATAAATCAGGACTCTATTCAGAGACCCATTTATGTACCTTAGAATGCACTTAAATGCTTGCCAGTAAGCCTTTCCAGGATTCGCCATGTACCTGCTTACAAGACTTACTGCATATGCTATATCGGGTATAGTAGACCATAGCATACATCAAAGAACCTACTATGTTAGCATATGGGATGCTATTCATATAAACTCTTTCGACCTTAGTAATGGGACACTGATCTGTACTCAGCTTGAATTGAGGGTTTGTTTGAGTCACAATAGGCTTGAATTTGACATACCAAACTTGTCGAGAATCTTCCGTAGGTATGTCTTTTGAGATAAGCATATTTTCAAATGCTTTTTGTCTCTTCGAATGTCAATCCCAAGAATCCTGGATGCTACTCCTAGATCCTTCATATCGAAATCCATATTGAGTTCAACCTTCACCTTCATTACATCCTCGACATTGTTGCTTGCTATGAGATTATCATCCATATAAAGCAACAAAATAACAAATGAATTTCCAAGTCGAAATCTGAAGTAAACACAATGGTCGAACTGACTTCTAATGAAACCTATATGTGCCATGAATTTGTCGAATCTCCTATTCCACTCTCGAGGAGATTGTTTCAGTTCATATAAAGATCTATTTAGCTTGCACATATAATCTTACTTACCCTTTTCTGCACACCCTTCAGGATTCCTCATCAAGATTCTTTCATCTAGATCTCCATACAAGAAAGAAGTCTTCACATCTATTTCTTCCAGTTCTAGGTCAAATTGTGTCACTATGGCAAGTAACATTCTAATGGGCACGTGCTTCACAACAGGAGAGAATACATGATTGAAGTTAACACCTTCTTTTTGAGTGAAACCCCTTGCGACTAATCTTGCCTTGTATCTCTTCGAAGTTGATCGCGACTTAGTAAGTCTATAGGAATCGTGACTGCAAGTGCACAGTCCTATCGCGTAGTTTTAAAGATTATCGAACCCACAAGGACTAATAATCGAACGTATCATTATCTAATGTTACTATATAAATCTAAGACTGATGATCGTTCTAAGATTGGAGGGATAAAGAGAAATAGATATAACGTAAATAGAATATTAATAAAGATATAAGATAGAGGGGATATCGGTATGTAACGCATCAACCTTCGGGGATCCGATAGATAGTTGGTGTAATCTTATTGGTCAAAATATTCTTCAGTAGAAATTATTTATAGAAATGACTTAGTCTCACACTCTCGTTTTTATTGACTATGACCACACTCCTAAACCAGAATGTTTGGCTCTCGTGGTCTCATTTTGAATTTAAAAGTAATTTTTGAATATGAATAAAGTCTAATTAATCCTAAAGCGCTCTCGCTGTGTTTAGGATTAATGCCTAGTTTCAGCTAGCTGGTTAAAATCTCAAACTCTCGTTCTTGTTGACCGTAACCTTAGTTTGTTTTGTACTCTCGTACGAAAAACAATTTGATTAAAACAAGAAACTAAAATACGGAAAAATAAGTTTTATAAAAACTGACACCAATTATTTATGAATCCCGTCGGTTCGACGGTCTTTACATACCGATACCTAAGGGTTTAGCCGGACATGAATCTGGTAACATACATGGTATTTGGAAAATAAAACATGCAATAAGGCATAAATAAATAAAATAACAATCAAAATAAAACATGGATTACGAATTGAGAACTAGAACTGAATCTTGATTCTTCGATTAAAACAATGTCGACAGGCTTTGGCAATGAGTAACCCTTATAATTGAATTCAAATGCGTAAAATAAATTGCAATAGTCCCCGATGTGGAGAAACTATCACTGTTACAAATTAGGAAAAACTGCCTAGGAAACTAACCAAAAAGAATCTAACTAAAATTAAGCGTCTTTGTTAGTAAAAACTAACTTGACCATATATACTCCTCACTCTCCTTAAAAGTAGCATTCGATTTCTCCTAGTGGAGAGTAGTTGGTTGAAAAAGTAAGAGTAAAACGTGGAGAGGATTATGGAGAAAATTGTGGAGAGAAACAAGGAAGACTGGGTTGGTGGCGGCTGCCACAACCCTAGTGTGGTCTTCGTGGCGGGCGCCACCTTTCGTGGAATGGGCGCCACACGTCCAAGCTTTGTGGCGGGCGCCATATAGTATGTGGTGGGCGCCACCACTTCCTAAGGCCATGTGGCGGGCGCCACACATTTCTTCATTTTTTCTCCATTTTCTTCCCTTTTTCTTTCCTTTTTGCTATTTTCCCCTTTTCTTGCCTAAACGTCTCTTATTCGATAAATACCTGAAATAAACATAAAATACGGCGTAATACTATGAAAAACCAAGTAAAAAGCAATGCATATTAAGTCAAATATACGATACATTTTCGCGTTATCAGAAGTCACTCCTTCGATTCCTTCCTTAACTTTGAAAGTCCAATTACAAACTGACTAATCTGGCTCCATCAGGTTTTTGATCAGTTCCCAAGTGTGGCTATCATGAATAGACTTCATCTCATCATCTATGGCCTTCATCCATTCATTCTTATTTATAATCCTCATAACTTCCTTATAGTCTATGGGTTCTTCATCTAGAGCCCCACTTGCAGAGATTAAGGCATAAGCTATGAGATTTGGATACCGAAGTCTTTGAGGTGGCTTGATGAATCTTCTCAACCTATCTCCTACCAACAGGTAGTCATTGATAATTTCCTCATTTCCTCAGTACTGACATGCTCCACCTCAACAAGAATCTCTTCTTGTTTCATCTCTTCTTCAGATATTTGTGCACTTCGACTAACGTCATCAGTTTTCTTGAAATCCATCGCAGCTTCATTGAAAACTACATCTCAACTGGTGATACACCTCTTGTGACATGGCTCTAGGAACCATAGCCTATAAGCTTTGACTCCTTCAGGATATCCCATGAACATGCATCTTAGAGCTCTAGGTTCGACCTTGTCCTGCCTAATACGAGCATAGGCTATGCAGCTAAATACTCTAAGTTTGTCGAGATCTGGTGGATGTTCCGACCAAATTTCTTCAGGTGTCTTCATATATAACACAATCGAAGGACATATGTTTATCAAATATGTTGCTGCTGAAACAACCCCTAAACACCTTCTTTAACCCAGTACTAGTCAACATGCATCTAACACTTTCTAAAATGGTTTGATTAAACCTTTCAGCCGTTAGGGAGTACCTGTAGTAGTTTTGTGCCTTGCAATACCAGAGGCTTCATAAAAACTATCAAATGGCTCATTGCAAAATTCAAGGCCATTGTTGGTTCTCAACCTCTTGACCTTCTTGGCAGTCTGATTTTCGATCAGAGTCTTCCAACTTTTGAAGTTCTCAAAAGTTTCATTCTTAGTATTCTGGATGAATACCCATAAATTTCTGGAATAATCATCAATTATGGATAGAAAATACCCTGCTCTTGAATGTGATGGACACCTCACATTCCCTCAAAGATCAGCATGGATGTAATCAAGGAATCCATGTGTTCTTTGTTTGCCTTTGAATGAATACAAAGATTGCTTCAAATAAAGGGGATTTACCAATGATTTGGTCATGTACAAACTTTCGAGTTTCTCCCAAAGACCTGATGTCGTCGTCTCCTTCAAAACTTGTCGAAGAACCTTATCACCAAGGCTCAATAAGATGGCGTTGTGGGCTTTCTCTACCATAGTCAATTTTTATTTATCCTTTAACGTAGTGTCCATGGTTGTTGCTCCCTTCAACGTTTCTAAACAACCCTGCTGAACCAATAAGGCTTTCATCTTCAAGCACCACAGACCGAAATCGTTCACTCCAGTGAACTTTTCAGTCTCATACTTTGTTGATGACATCTTCTTCGTGCTCACAACACTAATTTGTTGTGAAAATGATGCCAGAATTACAAAGTATAATTAGTTTCTTGATCGATAAGAAACCCACAATGGTAGAAAAGAATAAAATAATAAGAACACAATGAAATTAGTTATAAACTGCTATTCTTTACTTTCTCTTCGAAACAAGATTACAAGTGTTACAGAATAACAAATAACCTCTCTCACCCTAATTAGGATTTCCAAGTACACAGAGTTCACAAAACTCCATCCTCAAGGGTATACAAGCCTTATTTCTTCATGCCTCTTAAGACTTCCTTTGACCCCTTCATCACTTTTAGAATACTTTTATCTCCTTAGAAAACATGTCCTTTCTTGTCGAATTCACCAAGAGAAATCAAATTTCTCTTCAAATCAGGTACATACCTGACGTCAGTCAATAACCTTATTGACTCATCATGGAGCTTGAATCTCACAGATCAAACACCTGCAATATTGCAAGCTTTATTGTTTCCAAGCAATACATATCCACCATCTTGATCACATAGTTCCTCGAATAGATCTTTGTTTGAAGTCATGTTCCAAGTGCAACATGAATCCATAATCCACTCTTTACTTGAGTCGTCGCTTGAAACCACAAGAACATCAGATGAGTCAAAATCATCTTGAAGAATGGTTGTGTTACCATTATCCTTACCTCTATGATCTTTCAAGCGTTCAGGGCACACTTTTCTTATATGACCTTCCTTCTTACAGTGATAACATCGAATACCAAATGCATCACCATTATAATACTTCTACTGACTTTTACCTTTCTTCTTTTCGGACTTACCACCTCTCTTTGTGAATTTCACCTTAACCGACAGACCTTCACCACTCGAAGATGGCTTGTGCTCCTTTCATTTTTTCAAATCCTTAGAATACAAGACTGGTTGAACTTCTTCAAAGGTCAGAGATTCTCTTCCATACAAGAGAGTTTCTTTGAAGTAAGCATGTGTTTTGGGCAAAGCACACAACAGTATCAACGCTTGATCTTCATCCTCGATTTTTACATCGATATTTTCAAGATCAAGAATTAGCTTATTGAACATATCCAATATCTGACCAGAACTTTGTCTTTACTCATCTTGAATGAATACAAAGCTTACTTCAAATAAAGGCGATTTACCAATGATTTGGTCATGTACAAACTTTCGAGTTTCTCCCAAAGACCTGATGTCGCCGTCTCCTTCGAAACCTGTCGAAGAACCTTATCACCAAGGCTCAATAAGATGGCGTTGTGGGCTTTCTCTACCATAGTCAATTTTTATTTATCCTTTAACGTAGTGTCCATGGTTGTTGCTCCCTTCAACGTTTCTAAACAACCCTGCTGAACCAATAAGGCTTTCATCTTCAAGCACCACAGACCGAAATCGTTCACTCCAGTGAACTTTTCAGTCTCATACTTTGTTGATGACATCTTCTTCGTGCTCACAACACCAATTTGTTGTGAAAATGATGCCGGAATTACAAAGTATAATTAGTTTCTTGATCGATAAGAAACCCACAATGGTAGAAAAGAATAAAATAATAAGAACACAATGAAATTAGTTATAAACTGCTATTCTTTACTTTCTCTTCGAAACAAGATTACAAGTGTTACAGAATAACAAATAACCTCTCTCACCCTAATTAGGATTTCCAAGTACACAGAGTTCACAAAACTCCATCCTCAAGGGTATACAAGCCTTATTTCTTCATGCCTCTTAAGACTTCCTTTGACCCCTTCATCACTTTTAGAATACTTTTATCTCCTTAGAAAACATATCCTTTCTTGTCGAATTCACCAAGAGAAATCAAATTTCTCTTCAAATCAGGTACATACCTGACTTCAGTCAATAACCTTATTGACTCATCATGGAGCTTGAATCTCACAGATCAAACACCTTCAATATTGTAAGCTTTATTGTTTCCAAGCAATACATATCCACCATCTTGATCACATAGTTCCTCAAATAGATCTTTGTTTGAAGTCATGTTCCAAGTGCAACATGAATCCATAATCCACTCTTTACTTGAGTCGTCGCTTGAAACCACAAGAACATCAGATGAGTCAAAATCATCTTGAAGAATGGTTGTGTTACCATTATCCTTACCTCTATGATCTTTCAAGCGTTCAGGGCACACTTTTCTTATATGACCTTCCTTCTTACAGTGATAACATCGAATACCAAATGCATCACCATTATAATACTTCTACTGACTTTTACCTTTCTTCTTTTCGGACTTACCACCTCTCTTTGTGAATTTCACCTTAACCGACAGACCTTCACCACTCGAAGATGGCTTGTGCTCCTTTCATTTTTTCAAATCCTTAGAATACAAGACTGGTTGAACTTCTTCAAAGGTCAGAGATTCTCTTCCATACAAGAGAGTTTCTTTGAAGTAAGCATGTGTTTTGGGCAAAGCACACAACAGTATCAACGCTTGATCTTCATCCTCGATTTTTACATCGATATTTTCAAGATCAAGAATTAGCTTATTGAACATATCCAATATCTGACCAGAACTTTGTCTTTACTCATCTTGAATGAATACAAAGCTTACTTCAAATAAAGGCGATTTACCAATGATTTGGTCATGTACAAACTTTCGAGTTTCTCCCAAAGACCTGATGTCGCCGTCTCCTTCGAAACCTGTCGAAGAACCTTATCACCAAGGCTCAATAAAATGGCGTTGTGGGCTTTCTCTACCATAGTCAATTTTTATTTATCCTTTAACGTAGTGTCCATGGTTGTTGCTCCCTTCAACGTTTCTAAACAACCCTGTTGAACCATTAAGGCTTTCATCTTCAAGCACCACAGACCGAAATCGTTCACTCCAGTGAACTTTTCAGTCTCATACTTTGTTGATGACATCTTCTTCGTGCTCACAACACCAATTTGTTGTGAAAATGATGCCGGAATTACAAAGTATAATTAGTTTCTTGATCGATAAGAAATCCACAATGGTAGAAAAGAATAAAATAATAAGAACACAATGAAATTAGTTATAAACTGCAATTCTTTACTTTCTCTTCGAAACAAGATTACAAGTGTTACAGAATAACAAATAATCTCTCTCACCCTAATTAGGATTTACGTTATGCAATGATGAGAGACTAGTATGCTATTTATAAGAAAACTAATATATTAAACTAATGAGGTTTTATAGAGAGGCCAATTACACAAGCTAACTTAAACAATTGGGTATAACAAACATGCCCAATTCGACATGCTAACAATCCTAACATACTTCGACTACATCATGTGGGCAGACTTTGACGACACACGAAGATCCTGTCGAATTGTCAAACCAAGAAGCTACCCTTCGACCATACAAGAGTTTGATCCAATATCTCACAAGTGAATGTATAATCTAAGAATTAAACTATATGATTTTATTGACCTGATTCCAAATTTGTTTAACTTAAGATGGGTGAATGTATAGCCTAAGAAGTGAATGTATAACCAAACCTTTTTCCAAATATGTGATTTTATTGACATGTATAATATAGCTTATTTCATGTTGTTTGTAGGAATTCTATGAGGGCTCTGATGGAGAACCTCTTGAATATACCATGCCTTTAATTTGGAACAACTTAAATCTTTCTGCAAATTATGAATTTAGAGTTAACAAAGTGAAAGAGTTTAACAATATTAACACGTGGAAGAAAAGTGGAATATCTCGAGTACCGGTTTTTCAAGAGATACATCTAAGACCAACTCCGGGAAAAATTAGTATTTTATTGGACGATTCTATTGTTGTTGAAGTTAGAGGAATTGAAATGGGACAGGGTTTATGGACAAAGGTGAAGTAAATGGATGTGTTTGTGCTTGGTACGTTTCAATGTGATGGAAGTGGAAGTCTCTTGGATAAAGTACGGGTATACAAGTTAATACATTGAGCATGATTCAAGGGGGATTAACCATTGGTAGCACAACATCAGAGACCAATTATGAAGCTATTAGGCTTAGCTACACTATCTTAGTTGAAAGACTAAAACCAATCAAGAAGAAGCTCGAAGAGAAATGAGTTTTATTAATTGGGAGGATGTTATTCTTCAGGTAGGTACTAGTGTAAAATAAAAGAGCTTCTATATCAATTTTTTTAATTTATCAGCATTTTCATATTATGTACTTAGTAATAGTTCCATTAGGTACCTCAATTATGGCACTACAATTAGTGAGGTGAGTTTGTTATTGTCAAAGTAATTATGTGATTTTCATAAAAGCTAATGTACAATACGTATTTTTGATTTAGGACAGGTAATACTCACACATACATAATATTTCTATTTTAATTTTTAACTTCTTTTAGTTAGTTGTAAAATACTCGAGTTTTTCAAAATAAAATAAGTTCTGAAATGCAGAAGAAATGAATTGGTTTGGTATATCTTCACGAATCAACTTATTAACTAATAAGTTATCAAATACGACCTAATAAATGAACTTTTTGTTTGTTTATGGATTATTGAAGTGTATGGGTTATAGAAGTGAACTTTCTGTGTATGTTATAATTACAATGTCATGGTAATACATTTTGACTTGTAGGGAAGGTGAATGAAGAAAAAAATATAAATGGTTTATGTTGCTATGAAGAAAAAAAATACAAGAAGAGGATGAAAATGAAGTGAAAGTTGCAAACTTGTGTGAATGACTCAGAATGACATCCATTCAAATTTAACATAAGTTTGTAGCTTTCACTCCAGGTACATCCTCCTTTCATTGTGGATTCCATTCTGAGACAAACATATCATTTCTTCCTCTTCATTCTCCATAAATATTTTCAATAAAAGGTACATTCGTGAAACATTTTATGAGTTGATATGTTGTTGTTGTTCAAAATGTTTGGATTGTTGATTTTTTTGATGATAAATGTTGTTGTGTTTGTTATTGTTAATGTCTTAGAATATGAGTTTATTATATCACATGTAGATTTCTTGTTTCACTAACCCCTCATTGAGCATGCATTCATTTAAATTTATTTAGAAAAAAATAATCTGAAAATTAATTTAGATTTGAAAACCAACTTAGATCAATCAATGTTTTTCGGATTGCATACATCTTGTAATTCATCTCTCGCTCTTTAACATATAAAGATTGGTTCAATGCCCCAAGTTCTTAAAAATAATAATTATTCTCTTCTAGTTTATTTTGAAAAACATTAATTTTTTTAGAAATTATGATTAATCGTCACCATTGTGATCATAATAATCGTCATCATCATTTAAAATTATGATGATGACAGTGATGACGATGATTGCTCTGATTATACCGTTCTTCACCATGAGTGAGTAGTCCTCTAGGGACTAAGGGTCATGAGACCTTTCTCATGACTTTTAGTATGATCCATCACTAATGAATTACGAGAGTTTTATTTACGAGTTATTTTAAAGCCTATGTTTTTCATTCCAACGCTTGTGCGAAAGTAAAGAGTTTTCAAGTACCGATAAAAATCTGAAAGGATATGTATCAATACCAGAAAGCGGGATTTTAAACAGTTAAGTATGATAAACGAAAGTGCTCAAATGCGGTTGAGAAATGTTCCATATTTTATTGTTGCGCAACGAAAAGAATCTCTGATAAATAATTTTGTCGTGCAAAATCAGACAAATTATTCGCCTGAGTCTTGTGCCTACGTACCAACAAAGTGAAATTGAGGATCAAAAACCTCGTAGTTTATAGTAAAAATAACAAAGATGTTTGATTTGATTCATTTTTAATGAAAATATATTTTGTAATTTTAAGGAGAACACTCAACTAGCCACCCACATGTATGAGAACTTTACATCACCACGGAAAAGGGCTCCAACTTGGATAAAGATCAACAAGTATGACACTAACTCTCTTAGGTGGAAAAAAATTACCATCAATGAAAATGACTCATGTCTAAACTTTAAGAAAAAGTTTTGAAAGAAGAATTGCACAAAAGGCATAAAATAGTTTGAATGAGTTATGTATTCATTAAGTATTTTGAAATTGGTTTGAATATGCTTAAGATGTATTAGCATTTATTAAGATTTTTTTTTTAAATTGTTTGACAAAACTCAAGGTTTATTGAGAAAGTGGTTCAAGTTTTAAAATAAGAAGTTTTTGAAAAAAAGAGAGAAGATTTTGAAAATCAAAGAAAGGGAGGAGATGAAGAGACTATCCTAGAACATAAAATAAAAGTTAGGGAAGAAATATCTAACCAAGAGATAACAAGCTTTACGACAAGAGTCAAGCAAGAATTCTCTCCCTTAGATTAAACCTCGAGCAAACCAAATAAGCAAAGAATAGCCCATGTGTTATATGAAACCAAAGTAACCAAACAAAGTCTTTAAAGGAAGCCAAAAGTCAAAGGTATCAGATGAATTCCAAGGTCTCAAATCACAAGCTCCCAAAGCAAGGGTCAAAATCTTAATTCTAAGTCTATAACTCTACAACAATGCCAATGATAATAACCTAAAGTCCATGAATCAAGAGAACCAATTTTATAGATTTTTTTCCTTTATCAATGTCTTTAAAATAAAAAGAAGTCCAAATGGACAATGAAAAAAAGAGCATAAACATAAACAAAGGTCCAAGTGGACAAAGCAAATAACATAAGCACAAACAATATGATATTAGATGCTAAAATAAAAGTATAAAGTGAATAGAAAGAAATAAATGACAACAAAAAAATAAATAGCATAAGATAAATGATATTAAAGTAAAGTTAATACAATAATATGTTAGCAAGTTGTGTTAGTAATAAAAAATAGAAAGAAAATTTGCCATTTTTGGAAGAACACTTAATTATTTATCCACAAGTATGAAAATATGGACCTCTACATCACCATGAGAAGGGCTCTAACTTGGATAAAATCAACAAATATGCCACTAGCTCTCTTATGTGAAAAGGAAACAATATTTTTTTCACAAAATACCATGGGGAATAGGAGACTTACAATCTCACTTATGAAGATGACTTATTTTCCGATTCGAGACAAATATAGCGTTATTTTAAGCATTCGTAATTGAACTTATATAGAAGTCACAACTATCTGAGGCTGGTCAATAATAATATTTATGTTAATACATGCTAGAGAAATGATATGTAAATCATTCTCCTAAAGCTATGCCACACAAAAAAAGAAAAGAGGATGGATTAAGCACAAATGCTAGGAGAGTGGTTCATTATATCAATCAATACTTCATGATACTTAGGACAAATCTATGCATCGACCCAAAGCACATTAAATGATTCATGATCAATTAGGAGGTAGATTTGAAATAATGAAAGTTTATCAAGTACCAATCCACACGTCATGAACAAGATGGATACAAACCATCCAATTGATCAAGAGAAAAAAGGAAGAGGAAGAGATGAAGAAGAAGAAGACAAGAGGAACCAAACCCAAATTGGATCAAAGGATTGATCAAGTCATCATCAAAATCAATCATCTGTCTTGGTGGATTAGGGTTTTCACCCCATCAACACCCAAGATCCATTGAGTTTGATGAGACCTATGGTCAAATCAACTAAGATCC
Organism: Lathyrus oleraceus; assembly: GCF_024323335.1. Taxonomy (NCBI): domain Eukaryota; kingdom Viridiplantae; phylum Streptophyta; class Magnoliopsida; order Fabales; family Fabaceae; genus Lathyrus; species Lathyrus oleraceus. The sequence continues at coordinate 236,111,989 of NC_066581.1, forward strand.
AACGCCATCAGAAGTCAACAAAGGTCAAATAAGCAAAAAATAAAATAAAATAAAATAAAATGCATCAAAAATATTTTTAAAATGAATTTTAAAAGGGAAATAAAAGAGAAAATCCATAAATCCCTTCAAAACACTAAATAAATGGCCAAGAAAATTATGGAAGATTGGGGATAAAATAAGAAAAGTAAAATAAATTTTTCAGAAATTTTAAATGCATAAAAGTATTTTTAAACCAATTAAAACAAAGGAAAAAAGAGGAAATCCAAGAAAAATAGAAACTTAAGAAAATAAAATATGGAAAAATAAAAATCAGATGAAGAAAAAGAAAAGAAAATTTTAGAAATTATTTTGGTTTTTTTTTGGATAAAAAGAATTTAAAGAAAATGCAATTTAAAATAAAAAATAAAAAGAAATAAAAAACATAAAAAACAAGAGGCGTTGGATCTGACCTCATTAATTGACGTGGAAAATCCAACAACTATCAAGCTAGGGTGCACGATGGAAAATAGTCAGGATAAAAGATGGAATCACATTCAAAATGGACCAATAAAAACATTTCAAAATGTCAACTCGGATGGCCAACTCAGATGACCTGAAAAAAGTCCGGTCATCGTCTCCGGTAATCCCTCATCGGAGCTTCATCGTTTGGCAAAGTAAGAACATGAGACTACCACCAATGTGATCGTCTCCTCATCACGAATTTAACCTCATGCTCAAAATTCATTTATCTAAACTGAGCATGGAGAATTTCAGAGAAGTTTCAGCAACAAACAAGTCACGAAAAGTAAAGTTAAATGATGAACACTATCATATAACACTAGATAAGTTAGGGGAAATCATCAGAGAGTGAAGGACTACATCGTGGTAACTTGTTTGAGTTCAAATGATGCTCAGAACTACCTTGTCCAAATGATGATCAAAAGTTGAAGAAGCTTGATCTGGTCAGGCAATTTTAGAAGGCCTTAGAGCTTAGGAATTGTTGCAAAAGCTTCAGAGGAGATCGAAGGTTCTAATAGAACCAAGAATTGAATTAAAATAAGCTAGAAATTAAAACACGATAGCTCAATTTTCAGGAAAAATTTAAGAGTGAAACAAAGGTTTTTTTGCTCTCCAAAGCTTGTGAATGAAACATATATGTTGATCTATTTATAAGGACGTGATTGGTGATCTCATACGTGCCAAATGATGCTCAATTCATGCAAAACGAATTTGCTCATGATGTGAGAAAAGTGTGACTTGCAAAACCATCCTAACACAACCAAATCATGCGTTTTATAAGTCATTTAACTTCTGGAGACTTGATTAATCATGTTTAGGTCCAAAATGCATGGTAAAATGACTTGTAATTAAGGATTAGTGAAGTTCAAAATTCTGATAATGATGATTTCTTCAGTTCTAAGTCACCATGTTTAAATCAATGGGACATCTTGCTCATGAGACTTTTTGATCCCATTCATCTTGCAATTTGTTGACATCACATCAAATATCATAATACGCCAAGAAAGGTTGCATTTGGATGCTTGAGCACAAAGTTATGGCATGTTGAAGTTGACACGAAAATCTGGTAATGCAACTTGGAAAATTCTAAGTCCCAAATGACTGAAAATGACCTATAATGTCTCAAAGAATTCCATGGCCTTACAAGCATAATTTGACTTTAATCCTTGAAGCAAACTTGTGGAGGGCATCACAAATGATATTGTGCAAAAAGAATCAGCCTCAATCATTGAAATTGAAGAAGTTATAAACCTTGAAAGTTGCGAAAAAGTCACTTAAAATAGGTCAAATTTCATTAAGTCCACAAATGACCTATAATATCTTCAAACGTTTGATGATCCTCCACGAATAATTGGCTCTTGTCATGTAAAGACAAGTTGCATAGGATATTGAAAAGATTCATATGCAAAAAGAAGCGTTCAAAAATGTTGAGGATTGAAGGAGTTCTGATCCTTTGAACTTTGACTTGAAATGTTGCCTTTTTGGTCAAACCTCTTGGAAAAACTTGTGTACTTGGACTTTTCTTATATTCCAAGGTACATGGATGATCATATAAATTTAAAATAAGGTGTCCTTAAATGTCTTTTGATTAAATTTCTCAAAGTTTGAGGTAACTTGTTGAGGAAGGCATGAAATAAACACATGAACCTTTGACTTTTCTTGAGAAATAAGCAACAAAACTTTGAGATACTCTTGACCAAAATGAGATTGAAAGATGCCTTTGAACCTTAGAGTTCATGTTTTGAGAGATAAGCCCCTTGAGAATCAATGGTTGAATACACTTTTACTTGAGGAATCAAAGAAAACCCTAGCTGAGGAACCATGTTTGATGCTCTTGAGGAAAAGCCCTACCTTGCATAATAAACTTAAAGAAAATGAGACATATTTTTGCTATTTTGATTAGTGGTTAGATAACCAATGAACATATAAACAGAAAGGTAAAACACCAACAAAAAAGTGCTTGATGATCCCTGCAAAAGGAAAATCCAAAGATGAGAGGGTGAGGACAAAGATGTGACCTTGTTTGTATGCAAGGATGAAAATGATATGTCGGATCTTAGGGTTAAAAATTAGGGTATGACAATATGCACGGGGTGTATCCAAAATATGGTCAATTAAGTGAACAATAATCATGGAAACTCTTATCCCAATACCTATAATCCAAGGTGGACATATCACCCAAATTTTCTGTATAATGACCACTCATAGTATTCAGAGGAACCACAAGATTTCCAAAAATCCAACCGTGAAATGTTAATGAAGAATTTTATTGCAATGCAAACTCTCTCTAACCTAGAATCTATGATGGAGAGTTTTATGGCGACACAAACTTTATAGAATAAATTTAAAAACAAAAATCTCCATACTAGTGAAGCCATTAGGTAGCTAAATATTATGGTCAAGTCCTTCGTGACTCCCAAAAAGGCATTGGATACCCAAATCTCTCAGCTTTCACACACCCCTCTAGGACCCTTCCATGAGGAACATATGAATGCTGTAACAACCATAAGTGGAAAAAAGTTGAAAAATTTAGGGAGAATGATAAAGAGGTTGAGGGGAGTTCTAGTGAGAAAAAGGTAGAGATTGAGGAAAATCCACCAACACTACCCGAAAAGGAGGTTCTCGAAGAGGTAGATAAATAAGCACTTCATGTTACTCTTCATCCTTACAATCCTCGGATTCCTTTCCCGCAAATATTTGTGGAAGTTAAGATAAGCGCCCAATCCAAAAGGTACACAAAAATATTGGAAAAGATCCACACCAATGTACCATTGTCTAATATCCTATTTAAAAATATAAAACTAGAGGACCATAAAACTAGGTATATTATTGATGTTAAGAGGGGAAGGTTGACCTTTGAGGTGGGGGAAAAAGGATTAAATCTAAACCAGAAAAGTTGATACTCAGGATAGAACTAGAACCACCCCCACATGTTCACAAGTATGAAGCACCTTTGAGGAGGGGGGATTTCTTTACTTTTATTTTGCTTTTATATTTTGTATGCTTTTGTTTTTCTAGTTTTTGTGTTTTTTCTTTTTGTTTTTTAAAGTTTTTTCTGTAATATTTCTTTCAAAAAGACCATTTTTTTTCAAATTTTTCCCGAATAAGGACCCGTTCATTAAAAAAATCTTGAAAAAGATTTGATCATGAGGAAACCAAGAAAGTATATAGAGTTAGAGGGATAAGAGGCTAAGTCTAGGGACACCGAGAAAGTTTAACAACATAGGTATTACTCGAACACCTTAAGTTCCCCAAAGTAAGATGTTGGTCCAATGTGTAGATTTTCACCATAATACTCAGATTCTGAGAATTACTCCATAATTAGTTTATTATGATAGCCTGCCATGATTTAGACATGCATGCATGTATGGTTGGTTGAGAAATAAATAACTTTATAATAAAAAGTGATGAAAAAGGCGATAAAAGGCAATTGCACCTTCTAAGTTGGGTAACCCTCACCCGATTATTCATTCTAATGGTGGTTGAACCCTAAATATCGTCCTAGAGTGAACAAGATATAGACATACAAAAGTGTGTAAATTCATCGGTAAATAAAAAAAGAAATGGTGTCTAAGAAAAAATTCTTGACCGATCTTGTGTATGTGATGATCATAATAAATCCAAATGCCTTAATTTGATTGTCCGAATGAAAAAAGGGAAGGAAAAATAAAAAAATGAGACTAAAGGACAAATCATAATTGGAGCGGTGTCTGAAAGGGAGACTTGGGTCCATAGTCTCAGTATGGTTACTGTCCTTGTAAGTACCTTTGGTGTCAAACGATTACCGAGAGAACTGGATCTTAGTCGATCTGAACGAAAACTCATATACGAGTACTGTTAGCTTCATTTTATAAGCTTTTCTATCATTGAATCGCTTGATCCAAAAATTTGCATAAGCAAGCTTTGTTGCTTGAGGACAAATATCATTCTAAGTTTGGGAGAGTTTGTAAAGTGGTTTTTGCATCCCTTTTAGTTGTTTCACTACGTTATTTCCCTATTTTCGTTTGATTTGCTTTCATTTTATCATGTTTCATGTTCAGTGTTATGTTTTTGATGTTTTTCAAGCTTAAGTAAGTACCCAAACAAAAGTGGAACCAAAATGGGCAAAATGCGAGAAAAAGGCAAAAGAAGAATTTTCTCCCATACATTTTCCAAAGGACTACTATGATCACTTGTAGCAGCATGCACGCCCTAGCCATTTTGCCATACATTTTCTAGATGCCTGCTACGGATGGCCATAATAGCTGCTACGAGCCCCAACAGGCCAACGAGATTTCCTGACTTTTCTTTCCTTTTTTGGCTTTCCTATTGCTGTTTTGGGATCCTTGCATTTTCTGATTTGGAATATTTTCTCTTTGATGAGTATTGAACAATTTTTATTTAGTCCACATTTACAATTTGCCTATAAAAACTCATGGTTTGTATGAGTTTAGGAGATCCAAATTGTAATTCTTATTTATTATTACTTTTTCGGTTCTACATATTTTTCCTAAGTTTCTCTGTATTGCTCTGTACTCAAGTCTCCATTGGAGCACTGGATTTATCTCAATTCAAGTGAATTTCTTGTAACTCAGATTACTTTTACTCTTATTTGCAGTTGTCAATTTACGATTTTACTGTTAATCATGTTTTTTATTGTGATAATTACTCTGATTGTACCGTTCTCCAACATGAGTGATTAGTCTTCTAGGGATTAAGAGTCATCAGACCCGTCTTATAACTTGTGTATGATCCATCACTAATTGAGAAAAATTTATTTATGAGTTATTTTAAAGCCAACATTTTTCATTCCAATCCTTGTACAAAAGTAAATACTTTTTAGGTATTGATCGTAATCTGAGGGGATATGCATCGGTACTCGAGAGCGGGTTCTTAAATAGTTAAGTCGGATACAAACAAAGTTCTCAAAAGCGATTGAGAAATGTTTCATATTTTATAGTTGCACAAATAAAAGAATCTATGATAAATAATTCAGTCATGCGAAAGTAGACAAATTGTTCACCTTAGACAAGACAACACGCTGACGAAAGTAGGCATTGTTCAGATTTATCTATTTTCTATAAATGTGTTAAAATTATCGTAATAGAAGTGAAAGGATCATATGAATGTGTTTGAGTAAGGATCTTGAACCCTAAGTCCTATTTGTCTTAGAGTATTTTAAGTGATTTTTTTTATTTGATCTATTTTTCCAAAATTGCTTTTTAATTTAAGTAGTTTCACAAAACACATATTGTTGGTCACTCTAGATATACACCGATAAAACATAATTCGGTAATCAACCTTTGGTCTATGTGGTTTGATAACTTTTTTTTACTACTTCGCACAGTCATACACTTGCGACGTGTCAATGACACACACACACACACACACATATATATATATATATATATATATATATATATATATATATATATATATATATATATATATATATATATATATATATATATATATATATATACATATATATCAACGGTTGTTTATGATTACCTTTGTGATAGGTAGCATGTTATCTAGTATATCACTAGGGTCACATGTCCATTGTGGAAAGAAACCTACTTATAACCACACCCTATCTTACCATGGTTGGTCAACAGTGATGGTATCCTTTTACCAATTGTGGTGAAAGGGTTTTAACGTAGTAGTGAGAATTATAAATAGTCAATGGTATAATAAGAAAAAATCATTAATATTTTTTTATATTGTAAAATGACTTAACAATTTTTTCCCAAAGTGATTTAGTAATTTAGATCGATGTAGTAATTAGTTGTACTTAATAGAATAATAGAAAAAAATCTACATTTTCTAAATTTTAGAGGGAGGAAAATAACACGATTAATTGCGTGTCACCTTCAGTACACAGATGAGACAACTCTGGATAATTTGTGGAACGTTAAGGAGATTCTTAGGAGTTTTGAGTTGGCTTCGAATCTTAAGGTGATTTTTTTTAAGAGTTGTATCTTTGGTGTTAATGTAGAGGGGTCCTTTTTGGAGGTTGTCGAGAGCTTATTTAATTGTAAAATGGGGTGACTTCCTTTTAAGTACTTAGGGTTTTCGATGGGCACAAATCCTAAGAGATATGGTACTTAAGAGCCCCTTGTTAAGTTGGTCAATAAGTGGTTATGTTATTGTAAGAATAGATTTGTAAATTAATGAGGTAGAGTGGTTCTCTTGAACTCAGTTCTTAATTATATTTTTATCTTCTTCCTTTCTTTCTTTATGATACTAGTGTTAGTGTGGAAGAAGCTTGTTAGGTTGTAATGATGATTCCATTGAACTGGTTGCAAATGAGCGGTAAATGCGGATAAAGCGGAAGGATGTGTTTCAAAGTAAAAAAGTTGGACGGATTAGGGGTTAAGAATTTGAGGAAAGTTGATTTGGTATGCCTTAGTAAGTGGCGTTGGAGGCTCTTGGAGGGCTAGCTGTGACTATAAAAATATATCATTTGGGAGATGCATGGTTCCTTAATGGCGAGGTTCTAGAAAGGGGGAAAGGGAGGGGGTCTTAGGAGAGTTTCTCCCTGGTGGCAGAATGTTTCTCTTCTTGGATCTAAGACTTTTGAGTCATCTGATTAGTTTGCTTCCTCTATCACGAGGGTGGTAAAAAGTGGGTTGATGAACTAGTTATGGCATGATCACCGTGTCAACATTGTGTGCTTTTTGAGAGGTTGTTCCTCTTTTATGAGCAGAAATACCATGGGATGGGAAATATGGGGTTATAGGATAACGATGTATGGGATGGGAAATATGGGGTTATAGGATAACGATGTATGGGTTTGGGAGTTTAAATGGAGGCGAGACTTGCATGTGTGAGAGAAAGGGCTATTGGGAGTCTTAATCAGTTCTATTGAAATGGTGGCTAATCAGAATAGGTTGGATATATGTGTTTGGAAACCTGACCCAATTCTCGGGTCCATTGTGAGATCGACTTATGAGTTTCTCTAATCTTCATCTGTTGGAGATAAAAGTAAGGTTAAGTTATTCAAGGGTTAGCTTGGTGTTGGAAAAGTTGGTCCCTTCCAAAATGGTGGTTTTCTCTTAGTTGTTATTGTAAGATAGGGTGACTACTAGACTAAATCTTTGTATGCATGGTATTCATGTTGATAATGGGGTGGATTATGTAGTTTTTCTGGGCCAGGTTGAGTCAGCAGACGACTTGTTTGTAGGTTGTGACGTTGTGTTTGATATTTTGTATAAGATTCTTAAGTGGGTGGATTGGCTCATGCCTATTTCGTAGTCAGTTTTACAGTAGTTTGATGCATTTATAGGGTTAGATAGAGATAAGATGGGGGTTTACATTTAGCAACGATCAGAGAAGCAATGGTATGAACTATTTGGAATATGCGCTTTGCAGGGAAAGCTTGTCGGTTAATCTCTGGGTGACGATAATTGTTTTTCTTCTTTGAAGTGGGTTCACACTCGTCCACTTTGTTTTGACCCCTCTCTTCTAGACTAGGAGAATGATCCACTATTATGATTGGGTGGATATGGGGTGGTGGATGGTAAGTCGCCTCTCCAATTTTATTGGTATTCTCTTTGATTTCCCTCAGCTTGCTTCTTGGACGAAGTCCTATTTATTCCTTTCCTTCTTAGAGAGTCTAATTCTGTCTACTTCTTACTACTATGTGTGAGGATAAAGTATGATCCTCTATTTAAAATACATTTTAATTTGAAGAAAAATGGAATTATGAAATAAAAAAGTATATTTTGTATTTTTCGAATTCATCTATTTCCAAATAAATGTGTGCGTTAAGTAAAGAGGATCTCAACTTATGTTAAGATTATTTGGTTTATTACAATACGAATGAGACAATAGTTGAATGAAAGAGTGTATATTTTGATCGTTGAACGAGGAGTATGTATACAGATCCAATTGACGTCCAATATCGATTAGAGAATAACAAAAATAAAATACAAGCTAACTAACCTTTTTTTTAAATAACTAACATAATATCAAACTTAACTTGATTTCAAGTAACATCAATATCCTCCCTTAATTTAAGCTTGACAGCTTTTGTGAATAAATCTGCTAATTTTTTTTTTCAGTTGGACAATAAATCACCTTCAACATCTCCTTGTTAAATTTCTCTCAAATAAAGTAAAAGCTTACTTTTATATATATATAAATTTAAGCTTGACAACTTTTGTGAATAAATCTGCTAGTTTTTTTCAGTTGGACAATAAATCACCTTCAACATCTCCTTGTTAAATTTCTCTCAAATAAAGTAAAAGTTTATATATATATATATATATATATATATATATATATATATATATATATATATATATATATATATATATATATATATATATATATATATATATGTTTCTTTTATATGTTTTGTTGCAAATAATACCTGAACGTATCGCACGTTCGAAGATACAACAGAACCGTCACCGAATTTTAGTCATTCCCGAAGAAAATGAAAAATATCGATAAAACCTAAAGGAAAGAGAAACGGGTAAGGAAGTCAGTTATTCAAGGGGAAGATATTAACACCTTTCACATCCGTTATATTCAACGAGAACCATTTTGGTTGTTCTTTGCATGAATGAGTGTTATTATCTATAGGTTACTTGCAAAAAGGAAAAAATAAGTTTATTAATTAGTGTGCTTGCTGAGGATTCAAACCCTCGTGCCTACGTATCCTCATAGTGCAATAAGAAAATCAGAGCTCCGTAGTTCATGGTAGAATATAGGATTTATTGGTTGATTTTATGGAACAATTATCATCGTATCCTAGAAGTGTGTAAACGTTAGCTGATTTGATCCCTATACGGATGCTCCAAGCTTTTAGTCTGACTGCTAAGGAATAAATTATAACAGTTTTTTTATGAAAACAAAGAAAAAGTTGTTTTGCAAAAACGGTTCAAGTGTCAAAAGGAAAAGAAAGGGTTGATTGAATTGAATTAACAGAGAAAATAACTTGTTTGAATTGAGAGTATTAGGAAATGGGAAAGGTGCTGGGAAGGTATGGTGAAAGTGTTGTTTCGGCCATTGTATGTTGTTTAAATCCATAAGGTAGGTGTCTCTGAACCAAAAAGTATGGCACTAACCAATAGATGGTGTGGCCAAAGAGAAAAAGAGTACGCCGGTAAACAATAAATGGTGTGGCTAACAGAAGAAAAGATTGTAGTGGTAACCAATAAATAGTGTGACCAACGAAGAAAAAAGAAAGTGGTGGTAACCAGTAAATGGTGTGATCCTTAAAAAAAAGAGTGGGGGTAACCAATAGATGGTGTGACCGATAAGAAAAAGTATGTGGCGGTAACCAATAAATGGTGTGGCCCTAGAGAAAAAGAGTATGGTAGTAACCAATAAATGGTGTAACCAACAGATTGTGGTTCAGAGATTAGTTTTTTTTTATTATCATGAGGTGATTAACCCTAAGAATGTATGGATGTCAAAAAATGTAGTGTTTGGTCCAAAGAGGAAAGTGTTGTAGATGTTAAGGGTGTTGAGGTGTTGAATGGTGAAAGGTTTGAATGTTTCCCTAAGGAGGAAAAATGTATTTTATTATGAAATTTGTGAGGCGAGTTTATATGTTGGTACTTAGAGGGAGACAAGTATATGATCACAAGCTAAGTATGACCGAAAATCAGAATACTCGGAAGCTAAAAGGATAATTCATCATAACCTCTCTTTTTCTCCCTAAGAGGACCGAATTAAACTCGTTTATTTAGAGTGTTTTGAATGAATGACAAGTATCGGGCCACAAGCTAAGTACGGTCGATGACCCAAGCACTTGAGAAATGATGTGGACAAATACGTACACCATATCCTTTTTCATCTGTTTTATTGTGAAAATGTTTTCAAAATAACTTGACGTTGGATCAAATGTTTGAGGTTTGAATATGAAAATGTGTGAATTAAATGAAAGAGGTACTTGACGTTGGATCAAGCACATGCGTCACATTTAATCAAAATTGATTTGAAAAAAAACTTGACGTTGGATCAAGTTTACTTCGGTCTTTTAAAAAAAGGTTTTTTTAGACCGCTTTTGGTTATTCTTAAGTTAATGAACCAATGTGGAAAGTGATAAAATTATTACATGTTCATTGGAATGGGGTACATTTTGTCTAAATGAGGGATGATGATACACCATAAAAATTAAAAATCATGCTTATAAGAATAATTCAAATGGTAAGAAGAAATCAGGCAACATTCACAACCATGATCCATGCATGCAATAAAAAAAAGGCAAATGAAATAAATTTTAACGAATTCTAATTAAAAAATAAATTCCAAGACTAAACATGATTAATTACTAATTAAAGCCCACTATTACCATGTGTATTAGTTTCTAATTAATTCTAAAAGTTAAGGATTAACTTTTAAATCAATGAGTATTGTAAGACCCCAATTTTGATCCTAAGATCCCTCATGCCATCTCATCATATGCATTAGCATTGGGATCATACCTTGGCATTCTCCTTACCCCTCTTTCATTGGGTTTGTTTTGGGAGAGATCACCAAGCATCATGTGATTGTATCATACTTGTATTTTATCATTTTACTAACCAAAATACCAAAAATATGTCTTTTCATTTGCCTAACTCTTTTGTAGGTAGGGCATGATCACCTTGATCTATCAAGTTCACATCTAGGGTTTAAGACCCTCATTGCTAACAGAACAACGAATGAATGATCCACAAGAGCTCTAAGCATCATATATGAGTCTCAATGATCTCTACATGTTATTTTGATCAAGTATTCTTCAAGAGTTTGAAATTGGTTTGCCTTGGAAACCCTAGTTCATTTGGGTATCTTGTGTAACTTCTTCAACAAGCTTCCTCATCAATTGATCAAATTTCTCAATGGACACTTCAAAATTTATCATATTATTCATATATGATCTACCATGGGCCTAAAAAGTCAAGAGAATTTCAAGTTAGCAAGTTGGTTGATGGTGGTTGACCAGATGAATTCATCTGATCAAAACTAGGTCTCCCTTGACCATATCTCCTATAATTTTCATCATATGAAAAGGATTCCAAGAGAAAAGTTACTCTAAATGACATTCCAAACTACTTTAATGTTTAGGTATAGAGCTAATTTTGCTTGGAAAGTCATTTTCTATGTTGAAACATTATAAGTCATTTTGTCTAAATCCTAATTTGAAAGTCAACTTCCCAAGGCCATAACTTGTTCAATTTTTATAAGATGAAATATTTCCAAGTCTCACAATCAAATCCAAGGTGTCTACTTCAACTTTCATGTTTGGAGTGAGATATAAATCAACTTTTATGTGCATGTGATATGAGGATAAATTATGGGTCATTTTGGACCAATACCATTGAACAAGTGATTTTCCTCAACTTCAAAAATGCATAACTCACTCATTCTAAATCCAAATTATTCCAAATTGGTGACCATTTGGAAGGACTTGGAAATACCTACAACGTTCATGAAAACACCTTTCTCATTTGGAGCTAAAATAAAAAGTTAAGCAAGGTGGAATAATTGAATATGTGACTTGACACATAGAAAATATTTTAACATGTTCAAATTTACAAACTTCCACCTCAAAATGCATCATGATACAAGTTTCAAATGGAAAAGTGTTCCATATAAGAGTTATTCCTCTTGATCTAAGCTTTCCAAAGAGTCATAATTCATTCATTTTGGACTAAGTTTGATAGGTCTACGCATGGTGCAAACAGACCTATATCAGTTAGCAAAATCAAAGCTTCAAATGTTCAAACAACTTTGCCTTGCCATTCAAGCTTCATGCAGACCTCATTTCAGTTGATTATGGACTTAAATGGATTGCTTCATGGGCCTGCACATGCCCATGCAAGCATGTGCATTGCATTACCAAATTTGGAGAGTTTTTCAAGTGTGCAAATAACACTTCTCATGGCTATAAATAGAGGTCCCCTGCATCAATTCAAAGGACCTTGCGCGCCATCTTTGCCCCCAACCTTCCAAACCCTCTCAATTCAAAGGAAAACTTGAGAAATTTTATCTGAAATTTGAGTTTGAATCTCACTGTTTGAAGATTCAAAAAATCCAGGATCCAAAGCTTTGCATTATTCTTAAGCCACTTCCACAAGCTCCATAAGCAAGATCAAGCACGAATTGAAGCAAGAGAGATCCATTTCTACACAACATTGAAGGTAATTTTCCAGTTTTTTCTTCTCTTCGATTCTCTCTTAATACTCATCAATTATCTTGGATCCTTGATTGTCTGAAGTCCTACCAATATAGGCAAGAAGATTGAGTTGCTTTGAGGTCAAATCGAAGCAACTCAGATGACACACCTCAAAATTCAACTTCACGTATCTATATATATATATATATATATATATATATATATATATATATATATATATATATATATATATATATATATATATATATATATATATATATATATATATATATATATATATATATATATATTTGGAGTTAGTTAAAATTGAGGTGATATTTGTGATCTACGCCATTTTATCTTCAAGATCATGTCCTCTTTTTTCATTTATGATGTGTTGATGACTGAACCAGTCCGACCAGGGTCATCGGAGAAGATGACCGACGTTTGGCTCCGGCGATGCGTTGGAAGCGTTCAGAGCCATTAGATGAGCTTGAAATGTTTTAATCAGGAGCGTACATTGTGATTACCAGGCGTGTGGACGTTTGACTCAAGTGCATCATGGAACGTGCGCGCTCCACCACTTGATCTGCTACCTCAATTAATGAGGCAGATCAGGTGGTCCACATTTTTTTGGTTATCTGATTTTTTTTTTATTCCTTTGATTTTCATTAATTTATATTAATTTTAATATTGATCCAAAAAATATGAGAGTTTCATCATTTTTTTTTAAATAAAATCCTTTTTCATTTTCTGAATTAAAATTATTTTTGGATCATTATTAATATTTTTCATGATTTAATTGATTTTGTGAATATTTTTAATTGTTTAAAAATACTTTTAAGTCTTCAAAAGTTCTGAAATTTTTTCTCCAAGGTCCTTTGACCTTGTTTGACCTATGATAAATCTCATGGTCATTTCTTTGGTGTTTTGATGTGGTTTTAGGAAATTGACCAACCATATTTAATTTAATGTATTATTTTTAATATCTTTAATTGTTTAAATGCCAAATTAATTGTGTAGAGGCATTTTAATTGACTTTGTGGGTTTGACTTATGTTGTTGGGCCTTGGTCAAGGTTGATTTGACTTTGTTAGGTTAAGATCATTAGATTTAGGGGATTGATGGAATGTACATTCTATCTCCCAAAATGAATGAATGATTTTAACTTGGTAAAAGTCCTCCTTTGGCCTATTTGTGTTTGATCCATTCCCCCTCCCTCTTCATCTAATTCCCCTTCTTTATGCATTCATGTCATGGACATATGATATATCAATATCCTAAGGCTAGTTGATTGCAAAATCAACATAAGTATGGATGAGATTAGGTTCCCCACTTTGCATATTCTTTTTGTGTGGTATGTTTCATGAGCATAGTCATGATACTATGTCTCTAACATGCATTAACACCAAAATTCTATTGCCCGACCTCAAATAGTTGCGACTTCTACATAAGTCCAATTACGATTGCTTAACATAGTGCAAAATTTGTGACACCAAAGGCATAGCATTCTAGTTAGTGAGATTGTAAATCTCCCCTCTTTCATGGTATTGTGTGGAAATATGGCCTTTTTTGCTTCCTTTGGAAGATGTCTTGGTTCAAGGATCCATGCTTGTGATAAGTGGGTTGAGTGTTCTCCAAAGAATGATTTAAACAAAAGCAAAGCAAAAGCAATACTAACTTCTAACTCATTAACAACTAACATTTAATTTCAAGTCCTTTACTTTCAATGCAATTTAATTTTTAGGCCTTATTCATTTGCCATTATTCATACCATTTTAATTGTTTATGTTAATGTCATCTTCACTTTGTCCACTTGGACCATATTTTGTGATATATCTTGTTTGTTTATACTTGTGTTTGTTTGTGTGGTCTTTGACCATTAATGTACATAACAAGAACAAAAACCCTAAAAAATATCTTGTGTGTACTGTTGATTTTGATCTGAGACAGTTGGACTTAGAATTTAGGCAACACTCCCTATGCAAAGGACTTGACCAATGCCAACTTTCATGTAACCAAGTTCTTTTTATTTGAAACTTCATCTAATACATCATTGAAGATCCATTTGAGTTCATCTGCAATATGATCATTATAAAGATGTTATTTTGAACCTGTGACTTAGTGCATTGTGGAATTTATCTGATGCATGGGAAACTTTGAAGAAGATCATGGAGTTACTAAGCTTGTATGTGGCTATCTTTATTTGATGCCTTGCTCTTCTATTTGATATTGTACATTGTTTATCGCTTGATTCTAATGTCTAAGGGAAATTTGGGTTTCTATATGACATTCTTGTCTATTGGATTGCAGCCCATTGGTTAGATCTTTTCAACTCTCAACTTTTAAATTTATGTTTAAGATTAGTCTCTTCATCTCCTCCCCACTTCTTTAATTTCAAAATCTCTCCCTCCTTTTTAAAAAAAAACTTCTTTGTTTGTGCTTATTTTCTAAACTTTCCATTGCATTTTCAAACTTCTTTTCTTAATCAAACTTGTAAATAGACTTAACTATACTTGACTTAAAAATTTCAAAAAAAGCCAAAAATAACTATATCATTCAAACCATTTTTAGACCTTTATGCCTTTCAAACTTAAATTTTTGTTAAAAGAAATGCATCCACTTTGAAATTTATACCACGAACTACGAGGTTTTGATCCCTCATTTTTATGTTGGTACGTAGGCACAAGTTCGAAGGTCTTGTCAAACACAAAAATATAATTAATGAATTCTTTTCTCATCCCCCCATTCTATTTGTTTGCAAACATCATTTGTACAAAAACACATATGCACACAAAAAAGGGCTCCCTAGGAGTACCTAGGACACTTTGGGTGCTAACACCTTCCCTCTGTGTAACCAACCCCCTTACCTATAATCTCTGGCATTTTATTATTTTTGATTTGAAAACTTCTTATTTTTGGGTTTTGTTCGTACTTTTCCCTTTTCCCTTGGAACAATAAAAGCGAGGTGGCGACTTTTGTTATTTGATGTCTTGCTTATAAATAGCTTGATGATCATGAATTTACCGCTACAAGTATTATAAATTAAAAAGACGTAAAGTGAAATCAAATCAAATAAAGCCTAAAAATTGTATTATCATTTACCGCTACAAGTGTATTATCATTTTTTATTTAATTTTCAAATTGTTTTATAAGGGGTGAAATCAAATAAAGCCTAAAAATTTAAGTATTATCATAATTCTCAAAATGTATTTTAATGTGTATTTTCTATGTACTTTCTAATATGCTACAAAAGAAATAAAAGAAACAAATAATAATCAAGTTACATAAACAAAACCACCACTATGCAGGGAGAGTGACTACTGAATCAGGGAGGTTTGATTAGAGAAATGACATTGGGTCCATGATCAGAGGCCCAAGATTGGCCTTACTGTTTGAAAACAGATTGGAGGGGGTATGTGAGAAATATGCATGTGTGTGTATCAAAGCCTCTGGGATTTGAAGTTTGGAGACCCAAGCGAATGACCAAGGGGATCATAATTTCCCCCTTTCATTTCCAATTCATTCAAACCGATTTTGATCAAAACAAATTCCCTCATTCTCGCAAGACAAAAACTCACCGGGAAAAATGCTTCTCCGCGCCAGAGGCGCTTGAACGGCTCAACTCGCCCTCAAATGCACACCAATAGACTCCTCTATATCTCCTCTTTCCACTTCCCTCAACAATTTCAACAAAAACTCAATGCATTCTCTGAATTGAAACAAAAGGCTTAAAAATCCTAAATTCAAGAATTGAAATTAAATCGAAATAAATAGGTGAGCGTGAGAATTCAGAGGGAGAGTTCAGAGAGAGTGACCATTTTGTGATGGCTTGTGTAATTATTGCAAAAAATCATTGAATTCCCATTTGTGAATGATGGGAGTTGAGTCTATAGAAGTTTGAGAGTGTAACAGACTCGATCAATTTGGTCAGAGGCGCTAGGGAAAACTAACTCTATTAGATTTTCTAAGGGCAATGTTCTTAGTAGTGAGTAACTCTGTTAGAATCAGTTGGAATCTGTTAATCATGTTAGGATTCTATTTGAATTAGTTAACTGTGATGAAAGTTAGTTGTTAGTTAATCTGTTGTGTGAATGTTGGAAACAATTAATTATGCAGTTAGACATTGATGTTTATGAGATGAAGTCAGTTATTGCAGTGTAAAAAAAGAAATACTGTTAGTGTTGGCTTTGAATGAGAAGTTTCTCACATAGTTGATATTAGTCAATTTAGGAATTAATAGTGTCATACCCTAATTTGTAACCCTAAGATCCCACATACCATTGACATTTTTGCACACAAATAAGGTCACCTCTTGGTCCCTCTCCCTCTCATCTTTGGGATTTTATTTTGCAAACATCACCAAGCCCTTATTTGTTGATGCTTTTACCTTTATGTTTATATGTTCATTGTTTATCTAACCAACTAATCAAAATAGGAAAATATGTTTTCTTTAAGTTTATTGTGCAAGGTAGGGCTTGTCATCAAGAGCATCAAACATGATTCCTCAATTAGGTTTTTCTTTGATTCCTTAGAAAGGTGTGGCCAACCACTGATTCTCAATGGAGCTATATTTCAATGCATGATCTCAAAGGTTCTAAGGCATCTTTCAATATCATGTTAATCAAGAGTACATCAAGGTTTTGTTGCTTACTTCTCAAGAAAAGTCAAAGGTTCACGTGTTTATTTCCATGCCTTCTTCAACAAGAAACTTCAAGATTTAAGCAATCTAATCAAGAGACATCCAAGGACACCCTATTATGAGTCCATGTGATCATCCATGTACCTTGAAATGCATGAAAATTCCAAGTACACAAGCTTGTTCCAAGTGGTTTGACCTAAAAGTTAACATTTTGAAGTCAAAATTCCAAGGATTACAACTCCCTAAATTCTCAATATTTTTGAATGCTTCTTTTTGCATAGGACTCTCCTCAACATCCTCTACAACTTATCTTCTCATGACAAAATCCAATTATGCTTGGAGGATCATCAAAAGTTTGGAGATATTATAGGTCAATTGTGGACTTAGTGAAATTTGACCTATTTTCAAGTGACTTTTTCTCAACTTTTAATATTCATAACTTCTTCAACTTTCAACATTGGAGGCTGATTATTTTTGCAAAATGTCATTTGTGATGCCCTATACAAGTTTTCTTCAATGATCAAGGTCAAATTATGCTTGGAAGACCATGGAGTTCATTCAGACATTATAGGTCATTTCAGCCATTGAACACTTGAATTTTTCTAAGTTACATAACTAATTTTTCATGCCAACTTCAACATGTCATAACTTTATGCTCAAGTATCCAAAAGTAACCTTTATTGGCACATTCTTTGTTTTGATGTCAACACATTGCTAAAATAATGGGATAAAAAAGCCTCATGAGTAGGACGCCTCATTGAGTTGAACATGGTGACTTGGAACTGAAGAAATCACCATTACCCGAAATTTGAACTTCACTAATCTCAATTCCAAGCCAGATTAGCATGTGTTTTGGATCTAAACATGTTTAATCAAGTCTCCTGAAGTTAATTGACCTTTGAAACTTGAATTTTTTTCTAGAAAAACTCAACTATCGTGTTTTGAATTCCAGCTTATTTCAATCCAACTTTTTCATTCCATTAGCATCTTCGGCATCCTCTGAAGCTTTTGCAACAATTCATAAGCTCTGAGACCTTCTGAAGTGCTATAACCAGATCGAGCTTCATCAACTTATGATCACCATTTGGACAAGGTAGTTCCGAGCATCATTTGAACTCAAACAAGTTACCATAATGTAGTCATTCACTCTTTGATGCTTTCCCCTAACTTATCTGGCGTAGATTGATCGTGTTCATCATTTAATTTGATTTTTCATGGCTTGCTTGTTTTTGTAACTTCTCTGAAATTCCCTTTGCTCAATTTAGATAAATGAATTTGGAGCATAAGGTTGAATTCGGGATGAGAAGAGGATCACAATGGTGGTGGTCTCGTGTCATAAATTTACCAAACAATGAAACTTCGGTGAGACTCCATCGGAGAAGATGACCGGAGTGTTCCAGGTCATCTGAGTTTATCCAAACACATTAGACAAACGAAATGTTTTAATTGGCTGGTTTTGAATTGGATCCCGTGTGTTGTTTGTATTGGGTTCCATCGTGCATCCAAATTTGAGGAGTGTTGGATCTGCCACATCAATTAATGAGGCGTGATCCAACGCTCCGTGTTTTTCTGTTTTTTAATTCTTTTTATTTTATTATTTTTAATTTCTTTTTCTTAAAATTCATAGTTATTTCATTTTTCATCCAAAAAATCCCAAAATAATTTCTAAAATTCTCTTTTATTTTTCTTCATCTGGTTTTTATTTTTTCACATTTTATTTCACTGGTTTTCTATTTTTCATGAATTTTATCTTTTCTCCTTTGTTTTAATTGGTTTAAAAATATTTTTCTGCATTTTTAAATTCTGAAAAAATTATTACATGCTTCTTATTTTATTTCCAACCTTCCATGATGTTGGGTGTTGATGGTTTGGATCATGAGTCTCATCAAACTCAATGGATCTTGGGTGTTGATGGGGGTAAAAACTCTAATCCACTAAAATGGATGATTCATTTTGATAATGACTTAATTAAGCTTTTGGTCCAATTTGGGTGTGACCTCTTTTGTCCATTTCTTCTTCATCTCTTTCTTTTCCCTTTGATCAATTGGATAAATTGTGTTCATCTTGTTCATGATGTGTGGATTGGTTCTTGATGGACTTTCGTCATTTCAAATCTACCTCTTAATTGATCATGGATCATTTAAGGTATTTTGGATTGATGCATAAGTTTGTCCTAAGTGTCATGAAGTATGGATTGAAATAATGGATCATCCTCCTTGTGCCTACGTACCCTCATAGTGCAATGAGGAAGTCAGAGCTTCATAGTTTGGAGGACAAACACTGAGAAAAAGATAAGATCGGGGGTGGTGTTTAAACTAACAGAAAGGAAACTTGTTAAAGCCAGAGACTCAAATGACAAGGGTCTTACCAAAGCACTGGGTCTAACATGGTAAGGAAGAAAAGAAGGAACTTATCAAAGCCTAAGACTCACATGATAAGGGTCTTACCAAAGCACTGGGTCTAACATGGTAAGGGAGAAAAACAGGAACTTGTCATAGTCGGGGACTCGCATGACAAGGGTCTTACCAAAGCACTGAGTCTAAAATGGTAAGGAAGAAAAGCAGGAACTTGTCAAAGTCGGAGACTCATATGAAAAGGGTCTTACCAAAGCACTAGGTATAACATGGTAAGGAAGAAAAGCAGGAACTTGTCAAAGCCGAAGACTCACATGACAAGGGTCTTACCAAAGCATTGGGTCTAACATGGTAAGGAAAAGGCATTTAAACCAAGAAAAAAGGAATAGCCATGAAGGTGTTTATAGCGGTAAATTCATGACCATTAAGCTATGTATAAACTTAACGTAAATAAAACTAGAGTCGCCACCGCGCTTTTATTGTTTCCAAAGGAAAAGGGAAAAGTACGAAAAAACCTAAAGATAAGAAGTTTTCAAATCAAAACTAATAAAATGCCAGAGATTATAGGTAAGGGGGTTGGTTACATAGAGGGAAGGTGTTAGTATACAAAGTGTCTTAGGTACTCCTAGGGAGCCCTTTTTTTTTGTGTATGTGTTTTTGGTATAAGAGATGTTTGCAATAAATAGAGTGCGGGGATGAGAAAAGAATTCATTAATTATATTTTTGTGTTTGACAAGACCTTCGGACTTGTGCCTACGTACCAATATAAAAATGAGGGATCAAAACCTCATAGTTCGTGGTATCAATTTCAAAATGAGTGGATTGCTTTTAATCAAAATTTAAGTTTAGAAGAGGCCCAAAAGGCACAAAAGTTTGAATGGGTGTTGTAAGACCCCAATTTTGTCCCTAAGATCCCTCATGGCCCATAACATCTCATATCATGGCCTCAAGGATCATTGCATACCCTAGCTTCCCTCCTAGTGGGTGGGTTACCTTGTGAGTGTGGTTCTGGATCACCAAGCATGTATTGCATTGTATGTCATTGCTTTTCATATGTTTACTAACCAAATGTACAAAAATATTGTCATCTAACCTTGTTGCTTGCAGATGAAGCCAACTAGGTCAAGCCAGTTAAGATCAGCCATTGGGCAATGGATGGTGACCATTCTTGAAGAATTTGGGCACCATGAGCATTCATAAAGAGTTCATATAACTTGTGATATCATTTGGAATCAAGAGCTCATGTGAAAGAGGCTTGGAATTCATCAGAACATGGCTCAGTCAACCAAAACCCTAGAAAAGTCAACTGTGGTCCACTATGGTCAACTGTGCATTTAATCAGGAATTGGAAGGTGTGAGATGGTTGGAAAAGTCTCATTCATGTCTATATGAGCCTCATTTGGTATTTCAAAGATCATCATTGAAGGATTTGAAGTCAGACAAAAAGTTTCCCAAAATGGAAATGACCTGTAATTCTCACCTGCCCAAAATGGAAAGTTTTTCTCCCCAAAATTACATGTCCAAGAAAGCTTCAAATAAAATTTTGTCCAACATGAAAGTTGAAGATCTTGATCTCACCATTCCAAAAAGTCCAAGAACTTGAAATTCCCATGTGTGGTTAGCAAGATATGGTCCAATCATTTTCCAAAAATGCCTAAATTCAAAGTGGCATAACTTTCACATGGAATGGCCAAATTAGATGGTTCTTCTTTGAGAAAACCACATTTGATGTGTACTATCCAAATCCATCATCACATTTTGCCAAAAGCCTTCACATAAAAAGGTCATTTTTCAAGTGTACCAATTAAAAAGCCAAGGGCAAAAAGGTCCAAATTTCAAAGTAAAAAGAATTTTGACATGGGACCAATTCCAATAGCTTCCAAATATGGTTTATGGTTTGCTTGAAGTGAGAAAACACTGTTACATTGATCCAAACTATCCAAGGGAAAAAAGGCCAAATTGCATTACAAGCTACATTTCACTAATCACCAATTTTGCTAATCATGATTAATTGTTGGATTAAGGGCAAGTATAAAAGCTTAACTCTAACAGAATTGCAGGGACCAATAATCATTTTTCAGATCCAATCCAAAAACTCTCAAAATTCTCTCACTTTTTCTCCATTTTCACAAAAACACTTTTCATCAAATTCATCAAGATTTCGCCCATAGTTGTGCATTTTTTCTGTCAAATCTTCATGTGCAGGTGGTGTTGAAATTCTGTTGAAGCATTTGGAAGAAGAAATCGAGCCGAAAACCAACTGTCCAAGTCTTGAACTCCAATGGCATTTGCAAGTTCCTTCATGATCATGCACCTTTGAGCTGAGTTTTCACCATCAATCATCTCCATAATCAATCTACTACATCTGTTTTTACAAATTGGAGCCAAAAACACGAGGATTTCACGACTTCACTTCAAGAAGGTGAATTTTCAAACTCTTTAATTCTTGAAATCAATACATGGATTCGATAGATCTTTGAACATAGAGTGTTTTGATGTTTGAATCATGCAATTTCATTGAGTAATCACCAAGATATCATAGATTAAAGTTTGTGTGACAAAACAATTCTTGAGTGGATCTCTTTATATATTAACTTTTGGACCAAACCATTGCCATATTTGTGATCTACGCTGAGAGACGGAGAGAACGGTATGCGGTTTGTTTGATTTGGTTGAGAAATGGCCATAACCGAATCTGGAGTGATCAACGAAGAAGAACACGGACGAACATTGAAAAATCTGGAAATTTTCGCGTGTTGATCTTCTTTCCGTGCCTTGCCAATTCGAATTGTGTTTGGCGCCGTTTTCGTCCAATGGGAAGCCGCCAGCGCTTTTAATGAAGCTGCGCGTTTTGGCCATGGCTGGGGATTATTACAGTTTTGCCATCCGTGTTAAATTAAATCCATTTCACTTTAAATAATTATTTCAATATATTAACAAATCTTACAAAAATCATATTAAATTCAATTTTAGTCCAAATTGATTGGGATTTTTTTTGTTGGATCCCAAATTTACTCTAGTTTTTTTAGGCATAGTAACTCATGTTGTGCCTGGTAATTTTTTGTAATGGCTTAGGGATCTTGATCATGTGTGCATTATTCATATGTTTTACCATTTTAATCACCAAATAATCATGCTACCTCCAAATTGAATGAAATTTCATATGATGATTCTTGACTCACTCCTGGAGATTTTGATGTATAATTTGTGATTTTTGGATCTCTGGTTTGGTAGATATGATTTAATCTTTTTGAGTGTGACAATATGTGTCACACTATGCTATGCTGACTTCATGATTTAATTTTCCATGCTTATGCTTTGCCAATGGCTCTGATTTTTTGCATGAGATATCTTTTATATGTTAGGTTTCACCCTGATTTTTTGTGGATTTAATTGATCCATTTTCTAATTGATTTGGATTTTTGATTGCTGTTTAGCATTTTTGGATTATGTCTTGAGTAGCAAATTTACATGTATTGTTAAATGCTCATCCCTTATCCCATGAATATGAAATTTGGTGGAGTGCTTCCTAACATGTATAGCTTCAATTTTGCTTTGGTCCCATTCATTTCTAATTTGATCTCACTGTTTTACCATTGATTGAAGTTGGTGTACATTTTGGTGACCTAATTTGGTTGTGTTTTGCATGCCTTAACATATTTAATTCCCATAGTTCCTTTTGTCCAAATTGCATGAAAATTGATATGCTGCTTATTGGATATATCCTATTTAGGATACAATTTTTGTAGAATTTATTGAGCTGTTTTGATATTTGTTTGGATGTAATCATTCTGGTTGCTCATATGTGATTCAACTTTGCATACTTTGAGTTAATTTGTGCATGAAATGAAATTAGTGCATAGTTTGGATATGAGACCAATTGGGATCTCTTCTTAATTGAATTATCTTAGTTTTGATCCTGTTTCACTTGCTGTTTCATATTTTTTCCCTCCTTTGGACCCTAGGCTTGTCCTAGTGGTCTTGTTACTCATGTTTGAGTTTGACTTTGACTTTTCAGGTTAAGAAGCAAAGTGCTTTAAAGGAATTAATGCAAGTTGAATTGTTTCATTTGACTATTGTGAACTAACTTGTCTTGTGTTGTAGGTTGCGTGGTTCACTTGAGCTTTGTGATATGCACATTATTGTTTGATTATACATTGTTGTTGATTCATATGTTATGTTGTTGTTTTGTTTATGTTGGGATGCTGATTATATTTGATTGATTTCAGGTACCCTTAGTTGCTCAGTTCTCTTAAGAACTTGCATTGCTTTGCTTATATAGCATTTGCATTGAGGTATACCACCTTCTTCTTCATGTAGTCTGGAAGACCTGGCTTGTTATTTAGCCAGGCAACTGTCTGAAGTCCTCCTTAAGAGGCAATGTTCGTGATTGTTTATGTTTGTCCCAAGCAGGTAAAGTCCTTTTAAAGGCAATTGGTGGATATAAGAGATATGTAGCCTATCTCCCACTATTCTGTGAGTCTTCTCCTTGCTCCCATTACATGGTTGTAGCATTGAGATCCAAACCCAAGATCTATCGAGTCTAATTTGTGGAGAGAGTTCCCCCTTTCTGAACTCCCACACCTTCTGATATTCAATACTCTCCCTGACCAGGGATAAGAGTGATGAGGCACACCCCTCATATCCTTTCATCTGCTTCACCTTAGCCCCCTCAATGGCAAGGTTAAGAGCAATGTTAACCCTATCCCAGTTGGCTTTAATGCCTCACCCTTTTGCTTGAGCCTCATTGAATGGTTATAGTGTGTGCTACTTGAATTTATGTGATTGATTACTTGATTCATTTATACATGATTACTTGATTTGCCATTGTGCATTTACCATCATTGTTTGCCATTAGTGCATGATCATTTCATTTGTCCTTGTGACATTGATGTTTTCCCATTGAGGACAACTGTAAGTCCATGTTGATTGGCTTTTGTTCCTATGATTTGGAAGGGATAGAGTGTAAGACCAATTCATTGGTCACTCATATCCTCTTTGCTCTTTGATTGAGCTTGTTGTTGTATGTGAGGATTCATTGTAAGTCCATGTAATTTGGCATTTGTCTTTCCTATGATCATATGTGGAGGTTAACCTAAGTCCAGATAGATTGGCAGTTGACTTCCATGTTTGTTTTTGCTTTGAGGAGATTAGAGTAAGACCATTTATTGGCATCCGATATCCTTATTTTGTTTTTGCTTTGTGAGATTGGAGTAAGACCATTTATTGGCATCCGGTATCATTGTTTTATTTTAGGAGATTGGTGTAAATCCATTTATTGGTATCCGGTATCCGCTTTCGTGTGAGATTGGAGTAAGACCATTGGATGGCATCCGGTATCACCTTGCCTTTTATTTCACTAACTTGCTTTGTCCCTCATTCCAAAGGACACACTTGAATCATCTTCTATATGATTTCAAGAGGTGAACCTCTAGGAAGTTTTACACTCCATCATCCATACCCTTTTTGTTTCAAACCCCCTTTTCACATTGTTGACTTTTCAAACTTGTATATACATGTTATGCAAACATTCTCACTTCCTTCCAAATTAGAAACTTGGACCTTAAGTCCATGATTTTCCAAACTTCATTTTTGTAAATACTTCATTTTGAATTGACTTTAATCATACTTTGACCATACTTTGTAAATAATCCAAATCAATTAACTTCACCCATTCAAATGATTTTGTGGCTTTGTCCATGTTTGTTAAGTTTTCATACATTAGCTATAGGTTTGATTTACCCTAGTTGGTTGATATTAATCTCACCTAGTTGTCCTTAGTTGATTGAATTGTAAGTCTTCCTTGCTTATTATAGGGTTAACCCCTCTCTAGCAAGTTGAAGCTTTTCTTACATGGTGGACTTGTTGTTTCTTAAGGTTGAGTTTTCTCCCGTGGGTAACGTAAGACCTTAGAGCTTGTGTTTTAAAATTGAATCCCCTAACTTTTGGAAGTTTTTAGACGAACTACGGCGTTTTGATCCTTACCTTTGATGGAAGGTACGTAGGCAACGGGTTCATCCGTTCGAACACTAAAATAATTAACATGTACATTCTTTTCTCATCATCCCACTCATTTTTGCACAATATGTCAAAAAACAAATAAATATCTTTCTTATACAACAAGTGTGAAAAAGGTTCCCTAGGAGTACCTAGGACGTGATGGGTGCCTAACACCTTCCCATTACGTAATTTACCCCTTACCCGATCTCTGATCTTTTCATTGGTTTTCTACGTGTAAAACTTCTTAGGCTTTTGTTCGCTTTTTAGCCAGTCCTTCGGATAAATAAAAGTGCGGTGGCGACTCTATTTACTTGTATACTTTGCTTATGATTTAATCAATAGATCATATAGCGACGAATACACCGCTACAGAAAAGTGGCGACTCTGCTGGGGATACATCAGACCTTCCCTGGTGGTATTGCCCACTTTTCACCCTTGTTGTATGATATTTGTTTATATGTTATTTGACATATTTTTGTACAAGTTGGGATAACTGTATTGATTGTAATGTTTGAATTGCTTGATATACAATTGCTATTTGCTTTGGTGATCTCTGTGAGATGAGTTCTATACCCGAACTCGAGTGCACCTTAGGATAGGAGAATGGCATAGTCTTGTTGACTGGTGTGGAGTATTCCTTAGCCAGTTGACTTGCGAGTCCATTCACTTGGTGGAGGTCATGTTGGATTAATAATGTCACACAAGTTATTTGTGGTTAGGCATTATTCTTTCAATCATGTGCCTTAGAAGCCAAGGACCTTAGTTTACCAAACCCATCTTGGCCTATTTTTAGGACGTAGTGCGGAGGTCGTTCAGGTGTAAGATCTGATGCGATTGTTACGCGATACTACACTCATAAGAGTCTCTCTTGAGAATATTTTTGGAATACGAGTATTCGTTCCTCCGATAATATCCGAGAGATGGGACGATGATTATGGGAACCCCTGGTAGAACATGTCTGGCAGGTTTAAACCCTAGTACACTCCCTTTGGGTGGTTCTTAACCGAAACTCCATGCTCGTGACTCTCAGCAAACCCGTGATTCATGGTTGAGTCGTTCAGACAACCTTAATATCAATGGAACTTGGGCGTTGATAAGGTGTAAACCATAATCCGCCAAAATGGATGATTGATATTAAGGATGTCAGAGCCGGTTCATGTACCGTTAATATCAATGGAACTTGGGTGTTGATAAGGTGAAAACCTAAATCCGCCAAAATGGATGATTGATATTAGGGATACAATGAGCTTTCCCATGACCTTTGTTTGGTGTGCTTTGCTTGATCCTTGAGTGTGATTGTTGCATTCATGCATTCACGCATTCATCCGCATTCATGTCATCAAAAAAGAAAATTTTCGAGGAACTCAAAGGAGTTTATTTGCAAAAAATTTCAAACATGGAAAAAACCGGAAATTTTTTTTCACCTGATGTATCTGATGAGATATTCTCATATATGATCAAAATGTTAATATTTCAAAGTTTGCAAGTAAAACCCTCGAGTTCCTTTGAAATAAAAAACAAGCATATGCATAAACGCTTCATGCATCATTTGCATAAGCGGGTGTTTTGTTCCGGTCTCCTGTCCTGTGGTCTGACCCTGCGATCTTCATTTATTTTGAAGACACACTTTGCCGGTACTACACCAGAGCCAACTCTTCGAGATGTGATGGATCATCCTGAATAAGAGAATGGGGAACTCAGAGAGATCTTTGCCAGACTAAGTACTGTTGATGGATTTATTCCTGGTTAACCGATCCCGGGCTGGCATTGGCTACTGTTCTGGGGCATATAATGAGCAAGGTCTATTTACGAGTGGAGGATTCATCCATGATGATCAGCCCGAAGAGGAAACTGCTGCTATCTTGGAAGAGGATGCAGAAGATTTGAACAATTTTGTCATCCCTGGTGGGGTCTGCCACAATTGGGTCGCTGTGGATGTTCCTACGGTCATCCATAGATCAGAGTAATTGTTCACTTTGTTTAAAACCCTTCTCCCATGCCAAAAGGAGAAGTGATGACATTGTTGGCAGCATTTAAAACAATGATGTTTTCATTCAATTAATGCATTGTCAAACATTTGTTTTTCCATTTGTTTTCACTTTTTGCTTTTTGCATGAAATCAGTGATCACAAAAAACCCTGAAAAACAATAAAACAGCATTTTCAGTTGCATAAATGATTTGCTTGTTTAAATACGAAAGCTTTTCGTTATCCAGAATCATTATGCAGGGATTTCTAAACCCATTGAACATAATGATCCAACGCCATCTCCCAATCTTGAATTCTTTGTATTCGAAGCAGAGGAAGAGGATGTTGAAGGGGATTCCTGATGAGATTACCCGACTCCTTGAGCACAAAAGGAAGCTCATTCAACTGTATCATGAGAATCAGCAAACCAGTCAAACTGGGGCATTACAAATGCAATCAAAAATAAAAAAAGAAAGAGGGTGAAAAAGGTGAAAAATCAAAAATCTGGAAAAAAATTTCAAAAGAAAAAAAAAACATACCCTCAAGTCCCTAGTCGACTAATGCTGAATGGATTCAAAGTCGTTACGACCAGTTGAATTTGATTGAAGAGAAGCGATTAACTGCCATGTGTCATGGTCAGTTATATCAGCAGAGAATGAGGAAAGCATTCGATAAGAAGGTCAAGCCTCGTGTGTTCCGAGAAGGTGACCTCGTGCTCAAGAAAGTTTTGTCTTTCATTCCCGATTCCAGGGGCAAGTGGACTCCAAACTACGAGGGTCCATATGTTGTTAAGAGAGCCTTTTCAGGCGGAGCTTTGATGCTTACAACAATGGATGGGGAGGATTTCACTCGTCCTGTGAATTCAGATGCAGTCAAGAAATACTTTGCCTAGAAAAAAAAGTATATGCAAATGAAAAAACAGAATAACTCGCTAAGTTGAAAACCCGAAAGGGCGGCTTAGGCAAGAATGAGCGTCTCGGTGGAGAACCCGCAAGGGTGGTCCAGGCAAAAGTTAGAGACTTGAAAAATGTATATTTGCATCCCACTAGATTGAGTACCTCACCCTGGGGCAATCTAGGCAAAAATTAGGGA
Organism: Lathyrus oleraceus; assembly: GCF_024323335.1. Taxonomy (NCBI): domain Eukaryota; kingdom Viridiplantae; phylum Streptophyta; class Magnoliopsida; order Fabales; family Fabaceae; genus Lathyrus; species Lathyrus oleraceus. The sequence continues at coordinate 236,140,635 of NC_066581.1, forward strand.
TTTGGCAAGTAACTGCATCCTGACAAGACTTTCTGGTCACCAGCCGTCTGCTCGTCAGAGGATTCTCGATTCGTCGTCAACTGAAGCTTCGAATACATCGAGATTCAAATTGGTAGAGAAAGGATCATTATGTTCAATGTAGCCCTCTTCCAATATACATCACTGATTTCAAATTTGTACAGATCTATGGAGTCTTGCCATTTGCAGACTACCATTCCATCAAATAAATTTGAGCTTTTGATCCAATTATTTGCACTCTTATTTGTTTCAATTCAACAAATGTTTTGCATGTTTTAATTGACAAAATATCATTGTTTTAAACAAATCAAATTTTTCAAAATTGTTGTTTTAAACAAAGTGAATATTCACAATGTTGAAAGGATACCTGAGGATGTCTCAGTGCTCTCCCAAGGGTGGTATGATTCCCAACAGGTAAGACGTTTGTTCATATTCCTGGTTTGGTTGTATCCCTTTCTCCAGATCTGTGTTGGGGTTGTTCCTCAAGTAAAGTTGTTGGTGGGGTTGTTCCCCAGTATAATCGCAAGCATAGTGTCGTTGAAGACGCAGTTTTCTCCAGCAGCAGTTTCTCTCCAGCATGGATGCTATTTTTGGAAGATTCAGTCAGTGGGTTAGCATCCCCGTATGTTATCTATCCCCTCGGCGCAGTCGCGAGTAGAGCGGTTATTGATATCCCCATCGTGGTCGATAACATGATGGTTGTCACCCGCTCCAGTACAGTTGCCAGTAGAGTGGTTGATTTCCCTCCATCAGAGTATTGTTTCTCCTCAGTAGAGCAGGATTTATTTTCCTACTCAGCGGTTGATTGGGTTGATATCCCGGTATTTTCATCCATCTCTCCTCGGCTTTGTCTGCAGAATGGTTGTTGTGGCAATATTGCCTGTTGAATCCTCCAAACCCCAGTATGGTTGGTTGACGGCTCTGTCATCCAGAGATTGGATTGATTTCCTGATTGTTTTGATCCTCAGTAGAGTGGCTTATTGCAGAATCTACTGGTGTGATCCTTCAGATGTATTTTCTCCCCAAGTAGAGTGGTTTGGTGCAGAATCTACTTGTGTGATGTTTTCTCCTTCAATGGGTTGTTCCCCGAAAGAGTAGCTGGCGGTTTTCCCCAGTAGAGTTGCTTATGCAGTAAGATTCTACTCGGATGATGTTGTTCTCCAGTAGTGGGTTAGACCCCGGATTTGTTTGGAGTTGCAGAACTTTTGTTTCTCAGTTAATGCTGAGATCCCCTGCAGATATTTTTGAGATTTTCTCTTGTTCCCAACAGATTTGTCTTGGTGGAAGTGTTGCCCGTTGTGACTTTCTGTGCCCTAATTGGGACTTTCGCTGATTCATTACTCAGAGATTTGGTGTATCCTGATATCTCTGTTTCCCCTGCAGTACCCACAGATCTTTGCTTTATAGAAAGTGGATCCCCAGCAGATGGACTTTCCAGCTGGTTTTTTCCCCTGGAAGTATAATACCGGGCGTTTGATTCCTGGACCTGTTGTGTTAAATATGTCTGTTTTGTCAGCATTCATCAAACATAAACACGCATATTCATGCATATTCATGAAACATTCAGATATTCATGTTGCATTGTTTGCCATATATCTCTTGTTTGTTTTGTTTCCTGCTATGGGTTTCATAGATCTCTCTAAAAGATCCCCCCAAGCAGATGTCGGGTTTTAAATCTCTCAATATAGAGTCAGCCCCTTAAGCAGAAAGTGTCTGTCTTTCCTTCTGCAGTTCCCCACCGAGATACTTCCTCGTGGATGACGGTTTCTTCCGTTTCCTCCCAACATATATTGGGATGGAGTTGTTCCTATTGAGTTATATCCTCATAGGACGTGTCTTGATTCAGTCTGTCTTTTCGGAATATTCCCGAATTGGCGTTTTGTCATTTATTTTGTGCTTCCCAGTGGGTTGTTCCCCAGCGGAGTTTTCGGGCCTCTACCCTGATACCGGTAGTTGTAAGTCCTATTGTTCCTCCTTCCTCTTGGCGGAATTTATGGTCATATACCTTTTATTCCTCAGCAAGAGTCGATTGGCTTCTACCCTTATACCGGTAGTTGTAAGTCCTATTTTCCTTGCCTTTTTGATGGAATTGGTGGTTATATACCTTTTATTCCTCGGCAAGAGTTGTTGGTTTTCTGCCTAGTGATGGGTAGTCATAAATCCCGTTTTCTTACTCTCCAGCAGAGTTTGTGGTTTGTTATAAACCCTATTTTTGTTTCCCGTGCGGATTTGTGATATATTTTCATCCCCACGTGAATTTGTGGCTATGCCCCACCAGAGTATGGCTACTACCCCGTATTCGGTAGTTGTAAGCCCCATCTCTTTTCCCCTAGCAGAGGTAACCCTTTGTGGTTCGTTCTGGTTGTTGGTGAATTTCCTGTTGTTGTGGTTTCATCCCTAACAGAGTTGGTATCTCCCTGTGGTGATTTATTATCCCCAGTTGAGTTTGTGGTCTTCTACCCCGTATTCGGTAGTTGTAAATCCCATGTTGTGGTTTTGTTCTCCCCATCGGAGTTTGTACCTGGTGGTACAGGTGGATAATTGCCGGTTGCTTGCAATTTTATCCCAGCTAAGTCTTTGGTTCTACCCAATAGTCGGTAGTGTTAACCTCTTGTTTCCTCAGCCAGATTTTTGGTCTTCTGCCCCGTATTCGGTAGATGTAAACCCTAATCTCTCCTTTGTGGTTATCTTCATTCAATATTCAATGTTGATATTCCTCCTTCCTCCTGGGTAGTTGCTCTTGAGTAAGCACTTGTATCCCCAGTAGTCTTCTGGATCATTGCCGTATGCTTGCAATGTTATTCCTTTTGAAGTCGCCAGTGGGTCTTTTCACCGTTTGCTAGTGATTTGTTCCCCAGATCATTGATTGTTTATCAATGTATCCCCAGCTCGTCCCTGCGGATAATTGCCGGATGCTTGCAATTCATCCCCAACGGATCATCTTTCATTTACCCGTTTGATTGGTAATGATTGTTGCTTTTTGATCGGTCATCTTTGTATACCTAGTGTTGGTATCCCGATGCCTTTCTTTTCGGTCGATTCATCCTCTATTGACCCTTATACCGGTTGTGGATAATCTTCCATGCGAGTATGTTATTCACGTTCTGACGGTAATGAATAATATATCTCATGCACTCTCCAGTTGAAGCCTTTTGTGTTTCCCTTATCGAGTAAGATTCGTTTTTCCCTCTGCGGAGTCGAATATTCTTTGTTGTTGGATAATTGCCGAATGCTTGCAATTTATCCTCTTTGAGTTGTCTTTCGTTTACCCGGATGCTTGGTATCGATTGTCTCTCTTTTTGGTTAGTCACCTATTATATACTTCGGTATCCCTGGTGTCTTTTCCTTTCGAGTATATTATTCACGGTCTGCCGGTAATGAATAATATTTCTCATGCGCTCTTTAGTTGGAATCTTTGTTGATTTTCCCCAACTGAGCAAGATTCATATTCTTTGTAGAATCGAATATCCATCCTTTAACCAGTTTATGTTTTGGATGTTGTGTTTTGGCATATATACCAATTCACGTTTTCGGTAGATCACCTATTATATACTTCGGTATCTCTGGTTTCTTACCATGCGAGTTTATTATCTACGTTCTGACGGTAATAGATAATATATCTCATGCGAGTATTCTTATCCACGGTCTGCCGGTAATGGATATTATATCTCATGCACTCTTTGGGTTTGTGTCCCCAGTTGAGTAAGATTCGTGTTCCCGTAGTGGATTCGAATGTCCATCCTGTAAGTCGATTTGCTTTTTCAAGCCCTCCTTTCGGATGACGAGTGTTTTGGCACGTATACCAATTCACATTTGGTCGGTCACCTATTATATACCTCGGTATCCCTGGTGTTTCCTTCCTTTCTGCTCCCTATTATGACATTGGTCCCCTGTGGAGTCAGATTTCCCTGAGTTTATATACCTTTTTCAGGTCTTTCTCAGACGTTTGGTTGATTGATATCTATCACCCTTATACCGGTCTTAGATATTCATTCTTCCCGAGTTTGTTACCCTTATACCGGTAACATCTCATCCTGTGGCTTCCCCTGGAAAGTCTTTTCTAGACTTCCCCCAGCGGAGTTGTGTTTCTATTTTGTGCTGCTGTATTGGTGTTCTCTCCAGTACATGCATTTTGCGAGTCAGCTTGAGTCTTTCCAACGAGGGTGTTTTCCTTTGGAGTTGCTTCTTTCCCCGGCTTGAGTCCTTTACTTCCCCAGGAAGGTCTCTAGTTTGTTTTATGTTATATCTCCTAATCAGAGTCGTGTCTCGTGTACGCTGTGTCAGTTTTGTTTTCCCCAACCTGAAGTCGTGTCCTGCTCACGCATTCTTTTCCTTTATTATCCCCATAAGAGTCTTGTTAGAGGCTCTGTTCCAGGTGAGTGAATTACTCCGATGGATCGTCTTTTATTCTGTGCGAATCATATTCTCCACAGAGTTTATGTCTTTTGCATGCATACATCTGCATCATGAGGTCTCTTAGGGACCAAAATTTGTCTCATTACTATTATTTAAGCCCATTCTACCGCGTCAAGATGAAGATTTCTAAACTTCACTTCTCCGGCTAGAATGACCTTAAATAGGGGCATCTGTAAGACCCCAATTTTGTCCCTAAGATCCCTCATGGCCCATAACATCTCATATCATGGCCTCAAGGATCATTGCATACCCTAGCTTCCCTCCTAGTGGGTGGGTTACCTTGTGAGTGTGGTTCTGGATCACCAAGCATGTATTGCATTGTATGTCATTGCTTTTCATATGTTTACTAACCAAATGTACAAAAATATTGTCATCTAACCTTGTTGCTTGCAGATGAAGCCAACTAGGTCAAGCCAGTTAAGATCAGCCATTGGGCAATGGATGGTGACCATTCTTGAAGAATTTGGGCACCATGAGCATTCATAAAGAGTTCATATAACTTGTGATATCATTTGGAATCAAGAGCTCATGTGAAAGAGGCTTGGAATTCATCAGAACATGGCTCAGTCAACCAAAACCCTAGAAAAGTCAATTGTGGTCCACTATGGTCAACTGTGCATTTAATAAGGAATTGGAAGGTGTGAGATGGTTGGAAAAGTCTCATTCATGTCTATATGAGCCTCATTTGGTATTTCCAAGATCATCATTGAAGGATTTGAAGTCAGACAAAAAGTTTCCAAAAATGGAAATGACCTGTAATTCTCACCTGCCCAAAATGGAAAGTTTTTCTCCCCAAAATTACATGTCCAAGAAAGCTTCAAATAAAATTTTGTCCAACATGAAAGTTGAAGATCTTGATCTCACCATTCCAAAAAGTCCAAGAACTTGAAATTCCCATGTGTGGTTAGCAAGATATGGTCCAATCATTTTCCAAAAATGCCTAAATTCAAAGTGGCATAACTTTCACATGGAATGGCCAAATTAGATGGTTCTTCTTTGAGAAAACCACATTTGATGTGTACTATCCAAATCCATCATCATATTTTGCCAAAAGCCTTCACATAAAAAGGTCATTTTTCAAGTGTACCAATTAAAAAGCCAAGGGCAAAAAGGTCCAAATTTCAAAGTAAAAAGAATTTTGACATGGGACCAATTCCAATAGCTTCCAAATATGGTTTATGGTTTGCTTGAAGTGAGAAAACACTGTTACATTGATCCAAACTATCCAAGGGCAAAAAGGCCAAATTGCATTACAAGCTACATTTCACTAATCACCAATTTTGCTAATCATGATTAATTGTTGGATTAAGGGCAAGTATAAAAGCTTAACTCTAACAGAATTGCAGGGACCAATAATCATTTTTCAGATCCAATCCAAAAACTCTCAAAATTCTCTCACTTTTTCTCCATTTTCACAAAAACACTTTTCATCAAATTCATCAAGATTTCGCCCATACTTGTGCATTTTTTCTGTCAAATCTTCATGTGCAGGTGGTGTTGAAATTCTGTTGAAGCATTTGGAAGAAGAAATCGAGCCGAAAACCAACTGTCCAAGTCTTGAACTCCAATGGCATTTGCAAGTTCCTTCATGATCATGCACCTTTGAGCTGAGTTTTCACCATCAATCATCTCCATAATCAATCTACTACATCTGTTTTCACAAATTGGAGCCAAAAACATGAGGATTTCACGACTGCACTTCAAGAAGGTGAATTTTCAAACTCTTTAATTCTTGAAATCAATACATGGATTCAATAGATCTTTGAACATAGAGTGTTTTGATGTTTGAATCATGCAATTTCATTGAGTAATCACCAAGATATCATAGATTAAAGTTTGTGTGACAAAACAATTCTTGAGTGGATCTCTTTATATATTAACTTTTGGACCAAACCATTGCCATATTTGTGATCTACGCTGAGAGACGGAGAGAACGGTATGCGGTTTGTTTGATTTGGTTGAGAAATGGCCATAACCGAATCTGGAGTGATCAACGAAGAAGAACACGGACGAACATTGAAAAATCTGGAAATTTTTGCGTGTTGATCTTCTTTCCGCGCCTTGCCAATTCGAATTGTGTTTGGCGCCGTTTTCGTCCAATGGGAAGCCGCCAGCGCTTTTAATGAAGCTGCGCGTTTTGGCCATGGCTGGGGATTATTACAGTTTTGCCATCCGTGTTAAATTAAATCCATTTCACTTTAAATAATTATTTCAATATATTAACAAATCTTACAAAAATCATATTAAATTCAATTTTAGTCCAAATTGATTGGGATTTTTTTTGTTGGATCCCAAATTTAATCTAGTTTTTTTTAGGCATAGTAACTCATGTTGTGCTTGGTAATTTTTTGCAATGGCTTAGGGATCTTGATCATGTGTGCATTATTCATATGTTTTACCATTTTAATCACCAAATAATCATGCTAGCTCCAAATTGAATGAAATTTCATATGATGATTCTTGACTCACTCGTGGAGATTTTGATGTATAATTTGTGATTTTTGGATCTCTGGTTTGGTAGATATGATTTAATCTTTTTGAGTGTGACAATATGTGTCACACTATGCTATGCTGACTTCATGATTTAATTTTCCATGCTTATGCTTTGCCTATGGCTCTGATTTTTTGCATGAGATATCTTTTATATGTTAGGTTTCACCCTGATTTTTTGTGGATTTAATTGATCCATTTTCTAATTGATTTGGATTTTTGATTGCTGTTTAGCATTTTTGGATTATGTCTTGAGTAGCAAATTTACATGTATTGTTAAATGCTCATCCCTTATCCCATGAATATGAAATTTGGTGGAGTGCTTCCTAACATGTATAGCTTCAATTTTGCTTTGGTCCCATTCATTTCTAATTTGATCTCACTGTTTTACCATTGATTGAAGTTGGTGTACATTTTGGTGACCTAATTTGGTTGTGTTTTGCATGCCTTAACATATTTAATTCCCATAGTTCCTTTTGTCCAAATTGCATGAAAATTGATATGCTGCTTATTGGATATGTCCTATTTAGGATACAATTTTTGTAGAATTTATTGAGCTGTTTTGATATTTGTTTGGATGTAATCATTCTGGTTGCTCATATGTGATCCAACTTTGCTTACTTTGAGTTAATTTGTGCATGAAATGAAATTAGTGCATAGTTTGGATATGAGACCAATTGGGATCTCTTCTTAATTGAATTATCTTAGTTTTGATCATGTTTCACTTGCTGTTTCATATTTTTTCCCTCCTTTGGACCCTAGGCTTGTCCTAGTGGTCTTGTTACTCATGTTTGAGTTTGACTTTGACTTTTCAGGTTAAGAAGCAAAGTGCTTTAAAGGAATTAATGCAAGTTGAATTGTTTCATTTGACTATTGTGAACTAACTTGTCTTGTGTTGTAGGTTGCGTGGTTCACTTGAGCTTTGTGATATGCACATTATTGTTTGATTATACATTGTTGTTGATTCATATGTTATGTTGTTGTTTTGTTTATGTTGGGATGCTGATTATATTTGATTGATTTCAGGTACCCTTAGTTGCTCAGTTCTCTTAAGAACTTGCATTGCTTTGCTTATATAGCATTTGCATTGAGGTATACCACCTTCTTCTTCATGTAGTCTGGAAGACCTGGCTTGTTATTTAGCCAGGCAACTGTCTGAAGTCCTCCTTAAGAGGCAATGTTCGTGATTGTTTATGTTTGTCCCAAGCAGGTAAAGTCCTTTTAAAGGCAATTGGTGGATATAAGAGATATGTAGCCTATCTCCCACTATTCTGTGAGTCTTCTCCTTGCTCCCATTACATGGTTGTAGCATTGAGATCCAAACCCAAGATCTATCGAGTCTAATTTGTGGAGAGAGTTCCCCCTTTCTGAACTCCCACACCTTCTGATATTCAATACTCTCCCTGACCAGGGATAAGAGTGATGAGGCACACCCCTCATATCCTTTCATCTGCTTCACCTTAGCCCCCTCAATGGCAAGGTTAAGAGCAATGTTAACCCTATCCCAGTTGGCTTTAATGCCTCACCCTTTTGCTTGAGCCTCATTGAATGGTTATAGTGTGTGCTACTTGAATTTATGTGATTGATTACTTGATTCATTTATACATGATTACTTGATTTGCCATTGTGCATTTACCATCATTGTTTGCCATTAGTGCATGATCATTTCATTTGTCCTTGTGACATTGATGTTTTCCCATTGAGGACAACTGTAAGTCCATGTTGATTGGCTTTTGTTCCTATGATTTGGAAGGGATAGAGTGTAAGACCAATTCATTGGTCACTCATATCCTCTTTGCTCTTTGATTGAGCTTGTTGTTGTATGTGAGGATTCATTGTAAGTCCATGTAATTTGGCATTTGTCTTTCCTATGATCATATGTGGAGGTTAACCTAAGTCCAGATAGATTGGCAGTTGACTTCCATGTTTGTTTTTGCTTTGAGGAGATTAGAGTAAGACCATTTATTGGCATCTGATATCCTTATTTTGTTTTTGCTTTGTGAGATTGGAGTAAGACCATTTATTGGCATCCGGTATCATTGTTTTATTTTAGGAGATTGGTGTAAATCCATTTATTGGTATCCGGTATCCGCTTTCGTGTGAGATTGGAGTAAGACCATTGGATGGCATCCGATATCACCTTGCCTTTTATTTCACTAACTTGCTTTGTCCCTCATTCCAAAGGACACACTTGAATCATCTTCTATATGATTTCAAGAGGTGAACCTCTAGGAAGTTTTACACTCCATCATCCATACCCTTTTTGTTTCAAACCCCCTTTTCACATTGTTGACTTTTCAAACTTGTATATACATGTTGTGCAAACATTCTCACTTCCTTCCAAATTAGAAACTTGGACCTTAAGTCCATGATTTTCCAAACTTCATTTTTGTAAATACTTCATTTTGAATTGACTTTAATCATACTTTGACCATACTTTGTAAATAATCCAAATCAATTAACTTCACCCATTCAAATGATTTTGTGGCTTTGTCCATGTTTGTTAAGTTTTCATACATTAGCTATAGGTTTGATTTACCCTAGTTGGTTGATATTAATCTCACCTAGTTGTCCTTAGTTGATTGAATTGTAAGTCTTCCTTGCTTATTATAGGGTTAACCCCTCTCTAGCAAGTTGAAGCTTTTCTCACATGGTGGACTTGTTGTTTCTTAAGGTTGAGTTTTCTCCCGCGGGTAACGTAAGACCTTAGAGCTTGTGTTTTAAAATTGAATCCACTAACTTTTGGAAGTTTTTAGCCGAACTACGGCGTTTTGATCCTTACCTTTGATGGAAGGTACGTAGGCAACGGGTTCATCCGTTCGAACACTAAAATAATTAACATGTACATTCTTTTCTCATCATCCCACTCATGTTTGCACAATATGTCAAAAAACAAATAAATATCTTTCTTATACAACAAGTGTGAAAAAGGTTCCCTAGGAGTACCTAGGACGTGATGGGTGCCTAACACCTTCCCATTACGTAATTTACCCCTTACCCGATCTCTGATCTTTTCATTGGTTTTCTACGTGTAAAACTTCTTAGGCTTTTGTTCGCTTTTTAGCCAGTCCTTCGGATAAATAAAAGTGCGGTGGCGACTCTATTTACTTGTATACTTTGCTTATGATTTAATCAATAGATCATATAGCGACGAATACACCGCTACAGGTGTTAGTTCTTTTTGTCTTTTGAAATTTTAAGTCAATATGGTTAAATTCATTTACAAGTTTGATTAAGAAAAGAGTTAAAAAATGCAATGGCATAAGGCCAAAGTTTTATATCTTGAAATAAGGTCTAAGTTTGAAATCACGAGCAAAGAATATTTTAAAAAGGGGGAAGAGATTTTAAAATTTAAGAAATGGGAGGAGATGGAGAGGCTAATCCTAAGCATAAAATCAAAAGTTAAGAGTTGAAAAGGTCTGACCAACTAGATGCAATCCAATAGACAAGAATGTCATATAGAAAACCCACTTTTCCTTTGGACTTTGGATCAAGCAATAATCAGTAAGCTATTAGCAATATGAAAAGCAAGGCATCAAATAAAGATAGCCACATCCAAACAAGCAAATCCCATAGCTAACAGTCTCCTTTGCCTTCTTATGCACCAGATGAAATACTCCTTGATTAACTTGGAATAAGACATTAGACATAGGTTCAAAGTAACAGTTGCATCAAGACCATGTAGCAGATGAATGCAAATGAATCCCAAGACTTGCATCAGATGAAAGCTCAAATCACAATAACTTGGTCTCAAAAATGTTGGCATTGGCCAAGTCCTTTTGCATATGGAATGTTGCCTAATTCTAAATCCAAGAGTTCATATCAAACCCAACGGTCCATACAAATATTTTTTTAGGGTTTTTGTTGTTTATTAAATATTTTAAGGTCCTAAGACCATAAACACAAACCAAATACACAAGCAATATATACAATCACAATATATGGCTCAAATGAGAAAAATGAAAATGGCATAAACATAAACAAGTTAAATGATATGTAAAATGATAAATGAAATGGTAAATGACTTGAATTTAAATTGCATAAAGTAAATGACTTGAAAAATAAAAGCAATATTAATACAAGTTAGTCAAATGTTAGTTGATTAGATGTTAGTGATGTGTTGCTTTACAATTGATTAAGTCATTATTTGGAGAACACTCAACCCTCTATTCATAAGCATGGATCCTTGAACCAAGACATCTTCCAAAGGAAGGAAAAAAGGCCAAGTTTCCACACAATACCATGAAAGATGGGAGACTTACAATCTCACTTACTAGAATGTTATGCATTTAGGGTCAAAATTTAGCTCTATGTTAAGCAATCGTAATTGGACTTATGTAGAAGTCACAACTATCTGAGGTCGGGCAATAAAAATTTAGGTGGTAATGCATGTTAGAGATTTGGTATGATGAACCAAACTCCTAAAACATACCATACACTAAAAGAAAAAAGATCAAAAGGATGAACATATCTCATCCATACTTGTATTGGTTCATCTAACACAAGGTTATTGATGAACCAATTAGCCTTAGGATATTGAGATTTCATTGGTCAATGAAAAGGATATGAGAGAATGGGATTTAAGGTGAAGATGGAGGGGAGATGAGAGAAACACAAATTGGTCATGGGAGGAATTTTATCAAATTAAAATCATTCATTCATTTTGGGAGATGAAATGTACATTTCATCAATCCCCTAAATCCAATGATTTTAACTTAACAAAAGTCAAATCAACCTTGACCAAGGCCCAAGCACATAGTCAAACATCACAAGTCAATAAAAATGGCTCAACATAATTTCTATACAATTAATCAATTAAAAATCAAACTAAAAATGCATTTTAATTCAATTTAATTTGGTCAAAACCTAAAACCTCTTCAAAACACCAAATAAATGGCCAAGAGATTTATCCTAGTTCAAACAAGGTCAAAGGACCTTAGACAAAAAATTTCATAATTTTTGAAAAGTCAGAAGTATTTTTAAACAATTAAAAATATGCACAAAAATAACTAATTCATGAAAAATATCAAAATTAATCCAAAAAATAATTTTAATTCAGAAAATGAAAGAGGAAAATATTTAAATATTTTTGGTGAAAGTCCCATATTTTTTGGATTAAAAATTAAATTGATATGAAATAATTAAAATAAATGGATTAAACATAAAAATAAAAAAAATAAAAAAACAAAGGTCATCAGATCTCCCTCATTAATTGAGGTGGCAGATCTGATGGCCAAGCGCGCGTGTTCCACAATGGTCTTTAGTCAATGCGCTGCAGGCTTGGTAATCACAATGGACGCTTGAGATTAAATCAAATTAGATGGATCATGTGGGTGTGACAACACACCACCGAAGCTAGGGCTCCGGTCTTCTTCTCCGGTGGACCTCACCGGACTAGTCCACCATCAACCATCACCAAAATGAAAAACAAGGACATGGATTCAAAGAAAAAAATGCTCAGGAGCATGAATATGGCCTCAATTTTCTCCAATTCCAAGTATATAAAACGATACAGGGATTTGAATTTTGAGGATCATGAACTGAGTTGCTTCAATTTGACCTCAAAGCAACTCAATCTTCTTGCCTACATTGGCAGGATTTCAGCCAACCAAAAATCGCAAAGAATAGTGAAGAATTGAGGGAGATTCGAAGAGATGGAAATTCTAGAAAATTACCTTTAAGGGAGCTTCAAACTTGCTTGATCTTGATTTCAATTGTGCTTGGCTTTGTTTCAGAAGCTTGTAGGAAGTTATTAGGATCAAGAAATGGCCTGGACTCTTGGAGTTTCAATATCAAAACAGATGGAGATTTGAAGCTTGATTTTCAAATGAAAACCTTCAAAATTATCGTTTAATGGTGAGGGTTTGGATTTCAGGTTCAAAGCTTGGGCATGAGGTCCCCAATTCTGAGCAATGAGGGTTGTATTTATAGCCAAAGATATTCATTTCCATACACTTCCAAAAATTGCCAATTTTAGTAATTCTCTTTGCATGCTTCCATGGGCATGTGATATGCCCATCAGGTGATGTATTCAGGTCCAAAAATGAGTGAGAATCATGCTGAAATCATGTCATGTGGCCATGCATTTGTGTATGAAATGTGGAAGTAAAAATCATCCAAATGGTACCTCACATTGCACCCATGCGCAAGTCCTTCATTATTTGGCCAAATGAGGTGATTTTAGACTTTTTAGGAAGGTGAGATCAAGGGGAATAACTTTCATGTTGAAAACTGTTTCATTTGAAACCTAGACCATGATTAATTTTTAGGTCGAAGTTTGGGAAATCAAACATATTTGAAACGTTTCTAAGTCCCAAGTCAAATGTTCACTTCTTCCACCTTGAATAACTTTTTCTATGGACTTCAAATAAAAAAAGTTCCTTTATCAAAGTTGTATCTCTTTCAAACCTATTAAATTTGGTCACAAATGTTTCCATATTTGGATTTTTCATGAAGGAGTTATGCATTTTAGAAGTTGAGGAAAATCACTTGTTCAATGGTATTGGCCCAAAATGACCTATAATATTTCCTCTTGGCACATGTATTTTCAATTTGAATTTGAACTTCCTCCAAACATCAAAGTTAAGTTAGACATCTTGAATTTTATCATGGAATTTGAATGACTTTCATCTAATAAAAATGAGCAAGTTATGGTCTTGGGAAGTTGACCTCCAAACTAGGGTTCAAACAAAATGACCTATACTCTTTCACCATAAAAGATGACCTTTCAAGCAAAACTAGCTCTTGAATTCAACATGAAAGTTGTTTGGAATGTTATTTTGAGTAAATTGGATTTTGGAATCATTTCATATGACAAAAAGTGTAGGAGATAGGGTCTAGAGAACCCCAATTTTGACTAGTTGACTTTCTCTAGTCAACCACCGTGAACCAACTTGCTAGCTTGATACTCTCTTGACTTTTGGGACTCATGGAGGATCATATATGCATAAGCTGATGTAATATGAAGCATCCCTCGAAATATTTGATCAATTGTTGAAGAAGTCATACAAGATACCCATATGAATTAGGGTTTCCAAGGCAAACAAACTCCAAACTCTTGATGATTTCTTGATCAAAATGATATGTGAAGATCACGGGGATCCATATATGATGCTTAGAGCCAATGTGAACCATTTCTCGATTGAACTCCTTGCATTGAGGGTCTAAAACCCTAGATATAAGCTTGATAGAGCATGGGTGAACACACACACTACCTACAAAAGTAACAAACTATACATTGATATATTTTTGGTATTTTGGTTAGTAAATAATAGAAAATCATAGTATTATACAATCAAAAGTGTTCTTGGTGATCTCTCCCAATGCAAACCCAATGAGTGAAGGGTAAGGAGGATGTCAAGGTGTGATCCCAATGCTAATGCATATGATGAGATATCATGATGGACCTTAGGGTCAAAATTTGGGGTCTTACAACTTCCCATATTTAAGGACATTCTAGCTGAGGAGGCAAAGGTTAAAATCTTCGTGTCGACTCAATAGAATGGGCTTAAATAACAACATACAGAAACAAATTTTGGTCCCTAAGAGACCTCATGATGCATATGATATGAATGGTAAAAATAATCTCTATGGGGAAAATATTTACACAAAGAAAAATAATCTGGAGAGACTGAAAGTCCACAGGAGTATAACGCATTCAATAAGGAAAACTCATTGGGGAGACAAAGACTCTAGGGAAAAAGTTGTGCGTAGGCTAAGCTACGACTTATAAACTGCTGGGGACAGGAGGGTAATTCCATGAAAATAAATCAATGGAAAGACTCAGCCGGGGATAAAGGGAAAATTGGCAGGGGAAGCGGGTAAATCAGAACAAAACTGAAATACTCGAACCAAACAGGGGATTGGGAGCTTCACTGAGGAAATGCGCACTCAAACACAACTGAGGAAGAATGAACTTCAACACAGGATGTAAGACCCCAATTTTGACCCTAAGATCCCTCATGCAATCTCATCATATGCATTAACATTGGGATCATACCTTGGCATTCTCCTTACCCCTCTTTCATTGGGTTTGTTTTGGGAGATATCACCAAGCACCATGTGATTGTATCATACTTGTATATTATCATTTTACTAACCAAAATACCAAAAATATGTTTTTGCATTTACCTAACTCTTTTGTAGGTAAGACATGATCACCATTGATCTATCAAGTTCACATCTAGGGTTTAAGACCCTCATTGCTAAGAGCACAACCAAGGAATGATCCATAATGGCTCTAAGCATCATATATGAGTCCCAATGATCTCTACCTGTTATTTTGATCAAGCATTCTTCAAGAGTTTGGAGTTGGTTTGCCTTGGAAACCCTAGTTCATCTGGGTATCCTGAGTAATTTCTTCAACATGTTTCTTCACCAATTGATCAAATTTTTCAAGGGACACTTAAAATTTCATCATATTATGCATATATTATCTCCCATGAGCCTAAAAGTCAAGAGAATTGCAAGTTAGCAAGTTGGTTGATGGTGGTTGGCCAGATGAATTCATCTGATCAAAACTGGGTCTCCCAAGACCCTATCTCCTACAATTTGCATCATATGAAAATCATTCGAAGAGAAAAGTTACTCTAAATGACATTGAAAACAACTTTTATGTTGAGGTCTAGAGCTAATTTTGCTTGGAAAGTCATCTTCTATGTTGAAACATTATAGGTCATTTTGTCTAAACCCTAATTTGAAAGTCAACTTCCCAAGGCCATAGCGTGCTCAATTTTTATGATATGAAATATTTCCAAGTTTCACAATCAAATTCAAGATGTCTACATAAACGTTTATGTTTAGAGTGAGAGCTAAATCAACTTTTATGAGCATGTGATATGAGGATACATTATAGGTCATTTTGGACCAATACCATTGAACAAGTGATTTTCCTCAACTTCAAAAATGCATAACTTACTCATACTAAATCCAAATGATGTCAAAGTTGTGACCATTTTGAAGGTTTTTGAAATAGCTACAACTTTGATGAAGACATTTTTCTCATTAGGAGCTCACATAAGAAGTTAAGCAAGGTGGAATAATTGAATATGTGACTTGACACTTAGAAAATATTTTGACATGTTGAAATTTCCATACTTCCACTTCAAAATTAACCATGATACAAGTTCCAAATGGAAAAGTGTTGAACATAAGAGTTGTTCCTCTTGATCTAAGCTTTCCAAAGAGTCTTAATTCTTTCATTTTGGACAAAGTTTGATGGGTTTGCGCATGGCTTAAACAGGCCTGTATCAGTTGGCAAGATTCATGATTCAAATGTTCAAATAACTTTGCCTTGCCATCCAAGCTTCATGCAGACCTCATTTCAGTTGATTGTGGACCTAATTGGATTGCTTCATGGGACTGCACACACCCATGCAAGCATGTGCATTGCATTTCCAATTTTGGAGAATTTTTCAAGTGTGTAAATAACACTTCTCATTGCTATAAATAGAGGTCCAATGCCTCAGTTCAAAGGACCTTGCGTGCCAGTTTTGCCCCCAACCTTTCAAACTCTCTCAATTCAAAGGAAAACCTAAGAAATTTCAACTGAAATTTGAGTTTGAATCTCACTGTTTGGAGATTCAAAAACTCCGGGATCCAAAGCTTTGCATTACTCTTAAGCCACTTCCACAAGCTCCATAAGCAAGATCAAGCACTAACTGAAGCAAGAGAGATCCATTTCTCCACAACATTGAAGGTATTTTTCCAGATTTTTCTTCTCTTTGATTCTCTCTCAATTCTCATCAATTCTCTTGGATCCTTGGTTGTCTAAAGTCCTACCAATATAGGCAAGAAGATTAAGTTGCTTTGAGGTTAAATCGAAGCAACTCAGTTGACACACCTCAAAATTCAACTCCACGTATCTCTCTATATTTGGAGTTAGTTAAAATTGAGGTGATATTCGTGATCTATGCCATTTTTTATTTAAGATCATGTCCTTTTTTTTATGATGTGGTGATGATTGAACCAGTTCGGCCAAGGTCATCGAAGAAGATGACCGACCTTTGGCTCGGGCGATGCGCTGGAAGTGTTCAGAGCCATTAGATAAGTTCAAAATGTTTTAATTAGGAGCGTACATTGTGATTACACAGCGTGTGATCAGTTGACTCAAGCGCATCATGGAGCACGCACTCTCCACCACTTGATCTGCCACCTCAATTAATGAGGGATATCAAGTGGTCGACGTTTTTTTGATTATCTGATTTTTATTTTTATTACTTTGATTTTTGAAATTCTGGTATCAGATAAGAGATGTCGAAGGTAATGTCACGACACTAATATCTGAGTAAAACAAACAGGATAAAGATAAAGAATAGTAATGCAAAAGACACAAGCAATTGTTAACCCAGTTTGGTGCAACTCACCTACGTCTGGGGGCTACCAAGCCAGGAAGGAAATCCACTAAATAGAATCAGTTCAAAGACTCCCAGTACACTCCACAAGTTACAGTCTTTTTCACCTAATCTCTACCCGTATGATTTCTACCTAAGAACTCTTAGATATGAGATCCCACTCACTCCCCCTCAATCACACCTGTGATATTAAACAACAATTACTTATGAAAAAAAGACACTCTTCAAAGATACACACTTGATTTTACTTAGCAGCTTCAATCAAGTAGACACACACTTGATTTTACTTAGCAGCTTCAATCAAGTAGACACACACTCATGCTTAAAAGCTTTGAGTGACAAATTACAACTCACAAATCAGACCAGTTCAATCATCTATGGATGAATTGAATGGCTTACAAGTCACACGACCACACAAGACACAAACCCTTATTCTCTCTCAATATTTCGCTCAGTATTTCTTGTGTATAAAACCAGATGTTCCATGCCCTATTTATAGAATCGTTTAGATGGGCTTGGACATCATAAAAACCCTAAAACCATTTTCCAATTCAATCTTCTCATGACAGCTGGTTAGATCTCTTTGGAAAATAAGTAAATCTGGTTGTAATTAATGATTGAATGCGTTTGTGAATCAGATCTTCAATCATACATAGATTTCCATTAAAAGCGCAATCACATAACACATAACATTCACCCTGAATGTTCTGTGTACAGATGTCATGACATCGGGTCTGAAATCCTGGAACAATCCTGCATAATTCCATTTTAAATATCCAGCAGGTACATTATATCAGATGTCATGACATCATGTATGACATCCTGAAACAACCCTGCATAATTATATTTTTAAACTCCAGCAGATACAAGATGTCTTATGTTAAGACATCACATGCAACATCTTGTGAACACTCTTTGTTTTACCAAAATTGCTTCCAACACTTAGAACCAACAAATTCCCCCTTTGGAAAATTTTGGCTAAAACATATATCTGTCCATTTTGTTCACAAGAAAAACACATCAGCAGTTAAACATCATAACAGTGTTTAAGCAGCAGCAGAAGCAAACAGAATTACTAGCTATAGTAGCAACTAGTAAAACACACAAATGCACATGGGTACTTCTTCTCCCCCTAAGTCTGTATAACACAGACATCTCCTTTAACAATAACATCACCTATAATAACAACACTTGTAACAGTCAGAGTCACCCTCTGACATTTGCTTCAACATCACCTTTGCACCACATCAGACATCTCCTCCAACATCTGTAAACAGAACAACATTCTGTCTTACATCAAACACATCTCCTTAAACAATAGATGTTCATCTGTTCAGCTACACCAGCACATACATCTCCACACAGCTCCACATATTTTAACTGCAGATCTCCACATAATCACTTCTCCCCCTTTTTAGTCAAAATAGACCAAAGGTGACCAATTAGACAAAATAAATGTCAATCAGCCTAGCAGAGAATGTCACAAGAGATGTTATAACATATAAAATGTTAAAACATAAATGTTAGGAGATACAAACCATAATTATACACAACTGCAATAGCTGAGATAATTAGAAATTCATGGAACTCATAAAGAGCCCAAATATTACATCAAGGCATCAGTAAGGACTGCCACAAATTATAAACAAAAACCAGAAACAAACAACACATAATCCAGCATCCATAACATCCATAACAACATCCAGAACAGCCAAACCAACAGGGGGACCAGTCTTCATAACAACTCACAGCACACACAGTCTTCATAACAGGGGAAACCATTACCACTCAGTATAAGGAGGTAGCATCTTCTTCTCATAAACACCTTGCAAAAATCCTTGCTATTTTTGTCAGAAATATCCTCTGGGATATTAACTACAAACTCCTTTGATTGCTATAGATTCTCATGAATACAAATCCCCAATTTCCCTCTTAAACATTCAAATTGATTAGCATCCAAAGCTTTTGTGAATATCTCAGCTAATTGCTTTTCAGTAGTAACATGCTCCAGTGCTATGATCTTCTCTTCCACAAGTTCACTAATGAAGTGATGACGAATATCAATGTGATTTGTCCTGTTGTGCTGAATATGATTTTTGGAAATATTTATAACACTCAGGTTGTCACAGTACAATGTCATGACTTCTTGTGTGACACTGTATTCAGTCAACATTTGTTTCATCTAAACCAGTTGAGAACAACTACTCCCAGCTGCTATGTATTCAGCTTCAGCAATGGATAGAGACACATAATTTTGTTTCTTGCTAAACCATGATATCAGATTGTTCCCTAAGAAGAAACATCCTCCTGATGTGCTTTTCCTATCATCAACATTTCCAGCCCAGTCAACATCACAGTAACCAGTCAGCATAGATCCAGATCCATGAGTATATAACATCCCATAGTCACTGGTGCCATTGACATATTTCAGTATTCTCTTCACTTGGTTTATGTGACTGACTTTTGGTTCAACTTGATATCTAGCACAAACACCTACAGCAAATGCAATGTCAGGTCTGCTTGCTGTGAGATATAGCAGACTACCTATCATGCTTCTGTATAGACTTTGATCTACACTGACACCATTTTCATCTTTGGAGATTTTCACATGTGTAGGAGCAGGTGTCCTTTTATGTCTTGCATTCTCCATGTCAAACTTCTTAATAATGTTTTTGGCATACTTGCTTTGAGATAGAAAGATAGAATCTTCCATCTACTTGACTTGTAGCCCAAGAAAGTAGGTTAGTTCTCCAACAAGGCTCATCTCAAACTCAGACTGCATTTGTCTAACAAAATGTTTAACCATCTGATCCAAAATTCCACCAAACACAATGTCATCTACATATATTTGTGCCACCATGAGCTTCCCTCCTTCATTCTTCACAAATAGGGTTTTGCCAATACCTCTTTTACTGTATCCATTGTTAGTGAGGAACACTGGGAGTCTCTCATACCAAGCCCTAGGAGCTTGCTTCAACCCATAGAGGGCTTTCTTCAATCTGTACACATGCTTTGGAAGATTTGGATCTGTGAATCCTTTAAGTTGTTCAACATATACTTCCTCATTTAAGTAGCCATTCAAGAAGGAACTTTTTACATCCATTTGGAACAGTTTGAATTTCAGAATATATGCCACTCCAAGCAATAATCTAATGGACTCAAGACGAGTTACAGGAGCAAAAGTTTCATCAAAGTCCACTCCTTCAACTTGAGTATATCCTTGTGCTACTAATCTTGCTTTGTTTTTAGTAACAACCCCTTGTTCATCAGATTTATTCTTATACACCCACTTTGTACCTATGACATTTACTCCTTCAGGTCTAGGAATCAGTTCCCATACTTCATTCCTCTTGAATTGACCTAACTCCTCCTGCATGGCATTGATCCAGAACTCATCACTCAAGGCTTCCTTGACATTCCTAGGTTCAACCTTTGACACAAAGCAGCTATGTGAGATCACTTTCCTTGATCTAGTAGTGACCCCTTTATTTGGATCTCCTATAATGAGATCTTTGGGATGATCCTTCTGAACTCTGATGGAGGGTCCCTTGTTGATTTTGTCATCTTCAGGTTCAGCTTGAGGAGGTTCACTTTCCTCATTTTTGTCTGAGAAGTCAGCTGGGGAATTATTCAGAGATGTCTCGACATCGTCTGTGACATCAGTCTGTTGGTCATCAACCACAACATTAATAGATTCCACCAATACATTAGTTCTGGAATTAAAGACTCTGTAAGCTCCGCTGTTTGTTGAGTAGCCCAGAAATATTCCCTCATCACTTTTGGGATCGATATTCCTTCTTTGTTCACGATCAGTCAAGATATAGCATTTACTACCAAATACATGGAAGTATTTGACTATAGGTCTTCTTCCTTTCCAGACTTCATATAGGGTTGTAGGAGTTCCTTTCTTCAATGTCACTCTATTGTGAACATAGCAGGTTGTGTTCATGGCTTCAGCCCAAAAATGGTAGGGAAATTTCTTAGCATGAATCATAGCTCTGGCTGATTCTTGAAGAGTTCTATTTTTTCTTTCCACCACACCATTTTGCTGGGGAGTAATGGGAGATGAGAACTCATGATGAATCCCTTCTGATGAACAAAATTCAGCAAATTTGCTGTTCTCAAATTCCTTTCCATGATCACTTCTAATTTTGATAACAAGACTTTCCTTTTCTCTTTGAAGTTTTAGACAAAGATCCTTGAAGACTTCAAAAACATCAGATTTTTCTCTTATAAAATTGATCCAGGTGTATCTGGAGAAGTCATCCACCACTACATATGCATACTTCTTCCCACCAAGGCTTTCCACTTGCATGGGTCCCATCAAATCCATATGGAGGAGTTCCAAAACTTTGGTAGTGGTGTCATGTCTGAGCTTCTGGGGTGACATCCTTGTCTACTTTCCAATCTGACATTCTCCACATATTTTTCCTTCATCAATCTTCAAGTTAGGAATTCCTCTAACAGCTTCAACAGATATGATCCTCTTCATACCTTTAAGATGCAGATGGCCCAATCTTTGATGCCATATCTTCACTTCTTCCTCTTTGGCCAAGGTACACATTGAAGAGTACCCAGTTTCTTGAGAACTCCACATGTAGCAGTTGTCTTTAGACCTAATTCCTTTCACGATCACTTCATTTTCCTTGTTAGTAATCAGACATTCAGTTCTAGTGAAGTTTACATTTAGACCTTGGTCACATAGTTGACTGATGCTTATTAGATTTGCAGTCAAGCCCTTAACAAGTAGGACATTGTCAAGGTCAGGAACTCCAGGGCAATCAAGCTTACCAATTCCCTTGATTTCACCCTTTGCTCCATCACCAAAGGTTACATAACTTGTGGCATGGGGATGAAGGTCAGTTAGCAGGTTTTTGTTTCCAGTCATGTGTCTGGAGCAACCACTGTCAAAATACCAATCTTCTTTGGCTGAAACTCTGAAGGAAGTGTGAGCTATCAAACTTGTAACATTAGTCCTAGGAACCCATTACTTTTTATTGATAGGCCTGTTATGTTTGGGTTTAGGTAGATAATGAGCAGGTTGAGGGTAACCATACAGCTTATAGCAGAAGGGTTTTAGGTGACCAAATTTTCCACAGTGATGGCATCTCCATCTTTGGTGTTTCCCTTTCTGTTGTCTTCCCTTCTGATGTTGTGACATGTGATGTGACATTGCAGGTTTGTTATCAATATGGCTGCACTTAGGTTTGGATTTAGGTTTGCCATTTATGTAACTGCAATCAGCCTTAGATTCATTGAACCCAATGCCAGATTTGTCTCCTGTTGGTTGACCAGTCTGGAGAATCTTGTCTAAGATGTCAGATCCATTGTTAAGCATTCTTACATACTTGGTCATCTCATCTAGTTTGGAATTCAAGAGTTCAACTTCAGTTTTCAACTTGGAGATGGTTTTCACATGTTCTCCCTTTTCATTCTCCAAATGAGCTATCACTTTCTTCTGGCTTTCAACTTGTCTGCACATTTCTGCACTTTTGTGGCACAACTCTCTGTAGGTAGTGGCCAGCTCTTCAAA
This sequence comes from Lathyrus oleraceus, assembly GCF_024323335.1. Lineage (NCBI taxonomy): Eukaryota > Viridiplantae > Streptophyta > Magnoliopsida > Fabales > Fabaceae > Lathyrus > Lathyrus oleraceus. The sequence continues at coordinate 236,163,444 of NC_066581.1, forward strand.
GGTTACTTCATCATCACTTGACTCTTCATCAGAACCCCATCTTCCTGTCAATGCAGTCATAAGATTAGCAGCTTCTTCTGTTTCACTTTCATCAGACCAAGAGGCAGTAAGACTCCTCTTTTGTTTCTTGAGGTAGGTCCCACATTCAGTTCTAATGTGACCATACCCATCACATTCATAGCACTGAACTCCTTTTCCTTCTTTGGACTTTTCTTCTGACCTTGTTCTTCTTCCAATATTGTTAGAATTACTGATGTCAGATGCGATGTTCTTGACATTGGCCTTAGATCTTACATCCATCTTTTTCATAAGTCTGTTGAACTGTCTTCCTAGCATTGCTACCTCATTTTCCAGATCTTCATCAATCTCTTGACCACCTTCCTCATCTTCCCCTTCAGTGTTTGACATGAAGGCTATGCTTTTGGCTTTCTTTTCAGATCCATCACATATTTCCATCTCAAATGTTTGGAGGGATCCAATTAGCTCATCAACTCTCATATTTGAGATGTCTTGAGATTCTTCTATGGCTGTCACCTTCATAGCAAATCTCTTAGGGAGTGACCTGAGTATTTTCCTTACTAGCTTTTCATCTGACATCTTCTCTCCTAGAGCTCCAAAGGCATTGGCAATTTCAAGGATATTCATGTGAAATTCATGAATATTTTCATCTTCTTTCATCCGTAAATTTTCAAACTTGGTAGTGAGAAGATGCAATCTAGACATCTTCACCCTAGAGGTGCCTCCATGAGTGGTCTTGAGAATGTCCCAAGCATCTTTAGCCACCTCACAGTTGTTTACCAATCTTAAGATATTCTTGTCTACTCCATTGAATATTGCATTCAATGCTTTAGAATTTCCAAGGGCTAGATCATCCTCCTCCTTGGACCATTGTTCTTCAGGTTTCTTATCAGTTGTGGCTTCTCTTTCCTTAGTAACTACTGGATGTTCCCAGCCTGTTAACACAACCTTCCAAGCCTTATTATCAAGAGATTTTAGGAAGGCTACCATTCGAGGTTTCCAATAGTCATAGTTAGATCTATCCAAATTAGGTGGCCTGTGTACAGATCCTCCATCTCTCTCCATGGTACCAGAAAGTATTGTCCCTAGATCTCACCCAGAACCAGAGCAGGATGCTTGCTCTGATACCAATTGAAATTCTGGTATCAGATAAGAGATGTCGAAGGTAATGTCACGACACTAATATCTGAGTAAAACAAACAGGATAAAGATAAAGAATAGTAATGCAAGAGACACAAGCAATTGTTAACCTAGTTCGGTGCAACTCACCTACGTCTGGGGGCTACCAAGCCAGGAAGGAAATCCACTAAATAGAATCCGTTCAAAGACTCTCAATACACTCCAAAAGTTACAGTCTTTTTCGCCTAATCTCTACCCGTATGATTTCTACCTAAGAACTCTTAGATATGAGATCCCACTCACTCCCCCTCAATCATACCTATGATATTAAACAACAATTACTTATGAAAAGAAGACACTCTTCAAAGACACACACTTGATTTTACTTAGCAGCTTCAATCAAGTAGACACACACTTGATTTTACTTAGCAGCTTCAATCAAGTAGACACACACTCATGCTTAAAAGCTTTGAGTGACAAATTACAACTCACAAACCAGACCAATTCAATCATCTATGGATGAATTGAATGGCTTACAAGTCACACGACCATACAAGACACAAACCCTTATTCTCTCTCAATATTTCGCTCAGTATTTCTTGTGTATAAAACCAGATGTTCCATGCCTTATTTATAGAATTGTTTGGCTGGGCTTGGACATCATAAAAACCCTAAAACTATTTTCCAATTCAATCTTCTCATGACAGCTGGTTAGATCTCTTTGGAAAATAAGTAAATCTAGTTGTAATTAATGATTGAATGCGTTTCTGAATCAGATCTTCAATCATACATAGATTTCCATTAAAAGCGCAATCACATAACATATAACACTTAGAACCAACAATTTTCATTAATTCATATTAATTTTAATATTGATCCAAAAAATATGAGAGTTTCACCATTTTTTTATAAATAAAATCCTCTTTCATCTTATGAATTAAAATTATTTTTTGGATCATTATTAATATTTTTCATAATTTAATTGATTTTATGAATATTTTTAATTGTTTAAAATTACTTTTAAGTTTCCAAAAATTCTGAAATTTTTTCTCCAAGGTTTTTTGACCTTGTTTGACCTATGGTAAATCTCATGGACATTTCTTTGGTGTTTTGATGAAGTTTTAGGAATGTGACCAACCATATTTAATTTAATGCATTATTTTTAATATTTTTAATTGATTAAATTCCAAACTAATTGTGTGGAGCCATTTTAATGGACTTTGTGAGTTTGACTTGTGTTGTTGGGCCTTGGTCAAGGTTGATTTGACTTTGCTAGGTTAAGATCACTGAGTTTGGGGGATTGATGGAATGTACATTCCATCTCCCAAAATGAATGAATGATCTTAACTTGGTAAAAGTCGTCATTTGTCCAATTTAAGTCTGATCCATTTCCCCTCCCTCTTCACCTTGTTCCCCTTCTCTATGCATTCATGTCATGGACCTATGACATCTTTATATCCTAAGGCTAGTTGATTGCAAATTCAACATAAGTATGGATGAGATTAGGTCCCTCCACTTTGCATATTCTTTTTGTGTGTGGTATGTTTCATGAGCATAGTTCATCATACTATGTCTCTAACATGCATTAACACCAAAATTCTATTGCCCGACCTCAAATAGTTGTGACTTCTACGTAAGTCCAATTACGATTTCTTAACATAGCATTAAATTTTGACACAAAAGGTATATCATTCTAGTTAGTGAGATTGTAAATCTCCCATCTTTCATGGTATTGTGTGGAAACTTGACCTTTTTTCGTTCCTTTGGAAGATGTCTTAGTTCAAAGGTCCATGTTTATGATAAGTGGGTTGAGTGTTCTCCAAAGAATGACTTAAACAAAAGAAAAGAAAAAGCAATATTAACTTATAACTCATTAACAACTACCATTTAATTTCAAGTCATTTATTTTTAATGCAATTTAATTTTTGAGCTTTATTCATTTGCCATTATTCATACCATTCTAATTGTTTATGTTAATGTCATTTTCACTTTGTCCATTTAGACCATATTTTTGTGATATATTTTGTTTGTGTATATTTTGTTTGTTTGTATGGTCTTTGACCATTAATGTACACAATAAGAACAAAAACCTTAAAAAACATCTTCTATGGACTGTTGGTTTGATCTGAGACAATTGGACTTAGAACTTAGGCAACATTCCCTATGCAAAGGACTTGGCCAATGCCAACTTTCATGTAACCAAGTGCTTGTAATTTGAAACTTCATCTGATACATCATTGAAGATCCATTTGAGTTTATCTGCAACATGATCATTGTGAAGCTGTTATTTTGAACCTGTGATTTATGCATTGTGGAATTCATCTGCTGCATGGGCAAATTTAAAGAAGATCATGGAGTTTCTAAACTTGGATGTGGCTATCTTTATTTGATGCCTTTCTTTTCAAGTTGCTATTATGTGCATTGTTTGTTGCTTAATTATAAAGTCCAAGGGAAATTTGGGTTTCTATATGACATTCTTGTCTATTGGATTTCCGTCCATTGGTCAGATCTTTTCAACCCTCAAATTTGAATTTTGTGCTTAGGATTAGTCTCTTCATCTCTTCCCCACTTATTTAATTTTAAAATCTCTCCCTCATTTTAAAAACTTCTTTGCTTGTGTCTGTTTTCCAAACTTTGACCTTATTGTAAACTAGAAACTTTAGCCTTATGCCATTGCATTTTAAAAATCTTTTCTTAATCAAACTTATAAATAAACGTAACTATACTTGACTTAAAACTTCAAAAGCCAAAAGAACTAGCACCCATTCCAACCATTTTGGGCCCTTGTGCCTTTTAAACTTAAAATTTTGTTAAAAGCAATGCACTCACTTCGAAATTGTTACCACGAACTACGAGGTTTTGATCCCTCATTTTTATGTTGGTACGTAGGCACAAGTCCGAAGGTCTTGTCAAACACAAAAATATAATTAATGAATTCTTTTCTCATCCCTCCATTCTATTTATTGCAAACATCATTTGTACAAAAACACATATACACACAAAAAGGGCTCCCTAGGAGTACCTAGGACACTTTGGGTTCTAACACCTTCCCTCTGTGTAACCAACCCCCTTACCTGAAATCTCAGACATTGTTAGTTTTGATTTGAAAACTTCTTATCTTTTTGGGTTTTGTTCGTACTTTTCCCTTTTCCCTTGGAAACAATAAAAGCGCGGCGGCGACTCTGATTTTGTTGACGTCTAGCTTATCCATAGCTTGAGGATCATGAATTTACCGCTACACAGGAGTACCAGAAGTATATTATTCATTACCAGTTACTGGGTAGGAGGATAACATAATATGACAGAGAGACCTCCGTTACCGGTTAGGGTAAACATATCAAGGATAACTCGCTGAGGAAATAAGGTATGTTCGTCACCGGCTATTGGGTAAGAACAACCTGCTATGGAAAATATCAAATAGTGTTTACAACTACCGGTTATTTGGCAGGAGACCAAAGAGAGAATATCCGTCACCGGTTGAGGTGAACATATCAAGGATAGACTCAAGGGGGAAAATATCTGTCATCGGTTAAGATGAGCATATCAAGGATAAAATACTTGGAGAAACGTAAAATGAATCCGCTAGGAAAGATATGAGAAAGTAGATTACTTTTACCGAGTATTGGATAAGAGTAAGCTACTCGCAACTCGAGAAGAATATTACCAGTTACTGGGTAATAGGCTCTCAAGGGACCAAAGCATCTATCTAGGTAAGAGCTAGAAAGAAACATTCAAACAAAGACTCGACCTGGTGAGGATATAACTCATGGGGAGTGGTTCCATCCAGATAATCAACTAGAGAGGAAGCTGAAATAATAACCATCCACGAGGAAACAACTCAGTGGGGAATGAGAAAGGCTAAATTCTTTCTGCTTAAGGGGCTGACACTCTACAATTGAGGGAGGACAGATGCACCAAATCGGTATGGGGAAGAATAATGTCACCATAGCAGAGGATCAGAAAGATAAGGAATCAAAAAATGCGATAATAATGCTTAATGAAATATCTGATGTATGAATGTATATGTATATGTATATGTACATGTGATTGATGATTATGTTGACAAAACAATCACAAAGGATACAGATGTCACTGATCTGAACCATCGCTAAAACACTCGGCTAATCTCGGCAGGAGCGAGGCATTAATTGGAGAAAAAGTGAATGATGAACATAAGTCATCTATCTCTGAATATCTCAAATTCTATTGAGGAAGGAGAAAAGATCTGCTGAGGATCTGGTTCATCAACTCTGTAGGGAATTTTAGATCAAAAGACCAAAAATACTGCTCAAGAATCAGTGTTGGCAGGGATCAAGAGTGAACTCCGTTGGCGACCTGAGGGGAACAAAATCCTATGCTGGATTTATGCAAACCGTTGAGAATATTCGCCTACAACTCAGCTGGGGAGGCGATTACAAAACCCGGCTTGAGAAACTGAATTACTGTTGGGGAGGAAAAAGTGATCAAACCAACTGCTTGGGGAAGACCAACAATGTTCCACACTTTCAAGATTTACCTATTCTCAGACTGCTGTTGATATTCCTTACTGAAATTGATTGCTTTTTAAAAGTAATTGCTTTCATTATTTTAAGAAAAAAATGATTTTTATTTTTATTGATTTAAATATTTAAAAATTATCATCATAAAAATTCAATTTTAATTAGCTGAAAGATAAATAAGAGTAGGATCAATTGGATGAAAAGCCCTACTTTATTAAATAGAATGGTAGTCTGTAAATGACAAGACTCCATAGATCTTTACAAAAGTTGAAAAATGGTAATTTACATGGAAAAGGGCTACATCGAATACAATGATCACTAATCCTTTCACCAATTTCAATATCCACAGTGCTCTTGGCTTAGGTTGAGAATGATGAATCTGAGTTGACTGACCTAGTCAAGACCGGAGATCAACCGAGTGCAATTACTTGCCATAATCCCTAATTTTTTGCATAAATTATCCCAAGATGGGGTACTCAATCTATCGGGATAATTTTTTTCTGTTTTATGTCTCTAACTTTTTCCTGGATCGCCCTTTCGGGTTTTCAATCCACCGAGATGCTCATTTTTGCCTAAGCCGCCCTTTAGGGTTTTCAACTTAGCGAGTTGTTCTTTTATTTTTAGGCAAAGTATTTCTTGACTACATCAGCATTTACAGGACGTGTGAACTCTTCACCATCCATAGTTGTAAGAATCAAAGCACCGCCTGAAAAGGCTCTCGTTACAACATATGTGCCTTCATAGTTATGAGTCCATTTTCCCCTAGCATCTGGTTTGAAAGATAGAATCTTCTTGAGCACAACATCAACTTCTCTAAACACACAAGGTTTAACCTTCTTATCAAATGCATTCTACATTCTCTGCTGGTACAACTGACCATGAGACATGGCAGTCAACCTTTTCTCTTCAATCAAATTCAGCTGGTCATATCTGGTTTGGCACCATTCAGCTTCTGTCAACTTGGCTTCCATTAAAACATGTAATGATGGGATCTCAACTTCTACTAGGAGTACAACTTCCATACCATAAAAAAGTGAGAAAAGGGTTTGCCCCTGTTGAAGTGCGGATGGATGTACGATACCCATGCAAAGCAAATGGGAGCATCTCATGCCAATCTTTGTATGTCACAACCATTTTCTGAATGATCTTCTTAATGTTCTTGTTCGCAACTTCAACATCCCCATTCATATTAGGTTTGTAGGGAGAAGAATTATGATGTGCAATCTTGAAGTCTTTGCAAAGAGCTTCCACCATATTATTGTTCAAGTTAGATCCATTATCAGCAATTATCTTACTTGGCACACCATACCGGCATATAATCTGATTCTTGATAAACCTCAGAACAACTTGGTTGGTTACATTTGCATACGATGCCGCTTCAACCCACTTTGTGAAGTAATCAACAACCACCAAAATGAAACGATGTTCGTTTGAAGCTTTAGGCTCAATCATGCCAATCATATCAATTCTCCACATGGAGAAGGTCCATGGAGAGGAAATGACATTCAACAGTAACGGAGGAACATGAATCTTATCTGCATAAATTTGACACTTATGGCATTTCTTCACAAACTTGTAATAGTCAGATTCCATTGTCAGCCAATAGTAACCCGCTTTCAACATCTTCTTAGCCATAACATGTCCATTGGAATGAGTACCAAAGGAACCTTCATGGACTTCAGTCATCAACAGGTCTGCTTCGTGTCTATCCATGCATCTGAGCAAAACGATATCGAAGTTTCTTTTGTACAACACATCACCATTCAGGTAGAAGTTGCTAGCTAATCATCTCAAAGTCTTCTTATCTTTCAAAGATGCCTCAGGCGGGTAGATCTGACCTTGGATAAAATATTTAATATCATAATACCATGGCTTTTCATCTTTGATTTCTTCAACAGCAAACACATGAGTTGGCCTATCAAGACACATCACAATCATATTAGGGACTTCATTCTAGAACTTCACCACAATCATTAAAGCCAACGTTGCAAGAGCATCTGTCATCCGGTTTTCATCTCGAGGGATATGATGAAACTCAACCTTTGTAAAGAAAGTTTAAATTCTCCTCGCATATTCTCTATATGGTTTGATTCGTCTCCCATTCACCCTTGATCTGATTCACAACAAAAGCTAAATCTCCATAGACGTCAAGATATTTGATTCTGAGATCAATGGTCTCTTCAAGCCCCATAATGCAAGCTTCATACTCAGCCATATTGTTCGTACATTTGAAAGTCAATCTAGCTGTAAATGGAAAATGAGTGCCTTGAGGAGTAATAATCACTGCCCCAATGCCATTACCGTATTGATTAACAGCTCCATCAAATACCATGCCCCAACGAGTACAAGGTTCTGGCCCTTCCTCGAGCAATGGTTCATCACAATCTTTCATTTTCAGGTACGAGATCTCTTCATCAGGAAAATCGTACTACACTGACTGGTAGTCTTCAATTGGTTGGTGAGCCAAATGGTCAGCCAAGACACTACCTTTGATAGCTTTTTGAGATCGGTATTCAATATCATACTAAGATAATAACATCTTCCAATGGGCAATCCTCCCAGTTAAAGCAGGCTTCTAAAAAATATACTTGATTGGATCCATTTTGGATATCAACTAAGTAGTATGATTCAACATATATTGGCACAGACGCTTAGCAGCCAAGCCAATGCGCACAAAGTCTTTTCAAGCATAGAATACCGAGTCTCACAGTCGGTGAATTTCTTACTGAGGTAGTAAATATCATATTCTTTCTTTCTAGTTTCATCTTGCTGACCAAGAACACAACCCATACTCTCTTCAAGCACATTAAAATACATGATCAAAGGTCTTTCTTCAACAGGTGGACACATAATCGGAGTTTCAAGCAGATACTCTTTGATACTGTCAAAAGCTTTCTGGAAATCTTCGGTCAAATCACAAGACTGATCTCTTCGAAGAAGCTTGAATATAGGCGCACATGTGGCAGTCATATGCGATATAAATATTGAGATATAATTCAAGCGGCCAAGAAAACCTCTGACTTGCTTCTCAGTTTTGGGCACAGGCATCTCTTGTATTGCTTTGACCTTGGCACGATCAACTTCAATACCCTTCTCGCTGACAATAAAGCCCAACAACTTACCAGAACGAACACCAAAAGTACACTTATTGGGATTCAAGCGGAGTTTATACTTCCTCAAATGCTGGAATAACTTCAACAAATGTTCAACATGTTCTTCTTCATCACTTGATTTGGAAATCATGTCATCAACATAAACTTCAATCTCTCTATGCATCATATCGTGAAAAAGAGTAGTCATAGCTCTCTGGTATGTTGCACCAACATTCTTTAAACCAAAAGGCATCACTCTATAACAAAATGTTCCCCAGGGTGTAATGTATGTGGTCTTCTCCATATCTTCGGGTGCCATCTTGATCCGATTATAACCGGAAAATCCGTCCATAAACGAAAAGACTTTGAATTTAGCTATATTGTCTACCAACATATCAATGTGTGGTAGAGGGAAACCATCTTTCGGATTAGCTTTGTTCAAATATCTATAATCAACACACATACGAACTTTTCCATCCTTCTTCGAAACACACACAATATTGGCCACCCACTGCGGATACTCAGAGGTAACAAGAAAACCAACATCGGTTTTTTTATGCACTTCCTCTTTGATCTTCACTGCCATATCAGGATGAGTCCTCCTCAACTTCTTCTTGACCGACGGGCATTCTAGCTTCAACGGCAATCTATGCTTCACAATCTCAGAATTCAAACTAGGCATGTATTGATAGGACCAAGCAAACACATCTGAATATTCTCGAAGAAGATCAATCAACCTCTTCTTAGCCTTTGGACATAGTTGAGACCCAATCTTGACTTCCTTCAGATCATCTTCGGAACCCAAGTTGACCAACTCAATTTGCTCTTCGAACGGCTGAATGGCTTTTTCCCCGTGCTCAAGTACACAGGATAATTCATCAGATACTTCTTCATCAGTCTCTTCCTCAGCCTCAAACACAAGGAAATCAAAGTTTGGAGAGGGAGTAGGATCATTGTATTCAATGGGTTTGGGAACCAAGCTGCATAATGATTTGATATTTTGATTTTAAAGAAGTGAATTGTGACCCAATATTATGCAGATGGACAATTATTTATTTATTTGTGTTTTTTGTGATTACCATTTTCAGAAAGGCAAAAAAGTAAAAATAAAACATCATAGATGTGGATAAATAGAATTATAATTTATTAATGATAATTGAGAAGTGCCTAACAATGTCCACTTCTCCCTTAGGCGTAGGAGAAAGATTTTTCTTAAAACATGAAAACAAATTACTTAGAGTGATGGACAATAACGGGAACATCAACAGCAACCCAATTGTTGTAAGTCTTGTCATGCAGCACACAGTTGGCATAGTCTTTGCCTTCATCATCCTCAATTACAGCAACTGAGTGTTGTTCATCACCATGAATGAACCCTCCACTACGGAAACTAGGTTATACTTCTTCAGCTTTTTTACTGAATGACCCATGTTGAAATCCCAATCCGGCTATATTCTTGTTCTCTGTAACTTCTACCATACAACCCCACTGATCTGTACTGCCTGCTTGAATAGCTTTATGAGTATCTTTTAAAGAAGACATGGGTACCCCAATTTTCTTCACCTAAGCAATAGACTAGGCTTGGAATGGAGTCCCAACCTCCTCTTCAGCTTCAACATATGTAAAATATGATAGGTGGCTCACCAAGAGTGCTTTCTCTCCACCAACAACGACAAGCTTTCCGTTCTTCACAAATTTCAATTTCTGGTGCATAGTAGATGTTACAGCTCCAGCTTCATGAATCCATGGCCTTCCTAATAAACAGCTATAGGCCGGATGGATATCCATTACTTGAAAAGTAATCTGAAAATCACTCGGACCTATCTTGACTGGAAGGTCCACTTCTCCAATGACGGTTTTTCGAGAACCATCAAACGCTTTAATGATCATGCCACTATACCTCATCGGGGCGCCTTGATAGGATAACCTGGACAAAGTTGATTTCGGGAGTACATTCAGAGAAGAACCGGTATCAACCATCACATTGGACAACGCATCCTCCTTCTAGTTTATCGAAATATGAAGCGCCAGATTGTGATTTCTTCCTTCCTCGAGAAGCTCTTCATCACAAAAAATCAAATTGTTACAATAGCCACAATATGGTCAAATTGATCCACAGTAACATCACGCTCAACATAGGCTTTCTCTAACACTTTTTTTAATGCTTCTCTGCGCGCTTCAGAATTCATCAACAAAGACAGCACAAAAATCTTCGACGGAGTTTAGAGAAGCTGCTTCACCATATTAAACTCACTTTTCTTGATTAATCGTAGTACCTCATCATCATCATTAGGCTTTAGCTTGTTGGATTCACCAGACTGATAAACTGGAGCACTAACCGGATTCACCACAGGTACATCCATCTTCTTACTGGCTGAAACATCTACTTCCTTCGAAACGACTGGGCCAAATACACGACCACTACGGGTCACCTTCGTAATATCATCTATATTCACAACAGAATTTATCGTAGGCAATGGAACCTCTTGACCATTCTCCACCATGGTGACATTATACTGATAAGGAACAACTTTATTGGATGCATATGGGACAGGGCCCGCTAACCGTATTACTAACGGCGATACTGATCTATGGACATTGTTGTTGTCGCTACTATCAAATTGAATTACTACCCGCTCAGGGGTCTTAAACACTGGTACTATCACATTGACATCATCTACCTCTCTTGACTGACAAACTTGGATAAGCCCTTCATCCATCAATCTCTGAATATCCCTCTTGACAATGGCACATCCTCGAGGGTTCACACTGCATACCACACAACCATTATGGTCATGTTCACAATCACTGACCGAACATATATCTATATGAATTGCAACCAAAGACTGCCTGATATGGCGCACATCATAAACCTTATATTCTCCAGGACAACCATCTACCATGTTGACAAAAGAGTTACCATAAGCGGGCAACATATTGGCTTTTACATTCGGCGCACGGTCCTCAAAGGACATCATCCCAATCTTCACAAGTTTCTGTACTTCATACTTGAACGGGTAACATTTCTCAATATCATGGTCGGGAGCTCCTTGATGAAAGGCACAACGGAGTTCAGGCTTATACCACCAGGGAAGTGGCTCGGGAATTTGAGGTGGATTTCTTGGTTGAAGTTGGTTCTTGAGAACCAAAGATGGGCAGAGTTAGGCGTATGACATAGAAATAGGGTCAAAAGAGACCTTCTTCCCTTTCGAAGTTTTGTTGTTAATTATTGTTGTTGTTGTTGTAGTTAGTTCTTTCTGCGGTTGTTATTGACGTTGTTGTTGAATTCGCACAGATTGATTGTTGGAATTGTTTGAAGATACTGGAATTACTGATGAAACTTGATGTTGATGCTGACGCGGTTGAGGGTTGCTTCTGACATGAGGCCTCCTCTGCCTCCTTACGGACACTACATTGGTTTCCCCTTCCTTCTTTCTGGAAAAACCACTTCCCTACTTCTTATTGGACGACACCTATTCCTTAGACAAACGTCCCTCATAGACTCCTTCTTCTAACCACATCCTCATGTTTACCATCTCGGTAAAGTCATTGGGGGAACTAGCAATCATGCGCTCGTAATAAAACGAACTCAGGGTCTTCAGGAAAATCTTTGGCATCTCCTTCTCTTCCAATGGAGGATTAATCTGAGAAGCAAGTTCCCTGCATCTTTGAGCATATTCTTTAAATGTCTCCTTATCCTTCTGAGACATATACCTCAGTTGGTCTCTATCAGGCACCATATCCACATTATACTTATACTGTTTAACAAAAGCTTCTCCCAAATCATTGAACGTGTGAACACTTGCATTGTCTAGCCCTATATACCATCTCATAGAAGCACCGGTCAAACTGTCTTGAAAGTAGTGAATCAATAATTGATCATTATCAGTTTGACTTGACATCTTTCTGGCATACATAATAAGGTGGCTAATTGGACAAGTATTTCCCTTATACTTTTCAAAGTCAGGTACTTTAAATTTCATCGAGATCTTCGCATTTGGTACCAGGGAAAGTTCAGCAGCACTTTTCCCAAACAGGTCCTTTCCTCTCAACGTTTTCAATTCCTTTCGCATCTCGAGGAACTGATACTTCATTTCATCCATTTTCTCATAAACATCTGAGCCCTCAAACGACTCAGAATGGTATATGGTGTCCTCAACACGAGGCAAGGTATGGACAACTGGAGGCAGCACACACATGATCGGGCTAGATGCCGGCATAGAGGCAAATGTGGGTGCAAACCCTTCAGGCATGAAATTTGGTGGCATCCCCCACGGGAATCCGACATGCATAGTTGGACCGGATTGAGTAGCAGCAACATGCATGGTCGAGGTAGCAACCTCGGAAATGATAGTCCTATGGGGAGGAGTTACGGGAGTATGTGAAGACTGATTATGTGCAGCAAGAACAGACTCTATCATCGAAGTTAGCCGAGCAATCTCATCCTTCAGTTCTCTGTTCTCTTGTTCCAAATGCTCCATAATTCTGGGTTGATTAACACGTGTGTTATATCGGTGAGTCAACTTGGCTGAAGCACAAAAGAATAACTGATTAGACATCTGGCAGAAGAAAACCTGTTATGCAGATGATGCATGAAATGCAATGTTTTTGTTTATTTTTAATTTCAAGGAACATATTGTTTTATTTGCAAATATATAATAATAATAACAAATTGATTGACCATACAAATCTCTTTTATTCATAAAATTTGGAAGGATTACACTGAGTACGATTTCAGAAACCAAAGTACAAATACAAGAGAAAAGGAAACTAATCATCCTAAGGATCCCCTAACAACAGTGTCAGATGATCTGGTTGTAGGCGCGTACTTCCTTCGGATGCATCAAATCTCGATCTCAAAAGATGTCTTCATCTGAGCTTTCTTAAGGATAAGCTGATCAACAATCTTCTTCCAAGCACCGGAAGGCTGAGGCATACTAGAGGAAGATGGACTCTCTGGCTCTCTCTATCTCTTTACTTCTCGGTCTTCAAGAAGTTCAATAAGTGTGTCTTTGTCCTTTGACTCAAGCTGCAACTCCTCATGCTTTTGGCTTAAAGCATGGAACCGCTCTTCCAACATATCTCTCTCTTGCTTCATCTTGGCGAGTGCGTCTTCCAACTCCTTTATATCTTAATTAGGGAGAGTTAATAGCTCAGCCACAACCAAAGACATAGGTCCCTCACATGCATACGGCATCTTCAATTCCAAAGCCCTCTTCTTCACCAAAGTAGTATAAGCTTCCAAAGCTACACAGTTATGCGGACCAAGCTCGGATCTTCCTTTCCTATGCACATTATGCCAAACATGTATCACCTCCTACTTCAAATGTTAGGGATATTTACCCTCTTGATAGAAAATACCTTCTAACTGAGTGTTATTAGGTTTGTCTCTCAAGGGGAACCCAAGTTGACGACGAGCCAAAGCAGGGTTGTAGTTAATTCCTCCTATTGTACGAATGAGAGGCACATTAGAGAATTCAGCACAACTGTCAATAATATCCAAGTTACCCAAGAGAGAATCATACCAAATAATATCATCATTAGTGAGAGACATAAGTCTCTGAGACCACCGTAGACATTGCTTATTCTCCACGAAAGCAGGCGTCTGAGGCAAGTGCGAAATAAACCACTTGTACAAAAGAGGAACACAACACACAATAGTCCCACCACCTTTAGAATTCCTCATATGCAAAGAGAAGTACATATCACCCAACAGAGTAGGCACATGATTCCCAATCAAGAAGATTCTAATGGCGTTAACATCAACAAAACCGTCAATGTTAGGGAACAAATATAAATCGTAGATGAGAAACACAAAGATGGCTTCAAAAGCATCCATACTACTGGCTTGAGCAAAGACAATATCTTTCCTGATGAGAAACTTAGAAGTCAACCCAAAAAGTCCTCCTTTCTTTACCCAATGAGCCTTAATCTCATACTTCTTCAGATAAAGAGCTTCAGCTATAATATGAGATTTGGGAATCTCCTCAAATCCACTAAAAGTCACCTTGTCAGAAATAGGTATTCCCAAGAGATGGGCATACTCCTCTAACGTAGGCATAAGTTGATAATCAGGAAAAGTGAAGCAACGGTAGAGAGGATCATAAAACTGAACCAACTCACTCAAGAGTCCTTCAACCACATCAGTAGACACCACAGATAGAAGTTTCCCATGATGTTGCTTGAAGTCCAAGGGATCTAATACAAAGGATGACAACTTCCTTAGCTCTTTCAAATTAGGACATTTGAAACTGTACTTCTTAGTGTTCCTTCGTCAATAATCCATGGTCTGAAAATATTTGCAAATAAGACCTTAGTTCCTTGAAGTTACTTTTTGTGTGATGAGTGGCATGATGTGCATCAATGCATGAATGCAACAATCACAAATAAGGGATCACACCTAAGGCAAACAAACAAAGGTCAAGGGATGAATCAAGTCATTGTCAAGATCAATCATCCATTTTGGTGGATTACGGTTTTCACCTTATCAACACCCAAGTTCCATTGATATTCGCAAGACTTGATTGGATAAACCAAGAGTCAAAGGGTTTATTGTGAGTCATGAGCATGGAGTCAGGTTAAGAACCATCCTGAAGGAGTGTACTTAGGATAAAAACCTGTATATCATGTTCTAAAAAGTTCCCAGAGTCTTAATTCCATCTATCGGATACTATAGGTTAGGATGACTGACTCATCAACCCATAATATTCTCAAGAAAACTCGTTTGAGTGTAGTATCGCGTAACAACTGTTATCAAGTCAACACTTGAACAGTCCCTGCACTACGTGTTAAATAGGCCATGTTAGGTTAAATGTTCTACAGTCCTCTGCTTCTCAGATCCCAAATCATAGAAAGTAACGCCTAACCACAAATAACTTGTGTGACATCTATAGCTACAAAATGACCTCCACTGAGTAGATGAGTCTCAAGCCAACTTGTTAAGGAATACTCCACACAACTCGAACATGACTATACCATCCTCCTATCTTAATTGCACTCAAGTCCGGGTTAGAACTTATCTCACCACTCAGAGATCACCAAGCACAACAAGCAGATTATATCACATAAAACAAATATACAAACATCAAATATACAATTATATACACATAAAAAAGTAGGCTAAACCTACTGAGGACTACTCCCCAGCAGAGTCGCCATTTAATTTATGTAGTGGTAAATTTATGACCATTAAGCTATGTATAAACTTAACATTAATAAAACCAGAGTCGCTACCGCGCTTTTATTGTTTCCAAAGAAAAAGGGAAAAGTATGAACAAAACCCAAATATAAGAAGTTTTCAAATCAAAACTAATAAAATGCCAGAGATTATAGATAAGGGGGTTGGTTACACAGAGGGAAGGTGTTAGCACCCAAAGTGTCATAGGTACTCCTAGGGAGCCCTTTTTTATATGTGTATGTGTTTTTGGTATAAGAGATGTTTGCAATAAATAGAGTGTGGGGATGAGAAAAGAATTCATTAATTATATTTTTGTGTTTGACAAGACCTTCGTACTTGTGCCTACGTACCAACATAAAAATGAGGGATCAAAACCTCATAGTTCGTGGTATCAATTTCAAAATGAGTGGATTGCTTTTAATCAGAATTTAAGTTTAGAAGAAGCACAAAAGGCACAAAAGTTTGAATGGATGTTAGTTCTTTTTGTCTTTTGAAATTTTAAGTCAATATGGTTAAATTTATTTACAAGTTTGATTAAGAAAAGAGTTAAAAAATGCAATGGCATAAGGCCAAAGGTTCTATTTTGAAATAAGGTCTAAGTTTGAAATCACAAGCAAAGGAGATTTTAAAAAGGGGAGAGAGATTTTGAAATTTAAGAAATGAGAGGAGATGAAGAGGCTAGTCCTAAGCATAAAATTAAGAGTTAAGAGTTGAAAAGGTATGACCATTGGGATGCAATTCAATAGACGAGAATGTCATATAGAAAACCCATTTTTCCTTTGGACTTTTGATCAAGCAATAATCAGTAAGATATTAGCAATATGAAGATCAAGGCATCAAATAAAGATAGCCACATCCAAACAAGCAAATCCCATAGCTAACAGTCTCCTTTGCCTTCTTATGCCTCGGATGAAATACTCCTTGATTAACTCAGAATAAGACATTAGACATAGGTTCAAAGTAACAATTGCATCAAGATCATGTAGCATATGAATGCAAATGAATCCCAAGTATTGCATCAGATGAAAGCTTGAATCATAATAACTTGGTCTCAGAAATATTGGCATTGGCCAAGTCCTTTTGCATATGGAATGTTGCCTAATTCTAAGTCCAAAAGTTCATATCAAACCCAACAGTCCACACAAATATTTTTTAGGGTTTTTGTTGTTTATTAAATATTTTAGGTCCTAAGACCACAAACACAAACCAAATACACAAGCAATGTATACAATCACAATATATGGCTCAAATGAGCAAAATGAAAATGGCATAAACATAAACAAGTTAAATGATATGTAAAATGACAAATGAAATGGTAAATGACTTGAATTTAAATTGAATAAAGTAAATGACTTGAAAAATAAAAGCAATATTAATACAAGTTAGTCAAATGTTAGTTGATTAGATGTTAGTGATGTGTTGCTTTACAATTGATTAAGTCATTCTTTGGAGAACACTCAACCCTCTATTCACAAGCATGGATCCTTGAACCTAGACATCTTCCAAAGGAAGGAAAAAAGGCCAAGTTTCCACACAATACCATGAAAGGTGGGAGACTTACAATCTCAGTTACTAGAATGCTATGCATTTAGGTTCAAAATTTAGCTCTATGTTAAGCAATCGTAATTGGACTTATGTAGAAGTCACAACTATCTGAGATCGGGCAATAAAAATTTAGGTGGTAATGCATGTTAGAGATTTGGTATGATGAACCAAACTCCTAAAACATACCAAACACTAAAAGAAAAAAGATCAAAAGGATGGACATATCTCATCCATACTTGTATTGGTTCATCTAACACAAGGTTATTGATGAACCAATTAGCCTTATGATATTGAGATTTCATTGGTCAATGAAAATGATAGGAGACAATGGGATTGAAGATGAAAATGGAGGGGAGATGAGAGAAACACAAATTGATCATGGGAGGAATTTTATCAAATTAAAATCATTCATTCATTTTGGGAGATGAAATGTACATTTAATCAATCCCCTAAATCCAATGATTTTAACTTAACAAAAGTCAAATCAACCTTGACCAAGGCCCAAGCACATAGTCAAACATCAAAAGTCAATAAAAATGGCTCAACATAATTTCTATACAATTAATCAATTAAAAATCAAACTAAAAATGCATTTTAATTCAATTTAATTTGGTCCAAACCTAAAACCTCTTCAAAACACCAAATAAGTAGTCAAAAGATTTATCCTAGGTCAAACAAGGTCAAAGGACCTTAGACAAAAAAATTCATAATTTTTGAAAAGTCAGAAGTATTTTTAAACAATTAAAAATATGCACAAAAACAACTAATTCATGAAAAATATCAAAATTAATCCAAAAAATAATTTTAATTCAGAAATTGAAAGAGAAAAATATTTAAAGATTTTTGGTGAAAGTCCCATGTTTTTTGGATTGAAAATTAAATTGATATGAAATAATTAAAATAAATGGATTAAACATAAAAATAAAGAAAATAAAAAAACAAGGGTCATCAGATATCCCTCATTAATTGAGGTGGAAGATCTGATGGCCAAGCGCGCGCGTTCCACAATGGTCTTTAGTCAATGCGCTGCAGGCTTGGTAATCACAATGGACGCTTGAGATTAAAACAAATTAGATGGATCCTGTGGCTGAGAGGTGTGACAACATACCACCGGAGCTAGGACTCTGGTCTTCTTCTCCGGTGGACCTCACCGGACTGGTCCACCATCAACCATCACCAAAATGAAAAACAAGGACATGAATTCAAAGAAAAAATGCTCAGGAACTCGAATCTGGCCTCAATTTTCTCAAATTCCAAGTATATAAAAAGATACAGGGATTTGAATTTTGAGGATCATGAACTGAGTTGCTTCGATTTGACCTCAAAGCAACTCAATCTTCTTGCCTACATTGGTTGGACTTCAGCCAACCAAAAATCACAAAGAATAGTGAAGAATTGAGGGAGAATGGAAGAGATGAAAATTCTGGAAAATTACCTTTAAGGGAGCTTCAAACTTGCTTGATCTTGATTCCAATTGTGCTTGGCTTTGTTTCAGAAGCTTGTAGGAAGTGATTAGGATCAAGAAATGGCTTGGACTCTTGGAGTTTGAATCTCAAAACAGATGGAGATTTGAAGCTCGATTTTCAAATGAAAACCTTCAAGATTATCCTTTAATGGTGAGGGTTTGGATTGCAGGTTCAAAGCTTGGGCATGAGGTCCCCAATTCTGAGCAATGAGGGTTGTATTTATAGCCAAAGATATTCATTTCACACACTTCCAAAAATTGCCAACTTTAGTAATTCTCTTTGCATGCTTGCATGGGAATGTGATAGGCCCATCAAGTGATGTATTGAAGTCCAAAAATGAGTGAGAATCATGCTGAAATCATGTCATGATGAATTTTGAGGTGAAAGTTTGGGAAATCAAACGTATTTGAAAATTTTCTAAGTCCCAAGTCAAATGTTCACTTCTTCTACCTTGAATAACTTTTTCTACGGACTTCAAATGAAAAGAGTTCCTTAATAAAATTGTAGCTCTTCCAAACCTATTCAATTTGGTCACAAATTTGTCCTCATTTGGATTTGGCATGAAGGAGTTATGCATTTTAGAAGTTGAGGAAAATCACTTGTTCAATGGTATTGGCCCAAAATGACCTATAATGTTTCCATTTGGCACATGTATTTTCAAGTTGAATTTGAACTTCCTCCAAACATAAAAGTTGAAGTAGACATATTGAATTTGACCATGGAGTTTTAATGACTTTCATCTCATAAAGAATGAGAACGTTATGGTCTTGGAAAAGTGACCTCCAAACTAGGGTTCAGACAAAATGACATATAATCTTTCACCATAAAAGATGACCTTCCAAGGTAAACTAGATCTTTACTTCAACATGAAGGTTGTTTGGAATGTTAGTTTGAGTAAATTTTCTTTTGGAACCATTTTCATATGACAAAATTTGTAGGACATCGGGTCTAGAGAACCCCAGTTTTGACTAGTTGACTTTCTCTGGTCAACCACCATGAACCAACTTGCTAGCTTGATATTATCTTGACTTTTGGACTCATGGAGGATCATATATGTATAAGATTATGTAATATGAAGTATCCCTTGAAATATTTGATCAATTGTTGAAGAAACTTGTTGAAGAAGTCACACAAGATACCCAGATGAATTAGGGTTTCCAAGGCAAACAAACTCCAAACTCTTGATGATATCTTGATCAAAATGATATGTGAAGATCATGGGGATCCATATATGATTCTTAGAGCCAATGTGAACCATTTATTGATTGAACTCTTTGCATTGAGGGTCTCAAACCCTAGATATAAACTTGATAGAGCATGGGTGAACACACACACTACCTACAAAAGTAACAAACTATACATTGCCATATTTTTGGTATTTTGGTTAGTAAATAATAGAAAATCAAAGTATGATACAATAAAAAGTGTGCTTGGTGATCTCTCCTAATACAAACCCAATGAATGAAGGGTAAGGAGGATGTCAAGGTGTGATCCCAATGCTAATGCATATGATGAGATAGCATGAGGGACCTTAGGGTCAAAATTGGGGTCTTACAGCGTTAACCCAAAAAGAGAGTGGGAATAACCATGAAGGGGTCAACCCAGGGAATAACCATGAAGGTGTCAACCCTAAAATAAGGTGGGCATAACCATGAAGGTGTCAACCCAAAAGGAACGTGATTGCAATGGTGTTTAAACCAAAATGAGAGACATGATAGCCAAAAGGCAAATTGCAGACTTGATAGTGAATTGACTAGAAGTACACTAAAGTCTATGAATAGAGACAAATACTATGAGAAATTGGGTCATTCATCCCGTTCTCATAGATATTCTAGACAAGTGTAGGAAAAATTTCCTCTAATCATTCTCTATTGCTTAAGGCTCATGGCATGCAAGACTAGTCAAGGTCTGACAAGTTATTGAAGCAGATTCTCAAGGATGCGTATGGGGATGAGTCAGATGATTGACTGTTGAGGGAAGTTGTAGTCACATGAGGGTCTTGAACATGTTGGGAGGTTAAAGCTCCAAAGTGATAGAGACAAGTCTCATCAAGTGACCAAGGTACATATGGTCACTTGACAAAGACAGAGGGGAAATGTAGCAAATGAAAGGATCTAGTTGATCAAATAGGAATTGGATCAAGCCAAATCAAAGGGAAGGGATTGATGAACAAACAGAGACACATGATCATACAAAGACTAGCCTAGGGTCTCATTGTTAGGTAGCCTAAGAGAAAGCCATGTGGGTGCAAAGTGTACTGTCCTATGTCTCATTGTTAGGTAGCTCAAGAGAAATCCATGTGTGCATAAAAAGTGTGCTAAACCTAAGCAGATGAATGATGAGGCATAAAGTAGATGAATACAATATATGAATAAAACCACAAGCTCAAAAGTTCAACAGGAGGAAAGCGAGTCAAAGTGTCCCCAAGGTTCAAGGGTCCAAGGTCACACCAAGTCAAGTAAATGGTCTAATACTAAGTCAAAGTCCATAGTCCAAAGAGGTATTCAACACTCCAAGTCAAGCATAGGTTTAAGATCAAGTCTAAATGGATTTATCATGTTTTGATTCATTAAGATTAGCAAGCAGATCAATCAAACAAGATAAGAAGCAATAGATGAATAACGAAAGATGAATATAGTATGAAGTGATATGATGATTAATGAGACATAAAATTAAAGTGCATTAAGTAAATGACATAAACTAAATGACTTGAATTAAATGGCAAAAATTAAATGACAATAATGTAAAGAGCAAGAAGTAACGTTAGGAGTTAATGGTTAATGAATTGTGTTAGGACAATTTAGCATTCTGTTAAGAAATCTTAAGTAGACCTATGTAGAATCCATACCTATCTGAGGCTGATCAATAACAATGTATGTGTTAGACAAGTTAGAGAATTAACATAAAGTTAATCTCAAGCAACATGTCACACAATGATTGAAAATGAGAGAAGAGATGAAAGCAGAAAGAGTGAATAGGAGAATCAAGGAAATCACATAAGGATCATTCTATCCATAAATCAAAGGACTTAAAATATGGCACATCAAGGGTTAACCTATCATTGATGAAAAGTATTGAAGATGATTCATGATCATCTATCAATAGTTTTAGATCAAAGAAGGTTGAATCAACCTCAAGTCCATCTATCAATGATTTGAGATGCGGAAGAAATCTTTAACCAAGCAATCAACTCAAGTCAAAATATCAGGTGAATATCAATAAATAAAATAAAAATGATTAAAAATGAATTAAAAATGATTAATAAAAAGAAAATAAAAGAGAAAATGTAAAAGAGGGGTCAAAACATAAAATAAAAGTCCAAGAAATACGTGAGAGGTCAACAAAAATATGAGAGACGTGACCTCAAAAGTTGGGATAAAAAATATTTTAAAATGATTAAAATAAAAATGTCAAAATAAAATTAAATGAAAAAAAATATGAATTAAATGCAAAAGTTATTTTAAAAATAATACAAAAATTTTATGTGATAGAAAATATTTTTATGAAATTATGAAAAAAAGTTGGACTAAAAAATAATAAAGGAGCTATTTAAAAATAATTTTGGAAGAAAAAGGAATTAAATGAAATAAAAAAGAAATAAAAAACATTTGAATATAACAGATAGCTATGTGGCACACTCTGATTGGCTAGGAAGTTTGAATTTCCCTTTGAAGCGCGTGAGGAACTTCATCTTCAACCTCCGGATTTTCAATTTTGCAACTTCATGAATTCGTGTTTTTAACATGAATCAAGCATGGATTCAGTTACTAAACACCTCATCATTAATGTCTCCCTGCATCAGAGCAATTGATTTTCTATTAGCAGGGAGGACTTGTTCAAATTCGTGAAGAATCCTAACTCTTCAAAGTAAAATTAAATGACTAAAACAATAGATAAATCTCAGGTAGGAGAGGGCTTTTGATCAATGGAACAAGGAGAAGAGTATGATAACTTCTTTGCTTGAAATGGCAACTCGTATCTACCTTTTCGATTGAAGCTTCAAAAGTCAACAATGGTGTGTCCAGAAGCAAGGTTGCAGAAGGATTCAAACCACGACAATGCTTCATACATCTATAAATGATGTCGATGAAGGATTCTGGGCAAAGTAATGGTAGCAAAAGAACTTGAATCGAAAATGAGAGTGACTAGTTATTTGAGGTATCGGGCTTCAATGGTTTTAGATTTTTTGGCTTCCAAAGCTTTTAGATGAAGGAAAAAGCTTCCTCTATTTATAGGGAATGTGTTAGGATTCAAATACGTGTGAATTGGATCTGAATTCGTGTGAATCAACTTGAAAAATTTCAGACCCAAACCGTGTGAAATTTTGGTGCCAAACTCATGATTTTGAGCTTTTCAAGTCATTTTATGTTATCATCAGATTACTTTGGTCATGGGAAACAAGTATGCACGCGTGATAAGTGGTCCCAAGTTGATTTTGGCATGTTTCCACATTATAGGTCACGGTACAAAACACAGTTTAGGTCACCATGTTCATGTTTAGGCCAAATCCAATCTACTTGTGCATTTTCTGATTTTCCTTGAGACAAATGATCACTTCATGGAGTAGAACAAGATGCAAAAAGAATCAAGTCAAAATGAGCTTTGAGGTGAAAGTTACATGCTTGTGAAGTTGGAGTTGTGACCTGGTTTTTAGGCTGGGCAATTAGCATTTGAAGTTCCAGCTACAGCCGCAAGTTTTCCATTTCTTAAACCATATTCAACGCGAGCTCCTATAGCCACAAGCTCGGAGAATCCTAAGGAAGCACTTCCAAACATCTTCTCATAGAATTGGGGTTGGACAGTGTCGATAAATAGTTCGGCCAATTCCTTTTCAGCAAGAGGTGGTTTAACCTGAGAAGCCAGTTCCCTCCATCTCTGAGCATATTCCTTAAAGGACTCCTTGTCATGCTGGAACATGCTTTGCAACTGTCTTCTGTCAGGCGCCATGTCCATGTTGTATTTATAGTGTTTTATGAACGCGTCTGACAGGTCTTGGAAACATCTGATCTTATTCTGATCCAGACTTAGATACCACTTGGAAGGAGCCCCACTCAAGCTATCTTGAAAACAGTGGATCATCAGCTTGTCGTCTTCCACGTGTGCAACCATTTTTCGATAATACATGATGAGATGGATCTTTGGACAAGTATGCCCCTTGTATTTGTTGAAGTCTGGAGTTTTGAATTTGGCCGGAATCACCAACCCAGATACAAGGCACATTTCTTTGGCGGCAGATCCAAAGACGTGGTCTCCTTCTAAATCTCGAAACTTCTTCTCAAGAAGTTGCATGTTCTCCTTTACTTCTCTAAAATCTTCAAACCTTACTTCGTCACCAACAACGGTTGATTCGACAGTCTGATACATGTGATGTTGATCTTCAAAGTGCTGAATGTGCCTAGCATAGGCAGCTGGTGGAGCAACAACATGGATGACTGGGCATGCGTCGGTATAAACCGGTAATGGCACGACTTGTTGGACAGATTTCCCCATGTCGTGCATTACTTCCGCTCGAGGGACGAAGTCGTAAGGTAGCCCATACGGAGGAAGGGTTGAGGGTAACGTCCTTTGAGGTTGGACTTCCGCTGTTGGGCCCGTGGTCTCTGAAATCACGGTCTCTTGCGGAACCTCAAATCTGAAGGTTAAGGCTTGCAGCATCTCTCTCATCTGGGACATGCCTCCCTTGATCTCATCTAGTTCAGCTCTAACTCGGGCGCTCTCTTGCTCTTGTTCAGCAATCCTCTGTCTTGCTCGGGCGCGAGTATTGTACTGGTGTTGAAAATTCAGCGTGAAACTGGAGGAAGAAAGTGCGGAGTGAGACTCTATTTTGAAAATGTATGAATGCATGTATGGATGCATCTTGTTTGCAAAACTCTTGGTTAGTTTCAGTCATTCATTTCATAAATGCCACAACATTTGTTCGCAAATATTTAAAGTAATAAGGAAATAAAACTCAATAAAATGAATCTCAAAAGCGATTTTTCATTAACTCATAGCAAGGTTCAAATACAAACAACGTGCTTATGGCATAAGGGCTTTCCGAACCGTAGCAAGGTCGGTAGTCAGCCCTTCCAACATCGCCTTACAAAATTTAATGAAATTAAAGAATTAATGCGGGATGTTCTCTGGACACATGCACCAATCAGCTTCTTGCAGTTTCTCAGGTAGCTCTCGCATGACGGAACTCGTAAATCTGGACAGCCTCAGAAAATTTCCCTTCCACTCAGTGTAAAGCCCTTGGAGGTCTTGAATGATGCGCAAGTCTTCAACCTTGGTCACCTCTATGTCCCTATAGAGGTTTCTATAATATCTGCATTCACCTAGCAACATCATATAGGCAACATCCTGATCCCCACCTTCAAGTGTCTGGATTCTAGCATCGGCTTGTTCCAACTAGTATTTCAGCCGTGTGCAAACTCTTTCTGACTCTTCAGTCCTCAGCTTCTCGCGTTCCAGAGTATCCTTGTATTTCTGAATGGTATTCTCCAGCTCACGAGTACGAATCTCAGAAATCAGTCGTGCTTCCCTTTTCATTTCAAGGGTTAATTCCAGAGTCTTGTTGAGTTTTTGAATCCGGAGTAAAGCTCTATCCAACTCCTCCTTCTTTGACTTGAACACAAATTTAGTGTTGTAGAGCGCTTTTCCGAACTTTTCTCTCCTTGCCTCAGACTCCCTAGCTCTTTTGTTGGAGATTTCAAGCTCTTTGTCCTTCTTCTATTGACCATCTTTCAAATTCCCATTTTCTACCGAGACTCGGCCGAGCTTAATCCTCAAGTCAGCATTCTCCAACTCCATCTCCTTGATATGGGCATTGAGCTTCTCCATATCTTCAGGTAATATGGGTTCTGGCTCAGGAACCAACAGATAGATAGAAGGATCAAATGGAAAAGGGAGTTTAACCATCTGAACCCTCTCTCTAACCCAACAAGTATAAGGCTCTTGAGCGATGACATTTCTCTTACCCAACTCCTTACTCTTTCTGATAACTACTTGCTAAGACCTCTTGATCTTCTTCACCATGGGATGATCTGCTTCAGCACTATGTAAGATGAAAGGCTCTAAAGCTTCAGCTTTTGGAGGGCCATTCATAGGGTAACCATGCTGCCTCAGAGATAACACGGGGTTATAGTTGACGCAACCCTTGGTTCCTATTAAAGGTACATTGGGGAAGTCTCCAATGCTGACAATAACATCCTCGGTTTCCCAATCCCTGATATACCACTTAACATGATTAGAGGTGAGGGAAGCTAACTTCTGGGAGGGCTTGAGTTCCTTTGAGACAAAAGGTCCTTCTTCGGGCATATGAGATCTAAACCAGGCATGCAACAGTTGCGCACAACATAAGATGGTTCCTCCCTTCTTCTCATGACGGTCATGGAGAGCGTAGTGGAGGTCTTCCAGGAGGAACAATACAGGATTTCCAGAGAGGAAGATTCTCACCGCCAGGTGGTCCACAAAATGGTCGATATTTGGGAAGAGAACTATCCCATATACCAACACGGATAACACAACATAGAAGGCTTCCCAATTCCCTTCCTTTTCAATCTTCTTAGCTTGATCTTCCAAGAACTTCCTAGAAAAACCGTTGAGAGCTCCCTTCACATTCCAATTGTCCACGACTTCAGAAACTTTCATACCCAAAGCTAAAGTTATCCTCTTGGGAGGAATACCTTCATCAAACTTCGAAAATGGATTATGATCCCTCGGGTTCCGGCCTACAATCCTCTTAAATTCCTCCAAGGTAGGAGCCAATTGGAAGTCAGAAAACGTGAAACAACGTAGAGGTGGATCATAGAACTGAGCAATAGTCACTATGGTCATCATGTCCGTCTTCTCATTTAGCATGTCCAAAATTCTTCCATAGTTTTGCACAAAGCTGTTGAGTTTGATTGGTGTTACTTTGGCACTCAACTTTTGCAGGCTGGCAAGGTCCACATTCTTGTATTTGAACTAAAAAGTGCTTCTTCTCTCAGGATTCATTTTGCTAACAAGTCTTGGATTCCTGAAACAATCCGAAACAAACTAAGAGTTTTGCTTTTTATGCGTATGCAATGAATGGATGGATGCAATTTTTTTTTGGTACAGGTTGAAAGGTCCGAGGTATGGATAAATCTGATTGCTTTCCAAAACGGGGTTCTCACTGGGTGTGATCTAGGGCTTTGTTACAAAGGATCCCCAGAGTCACTGATTCACATGAATGTTTGACGCTACGGAAAATACTTACCGGTCGTCAACTCCATCAAGGGAATCTATTCTGGGTGAGGTTCTCGTACTGACTCTTACGAAGTATTCACCTCGGGAGTCTGCACTACGCAACCATCGACTTGGTTCTAGACAGGGTACTCAGAGTCATGGATTCAAAAGAATGTTTGACGCTTACGGAAAATATTTTCCGATCATCAACTCCATCTAGAGAATCTATTATGAGCGAGGTTCTCGTACCGATTCTTACGAAGTACTCACATCGGGAATCCATACTACGCAACCATCATTTCTAGTTAGCCAAAGGTTCAATGTTCTAAAAGGTCCTTAGAGTCACGGACCGCTTTGAAATATTGAAGTTTATGAGGTATCCACCTCGGGCGACAATGTTTGCAAAAGGATCTACTCTAAGTGAGGTTCTCGTACCGACCCTTACGAAGTATTCACCTCGAGAGTCTGTACTACTCAACCATCATCCTATCTTATGTCTTTTCACTCTAGACTCGGGTATAGAGTCTTTCCCACATGGTTTTCATTCAAAATATCCAAGTACCCACACAGTGGAACCAATATACAACAAACATATCCATATAACAATAAAGATAATGAAAGCGATAAATAAGGAAAAGCCACACAATTAAACAAACAAAGGCACACAAACATCCTAACTAGGCTTGACTCACTTAGGGAACCATATGTCCCCAGCAGAGTCGCCATCTATCGTACCTCGAAAAAATGGAAATACGACCTAGCGAAGCACAATCACACACTCGCAATGATGGACCGAACAGAGTCGCCACCGAACTTTATTTATTCCTAAAAAGGAAAGGGGAAATATCGATAAAACCCAAGAAAGAACGACAATGATATTGGTCATCGTAACCAAATCAGGGTTCGGGAGTCGCTTACACGAGGGGAAGGTATTAGTACCCCTCACGTCCGTTGTACTCAATGGGAACCGTTAGGTTAGTTGTGCGCATTAATGTTAGTTTGAAATGTTAGGCTTTTCAAGTTATTAGGTGGGAAAGAAAGAATAGAAGAGAGGAGAATGTTTTTGGATTTTTGACGAAGGACTAAACCTAAGTTTTTTTATTAGTGGGCCTGAAAAGATTTACAAATCCTGCTCCTACGTATCTCAATAGAGAAGTCAAGGCTTACGTAGTTCTGGGTAGAAAAATGTTTGTTTGTTGGTCGATTTTAGCGAAAGCTACTTTGTGTCAATCGATGAAAACATTGTTGGACTACCCAAAATAGGTGGAGAAACATTGCCTTGCATTGTTTTGAAACAAAGTACCTTTCATTTGAGAAAGGGTTTGAAGGGTCAATCGCACGGCGGCGAGAAAAGGAATTGATTGGTTTGATGTGTTTTGAGTGATGGCGAGAACTTGGATGGGCGAGATATCCATCTCAAATCCTAGTCTCAGGAGTGCATGGTATCCACCATGTTCCATTTCCATTTTATTTGCAAAAGTGTTTAATAAGGATTAAGTGTTTTAAATTTGATTGAGAAAGGGTTTGAAGAAACCGCATTAACAATTTTAAATGATGGCGAGAGCTAAGATGAGCGAGGCATCCACCTTGAATCTTAATCTCAGGAGTGCACGGTATCCACCATGTTCCACTTCCATCTTTATTGAAAAGTGTTAAATAGGAATCAAGTATTTTGAGTTTTATTATGAAAATGTCTTGACGTTGGATCAAGCATTTGATGGAGGTTTAAGAGAAATTTGAAGGAAGGTTTGGGAGAAACAGAATGGATAGATTTGGATGATGACGAGAGCTAAGATAGGCGAGACATCCATCTCGAACCCTAGTCTCAGGAGTGTGTGGTATCCACCACGTTCCATTTCCATCTTTATTGAAAGGGTCTTTAAATATGAGTTAAGTTTTTTGAGTTTTTATTATGAAAATGGCTTGACGTTGGATCAAGCATTTGATGAGCGGTTGAGAAAGAACTTGAATGAAGTGGTTTGGAAAAAAAAGGAAGAAATGGATTAATTTGTTTATTGGGAAAATACTCGATGTTGGATCGAGTCTTTATTTTTGATCTTTTTGAAAAGAAATTGATTTTATTCTTGTGTTAGTGACTAGCTAAACAATCAAGCAATAAAGAAATAAAAACAGTAAAATTATTACATGCCATAGGGAGTGGGGTACATTTTGTCGAATGGGGATTCAAGATGGAGAAATAATTAAATCGGGCCCAATCAAACGAATAAGTAATGCATGAGTGTAAGTGCAAGAGAACTGTCTCATTGTAAGAAGGACCAAGAGTAAGCCATGTGAAGAAAGCAACAAATACAAATTTATATTTACAAGATAATCAAAAATTAAATCCAAAGGAGTAAAATAGGGATTTGCACGGATGGAAATTGAGGGACACACAAAACCTAAATAATGTGCTCAAAGCCGGTTTGCACATATTGACAACAATCAAAATGTCATATGCGATCAATCATAACACGACGAAACACTATCAATATATCGATAAAATAATCATGGAATAAACAACATGAAAGAGGTTGAATCCATAAATTGAAATCGATGCTTTGCCAATTAAAATAAATAAAAAGGGAAACATTAAAAAAATGAGTATATGAGAAATTAGGTTGAAACATAAATATGAGAATTAAAGAAAATATAAGAAATTAAAATGTTGAAGAGCCAAAATACCACACATGGGTATCAAACTCACAAACAAGGGAGAGATAAAATTACTTTCCCTCCACTCGGCCACGAGCTGTCGGCTGTTAAGCTACCAACGACCAAACACATAAACAAGAACCAAAAATAAAAATAATGAAAAATAAAATAAACTAAATATGAAATGGGCCTGGCACGAAAGAAAGCCCAACAGTCTCTTGGACTGTTTGGGTTCGGGTTATAGAAACCCGCTCCAGCCTGGCCTACATGGGGAGGCGAGGATCCCCAACCAAACTTAGCCGTGTGGCTGTCGGGGGAGGCGAACAGAAGGTTAGAAGTCATCCTTATTAATGGCTAGCTGTCAAGCCATTCATGGGAAAATAAACAAAGTTGGAAAGACCAAAGGGCACCGGGTGAATCGAAACGGCGCCAACGTTGTTCCCAAAAGGAAAAGACAACTAAAACTTAGACCAAACAAAATTTGGAAAGATCAAACGCAGTAAAATTGAAAACCCTTCCTATTCTCTCAAACAGAAACGCGACTCTAAAAAAGGCAAAGCAACTTTCTACCTTTTCTTTCAAAAAGGAACGTCTCTTTGGGAACATGAGTAACAGAACGACGATTCGGCGACAACGGCATCGCAACTCAAACCGCAACGAGCACGAAATAAATTCAAAACGGAATTAGGGTTGGACTTCGAGACCAAACTCTAAACATTCCATGGCTATGAACGGATGCAAACACAAAAACTGAAACGCAATGGTGATCGACGACAAAAACTATCCGATTACAGCAGGGTCGATCGACGGTTGGATGACCATGTAAATGTTTTGCTTAAACTCCTATGAGCGTTCCCTTTTATCGGCTCTTTTGCTCTCTAACATGTGTGATGATCCGTAGCGGGTCCAGCGCGGTGAGAACGGAGGTTCCCTGTAGAGTTCTGTCACTCAACTCTAAAAAATTTCGGACTCTAGAGTTTTTGTTTTTGAAAAACTCTGCAAAACTCTCCTCTTTTCATGAACAGTAGCGGCTCCTCCCCAAAATTAGGGTTTGTGTCTTCTTATAGGTGCCAACCAATGGGGACCACGGGAGTGCATTCAAAAATTTTCATGGTACAAAGTTGCTTGGGGAACTTTTGTCTTCTTTCAAATTGTGGTCCCTCCTTCAATCCTTTCCATCTCCAAACTTCACTGTTGGTAACAGGTGAATTTTTTTTGTCTGTAGTCCTTGAAACGTTGTTTTTGAACTTTCTAATGAGTTTGTTACCGCTGTAAATGTTCGCATGCCACGGTGGGAGGTTCGTTTTTACCTTTAGGCAAAACTCACTTTTACTGATGTATTTGAAAATGCTCAATTTAAACACTTCTTGATTCCTTGTTTTCAAAGACTTGAGTTGAGTTTTTATTTTTATTTTTTTGTTTTGTTTTGGGGTACTGACTTTTGTGACATTTGCTATTGTCTTCACCAAACAAACTGCATCAAAATCACTGGAATGCGAGCAACAACAATCACAGCTCAAATCTCAGTAATTCATCAAGTTCCATGGAATACCTCCGCCTTGATTCCGTCGCCAGCAATCATGCATTATTGATTTCAATTTCAACAAAAAGAGGTAAACAACAGAGTCATCTTTTGATTCCTTTTGAAAGCATGGAAGCTAAAGAAGCAAAGTTCGCTTTTGCACTTGGAAATGGTGGTGATTCAAGTGAAAAGGTAGGAAATGTAACTGATACAGGATTCCAATAATTTCCTTCTTGTAAACTAATGGAAGTGAATATGCTGTGGAAAATAGAAATGGTCTCTTCAATAGAAAATACCTTGATTGATAATACCATAACAAAATCAGTTCATGGTTCAGGTGATTTGGTTCTTCACTTGGACATGCTAAAAAAAGAACTTTAACAACCCCATTTTCAGAAACGCTAAGAGGAGCATTGAGAACACATCAAATGCTTGTGGTTTTAATAGAACATTGATTCTGGTTTTGATAGTGACCATTGTGATTTGGTTTAATTTTTTGCAGGGCCACAGTTGTGTTTGCTGTAGTGACCATGCCGCTGGACTGACCAGTTGTACCAACATTTGCCGTTGAACCGAGATGACTGGGAGGAATCGTCTGCCTGGCTTTTGAAGAACCTGAATGCCCAGACATGTCAGTTGAAGAACTAGCATAGCAAAATCCAGAAGCCTCGCACTTCTTGGCATGATGCAGCCCACCATCCCAGTTGACAGCAATATCACATTAACCGTGGTTCAACTTGACAGACCACTTGATGCTCATGAAAAAGGGGTACCATATTAGAAGAACAAAATCATGAGGAACAAATAATGAATGAAATAATGATATGAATATCGGGGTCAAAATCGGGGTGTGACAGGGACTAGAAATCTCCTAAGTCGACATTTAGCAATAGTATGTCCCCTTTCGAAACAATATAAACAATTTAAGTTAGGATGAGAGTTGCTTTTGCTAACTTGATCCTTTACCACATAAGTGTATTTTTGATAAGGATTATTCATTTTATTTCTAAAATGTGATTGATCAATAACAAAGGTAACTTTAGGTTGTAAAGCCTTGTCTAATTTAGCTTGAAGAGTTCTAACCTCTCTTTGCCAAATGTGACAGGTTTCACATCCGAACCATCCAAACCAAAATCCCTTATCATCTTCAGTTTTGCCTTTAGTAACCTCTATCATAGATTTCTTGAGAGTTTCTAGTTTCTTTTCGGAATCAGAGATCTTCTTTTCTAAATAACAGAAATTTTTCTTATTTGAGGCTAGATGTTTGAAAGCTTCCTTGGCCTCCTTGTGTAGAGTACTAAAGGCATTTTCTAAATAATGATATGATCATATTTAGAATGACTTACATTCTTTTTCTTCTTTTGATGAGCTGTAAGACAAAGATTGGCATTTTCTTCTTCATCACTTGAGTTATCATCGCTTGAGGACTCACTATCTCTCTCCCATGCAATTTATGCTCTTCTACCTTTTCTATATTTGTTATGACGTTTGTCTTTTCATTTTTCTTTTTTCAGCAAGGGACAATCCGACTTATAATGACCGACCTTTCCGCAATTAAGGTTGATCCTTTTGACTTAGTTGTCTTACCTGCCTCTTGATTCGAGAATTTTGATTGTCTTCTATTGTTGATAAGATTTTTATCCGAATGTTGTACTTCATTCTTTCTAAGGTATCGGTTATACCTCCTTACGAGCAACCCCATGTCTTTATTCGAATCTTTATCGTCATCACTTGATTCACTCTCACACGCATCATTGGTGGATGACTTATATCTTGAAGTCTTTAAAGTGATAGACTTCCTTTCGGTGTCCTTAGCTTTCTCCTCATTTTCCTCCTTTTGACTCTTCTCATGTTTCTCAAGGTTCATGACCTTATGCTCATGCTCTTTAAGCTTGCCAAACAATGTTGCCATGTCTAATGTTCTTAGATCATTGGCTTGCTTAATCGCGATGATCTTTGGTAGCCAATTCCTGTTAAGACATCTTAAGATTTTATTAGTAGCAACATCATTAGGGGCAGTTCAACCAAGAACATTTAACCGATTGATTAGATGAGAAAATCGCTTTTGCATATCGGCAATGGTTTCACCATCCTCCTAATGCGAAAGGTCAAATTCTTGAGTTAAGGTGTTGATTCTAGCTAGTTTGACATCATTGGTTCCCTTATGGGTAATTTGCAATGAGTCCGACATAGCTTTATCACTAGTACAATGGGAAACCCTATAATACTCATCAACACCTAAGGCGACAATGAGCATATATTTGGCTTTCCAATCATAGCTATACTTTTCCTCATCTTCTTCATTCCATTGTGCTTCAGGTTTACGTATAACAAAACCATCTGCATTGGTCATGGTTAATTCTATAGGACCATCTTGGATGATTTTCCATACTTTCCTATCAATAGAGTTGATATGGATACACATACAATCTTTCCAATAACTATAGTTTTCACCGGTGAAAATAGGCGCTCCATTCTACGCCCCTTTAGGATCATTACTCATTTTCTAAAACATTATATGTGAAGCACTAGATGAACCGGCGCTCGTGATACCACTTGTTAGACGATAGTACCGATCTAGAAGGGGGGTTGAATAAATCTGTAGCGGTAAATTCATGATCATCAAGCTATGGATAAGCTAGAGATCAAATAACAAGAGTCGCCACCGCGCTTTTATTGTTTCCAAGGGAAAAATGGAAAAAGTACGAACAAAACCCAAAATAAGAAGTTTTCAAATCAAACCTAATAAAATGTCAGAGATTACAGGTAAAGGGGTTGGTTACATAGAGGGAAGGTGTTAGCACCCAAAGTGTCCTAGGTACTCCTAGGGAGCCCTTTTTGTATGCATATGTATTTGGTACAAAGTGATGTTTACAAACAAATAGAGTGGGGGGATGAGAAAAGAATTCATAAATTATATTTTTGTGTTTGGCAATACCTTCGGTCTTGTGCCTACGTACCAACATAAAAATGAGGGATCAAAACCTCGTAGTTCGTGATACAAATTTCAAAGTGAATGCATTGCTTTTAACAAAAATTAAGTTTAAAAGGTACAAAGGCCTAAAAATGGTTTGAATGAGTTAGTTCTTTTTGGCTTTTCTGAAAGTTTAAGTCAATTATAGTTAAATTTATTTACAAGTTTGATTTAACAAAAAGAAGTTTAAGAATGCAATGGCATAAGGCCAAAGTTTCTATCTTTTTTGCAAAAGTGGTCAAAGTTTAGAACAAAATAAGTTCAATCAAAGAAGGTTTTGAAAAAGGAGGGAGATATTTTGAAATTAAAGAAATGGGGAGAAGATGAAGAGACTAATCCTATGTACAAAATTAAAAGTTTAGAGTTGAAAAGATCTGACCAAATGGGTAGCAATCCAATAGACAAGAATGTCAATAGAAACCCAGAATTCCCTTGGACTTTTAGAATCAAGCAACACACAAATGCACAATTATATTATCTTGAAGAGAAAGGCATCAAATAAAGATGGCCACATCCAAGCTTATCCATTCCATGATCTTCTTCAAGGTAACCCGTGTAACAGATGAATTCAATAAGTCATAGGTTCAAAATAACAGCTTCACAATGATCATGTTGCAGATGAACTTAGAGAGATCTTGAATGATGTATCAGATGAAGTTTCAAATTGCAAGCACTTGGTTTCTCTATAAGTTGGCATTGGCCAAGTCCTTTAGCATAGGAATGTTTCCTATGTTCTAAGTCCATTTGTCCAAGATCAAGCCAACAGTCCACACAAAAGTTTCTTAAGGTTTTTGTTGTTATTATGTACATTAATGGTCAAAGACCATACAAACAAACAAAGTATACACAAACAAAATATATCACAATATGGTCCAAGTGGACAAAGTGAAAATTGCATTAACATAAACAATAAGATGATATAAACAATGGCAAATGTATAACAGCTAGAATTAAATGCCATTAAAGTAAAGGACTTGAAATTAAAAGTTAGTAGTTAATAGGTTAGAAGTTAGTATGGTTTTGCTTTTGCTTTTCATTGACATTCTTTGGAGAATACTCAACCCACTTATCATAAGCATGGATCCTTGAACCAAGACATCTTCCAAAGGAAGGAAAAAAGGCCAAGTTTCCACACAATACCATGAAAGAGGGGAGACTTACGATCTCAGTAACTAGAATGGTATGCCTTTTATGTCACAAATTTAGCGCTATGTTAAGCAATCGTAATTGGACTTATGTAGAAGTCACAACTATTTGAGGTCGGGGAATAGAATTTTGGTGTTACTGCATGTTAGAGACATAATATTATGAACTATGCTCATGAAACATACCACACACAAAAAGAATATGCAAAAGGTATGGCCTAATCACATCCATACTCATGTAAATTTTTCAATCAACTAGCATTAGGACTTTGAGATATTATAGGCCAAATGAGATGAATGCATAAAGAAGGGGAATGAGATGAAGAGGGATGGGAATGGATGAAATCACAAATTGATCAAATGAGGACTTTTACAAATTAATATCATTCATTCATTTTGGGAGATGGAATGTACATTCCATCAATCCCCTAAATCCAATGATATTAATTCGAAAAAGTCAAATCAACCTTGATCAAGGCCCAATACAGCACCTCAAATTTCCCCCCCTCATTCATGCATTCATTTTAGGTCATTTAACATTTCATATTTCATTTCATCATGTCAATCGAATGGGCTCAGTACAGTTCAAGATTCAACTGTGAAGTCAAAAGTCAACTATTGGTCAACTGAAGGTCAAATGGCTAGGGAATAACTTGAATTACTTCCAACATGTTCAAATGAGGCCTATTCATCATTCGACATATTACTCTTGAAGGAACAAAGGTCCAGCGCCCAGGTTACAAATTTGGAAAGATGACATGAGCTGTCACGCTCGCTAGGCGAGCAGAATGGTTCGCCTAGCGATCCACCAGAGTCTGAACTGTCATGCTTGCTAGGTGAGCAAATTCTTCGCTAGGCGAAGCCCACGCGTTTTGAAAATAAAAAAATATAACAGAAAAATCTTGGACTTGGATCTCTCTCATTTGAGCCCACAAATCCACGAAAATCAGGTTATAAATTATAAATTTCATTGAAACAAAAGGCTAGAGAGGGAGAACTAATTCAGAGCAGCCTCCAGAGACTGAAGGGAACTCATCTGCAAAGAACCCATTCCATCTCATATAAACCCTAAGATTGTTCTGCAAACCCAACCGTGCAATTCAATTTCATTCGATCTCTCCAATCAGGTTTGCCTTATTCCCATTACTTTACGCTTTTAATTTGAAATTCCTGAAGCATGAGGTATTATGGTTGAATTCGGAAGAGTGGGTATCGTTAGGTTTTGCATGTGGGTGTAGATGTGTATGAACGTGTAGAACAATACCTTGAATGTTTGATCACTCAATTTCTGAAATGGATACCATAGGGTTTGGGGTTCCTGAAATCGAGCTGTTATCAAAGAAGAACTCAAAACCCACAGGCATTCGCTAGCACCTCGCTAGGCGAGCCTGTACCGAAGCTTCGCTAAGCCTTCGCTAAGCGAAGCAGTAGCGATCGCGACAATAGCTGCTTTTTTTCTGTTTGCTCTCCAATCTATTTTGTGTTTGTTGTGACATGTTTTCTATTGCATTCGGGCACATGTTTTAGTATGTATGTCATATCTTGATGTGTGGGTCCTTGCCTCTTGACTTTGGGTTTTGATACCCTTTTGATGCATCTGTTTGACAAAAGGTTTAGGCCTCTCACCCTT
This sequence comes from Lathyrus oleraceus, assembly GCF_024323335.1. Lineage (NCBI taxonomy): Eukaryota > Viridiplantae > Streptophyta > Magnoliopsida > Fabales > Fabaceae > Lathyrus > Lathyrus oleraceus. Next base: position 236,200,473 of record NC_066581.1, read on the forward strand.
GGTTGCTTTTTGTGAGCTTTTTGTAGCATGGACACTGTTGTTGCTATGATCCTTTCGTTTTGTGCAATTCTTGATTGCACCCCATCTTGTTATCCTAACCCGTTTGTTGAGTTTTTTATGAGGGCTCAGATGACTTTTGAAGAGATAACTCGCTTGGTATTCCACTTTATTTGTGGGATACCATTGTGGAGATTTATTCTGATTGCTTTGCTGACTTGCTTTCTTTGATGATATCAGCTTGAGATACCTCTGGGTTTCTTATCTCTTGAGTTGTTGTTACTTCGGATCTTTATCCGTGTGGTAGATCTCTTGACCCCTTTTACATCTTTCCCGCATTTTACCGTTTTCTTAGCTGGAAGACCTCGATAGGAGGCAATGCTTTTGTGTGTTTATTTTTGTGCCTAAAGACCTCCAAGAAGAGGCACCAATGCTAAAGACCTCCATAAAGAGGCAATTGACGGATAAAAGGGATTAGTAGTCAATCCCCCGTTATTCAGTGTGTCATTCTTTAAGCTCACACTACGTGTCGATGCATCAGAACAAAAGCCCAAGATCTCTTGTCCGGTCAGTCAGTGGAGAGGGTTCCACCTTTCTGAATCCCCACTTTTTGTCATGAACTCACCCTGTCCAGGGTTAAGAGCTATGAGGTCGTATCCTCATTACCCTTTTGATCTGCTCACCCTGACGTTCAATGTCAATGGTTAAGAGCCCATTTGATTACCTTTCCATGGCTTGTTTGTCGAGGTTGATATGACCCCTCTTGACTAAAGCCCTACCCATGTATGTTTGAGCCCCCCTTGTTGGTGTGTTTATTTTATGATACATATTTTGTGCGGTGTGATCGTCTCCCCATAGGATTGCTAGGCTTCGTATAGTCTCTCGTTTGCATGTCAATTAAGGTAGCACGGTTCCTTCGTCTAGGACTTCCTTTTTTGCATGAGCATTCCTAAAACACAAACAAACTCATTGATTCGTCTTCTCCTAAGAACACGTTAACTCCTTCTACTACAGGCGAGTAAGTCTCCAAAGGTCGAGCATCCGGTAGATTGCGTAGGAACGTCGTTCATCTAAAAAACACAAAACAAACAAATAGGTCAGTCGAACTACGTTTTGCTCTGATTCTCATTCCAGATGAGATACGTAGGCATAAGACGCGACGTCTTACCGAGCACACTTATCTTTAACCCATAGGTAGCCGAGCTACGAAGACTCTGATTCTCATATTCAGATAAGATACGTATGCAGTGGATGCGACATCCGTGCGAGTCATTTTCTTTTGACCCCTCTTTTAGTAACTAGTACATTAGATAAACCCACACCCTTTAGACAAGAACAACAAGAGTGGATCCCGTAGAGTACTACGGATGCGTAGGGGTGCTAATACCTTCCCTTCGCATAATCGACTCCCGAACCCGAGATTTGGTTGCGAGACCTTGTCTTTTCCTTTCCTTTTTCCAGGTTTACTTCGAGCGTTTCCTTTCCCTCCTTTGGGATAAATAACGCACAGTGGTGACTCTTCTGTCATTGCTTTTTTCGCCGGTTGTTTTTTCGCATTCCCTTTTTTAGGTTGAGACACCCAACAACAAGAGTCAAACACCAATAAGTCATCACAATTGGTCAATAAATTTATTTGGAATTTATTCCAATTAAAAATACTAAAATAATATATTTAAATTAAATATGGTTTGTCAAATTCTTAAAACCTCATCAAAACACCAAATAAATGGCCATGAGTGTTGGTTCTATGTGTTGGCATCAATTTTGGTAAAACCTAGATTTAACACAAGTTGTCATGCGTGTTGTCTTGACATGTGATATCAGTTTCCTGTAGGATGCTTAAATATGGTTGTGCAGGATATAGCTAAGATGTCAGACCCAATGTTAAGACATGTGTATACAAAACATTCAGTCTGAATGTTATGTATCTTAAGATTGCGCTTTTCATGCAAATCTGTGTGGGATTATGTGGAGATTGAATTTTCTATTCTAGGAGTAATTTGATTTAAAACCAGAATGATCTATTTTCCAACAAGGGATTATTAGCTGTCGTTAATAAGAAGATACGCAAGGAAAATAGATTTAGGGTTTTATGATGCCCAGGCCCATTCAAAAGCTTCTATTTAAAGGCCATGTAAAACCTGGTTTTAACACACAAGAAACGAACGAAATAGTGAGAGAGTTTCAAGGTTTTAGTCTTGTGTGAGCTTGTCTATTGTGAGCCATTCATTCATCTTATTGATGATTGAATTGGACTAACTTTTATGTTGTAATTTGTCCACTCTAAGCTTTGAAGCATGAGTGTGTGTTTACTTGGTTGAAGCTTTTAAGCAAGATCAAGTATGTGTTCTTGAAGAGTGTCTTCTTTCTTTGTAATATTTGTTTCTATATCATTGCTGTGATTGAGGGGGAGTGAGTAGGGTCTCATATCTAAGAGTTCTTAGATAGAAGTCACACGGGTAGAGATTAGGTGAAAAGACTGTAACTTGAAGTTGTTTACTGAGAGTCTTTGAACTAATTCTGTTTAGTGGATTTCCTTCTTGGCTTGGTATCCCCTAGACGTAGGTAAGTTTGCACCGAACTGGGTTACCAATTGCTTGTGTCACTTGTTCTATTGTTTATTTGTCTTTTATCCTGTTTATATTTTAGTTGTTGTTCAGATATTAGTGTCATGACATTACCTTCGACATCTCATATCTGATACCAGAATTTCAATTGGTATCAGAGTAGGCATCTTGCTCTGGTTCTGGTGAGATCTTGGGACGTTACTTTCTGGTACTATGGATAAAGACGGAGGATCTGTACACAGACCACCAATTCTGGATGGATCTAACTATGACTACTGGAAACCTCAAATGGTAGCCTTCTTGAAATCTTTGGATAATAAGGCTTGGAAGGCTGTTCTAACAGGCTGGGAACATCCTTTCATTACTAAGGAAGGAGAAGTTACAACTGATAAGAAGGCTGAGGAAGAATGGACCAAGGAGGAGGATGAACTAGCTCTTGGAAACTCTAAAGCATTGAATTCTATATTCAATAGGGTTTATAAGAACATCTTCAGACTGGTGAACAACTGTGAGGTGGCTAAAGATGCTTGGAATATTCTCAAAACCACTAATGAAGGTACCTCTAGAGTGAAGATGTCTAGATTACAGCTGCTTACTACTAAGTTTGAGAATTTGAGGATGAAATAAGATGAAAGTATTCATGACTTCCATATGAATATCCTTGAAATTGCTAATGCCTCAGGAGTCCTGGGTAAGAAGATGTCAGATGAAAAGCTTGTGAGGAAAATTCTCAGGTCACTTCCCAAGAGATTTGCCATGAAAGTGACAACCATAGAAGAATCTCAAGACATCTGCAATATGAGAGTGGATGAGCTAATTGGATCCCTCCAAACATTCAAGTTGGGAATGAGTGATGGATCTGAAAAGAAAGTCAAAAGCATAGCCTTTATGTCAAACACTAAAGAGAAAGAGGAAGACAGTAGTCAGGATACTGATGAAGATCTGGCAAATGATATAACATTACTTGGGAGAAAATTCAACAAACTCTTGAAGAGGATGGATGTAAGGTTAAAGTCTAATGTCAAGAATAACTCATTTGACATCAGTAGGTCCAATGATGCTAGAAGAAGAACAAAATTTGAGGAAAAATCCAAACAGGGCAAAGGAATTCAGTGCCATGAATGTGAAGGGTATGGACACATTATAGCTGAATGTGGGACCTATCTCAAGAAATAGAAGAAGAGTCTTGCTGCTACTTGGCCTGATGAAAGTGAAACAGAAGGAGAGTCTGCCAATCTTGTGACTGCCTTGACTGGAAGATGGGGATCTGATGAAGACTCAAGTGATGATGAAGTAACCTTTGATGAATTAGCTACTACCTACAGGAAGTTGTGTTACAGAAGTGAAGAAGTGTGTCAACAAATGGAGAATCAGAAGAAATTGATAACCCAACTAGAGGATGAGAAGACAGAACACTTAGAAACCATTTCTAAGTTGAAGATCAAAGCTGTGTTCCTGAACTCCAAACTGGATGAGATGATAAAGTATGTCAGAATGCTAAACAGTGGATCTGACACCTTAGACAAAATCCTCCAGACTGGAAAGATAGCAGGAGACAAGACTGGTCTTGGGTTCAATGAATCCTCTCTTGAGTGTAGTCCCACTGGTAGCAAACCAAATATGTCACATCAGGTGTCTCAACATCACAAGGAAAGACAACATAAAGGAAAACACCAAAGATGGAGATGTCATTACTGTGGGAAATTTGGCCATATAAAACCACTCTGCTTTAAGTTGTATGGCTATCCTAGTCCTACTCATCATCAACCTAGACCCAAACACCACATTCCTGTTAACAGAAAACAGTGGGTTCCTAGGGCTGGTGCTACTAACTTGATAGCTCACACTTCCTTTAGAGTTTCAGCCAAAGAAGACTGGTATTTTGACAGTGGATGCTCCAGACACATGACTGGAAGCAAAAACCTATTAATTGACCTCTAGCCTCATGCCACCAGCTATGTGACTTTTGGTGATGGAGCAAAGGGTGAAATCAAGGGGATTGGAAAGCTAAACTGTCCTAGAGTCCCTAACCTTGATAATGTGCTTCTTGTTAAAGGATTTACTGCAAACTTGATCAGCATCAGTCAACTATGCTACCAATGTCTAAATGTGAACTTCACAAAAACTGAATGCTTGATTACTAATGGAAAAAATGAGGTGATCATGAAAGGAGTCAGGTCTAAAGACAACTGCTATATGTAGAATTCTCAAGAAACTAGTTATTCATCAATGTGTACTCTAGCTAAAGAAGAAGAAGTGAAACTATGGCATCAAAAACTGGGTCATCTGCATCTTAAAGGAAGGAAGAGGATTGTATCTGTTGAAGCTGTCAGAGGAATCCCAAAATTAAAGATTGATGAAGGAAGAGTTTGTGGTGGGTGTCAGATTGGAAAGCAGACAAAGATGTCACATCATAAGATCAAATATGACACCACATCTAGAGTGTTGGAACTTCTCCACATGGACTTGATGGGACCTATGCAGGTGGAAAGTCTTGGTGGGAAAAAGTATGCTTATGTTGTGGTGGACGACTTCTCCAGATATACATGGTTAAATTTTATAAGGGAAAAATATGATGTGTTTGAGGTGTTTCAAAGATCTTTGCCTAAGACTTCAAAGAGAAAGAGAGAGTCAGGTTATCAGAATCAGAAGTGATCATGGGAAAGAATTTGAGAACAGTAAATTTGCTGAATTTTGTTCATCTAAAGGAATTGGTCACGAGTTCTCCTCTCCCATTACCCCTTGTAGCGGGAAATTTATGATCATCAAGCTATTGACAAGCTAGAGATCAATTAACAAGAGTCGCCACCGCGCTTTTATTGTTTTCAAGGGAAAAGGGAAAAAGTACGAACAAAACCCAAATAGTAAGAAGTTTTTAAATAAAAACTAATAAAAGTCAGAGATCACAGGTAAGGGGGTTGGTTACACATAGGGAAGGTGTTAGCACCCAAAGTGTCCTAGGTACTCCTAGGGAGCCCTTTTTGTGTGCATATGTATTTTGTACAAAGTGATGTTTACAAACAAATAGAATGGGGGGATGAGAAAAGAATTTATTAATTATATTTTTGTGTTTGACAAGACCTTCGGTCTTATGCCTACGTACCAACATAAAAATGAGGGATCAAAACCTCGTAGTTCGTGATACAAATTTCAAAATGGATTCATTGCTTTTAACAAAATTTAAGTTTGAAAAGCACAAAGGCCTAAAATGGTTTGAATGAGTTAAATCTTTTTGGCTTTTTGAAAGTTTAAGTCAAGTATGGTTAAGTTTATTTACAAGTTTGATTTAACAAAATAAGTTTGAAAAGGCAATGGCATAAGGCCAAAGTTTCTATCTTTTTGCAAAAGTGGTCTAAGTTGAGAACAAAAATAGTTCACACAAAGAAGATTTTAAAAATGGAGGGAAAGATTTTGAAATTAAAGAAGCGGGGAGAAGATGAAGAGACTACCCTGTGCACAAAATTTAAAAGTTTAGAGTTGAAAAGATCTGACCAAATTGGTAGCAATCTAATAGACAAAAATGTCAATAGAAACCCAGAGTTCCTTTGGACTTTTAGAATCAAGCAACACACAAATTCACAATTATATTATCTTGAAGAGCAAGGCATCAAAATAAAGATGGCATCAAATAAAGATGGCATCAAACATGTCCATACTCATGTCAATTTTTTAATCAACGGGCATTAGGACTTTGAGATGTCATAGGCCAAATGAAATGAATGAATTAAGAAGAGGAATAAGATGAAGTGGGAAGGGGATGAATGCGATCACAAATTGGTCAAAGAAGGACTTTTACCAAATTAATATCATTCATTCATTTTTGGATATGGAATGTACATTCCATCAATCCCCTAAATCCAATGATATTAACTTGACAAAGTCAAATCAACCTTGACCAAGGCCCAACAACAATAAGCAAACTCAACCAAGTCGATACAAATGGTCAACAAAATTTAATTGGCATTTATTCACTTAAAAATAATAAAATAGTGCATTTAAATCAAATATGTTTTGTCATTTTCCTAAAATCTCATCAAAACACCAAAGAAATGGCCATGAGATTTATCATAGGTCAAACAAGGTCAAAGGACCTTGGAGAAAAAATTTCATAATTTTTGGACATTTAAAAAAATATTTTTAAACAATTAAAAACAAATGAAAAATCAATTAAATCATGAAAAATATTAATAATGATCCAAAAAATCATTTTAATTCAGAATATGAAAGAGAAAAATATTTGATTTTTTTTGGTGAAAGTCCCATATTTTTTGGATCAATATTGAATTTAATATGAATTATTGAAAAAATGCAATTAAAATAAAATTCAGAAAATATAAATTAAGTGGAGCATCAGATCTCCCTCATTAATTGAGGTGGCAGATCTGATGGTCCCTAGCGCACGTTCCACATGTACTTGAGTCAACAGCGCTGCAACTTGGGTAATCAACACCAACAATCAAGATTAAAACGTGAGAGAAGGATCGTGTGGTTCAAAGCCTTGCCAAGTCATCGTTGGAGCCAGAGCTCCGGTCATCTTCTCCTGTGGACCTCACCGGACTGGTCCACCATGAACCATCACCATAAAGAAAAACAAGGACATGATCTTGAAGAAAAAATGGCACTGAGCTCAAATCTGACCTCCATTCCCTCCAATTCCAAGTATATTGAGAGATACATGGAATTGAAATTTGAGGTACATGAACTGAGTTGCTTCGATTTGACCTCAAAGCAACTCAATCTTCTTGCCTATATTGGTAGGACTTCATACAACCAAAGAATCAATAGAATTGAGCAAGAATTTGAGAGAATCGAAGAGTTCAATATTTCTGAAAAATACCTTCAATGGAGGTCTGAACTCAGTTGATCTTGATCTGGCTTGTGTTTGGACTCACTCCACTTGCTTGCAGGAAGAGAACTGAATGGTTATAAAGCTATGGATTACTGGAGAATTGAATTCCAAAACAGTGGAGATTCAAGCTCAAATTCAAGAGAATTTTTCAGGCTTATCCTTTGAGAATTGAGGGTTTGAAATGGAGGATCAAAGTTGGCGCGATTATGTTTATTTCTGAGCAATTGAAGCTCTATTTATAGTTGGAATGGTTGATAATTGCACACTCTCCTTCACTTTCCAATTTTCGCAAATGGTGATGTAATGGTGCATGGGCGCACATAGGCCCATGAAATGATTTCCAAAGATCCATAATTGAAGATCATATGCTTTGAAGTAAGCTTGGATTGCAAGGCAAATGTACATTGATGTTTGAAGTTTGATCCATGCCAAGTGATGTCACCCTGTTTAAGCCATGTCCAGCCTATGCATTTCTCATTCAAAATGAATGAATTTGAGCTCTTTGGAAAGGTGAGATCAATAGGAACAACTTTCATGTTCAACACTTTTTCATTTGGAGCTTGGAACTTGGAGAAATTTGAGGTGGAAGTTTGGAAATTTTTGACATAACAAATTTTTTCTAAGTATCAAGCCATATGTCTCAATGTTCCACCTTGCTTAACTTTTTATATGAGCTTCAAATGAGAAAGGTGTCTTCATAAACGTTGTATCTCTCTCAAAGACCTTTAAAATGATCACCAATTTCATGTCATTTGGATTTGAAATGATAGAGTTATGCATTTTTTAAGTTTGGAAAAATCACTTGATCAATGGTATAGGTCGAAAGGGACCTATAATGTAACCTCATATCACATGCTCAAAAAAGTTGAATTAGATCCCACTCCAAACATCAAAGTTGAAGTAGACACATTTAATTTGATTATTAAACTTGGAAATCTTTCATCTCATAAAAATTGAGCAAGGTATGGCTTTGGGAAGTTGACTTTCAAATTAGGGTTTAGACAAAATGACCTATAATGTTTCAACATAGAAAGTGATTTTCCAAGCAAAAATAGCTCTAGGTAACAACATGAAAGTTGTTTAGAATGTCATTTAGAGAAATTTTGTTCTTGGAATCATTTTCATATGGTGAAAATTGTAGGAGATAGGGTCTAGGGAGACCTAGTTTTGATCAAATGAATTCATCTGGCCAACCACCATCAACCAACTTGCTAATTTCCAATTCTCTTGACTTTCTTGGCTCGTGGTAGATCATATATGCATAATATGATGAATTTTGAGGTGTCCTTTGAGAAATTTGATCAATTGGTGAGATAGCTTGTTGGATAAGTTACTCAAGATACCCAATCAAACTAGGGTTTTCAAGGCAAATCACCTTTAAACTCTTGAAGAAAACTTGATCAATATAACATGTAGAGATCATTGGGACTCATATATGATGCTCATAACCATTCTTGAATCAATTCTTGGTTGTCCTCTTTGTTCATGAGGGTCTCAAAACCCTAGATGTGATCTTGATGAATCAATGAGATCATGCCCTTCCTACAAAAGAGTTAGGCAAATGCAAAGACATATTTTTGGTATTTTAGTTAGTAAAGTGGTAATATACAAGTATGATATAATCATAAAGTGCTTGGTGATCTCTCCCAAAATGAACCCAATGAAAATGGGTAAGGAGGATGCCAAGACATGATCCCAATGCTAATGCTTATGACGGAATTGCATGAGGGATCTTAGGGTCAAAATTAGGGTTTTACACCCCTCAGCAAAATGGTGTGGTAGAAAGGAAAAATAGAACTCTCCAAGAATCTGCTAGAGCTATGATTCATGCTAAGAAGTTGCCTTACCACTTCTGGGTTGAAGCTATAAACACGACCTGCTATGTTCACAACAGAGTAACCTTGAAGAAAGGGACCCCAACCACTTTATATGAAGTCTAGAAGGGAAGAAGACCTACAGTCAAATACTTCCATGTGTTTGGTAGTAAATGTTATATCCTGGATGATCGTGAACAAAGAAGGAAAATGGACCCCAAGAGTGATGAAGGAATATTTCCGGGCTACTCAACAAACAGCAGAGCGTTTAGAGTTATTAATTCCAGAACAAAAGTTATGATGGAATCTATCAATGTTGTTATTGATGATCAAGAGACTGATGTCACAGACGATGTTGAAACATCTCTGAATGATGCCCCAGCTGATCTCCTGGACAAAAGTAATGAGAGTGAGTCCACTCAAGCTGAACCTGAAGCTGATAAAATTAATAAGGGACCCTCTATCAGAATTCAATAGGATCATCCGAAAGATCTCATTATAGGAGACCCAAATAAAGGGGTCACCACTAGATCAAGGGAAGTGATCTCACATGCCTGTTTTGTGTCCAAGATTGAGCCCAAGAATGTCAAAGAAGCCTTAATTGATGAATTATGGATCAATGCCATGTAGGAAGAGTTAGGCCAATTCAAGAGAAATGAAGTGTGGGAATTGGTTCCAAGACCTGAAGGAATAAATGTTATTGGAACAAAGTGGGTTTACAAGAATAAATCTAATGAAAAGGTGTGGTTGCTAAAAATAAAGCAAGATTGGTAGCACAAGGATACACTCAAGTTGAAGGAGGTGACTTTGATGAAACATTTTGCCCTATAGCTCGCCTGGAGTCCATTAGATTACTGCTCAGAGTGGCATGTATTCTGAAGTTTAAACTGTTCCAAATGGATGTGAAAAGTGCCTTCTTAAATGGCTACTTAAATGAGGAAGTGTATGTTGAACAACCTAAAGGGTTCATAGACCCAAATCTTCCAAAGCATGTGTATAAGTTGAGGAAAGCCCTTTATGGGTTGAAACAAGCTCCTAGAGCTTGGTATGAGAGACTCACAGTGTTCCTCATTGACAATGGATATAGGAAGGGAGGCATTGATAAGACTTTATTCATCAAAAACGAAGGAGGAAAGCTCATGGTGGCTCAGATATATGTGGATGATCTTGTGTTTGGTGGGATGTCAAGTAAGATGGTTCAACACTTGTTGAACAAATGCAATCTGAATTTGAAATGAGCCTTGTTGGAGAACTAACCTATTTTCTTGGGCTACAAGTCAAGCAGATGGAAGATTCTATCTTTCTATCTCAAAGTAAATATGCTAAAAATATTGTTTAGAAGTTTGGCATGGAGAATGCAAGCCACAAAAGGACACATGCTCCTACTCATCTGAAAGTGTCTAAAGATGAAAATGGTGTCAGTGTGGATCAAAGTCTCTACAGAAGCATGACCGGTCAGCGGAACCCCTGTCCCGCTGACCGACAGCGGACCCCCGGCTAACTCTGCGTAGTGTGATCGGTCGTCGAAATTTAATTTGGTTTTAATTAATTAAAAGAATTAAAATTAATAATAATAATACGTTTATTATTATTGTCTTGTGGTGATCGGTTATGGCCTTAGTTTTCCTTTATTTTATTTTGGGTTTATTAAAATACGACCTGCGTGTCGTGCCTCTCTTTTAATCTCTTAATGTAACTTCTTTTCTCATCTCACTCCCTCGTATGTAAAACGAGTTTATTTTATTTAATGTAATGTTATGAAGAAAGAGAAGAATTCAATATCAAAGGAGGACAACCTTGAAAATCTTGCTTGGAGAAGCTTAGATCGTTATTAGGTTAGCTTAGGTTCTCTCATTGGCTTGGGAGAACAATTGTGCTAGGGGTCATAATTGTTTCATTATGTATGTTGATGCATGTGAATGTATGTTGATGCATGTGAGAGACGATTTATATGATAAATAAGCCAGTGAGATCAGAATAATTGGAAATTCCCTCAAATTAAATATTAAGTTTATGCTTTCCAAGTTTTAGCACTCATCAAGACTAGTATCGAATAATATAGGTTTCGCCTATGCGAGGTGCATGTTCTATATTATTAAGGTGCGATGGGATAATTGTAATATCCAATTGCTAAAACAATGGGTCAAACTTAACTAAAAAAATTATAATAAGATTATATATGTTTAGAAGCAAGAGTTGGAAATGATCCATGTGATGGATTGGAATAAGGAGTTATTCACCCAACTAAAATATTCGAGAGTTGTATTAGATACAATTGGAAGGAGTTCCTACCTAAATAACCTAGTTTTGTGTAATCTGCCTACGTGGACTTAAAACAAAGTGAAATGTGGATCTCGACCCACTAGAAAATCTTCCAACGAAATTTTCCGAAACAAATGGTGAGGGTCATTTGTTTTGAGTAAAATAGTTGGAGCATATTTAATTAAAGGCCTAATTAAATATGTTATTGATACTTATATTTTCATTATTTTCATATATATTACCATGACAACAAACACCTCTAACAACATTTTGCGATCAATCCTTGACAAGGAAAAATTGTCTGGGACAATTTTTTTGGATTGGCACTGAAATCTGAGGGTTGTCCTCAAACATGATAGAAAGCTGTATGTCTTGGAGAAACCTGTTCCTAAAGAGGAACCTCCTAGTTCTGCACCTAAGGCAGAAAGAGATGCTTATAAGAAGCATGTCTATGATGCCAATGAAACTGCTTGTCTCATGCTAGCTACCATGAACTCTGAGTTGCAAAAGCAACATGAGAACATGGCAGCGTTCGATATGATCGAACACCTAAAGATGCTCTATCAAGAGCAAGCAAGGCATGAAAGGTTTGAAGTTTCAAAAGATATTTTTCAAGGCAAGTTAGCTAAGGGAGCCCCTGTAGGTCCCCATGTGCTCAAGATGATTGGGTATGTGGAAAACCTTGAGAGGTTGTGTTTTCCCCTAGGAAAGGAACTTGCAACTGATTTGATCTTGCAATCGTTACCAGATAGATTCAGTTAATTTGTCCTAAACTTCAATATGAATGATATGGACAAATCTCTTCCTGAACTGCTAGCCATGTTAAGAACTGCTGAGCAGAATCTGAAGTCAAAAGGGAAGTCCATTCTGATGATCGGAAATGGAAAGAGACAGAACAAAAGACCCACCAAGCAGGGTGATAAAGGGAAAGGCAAGGAAGTTGCCAAAACCAAACCCACTATTGTTGCTTTGAAGCCTAGTGGAGGCATAGCAAAGGAAGGCACCTGCTTCCGTTGGGGTAAGACCGGACACTGGAAGAGAAACTGCCCAAAGTACCTGGAAGATAAGAAGAATGGAGTAGAGACTTCAACTTCAGGTATTTTTGTTATTGAAATTAATTTATCTACTTCTGCATCATGGGTATTAGATACTGGATGCGGTTCTCACATTTGTACCAATGTGCAGGGGCTAAACAGGAGTAGAGATTTGGCAAAAGGTGAAGTTGACCTACGAGTTGGCAATGGAGCAAAGGTTGTTGCTTTAGCCGTAGGAACTTATGTATTGACTTTACCTAGTGGTTTAATAATTCAGTTAGGGAACTGTTATTATGTACCTGCAATTAGCAGGAATATTATTTCCGTTTCTTGTTTGGACAAGTTTGGTTTTTCATATATAATAAAGAAAAATTGTTGCTCAATTTATTTGAATGATATATTCTATGCTACTGCGCAAATGAACAATGGACTATATGTCCTTGATCTTGAAATGCCTATTTATAACATTAATACTAAAAGGATGAAACCTAATGAGTTAAATCCAACTTACCTTTGGCATTGTCGATTAGGCCACATAAATGAGAAACGCATTTCCAAACTCCATAAAGATGGACTCTTGGACTCTTTTGATTATGAATCATATGAGACATGCAGATCTTGTTTAATTGGAAAGATGACAAAGTATCCATTCACAGGAAAAGGTTAAAGAGCTAATGATCTTTTGGCCTTCATACATACTGATGTATGTGGACCACTGAACATACCAGCCAGATGAGGTTTTCAGTACTTCATCACATTTACTGATGATTTCAGTGGATATGGTTATGTGTATTTAATGAAGCCCAAATCAGAGTCCTTTGAAAAGTTCAAGGAATTCAAGAATGAAGTACAAAACCATCTAGGTAAGAATATTAAAACTCTTCGATCAGATCGAGGTGGTGAGTATTTAAGCCTAGAGTTTGATGACTATCTGAAACAGTGTCGGATCCTATCCCAACTTACTCCTCCTGGAACACCCCAATGGAATGGTGTATCTGAGAGAAGAAATCAAACCCTATTAGACATGCTGATCCATGATGAATCACGCCGATCTTCCAAACTCCTTTTGGGGACATGCACTATTGACAGCAGCTTACACACTTAACCGTGTTCCATCCAAAAAGGTTGAGAAGACACCATATGAGATATGGAGTGGTAAGAAACCACATATGTCTTACATGAAGATTTGGGGTTGTGAAGTTTATGTGAAACGACAAATTTCAACTAAGCTTGAGCCCAAATCTGACAATGCTTATTTCTGGGGTATCCTAAAGAAACAAGAGGGTATTACTTCTACAATCCTTCTGAGGGCAAAGTGTTTGTCGCTCGAACTGGAGTTTTCATAGAAAAGGATTTTATTTCCAAAGGAATCAGTGGGAGGAAAGTAGAGCTTGAAAAAATTAAAGAATCACAAAGCATTGATACACCTATGGAGGAATTAGAGCAGGAAACACAAGTAGTTGTGGAAGAGCAACCTACTCAAGTAGAACAAGACCAACGTAGGTCAAGCATGATACGTCACCTACCTGAGAGATATGGATATCTCATAACTGATCAAGGTGATGTATTACTCATGGATCAAGATGAGCCTGTGACCTACCAAGAGGCCATAACTGGTCCCGAGTCTGAGAAGTGGTTAGAAGCCATGAAATCTGAAATGGATTCCATGTACACAAACCAAGTTTGGACCTTGGTAGAGCCTCCTGTAGGAGTTAACCCTATAGGATGCAAGTGGGTTTTCAAAAAGAAGACTGACATGGATGGTAAGGTACATACCTATAAGGCAAGACTGGTTGCAAAAGGATATAAACAAATTCATGGGGTTGACTATGATGAAACCTTTTCACCAGTTGCAATGCTTAAATCTGTTCGAATTTTACTTCTTATCGCTGCATATCATGATTATGAAATATGGCAGATGGATGTCAAAATTGCTTTCCTTAATGGGAATCTTCTTAAGGATGTGTACATGACACAACCTGAAGGATTTGACATACCAGAAGAAGCCCAAAAGATATGTAAGTTACAATGATCAATCTATGGATCAAAAAGAAGCCCAGACAGATAAGGACGACTTTAGATCGCAATCTGGTTATGTGTTTTGCTTAACGGTGGCGCTGTGAGCTGGAAAAGTTCAAAGCAAGATACAGTTGCTGATTCTACAACCGAGGCCGAGTATATTGCTGCCTCAAGTGCTGCAAAGGAAGCTGTTTGGATCAAAAAGTTCATTAGTGAACTTGGCATAGTTCCTAGCATTGTGGATCCCATTGGTCTCTATTGTGATAACAATGGTGCTATCGCCCAAGCTAAGGAGTCTAGATCTCACCAACGATCCAAACACATACTTAGGCGTTATCACCTCATTCGATAGATAATAGATAGAGGAGATGTGGAAATATGCAGAGTACCTACACTTGACAATATTGTTGACCCACTGACAAAGCCTCTTGCGCAGAAGAAGCGTGATGGCCATACTAGATCTTTGGGCATTAGGGGTATGCCTGATTGACTCTAGTGCTAGTGGGAGATTGTTGGTGTAAGCCCTAGAGGCCAATACTTTTGGTACTTGTATCAAATTATTTATTAATAATAAAAGGCTTTTTCTTTATTATGTTTGTTTAATAAAGTCCCTAGAATAGCTAGTCCATTTAATGTATCAAGTGTGACTTAATCATTAGATCACATTAAACATAAGGACACTATTCTTAAAGTATCTGTAGTTGATCTTTATTGTGAAGTGGGATAACATTAAAGCATTAAAACTATTATGTATATAGACTGATGATCACATCTCATGGATTATGGATAAGGAGTTATCAAGTCTTAAACATAGGTATGAATATTAAGAGTAATATTTATACTGGATTGACCCTTTATGAGAATACTATATAGAATGTTATGCAAAGTGTCATAAGTTATTCTCATGGTGATAATGATGTATACCACCCTTCGACCTGAAACCACTATGGACACTAGATGTAGAGTCGAGTGCCTTATTGGTGATCAAACATTGTCCGTAATTGGATGACCATAAAGACAAATGATGGGTACTCCACGAAGCATGCTAAGGGACATGAGTGACCTAAATGGAATTTTCCCATCCTGCGTAACAGGATAAATGTCTATGGGCCTAATATTGAACTGGACAAGGATGACATGGCCTATGCCTTGTGTTCAATATAGACATGAGGGCAAAAGGATAATTGTAGACATAAGTATTATCACAAAAGGATTTGTCAGATCACGTGACGTTTTCGTGTCTTAGGTAGCAGTGATGTGTTGCTAGATACCGCTCACTGTTTATTATGTTAAATACGTGATTTAATATAATTGCCAATGCCGCGAAAACCTACAGGGTCACACACAAAAGGACGGATTGATGAGAGATAGAGTAACTAAGGAATACCGTAATATACGGTGCACTTAAGTGAATTGTAGAACATCGTAAGGTACGGTGTACTTAAGTAGAATATGAAATATGGTAAGGTACCACGCGCTTAAGTAATTTTGGCATATTATAAGATATGGGCCACATACACTTGAGTGGGCTTTTTAAATTGCAGCCCACACAAGTGGTTCTATAAATAGAACCCTTGTGTAGAAGCATTTGTGCAGTTGCAATTTCGTTTCTCTCTCTCTCTCTCTCTCTCTCTCTCTCTCTCTCATTCAAAGCCTTCATTCGTAGCAGCTAGCACTGAGATTGAAGAAATATGTTTGTGTGGACTGAGTAGAGGCATTGTCATCATTCAACATTCGTGATCGCTCCATAGATCTGCATTAAAGGTTACAATCGCCACAAGAGGTAACGATTCTATCACTGATCATGCACATTCGTAAGGATCGCTAAAGGAGAAATTTTCAATTCCGCTGCATTTTGGATCGCTCTTCTCCTTCAGCATGGGCGTGCATAGGCCCATGAAATGATTGCCAAAGGACCATAATTGAAGATCATATGCTTTGAAGTAAGCTTGGATTGCAAGGATAATGTACATTTATGTTTGAAGTTTGATCCATGCCAAGTGATGTCACCCTATTTAAGCCATGCGCAGCCTATGCATTTCTCATTCAAAATGAATGAATTTGAGCTCTTCGGAAAGGTGAGATCAATAGGAACAACTTTCATGTTCAATACTTTTTCATTTGGAGCTTGGAACTTGGAGAAATTAGAGGTGGAAATTTGGAAATTTTTGACATATCAAATATTTTCTAAGTGTCAAGCCATATGTCTCAATGTTCCACCTTGCTTAACTTTTTATATGAGCTTCAAATGAGAAATGTGTCTTCATCAAAGTTGTATCTCTATTAAATACCTTTACAATGGTCACCAATTTCATCTCATTTGGATTTGAAATGATAGAGTTATGCATTTTTGAAGTTTGGAAAAATCACTTGATCAATGGTATAGGTCGAAAGGGACCTATAATGTAACCTCATATCACATGCTCAAAAAAGTTGAATAAGCTCCCACTCCAAACATCAAAGTTGAAGTAGAGACATTGAATTTGATTATTAAACTTGGAAATATTTCATCTCATAAAAATTGAGCAAGTTAAGGCATTGGGAAGTTGACTTTCAAATTAGGGTTTAGACAAAATGACCTATAATGTTTCAACATAGAAAGTGATTTTCCATGCAAAAATAGCTCTAGGTACCAACATGAAAGTTGTTTAGAATGTAATTTAGAGAAAGTTTGTTCTTGGAATCATTTTCATATGGTGAAAATTGTAGGAGATAGGATCTAGGGAGACCCAGTTTTGATCAGATGAACTCATCTGGCCAACCACCATCAACCAACTTGCTAATTTCCAATTCTCTTGACTTTCTTGGCTCATGGTAGATCATATATGCATAATATGATAAATTTTGAGGTGCCCCTTGAGAAATTTGATCAATTGGTGAGATAGCTTGTTGGATAAGTTACTCAAGATACCTAGTCAAACTAGGGTTTCCAAGGCAAATCACCTTCAAACTCTTGAAGAAAACTTGATCAATATAACAAGTAGAGATCATTGGGACTCATATATGATGCTCATAACCATTCTTGAATCAATTCTTGGTTGTCCTCTTTGTTCATGAGGGTCTCAAAACCGTAGATGTGATCTTGATGAATCAATGAGATGATGCCCTTCCTACAAAAGAGTTAGGCAAATGCAAAGACATATTTTTGGTATTTTAGTTAGTAAAATGATAATATACAAGTATGATATAATCACAGAGTGCTTGGTGATCTCTCCCAAAACAAACCCAATGAAAATGGGTAAGGAGGATGCCAAGACATGATCCCAATGTTAATGCTTATGATGGAATTGTATGAGGGATCTTAGGGTCAAAATTGGGGTCTTATAGTTGCCCCTATTTAAGGACATTCTAACTGAGGAGGTGAAGGTTAAAATATTCGGCTCGACTCAGTAGAATGGGCTTAAATAACAACATATAGAAACAAATTTTGGTCCCTAAGAGACCTCATGATGTATATGATATGAATGCAAAAGTTAGTGCTCTATGGGGAAATATTGCCATAAAGGAAAAAGAAATCAGAGAGACCGAAAGTCCACAGGAGTATAATGCATTCCATGAGGAAAACTCACTAGGGAGACAGAGACTCTGGGGGGATAAAAAGGAGTTATGCGTAGGCCAGGCTACGACTTAAAACAGATGGGAGACTAGAGGAATTCCATACAAAATGGAAAGACTCAGTCGGGGAAATAACAACATCTACAGGGGATACGAGTAAGTCAAGATAAAACTGAAGTGCTCGACTCACGCAGGGGAATAATTATTTCACTAAGGAAATGCACACTCAACTCAACTGGGGAAGAAAAACTTCAACACAGGAGGAGCAGAAATCTATTATCTACTACCTGTTACTAGGTAAGGAGATAATAAAGATATGATAGAAAGAACATCCGTCATCAGTTAGGATGAACATATCAAGGATGACTCACTGAGGATCGCCAGGAGAAAGTATTCATTACCTTTTACTGGGTAAGAATAGCCTTGCTGGGGAAAACTGCAGAAAATAGGATTTACAACTACCAGTTACTGGGCAGAAGACCAAGGGTGAGAGTATCCGTCATCGGTTAGGATGAACATATCAAGGATAAAATCGATAGGGAAGAAAATTCATCACTGGTTAAGATGAACATACCAAGGATAGACTTGCCTGGAAATGTCAAGGAGGATACCCGTCATCGGTTAGGATGACCATATCAAGGATATACCAACTGAACAAAAAGGGTAGAATTACATCTATCGAACACTGGATAGAAAACCGTCGGAGAGAAAATCTGTCATCAGTTAGGATGAAATATCAAGGATAGACTCTGCGAGGGGATAAAGTAGGATTTACAGCTACCGGTTACTGGGTAGAAGACCAATCAAAGAGAAAATCCGTCATCGGTTAAGATGAACATATCAAGGATAGACTCTGAAAAGGGCACAAAAATAAGGATTACATCTATCAGTTACTGGATAGAATACCAAAAAAAGAGAAAATTCGTCACTGGTTAAAGTGAACATATCAAGGATTAACTCTGCTCAGGGGAACAAATAGGATTTACAACTACCGGTTACTAGGTAGAATACCACCAAGAGAAGGAAACCCGTCATCGGTTAAGATGAACATATCAAGGATTAACTCTCTGAGGAACAAAATAGGGATTACAACTACCTTTTTACTGGGTAGAATACCAAAAAAGAGAAAATTCGTCACTGGTTAAAGTGAACATATCAAGGATTAACTCTGCGGGGGAAAGAAAGGCATCTGTCATCTGTTAGGATTAACATATCAAGGATATACTTCCTGGGGACTCTACTGAGGAGAGAAAAAAGGGTACTCTTGTCGGGTATTGGGCAAGAAGTAACAAGCTGCAAACTAAGAAGAATATTACCAGTTACTGGGTAATAGACTCTTAGGAGACCAAGATATCTATCTAGGTAAGAGCTAGAAAGAAACAATCAATCAAGACTCAACCCAATGAGGACATAACTCAAGGGGAGTAATTCCATCCAGAAAATTCACTAGAGAGGAAACTAAAATAACAACCATCCACGAGGAAACAAACATAGTGGGAAAACAGAGAAAGGTTAAAGTCTTTTTGCTTAAGGGGCTGACACTCTACAATTGAAGGAGGACATACACTAGATTTGGTATGGGTATAAAGTACCGCCATAATAGAGAATGAGAATCTCAAACAAATCAAATATGAAGATGCAGAATATGAAAATCATGAAATTATATGAATGTATATGTATATGTATATATGATGATTATGCTGACAAAACAATCACAAAGGATACAAGAGGTGTCGCAAAGGAATTGAACCACCAGTACAATCCTCGGTCAATCCACAAAACATGGAGACAACTGCCGGAGAACAGAGAGATCAACATCCCGAAAGGGCTCAACCCTGACTGAGGATGGAGGAGATCTGTTGAGGATAAAACATCCAAATCTGTGGGGAATTTTAGGTCAACACCATAAAAATGGGAGACAACCCTACAGAGAAATCAACAAATGCTGCTCAAAAACCAGCAGGAAACTCTAACTGGGAGGGAAGATAAATGACGATTGGTGGGAGACACCAAAGCGATCTACTGGGGAAGACCAACCAATCTCTAAAGATCAACCTTGCTGAGGAGATACAAACGTTGCTAGGGATGTACAAACTCCACTTGGGAAGGTAGAAACTATGTTGGGAACGAGGACACGCCATAGGGTATCTGAATCAACCAACTCAGTTGGGGATAAAGAAAGAAGTTCCATTGGGGACTCTGCCGAGGAACTGAATCAATACTGACGTCTAGGGATACCCGGAGAGTTAACTGCTTGGGGAACCTCTGATGCTTCACACTTAAGGACTTGCTATCTATTGAATGTTGTTGATATTCCTTTTACTTGCTTTGGAAAAGTTCTTGCTTTTATATTTTAAAGAAAACTTGATTTTGATTTAAATTTTTTAATTTTAAAATGATCATAATAAAATTTAAAACTATTGGCTGAAATAAATAAGAGTAGAAACAATTGGATAAAAGCTCAACTTTATTTAATAGGATGGTAGTCTGTAAATGACAAGACTCCATAGATTTTACAAAGTTGAAAATGGTAATTTACATGGAAAAGGTTACATTGAATACAAATGATCATTGATCCCTCTACCAACTCTTGATATCCACTATACTCTTGACCGTTGTTGGGGTGATGAATCGATGTCAACCCTTGTGCTCAAACAAGTCTTCAAAATTACTGAAGTTCAGCAAAATGCAGTTACTTGCCATAATCCCTGATTTTTGCATAAGTTGCCCCAAGGTGGGGTACTCAAATTATTGGGAAATCCTTTCTGTTTTTATGTCTCTAATGTTTGCCTGGATCGCCCTTTCGAGTTTTCAATCCACCGAGACGCTCTTTTTTACCTAAGTCGCCCTTTCAGGTTTTCAACTTAGCGAGTTGTTCTTTTCTTTTTTTAGGCGCAGTATTTCTTGACTGCATCTGCGTTCACAGGACGAGTGAACTCTTCACCATCCATAATTGTAAGAATCAATGCACCGCCTGAAAAGGCTCTCTTAACAACATATGGGCCTTCATAATTAGGAGTCCATTTTCCTCTGGAATCTGGCTTGAACGATAAAATCTTCTTGAGCACAAGGTCTCCTTCTCTAAACACTCGAGGTTTGACCTTCTTATCAAAATCTTTCTTCATTCTCTGTTGATATAACTGACCATGGCACATGGCAGTCAATCTCTTCTCTTCAATTAAATTCAGCTGATCAAACCTGGTCTGACACAATTCAGCTTCAGTCAACTTGGCTTCCATGAGCACACACAATGAAGGAATCTTAACCTCTACAGGGAGCACTGCTTCCGTACCATACACAAGAGAGAAAGGGGTTACCCCTGTTGAAGTGAGGACGGATGTACGATACCCATGTAAAGAAAATGGGAGCATCTCATGCCAATCCTTATATATGACAACCATCTTCTGGATAATCTTCTTGATGTTCTTGTTCGCAGCTTCAAAAACCCCATTCATCTTGGGTCTGTAGGAAGAAGAATTATGATGTGCAATCCTGAAGTCTTTGCAAAGAGCTTCCACCATATTATTATTCAAGTTCGATCCATTATCAGTAATGATCTTACTTGGCACACCATAACGGCATATGATATGATTCTTGATAAACTTTACAAGAACTTTTTTGGTTACATTTGCATATGATGTCGCTTCAAACCATTTTGTGGAGTAGTCAATTGCCACTAAAATGAAATGATGTCCATTCGAAGCTTTAGGCTCAATCATCCCAATCATATCAATTCCGCACATGGAGAAGGGCCATGGGGAAAAGATAACATTCAAAAGTGTCGGAGGAACATGAATCTTATCAGCATAAATTTGACACTTGTGGCACTTTTTCACAAACTTGTAATAGTTAAATTCCATTGTCATCCAATAGTAACCTGCTCGCAACATCTTCTTTGCCATTGCATGTCCATTGGAATGAGTACCAAAGGAACCTTCATGCACTTCAGTCATCAACAAGTCTGCTTCGTATCTATCCATGCATCTGAGCAAAACCATGTCGAAGTTTCTCATGTACAGTATATCACCATTCAAGTAGAAATTACCGGCTAATCTTCTCAAAGTCTTCTTATCTTTCAAAGATGCCCTAGGCGGGTAAATCTGACTTTGGAGGAAACATTTGATGTCGTAATACCATGGCTTTTCGTCTTTGATCTCTTCAACAGCAAACACATGAGCTGGCCTATCAAGACACATCACAGATAAATTGGGAACTTCATTCCAATATTTCACTACAATCATTGATGCCAATGTTGCAAGAGCATCTGCCATCCGGTTCTCATCTCGAGGGATATGATGAAACTCAACCTTTGTAAAGAAAGTTGAAATCCTCCTTGCATAATCTCTATATGGTATTAAACTGGGTTGATTCGTCTCCCATTCTCCTTTGATCTGATTCACAATCAAAGCTGAATCACCGAAGACATCCAAATACTTGATTCTGAGATTCATGGCCTCTTCAAGCCCCATAATGCAAGCTTCATATTCTGCCATGTTGTTTGTACACTTGAAATTCAATCTAGCTGTAAATGGTAGATGCGTGCCTTGAGGAGTAATGATCACTGCCCCAATGTCATTTCCATATTGATTAACAGCTCCATCAAATACCATACCCCAACAAGAACCAGGTTTTGGCCCTTCTTCAAGCAATGGTTCATCACAATCTTTCATTTTCAAGTACAAAATCTCTTCATCAGGAAAGTCATACTGCACTGACTGATAATCTTCAATTGGTTGGTGAGCCAAATGGTCAGCCAAGATACTACCTTTGATCACTTTCTGAGATCGGTATTCGATTTCATACTCTGATAACAACATCTACCAACGGGCAATTCTCCCAGCTAAAGCAGGATTCTCGAATATATACTTGATCGGATCCATTTTAGATATCAACCAAGTGATATGATTCAACATATACTGGCGCAAACGCTTAGTAGCCCAAGCCAATGCGCAACAAGTCTTCTCAAGCATTGAATACCGAGTCTCACATTCGGTGAACTTCTTACTGAGGTAGTAAATTGCAACTTCTTTCTTTCCAGTCTCATCTTGCTGACCAAGAACACAACCCATACTATCTTCTAGCACAGTCAAATACATGATCAACGGTCTTCCTTCAATAGGTGGAGACAAAATCGGAGGTTCAAGCAGATATTCCTTAATACTATCAAATGCTTTCTGGCAATCTTCGGTCCAATCACAAGACTGATCTTTCTGAAGAAGCTTGAATATAGGCGCATATGTGGCAGTCATGTGAGAAATGAATCTGGAAATATAATTCAAGTGGCCGAGAAAACCTCTGACTTGCTTCTCAGTTTTTGGCGCAGGCATCTCTTGTATTGCTTTGACCTTGGCAGGATCAACTTCAATACCCTTCTCGCTGACAATAAAGCCCAACAATTTACCAGAACGAACACCGAAAGTACACTTATTAGGATTCAAGCGGAGTTTATATTTCCTCAAACACTGGAATAGCTTCAACAAATGCTCAACATGTTCCTCTTCATCAATTGATTTAGCAATCATGTCATCGACATAAACTTGAATCTCTTTATGCATCATATCATGAAAAAGAGTAGTCATTTCTCTCTGGTAAGTTGCACCAGCATTCTTTAAACCGAAAGGCATCACTCTATAACAGAATGTTCCCCAGGGTGTAATGAATGTGGTCTTCTCCATATCTTCGGGTTCCATCTTAATCTGATTATATCCGGAAAATCCATCCATAAATGAAAAGACTTTGAATTTAGCAGTATTATCTATCAACATATCAATGTGTGGCAGAGGGAAATCATCTTTCGGACTGGCTTTATTCAAATCTCTATAGTCAACACACATGCAAACTTTTCTATCTTTCTTCGTCACAGGCACAATATTGGCCACCCATTGCGGATACTCAGCAGTTACAAGGAAACCGGCATCAATCTGCTTCTGAACTTCCTCTTTGATCTTCACAGTCATATCGGGATGCGTTCTTCTCAACTTCTGCTTGACTGGCGGGCATTCTGGCTTCAACGGAAATCTATGCTCCACAATCTCAGAATCCAACCCAAGCATGTCTTGATAGGACCAAGCAAACACATATGAATACTCTCGAAGAAGATCAATCAACCCCTTCTTAGCATTTGGACACAGTCGAGACCCAATCTTGACTTCTCTCACATCATCTTCGGAACCCAAGTTGACTGGCTCAATCTGCTATTTAAACGGCTGAATAATCTTTTCATCTTGCTCTAGAAGACGAGATAATTCATCACTCACCCCTACATCATTTTCCTCCTCGGCCTCAAACATAAGGAATTCAAAATTTGGAGAAGGAGAAGGATCATTGTATTCAATGGCGTTAGGAACCACCCTATTTAATGATTTGATATTTTGATTTTAGAGAAGTGAATTTATGACTAAATATTATGCAAATGGATAACTATATTATTTATTTATGTTTTTTGTGATTACCATTTTCAGAATAAAGCAAAAAATAAAAAATAAACATCAAAGATGTGGATGAATAGAATTAATTTTATTGACGATCAGTTTAAAATGCCCAACAATGTTCACTTCTCCCTTAGGCATAAGAGAAGGATTTTTTTTAAATATAAAAGCAATTACTTAGATTGATGCAAAATAAAAGGAATATCAATGGCAGTCCAATTGTTGCATGTCCTTCCATGCGTCACAAAGTTGGTGCAATCTTCTTCTTCGCTATCCTCTAGCACAACAGCTAAGTGTTGTTCATTGCCATGAATGAAACCTCCGCTACGGAAGCTAAGTTGCATATCTTCAGATCTAACAGCTGATGAGCCTCTCTGAAACCCCAAACCAGTTCTGCCTTTATTGTCGGAGACCTCTACCATGCGCCCCCACTGATCAACAAGACCTTCTTCAACGATCTTCTGAGCATCTTTCAACGAGGACATGGGTGCCCCAATTCTCTTCTCAGCAACAATAGACAAAGCTTGGAACGGAGTTCCAACTTCATCCTCAGCTTCAACATACGGAAAGATGACAAATGGCTAACCAACATCGCTTTCTCTCCTCCCATAATCACTAGCTTTCCATTCTTGACAAATTTGAGTTTCTGGTGCAGAGGGGAGGTAATAACCCCTGCCTCATGAATCCATGGCCTTCCCAATAGACAGCTATAGGTCGGGTGGATATCCATTACTTGAAAAGTAATCTAAAAATCACTCGGACCTATCTTGATTGGAAGGTCCACTTCACCAATAACTGTTTTGCGCGAGCCGTCGAAGGCTTTGACAATCACCCCACTATATCTCATAGGAGCTCCTTGATAAGATAGCTTTGACAAAGTTGACTTCGGAAGCACATTGAGTGACGAACCGGTGTCAACTAGCACAATTGACAAAGCATCTTCCTTACAGTTCATTGAAATATGCAAAGCCAGGTTATGATTTCTTCCCTCCTTAGGGAGTTCTTCATCATAGAAGCTTAAATTATTGCATGAAGTGATGTTAGCCACAATGTGATCAAACTGATCCATAGTAACATCTTGCTCTACATACGCTTGTTCAAGAACTCTCTGTAGTGCTTCTCTGTGCGCTTCAGAATTCAAAAGCAGAGACAACACTGAGATTTTTGAGGGGGTCTGGAGCAGCTGCTCAACCACATTAAATTCACTCCTTTTGATCAATCGGAGTACCTCATCATCATCATCATTAGTTTTCAAGTTGCTGGATTCACCAGACTTATCTTTTGTACAACCAACCGGATCTAGATTAGGCACCTCCGCCTTCTTACCAACAATCAATTCTTCTTTGCTCTCTGGGACAACTGGCCCAAACACTCGACCACTGCGGGTCACCTTCGTAACATCAGCAATGCTCACCACTGAACTTGTCGTAGGTAACAGGACCTCTTAACCATTCTTCATCATTGTAGCATTATACTGGTACGGTACAGCCTTATCAGATGCATACGGGACTGGACCCGCTAACCGTATTACCAACAGTGATACTGATCTCTGACTGACATTCTTACTCCTGCTGTTATCATACTGGATTATCAACCGCTCTTGTTGCTTGAAAATAGGCACTATGACATTGACATCGTCATCTACATGACGGGATTGAACAATCTGGATCATGCCTTCCTCCATTAGACGCTGGATGTCCCTTTTCACTACAACACACCCTCTTGGGTTCACACTACAAACAACACAACCATCATGGTCATGTTCACAGTCACTCACCATACAGATATCCTTGTGCATCTGCACCAAAGATCTTCGGATAAACCAGACATCAAAAACCTTGAATTCACCAGGACAACCGTCCACCATATTCACTGAAGAGTTCCCATGAGGAGGCAAAGGGTTTGCTTTTACGTTTGGCGTGCGGTCCTCAAAGGACACCATACCACTCTTCATAAGCTTTTGAACCTCATATTTCAATGGATAACAATTTTCAATATCATGTTCGGGTGCTCCTTGATGAAAAGCAAACCGAAGCTCATGTTTATACCACCAGGGAAGTGGCTCTAGGATCTGCGATGGGTTCCTCGGTTGAATAAAGTTCTTGAGAACTAATGAGGGATACAACTCTGCATATGACATAGGAATCGGGTCAAAAGAGACTTTCTTCCTCTCAAAATTCTGCTAATGTTGATTGTTGTTGGTATTGTTGTTGTTGTAGGTGTTCGTTCTTTGTTGCGATTGTTGTTGTTGACGTTGATGTTATGGTTGTTGAATTGGTGTTATTTTCTGATTAGAAAATACCAGAATGATGGAAGATACTTGATGATGATGATGTTAACAGGGTGTTGAATTTCTTCTGATCTGAGGCCTCTTCTGCCTCCCACTGGAAATTGCATTTGTCTCACTGTCCTTCTTCTTGCTGAAACCACTGCCATACCCCTTACTGGTTGACGCCTCATCTCTTGACAAACGTCCTTCACGGACCCCTTCTTCAAGTATCATCCCCATGTTTACCATCTCGGTAAAATCACCGGGGGCACTGGAGATCATGCGTTCATAATAAAATGAACTCAGGGTTTTCTAGAAGATCTTCGTCATCTCTTTCTCCTCCAAAGGAGGAGTGATCTGGGCAGCCAACTCCCTCCATCTCTGCACGTACTCTTTGAATGTCTCTTTGTCTTTCTGAGACCTAGACCTCAATTGGTCTCTATCTGGCGCCATGTCCACATTATACTTATATTGCTTCACAAAAGCCTCTCCCAAGTCGTTGAAAGTGTGAATGCTTGCACTATCCAACCCCATATACCAATGGAGCGCAACACCAGTCAGACTATCCTGGAAGTAATGAATAAGCAATTGGTCGTTATCAGTCTTAGTTGATATCTTACGGGCATACACCACAAGATGACTGAGAGAACAAGAATTCCCCTTATATCTTCCAAAGTCAGGCACTTTGAATTTCACCGGGATTTTCACATTGGGTACCAAGCATAATTCGACAGCACTCTTCCCAAACAGATCTTTACCTCTCAGCGTCTTCAATTCCTTGCGCAGCTCAAGAAATTGGTCTTTCATCTCGTCCGTCTTCTCATAGACACATGGGCCCTCAGACAGCTCGGAATGATAGATGGTGTCCTCTACACGAGGCAAAGTGTGCACAACTGGAGGTGGCACGGACATGACTGGGCTAGATGCCGGCATGGAAGAAAAGGTAGGCGCAAAGCCTTCTGGCATAAAATTGGGCGGAATTCCCCGCGGGAATCTGGCAGGCAGGTTTGGCGCGAAGTGGGCGGCAGCAGCAGGCACGGTAGAGGTAACCACTTCTGAAGTAACAGTCCTCGCGGGAGGAGTTGCAGGCGTTGGAGAAGCTTGGCTATGAGCAGTAAGAACTGACTCCATCATGGCAATCAGTCGAGCGATCTCGTCCTTCAGCTCTCTGTTCTCTTGCTCTAAATGCTCCATAATTCTCAAGTGATTGGCTCTGGTATTGTACCGGTGAGTCAGCTTGGCTAAAGCACAGAAGAAACCCCAATCAGACACCTGGCAAAAACCTGCTTATGCAAATGATGCATGCAATGCAATGCTTGATTGTTTTTATTTTTGTTTTCAAGGAACTTACTATATCATTTGCAAATCTATAATATTTAAATGGCAATTGCAATAACTTGATATGACCAAAAATCTCTTTTTATTTAGATAAATTGGAAGGATTACACTGAGTATAATTTCAGAAACCAAAATAAAAAGATACAAGAGAAAAGGAGACTAGTCATCCTAAGGATCCCTAACAACAATGTCAGAAGATCTGGCTGAAGGCGCGTACTTCCTTCGAATGCAACGGATCTCGGTCTCAAAAGAAGCCTTCATCTGAGTCTTCTCGAGGACAAGTTGGTCAACAATCTTCTTCCAAGCAACGGAAGGATGAGGCATGCTAGAAGACGAAACATCTGGCTCTCTCTGTCTCTTTGTCACTCGGTCTTCAAGTAGCTCAATCAGTGCATCTTTGTCCTTAGACTCCAACTGCAACTCTTCATGCTTCTTTCTCAAAGCACGGAAACGCTCTTCCCATATATCATTCTCTTGCTTCATCTTGACAAGTGCGTCTTCCAACTCCTCTACATCTTGGTTAGGGAGATTTAATGGCTCAACCACAACCATAGATATAGGTATTTCAAAAGGATAAGGCATCTTCAACTCCATAGCTCTCTTCTTCACCCAAAGAGTGTAAGCTTCCAAAGCTACACAATTGTGCGGACGACGCTCGGATCTTCCTTTCCTATGCACATTATGCCAAGCATGTACAATCTTCTACTTCAAATGTTGGGGATCTTATGAAAATTAGCATTACCATAAGCTTGAAAAGACTCTAACATCCATAATTGAAATACATGGACACAAAGATCAAAAGGATTTTTATTCGGATTGTAACTTGGCCAAGGAAAGGTTAAGATAGGTATAAGGGGTACTAGGCTATAATTCAAAGGGTCAAAATAAAATTGAAAGAAACCGCGGGAGTTGAACTCAATAAAACATCATTCACTTTTAAACAACAACTTTGCAATTATTTCTCTTCTTTTCTCTCTCTTTTTTTCCAGAAGGAATATGTATTATCATCATTCTTTTCTTTTTCCAGAAGGAATCTGTATTATCATCATTCTTTTCTTTTTCCATTTTTTTTCTATCTTTTTTTTCTTTCCTTTCAATTTTTTTCTGTCAACTTTTGAAGTATCACAAGTATAATAATCCAACCACACAACTCTAAACTAGTTTCCTTCAACTCTTTGAATAGGGTGATAAAGTTATTTTTCACTTTTCAGCTTGTAATGAGTTTTAAACAAAGAATGGAATAAATAAACTCAAGAGGTTTTTAAACAAGGGATGATATTATTCAGGGTTGACTTTTTGGCTAACTGGCTAAAAAATAAATAAAATAAAAATAAGTTGCATTTATCATATCAGTGTACATAAGTAACCAACCGTTTCAAAAAGAGTTAGATCAAGTTCTAAAGACTAACAGACATGAGTGAAAACACATAAGAAAGAAAAAGATGGATTTTTGGATGTTATCCATTATTAGGCTCAAAATCTCACATCGGTAAATGATCTACCACAAACGATGCACATTTTAGAACTTAGTATTACTTAACATACTAAGAATGCACAACACATCAGTTACATCACACAACAAGTATTTAGTCAAGAGAACTAAGAAAATACTCAAATTGTAACCCAAAAACCAAAGAAAAAGCATGCATTTATTATTATTATTATTTTAAGAAAACAAACAAAAACAATGAAAATATAATGAAATAAAACAATGTAAATGGTTACCTCCCCCACACTTAAGACACACATTATCTTCAATTAAAGAACATAAATATAAAATAAGAGTGAGAGAAAGGAATTATTTCTCCCTGATCAAGTTTCAGTGTAGGTGGGCTTTTCCAAGGAGAGTTCTTCTATGGTTGCATCTTCAGGCACCGAATTTTCATGGAATATCTTCAAGAGCTTCCCGTTAACTTTGAAAACCTTGTCAGTACCTACACTTTTTATTTCTACTGCACCATGAGGGAAAACATTAGTAACAACAAAAGGACCAATCCACTTGGATCGAAGTTTCCCGACCATAACTTTTATGAGGAAGTTAAATAGTAAGATCCTTTGGCCAATAAAGAATTCCTTCCTGGAAATCATCTTATCATGGAAGTTAAATAGTAAGACCTTTTGGCCAACAAAGAATTCCATTCTATAGGTTTCATAGACCTCTAGTCTAAGCTCTTTAAACTGATGTAATTGGAGTTTTTTTTCCATACCGTAGCGGTAAATTCATGACCATCAAGCTATGAATAAACTTGAGGTCAGTAAAACCAAAGTCGCCACCGCGCTTTTATTGTTTCCGAAGGAAAAGGGAAAAGTACGAACAAAACCCAAAGATAAGAAATTTTCAAATCAAAACTAATAAAATGCTAGAGATTACAAGTAAGGGGGTTGGTTACACAGAGGGAAGGTATTAGTACCCAAAGTGTCTTAGGTACTCCTAGGGAGCCCTTTTTTGTGTGCATATGTTTTTGGTATAAATGATGTTTGATAAAATAAAGAGTGTGAGGACAAGAAAAGAATTCATTGATTATATTTTTGTGTTTGACAAGACCTCTGGTCTTATGCCTACGTACCAACATAAAAATGAGGGATCAAAACCTCGTAGTTCGTGGTAAAAATTTCAAAGAAGTTGGTGAATTACTTTTAACAAAAGTTTAAGTAAAAGGGCACAAGAGGCCAAATATTTGAATGAGGTTGTTAGTTCTTTTTGTCTTTTTGAAATTAAAGTTAATATGGTTAAGTTCATTCAGAAGTTTGATTAAGAAAAAGTTGGAAAATTCAATGGCATAAGGCCAAAGTTTCTAATCAATAAAACATGTCTAAGTTGAAAAACACAAACAAATAAAGTTTTGAAAAGAGGGAGAGATTTTGAAATTGAAGAAGTGGTAGGAGATGAAGAGACTACCCTAGGCAAAAATTAAAAGTTAAGGGTTGAAAAGGTCTGATCAATGGGATGCAATCCAACATACAAGAATGTCATATAGAAACCCATTTTCCTTTGGACTTTGATAATCAAGCAATAAGGAATGAGAAATATCCAAGCATCATATGAAGACCAAGGTATCAAATAAAGATAGCCATAATGTTCAAGCAAGCATTCCAATAGCTAGCAGTTTTCAATATCTTCCAATGTAGCAGATGAAATGTTCCTTGATCAACTCAGAACAATCATCAGACATGAACACTAGTAATAACATTTAAGCACAAAGACAAAGTAGCAAATGAGTCAAAGAGGCCCAAGATCTTGCATCAGATGAAGGCACAAGCAGAGATAGCTCAGTCTCAAATGTTGGCATTGGCCAAGTCCTTTAGCATAGGGAAGTTGCCTACTTCTAAGTCCAAAAGTTCAGATCAAGTTCAATAGTCCATCAAGATATTTTTTAGGGTTTTGGTTGTTATTAGGTATTTTAAGGTCCTAAGACCACAAACAAAAACAAAAAGAAAGACAAACAAACAATATATATATATATATATATAATCACAAGATATGGCTCAAGTGAGCAAAGATAAAAAAAGGACCGAAACATAAACAAGTTGCATGAAATGTAAATGACAATGAATGATAAAGGTACTTGTAAGACCCCAATTTTGTCCCTAAGATCCTTCATGGCATCATATCATAACATTACATTGCCTCAAGGATCATTGGACACCTTGCTTCCTTCCCTGTGGGTGGGATATCTTTCTTGAGAGTGGTTCTTGATCACCAAGCATTGCTTGCATTTGTGTATCATTGCTTTTCTTTTAATCACTAACCAAAAATGTACAAAAATATGTCATTAACCTTTGTTACTTGCAGCTTAAGCAGTCAACAGGTCAAGGCAATCAAGTGAATCCTTTGTGCAAGAGATGAGGTTTCCATTGAGATATGGATCATGTGATCGTTATTTTGAGCTTATATGAGCTAGAGGTTCATTTTGGAGCAAATTCCCCAGGTGGTTGAGGCCCAAATTCATCAGAACATTTTCAGATCATCTAAAGGCCTATGCCAGTCAACTGAAAAGTCAATTGTGGGTTTTGAATTGAGAAATTGAGTTTCTTCATCCCATTCATGTTCCAACAATGCTTATTCATCATTTCAAACATCAATGTTGAAGAATTTGAAGCCAGTGCAAAAGTTTCCAAAAATGGAAAGTGACTTATAATTTCAAGTTTCCAAAAATGGAAAGTTTTTGGACCAACTTCAACTCAACTTTCGAACATCAAAGAAGCTTCAAATGAATTTTAGTCCAACATGGAAGTTGAAGATCTCTCTCTCCCATTTCCAAAAAGTCAAAGATCATGAGCATCTGATGAATGGTTGACGAGATATGATCCAATCATTGCCAAGTGTGCATGGAACTTCAAAAGGCCATAACTTTTGACTCATAACTCCAAAATGAGTGCTTCTTTTTGCATATTTCTTCTCATGACATGAAGTTTCCAAACCACTCATCACATTGCATAAAATGTTATCACATGATCATTTGCCATTTCATGCCCATTTTGGAGGGAAATTTGAAAATTTAAAAATGGTGCATTACATGAACTAATTTCCATTGCCATTGTGTTGATAAAATGATTTTAAGTGCATTTGAGCTTACATTGGGTACTGTTCACGCATGCATTTGCCATGCACCTCCAATTTTCAATTTTTTTCCATACACCTTATCTTGCTTAATCTCAACTAAACCATGTTTAATTTTGATTAGGAGGTGATTAGTACAGAGTATATATACTAAATCCTAACAGAATTTCAGGGATTCACCATTTTTAGATCTAGTTTTCATCTCACACCAAATTTTTCTCTCAATTGGAATTTCAATTTCTTCCACATAGCACCTTGATTTTATTGAAGAATCATGATCAGTGAGCTTGATTGAGTGTGGATCCAGCTTCTGTTTG
This sequence comes from Lathyrus oleraceus, assembly GCF_024323335.1. NCBI lineage: Eukaryota > Viridiplantae > Streptophyta > Magnoliopsida > Fabales > Fabaceae > Lathyrus > Lathyrus oleraceus. The sequence continues at coordinate 236,233,483 of NC_066581.1, forward strand.
AAGAATTCGAGCCATAATCCAGCACTTGAATCTCAAGAACACAAACATGGAAGTGGTGAATTGAGCTGGATCTAGGACGTGCCAAGCCTCAATTACTGCACAAAGCTTCAAGTTATCATCTCAGGAGTTGATTTGGATCATTTGAAGCCTTGGATCGTGCGTTTTCAGGAACTGCTCTTCAAGAGGTTCAGTTTTCGAATCTCATAATTCTTCAATTCATTAACATGTTTAAGTAGATCTTCTCTTGCTGATAATTCTGATCTAAGTTTCATGAAAAATGGATGAGAAATGAATGAGTTATGCTTGATTAAAGTTTGACATGTCTAAATATTTTGCCTCGTTTCTCTTAATCCATGGCTTGTTTGGCTTAGATATTACTCGATCTGTAATGTACGATGCATGAGCTTTAATTTGGTATAAAAAATTTATGATTTTGCAAAAAATTTTGAAGACGTGCGTTGTTCACTCGCCGTCTTCGCGAAGAAGACGGTGTTTTCCTCCCTGTACCACCGTGAGGACCGCCGCCTGCAACTTGCAGAGCTGGCTAGGGGTTGGTCCCATTCATGTCCACGCGTGCGCCATGCTAGCATAATGATTGGATATGCCTTCGTTCACTTCGCCACGCATACGCTTGACCGCTGACTGGATATGCCAGCACATAAATGATACGCCTGCGTTTTGCATGAACACACATCGATTCCTGGCTTGTGCATTTTGATTTTTATTGTGTTCAGCGCGCATTGTTTAAATGTGAACCAACTTCGATTCCGCCTTACAACATTTTTTCAAAATTAATTCCTCATTGTGCTTTTCCCTCCAAATTTTATATGCATTGCTTCATTTCATTTCAAATATTTTTTCCAACTTCAAAAATCCATATCAATTTGAAAATGATCCAAATAATTCCAAGTTTTTTTCTACATGATCCTTGAAATGTCTTCTATTTTTTGATGCAAATTTCTGGAGTTGTGCATGGCTGGATTTTTAATAGTGCTAGATTCTTTGAACATGTGTGCATATGTGACATTGCCTTGTTCTTTCTATTATGAAATGCTTGATATTGATCCAAATGCCATGAAATTTTGCATGATGATTCTTAACATGCTGATGGATTTGTGTGATTTTATTTGGCATTTTTTGCTATTGTCTTCACTGTTTGAGATACATGTACTTTAGGTGTGACAATGTGTGTCACACAATTTGATGCCTTGCTTGTGCAATTTTATTTCCATATCAAATGACCTCTATTGATTCTAATTTTTGGCATGATGATTATATTGGACATGTTGTATGCTCACAAAAATTTTCATAGTTGTTTGAATCATTTCTGTTTTAATATTGAATTTTGATTCCTAATGTCCAATTGTGTGCATTGAATTTGCCTTTGACTTCTCTTGCTCACTATATGACCTTGCTTGGTGATTTTGATGTGGTCCTTTTTAGGACATGTTCATGATTGATTAAAGATGATTCATGTTGAGTTTTAGATTCTGTTTTGAATTTTTACTTCACTTTTGACCCTAGGCTTTGCCTTAGGGGTTTGGACTCATATTTTGAGCTGTGCATTTCAGGTTTTCAAGCAATTAGCCACATTGGTTGATATGATCTCATCACTTGAGATACAAGCTACTTTTGTTGACTAACCTTGCTGTTTTGTAGGTATTTTGGATGGTGAATCAATTTAGTTTGCTTGCATCTTATGCCTTGCACCATTGTTGTCTGATAATTGGTTGTCTGACTGTTGTTGATTGTTTGATTTGTCTGAATGTAAATATTGACTGGTTTAGCTTTTCTTACAGGTACTTTAGCCGCTTTAACTCATTATTTGAGTTGCTTTGCTTTGCTTGTGGTTGGCATACCACTTAGGTAAACCCCTACTCTCCATGTAGTCCGGAAGACCTGCCATGTTATTTTGGCAGGCACCTGTCTGAAGCCCTCCTTAAGAGGCCATGTCTTTGTTTGTTTAATTTTATGCCAAGCAGGTTAAGTCCTCTTAAGAGGCAATTGGCAGATAGAAGGGATGTGCAATCCATCCCCTGCTATTCAGTTGAGTCTTTCATTTTGCTCACACCATGTGTTGATGCACTTTGAATAAAAAACCCAAAATCATGTATATATAGTCAGTCGTTGTGGAATAGAGTTCCTCATTCTGGACTCCCACACATTCTTTGATTCAAGCTCACCCAGGCCGGGTTAAGAGCTATAAGGCATAACCCTCATCTCCATTTCATCTGCTCACCCTAACTCTCAATGTTAGAGGTTAAGAGCCTGACTACCCATTCCAGTATTTGGCTTGTTTGTCAAGGTCGATATGACCCTTTGACTAAAGCCCAACCTTGCTTGAGCCTATTGATTGTGTATAGTGCGTGATAATTGACTACTTGTTTGCTTATTTGTCCATCTGTGCATAATTGTTTGTGTGTGCCTCTGTGCATTGTTTTCATCTTTGAGCATTAATTGTATATCATTTCATGATCATTGTTCATACTTTGTGACATTTTGTTTTGTCCATTGAGGAGTCAATTGTAAGTCCAACTATTGGCATTTGTTTCCTGTGATCTGGTAGGAGTTGGAACTAAGACCATTGATTGACATTCCATTTCCTTGGAGTCGAGTATAAGACCATTTATTGGCAACTTGTTTCCTCTTGCTTATTGCATTTGTTTTCTTTGCGTTGTGAGGCTAGTGTAAGTCCATTGATTGGCACCTGGTTTCCATGTTTTCTTTGTTTTGTGAGTCTGGTATAAGTCCATTGATTGGCATCTGGTTTCCATTTATTTTGGCTATTTCTGATACATTGTTTATCTGTTATCTGCTTTGTGTTGCCTAAATTCCAAAGGAACTTCCTTGGATCATTCCTATGATCTCGAGAAAGCAACTCCTATCCTGTGGCCTTAACCCTCACCCTTTTGTGCTTAACTTTGAACCTTGTTTTCATCCTTAACCCAAAACCAGAAAACTTTTGTGCAAACATTCTCACTTGTTTTCAAAACTAGAAACCTAGGCCATAAGCCTTTGATTTTCAAACTTCATTTTCACAATACTTCTTCTGAATTGAATCTAATGTCAACTTTGACTTCATCTTTATGAATCATCCTAATTGGTTAATTTCACTCACTCAATTGCTTTTGTGGCTTTTGTCCACTTCTTGATAAGTTTTCATGCATTAGCCATAGATATGAATTATCATAGTGGTTGATGTAAATCTCACCACATCTTTAGTGATTGAATTGTAAGACTTCCATGCTTATTATATGGTTAACCCCTCACTAGCGTGTTGAAGCTTTTCTCACATGGTGGATTGTTGGTTCAGGTTGAGTTTTCTCCCGTTGATAATGAAAGACCTTAAGGCTTTTGTTTAAAATCAGTCCACTCACTTTTTGGAAATCTTTTAGCCGAACTACGGCGTTTTGATCCTTATCTTTCATGAAAGGTACGTAGGCAATGGGTTTCATCCATCCAAACACAAAAATAATAAAATTGTATATTCTTTTCTCATCCCTTCAATCAATGTTTGCACAAAAATCTTTCATAAACAAATAAATTGATACAACAAGTTGTGAAAAGAGGTTCCCTTAGAGTACTAAGGATGTTGTGGGTGCCTAACACCTTCCCACAGCATAATTACCCCCTTACCCAAATCTCTGACCTTTTATTAGTTTTCTATGCGTGAAACTTCTTAGGCTTTTGTTCGCTTTCTAGCCATTCCTTTGGATAAATAGAAGTGCGGTGGCAACTCTATCTTGTATGCTTTGCTTTTGATTTAATCAATAAATCATAAAGTGACGAATACACCGCTACATTACTGAAATTTAAATTGCATAAAGTAAATAACTTGAAAGTAAAATAATGTTAATAAGAAGTTACTCAATGATTAGTCAAATTTTAATGGTGAGTTTTAATTGATTAAATCATTCTTTGGAGAACATTGAACCATTCATTCACAAGTATGAGTCCTTGAACCAAGGCATCATCCATGAGAAGGGCTCCAACATGGATAAAGCAACAAGTATGCCACTAGCTCTCATGAATGGAAAAAAGGTCAAGTTCTCACACAATGCCATGAAGAATGGGAGACTTACAATCTCACTTACTAGAATGATATGCTTTGAGGGACAAATTTAGCTTTATGTTAAGCAATCGTAATTGGACTTATGTAGAAGTCATAACTATCTGAGGTCGGGCAATAAAAATTTAGGTGTTAATGCATGTTAGAGATTTGGTACAAAGAATCAAACTCCTAAAACATACCACACATTAAAATAAATGGGAAGGACCTATATCAGTCAGACTTGTATTAATTCATCTGACACAAGGTCATTGATGAATCAACTAGCATTTCTACATTAGAGAAATCATTGGTCAAATGAGGGATTGGGGAAGAATAAGGATGAAGATGAAGAGGGAAAGGGAAATAGAAATATAAATTGATCATGAGAGGAATTTCATCTGATCAATATCATCCATTCATTTTGGGAGATGAAATGTACACTTCATCAATCCCTTAAATCCAATGGTATTGATTAAACAAAAGTGAAATCAACCATGACCAAGGTCCAAACATAAAGTCAAACATCATAAGACCATAAAAATAGCCCAACATAATTTTTAAACATTTAATCGAATTAAAAGTGAATTAAAATGCATTTTAATATGGAAAAAACCTCAAATCTCTTCAAAACACCAAATAAATGGTCAAGGGATTTATCCTAGGTCAAACAAGGTCAAAGGACCTTAGACGAAAAATTTCATGATTTTTGGAAAGTCAGAAGTATTTTTAAACAATTAAAAAACAAGTTCAAAAACATTTAATTCATGAAAAATATCAAAATTAATCCAAAAAATAATTTTAGTTCGAAATATGAAAGAGGAAAATATTTAAAGATTTTTGGTGAAAGTCCCATATTTTTTGGATTAAAAATGAAATCTATATGAATTAAACAAAATAAAGGAATTAAATAGAAAATCAAAAATTAAAATTAAAATTCAAAAAAATAAGGGTCACCAGATCTCCCTCATTAATTGAGGTGACATATCTGATAGCCACACACTATAGTGCACCAAACACCCCGGTCAACGCGTGCACACCAATGGTAATCAGAAAGGAGGGTTGAGATTAAAACGTACGTGGGCATGACATCAGAGGGTTGGAACCTTGCCAACACATCACCGGAGCCCTGGCTCCGGTTTTCTTCTCCGATGGACCTCACCGGACTGGTCCACCATCAATCACCACTAAAATAAAAAGTGAATACACTATTTTAAAGAAAAAATTCCCAGGAGCTTGAATTTAGCCTCAATTTCACCCAATTCCAAGTATATTGAAAGATATGTGGACTTGAAGTTTGAAGTGCATGATCTGAGTTGCATGATCTGAGTTGCTTCGATTTGACCTCAAAGCAACTCAATCTTGTTGCCTACATTGGTAGGACTTCAGCCAACCAAAAATTACTTGAAATAATGGAGAATTGAGAGAGAATCGAAGAGATAAATTTTTCCAAAATTCACATTCTGTTTGTAGTGTTGAAGCTTGATTTGGATCTCAATTGGCTTGGGCTTGCTTTTACTTGTTTGCAAGAGATGAAAGAGATGATCAAAAGGCTTGGATCCTTGGAGTTTCAATCCCAAAACAGAAGTGGAATTAAAGCTCGACTTCAAGTGAAACCTTCAAGGTTATCCTATCAATGGAGGTTAGGGAAGATGTAGTTCAAAGCTTGGGCAAAGGGGTCCTCATTCTGATCACAAGAGCCATGTATTTATAGGGTTTTGCATTGGTTTTCACACACTTGAAAATTTGGCCAAATTTAGAAATGTTAGTGTCTGCTTGCAATGGCGTGTGATAGGCCCAAGAAATGATTGGAAAAGGTACACAATTGTGCATGAATGATGCTGAAATCTTAACATGAGGCCATGCAATTGTAATTGAAGATTGGTCATGAAAATCATCCAAATGAGACCATGAAAAGTAACCATGTGCAAATCCTTGTAAAATGCTCCAAATACCATGATCATGGACTTTTTGGAAAGGTGACATCAAGGGGAACAACTTTGATGTTGAACACTTTTTCATTTGGAGCTTGGATAATGATGAAGTTTGAGGTTGAAGTTGTAGAAATGAAACATAATTGAAAATTTTCAAAGTACAAAGTCAAATGACCACTTCTTCCACCTTGAATAACTTTTGCTATGAGTTCTAAATGAAATTGGTTTCTTCACCAAAATTGAGGATCTTTCATTCCTATTAAATTTGGTAAATCATTTGAAATCATTTGGATTTGGAACGAGGGAGTTATGCATTTTATAAGTTGAGGAAAATTGCTTGTTCAATGGTGATGGCCCAAAATGACCTATAATGTTTCCTCTTGGCACATGCCCTTGCAAGTTGAATTTGACACTTCTCAAAGAATAAAAGTTGGATAGGACATATTTAAATTGATCATGAAACTTAGATGGTCTTCAAATCATAAAAATTGAGCATGTTATGGTCCTTGGAAGTTGACCTCCTAACTAGGGCACATACAAAATGACCTATAATGTTTCACCATAAAAAATGATTTTCCAAGCAAACATAGATCTTGATGTCAACATGAAAGTTGTTTGGAATGTCATAAAGAGTAAATTTGATCTTGGAATAATTTTCATATGACAAAACTTGTAGGAGATAGGGTCTAGGGAACCCTAATTTTGACCAGTTGACTTTCTTTGGTCAACATCTTTGTACCAACTTGCAAACTTGAAGTTCTCTTGACATTTGGGACTCATGGAGGATAATAGATGCATAAGATGATGTATAATGAATTATCCCTTGAAATTTTTTCCCAATTGTTGAAGAAACTTTTTTAGTAAGTCACACAAGATACCCAAATGAATTAGGGCTTCCAACGTAAACAAGCTTTAAACCCTTGATGAATTCTTGATCAAAATGATAAATGTGTGAGGGAAAAGATCCCTTGTCCTTATTTTAATGATGTCAAGCCTTTTTTGTTGTTGCTCATAATGTGTGCTTTGGACAGTGTCATCATATCATAGAATGCATTCATCCTCTAACATGCTTAAAGTATAAGTTAAATGAGTCCACGCATATAGGAGCATTTCGTAGATGTGAATAATGCGCTTGATCATCATTAGTACCTTAGGTTCATAAGAAAATGGTTTGAATTGACCAAAATATCAAAAACTCATTTTTGACAGTTTAAGAATTTTGAGTTGACTCATGAGTCTGAACAGCTCGAGTCATGAGTCGACTCATGACTTGGAGCAGTAGACCTGTGAGTCGACTCATGAGTAGGAGCTCATGAGTAGGAGTGTAACTCTTGGGTCTGAACAGGTCGAGTCATGAGTCGACTCAACTCTAGAAAAACCTATTTGAGTTGACTCATCCCCTGTTTGAGTCGACTCATTGGTTATTTGAGTCGACTCATTGGTTGTTTCATTTGACCATGTTGCCACGGGTCTAAATAGGTCAAGTGATGAGTCGACTCAACTCTGTTTGAGTCAACTCATCCCCTATTTAAGTCGACTCATCGCCTATTTTACTTAATTTTCTGTTGTGTAACTTTGAAAAATATTTCTGTTATGTTTGTTATTTGGTTCATGCATCATATAAATATTCAAGAGTCTCTTCTTCAACATCTAACAAGAAAAGTGAAAGATATACACCAAAGTTCTCTTCACCTTCATTCTTCATTGCATTTTTCAATAATCACACAAATCTTTGTTCACCATTGTGCATTGCAGTTGTGATAACGTTCAAATAAGATTGGATTATCTTAGTTTGGGTTGAGACTTTGTGTGGGTTTTTCTTGAATAAAACCATTGAGGTTTTGTCCTCCAAGAATTAGGGTTTTTTGCACTAACATTTGCTTCGCAGATTCAACCGAGTGAAAAGTTTGAAGAACGGAAGGTTCGGTCAAAAAAGTAGTGGTAACTGGAGGATTATGAAGAAAGCTTAGGGTTCAAGTGACTTGCGTTCGAAATCAGCCGAGCTGAAGTTTTGGAGAACGTGGCGTTCTTGCAATAATGTAGCAGTAACCGGAGGTTTGTTCGAAGTGCTTGAAGAACTTGGTTCAACTCGAATCAAGGGGAGAGAATATAATAGGATCTGCAACAACTCTAGGGGTTGATTGGTAGTGATCATTTATTCTCTTGTATTGACTTTGCAACGTGTTAATAAAAACATCTCAATTCTAGATTTAGAATTGAGGGAAGACGTACCCTAAGCGAGGACGATAGGGGAACTGCCTCAACAAATCCGGTCGTGTTCTCTCTATCTCTTAACTCTTTAAATTCTTCATTAATTACGTTTTGTATGAAATTAATCATAAAATCAATATCGCTTGATTGGTGTGCACAGTAACTGTTCGGTAAATTGTTGCAATCACTTTGATTGCAACTGAGTAAAATTATGCACATTCAATTTGAGTGAAATTGAAACTTGGTGTGGAGTGCACACCAAGTGTTCGATAAAATTAATCTCACACAAACTTAGTAGTATTATACTTGATCTTTTATTGTGCTTAAGCATTATTATAGGTAACGATATCAAGGATTATAGTGGTTAATCGATTGATTTAGATAGTAGTTGATAATCTCTATCTTAAGTAATTCCATTCGGTTTCACACATATCCGATCTTTCCATTAACGGATCATTTAGACGATTATAACCTAGGGTGCTTCCGCAACCGTTGAAAACATTTTTAAAAAGCGCTAAATTTCAAAACTGATTTTGTAAGACCCCAATTTTGA